>NC_134949.1:85836016-86436016 GCF_965638725.1 Aptenodytes patagonicus | reverse complement strand
ATAGCAGTTGCAGAATCAAAGGTATGCCACAGCTTTACCATTACCCAAAATTCTTTTGAATTACCTTTCAGCATTATTTGTTCCTCTGTTATTTCTAAGAAGTTGGCAATAAGCACCCAAAATACCCTGAAAATAAGCATTGGGTCTTCTAACAAACTTTTAGAGCTGCTGGAACAGAATGCAGTTCACCAGTTCTGCTTTATGGAGCATTAAAGTTATGCAAAGGCGTCACTTTCAGAGGCTTTGAGGACAATTTTTGGACAGGCTCTATTTTGCTCATTTTTAAATAATGCTAATAGTGGTCTATTAACTTCAGACAAGTGTGGACCATTTTGACCCTATACATATTCAAAGCAGTCAGAAATCAAGTGAATTGAAGTCTCCATTATGCAACTCTATTTATCGTCCAAGAGCCAGTAAGACAAAGAGAGAGAAAGTCTCATCTCCTTCTTTCGCTTCCTCCCCCTGCCCCCAGGGGCAAATATGCAGTTTGAGACTACAGTATTAATCCCTACATGAAAGTTGTGACTGTTGTCCAAACCCCTTACTTTCACGTTCTATGGCATAAATCCCTAACATCACAGAAAGTAAAATACTCAATCCTTAGAATAATATTAGAAATGCACACAACACACTCTGTACCTTATAGCTCACTTACCACCAACACCTGTGCGTGCTGAGACTTTAAAAAGATGTTACAGCGAGACATCTGTTGTGAGCACCCAGGTAACCTCATCTGTCGGTAGTATAATTTGCATTTATTTATTTATCTAGATACTTACATGGCTCCCTCTCTGTATTACTAAGGCATTTCACAGGCAGTAATGAATTTCTCCAGGAAATACTCTTGCAAAATAGGCATGATTATCTCCAGTTGAGAGGTGAAGAACAGATATACACAGAAATGGCGTGCACTGATGAAGGTCACACTGAAAGTCTATGAAACAACCATAATCAGACCAGAAGTCTCCCAAAATCACAGGTTGGCTGTGACTCCTCCCATGCTGTCTTGGCTGAACAGAAAGTCAAAAAGAAGCAGTAACATGACCTTTTGCTTCTCATGTTTGAGACAAAATTATCACCTGTAACTGAAACAATCTTAAAATGTTAAGAACGCTAAGATTTTCTGTATCGTGCCACCACAAATACCTTAGTATGCATTTATCCCTAATATTCTTAACAAAATGCTTATATTATAATTGTCCCACCAATCATTACTGCTGCTAGTGGTTGCTGTGTCAGAGCTGAATAACAGTGGCTAATTTCATCATGCAGAAATAATTCTGCAGCAGCTCATATTGAGTTTATTGCATTTAGGAGCAAAGACGACATCAGTCTACCATTCAGTTTTTTTAGAGTCCTTGTCCCAAATGATCAATTTTCATTAACTTTCAATTCAAGATGTGTATATGTCAAACCTGGCTGCTTCCTAGTAAAACCTATGGAGGTGATTTGAAGAAATGTAGGGATGAGAGGGATACAAACCTAACAAAGAATTTGTATGCCTGAAATCATCCCTTTTTTTTGGGGGGTATCAATTGGTATAATAAAAGAAATATGTTTCCCTACAAACTATTGCTTGCTTATAGCCTCTGACCTTCACAGTACCATAATGCTAATCTTTCTTGATTTTCATCCTGGACCACCAGGAAAAAACTCAATGTTCATGTTAGAAATCCCCCACCACAAACAGACTGATAACACTAGGAATGACATTGGTAAGCAAGAGTATTTATAGCTTGGTTTTGATGAGCATTCTGTTTCTTTGGGAATATAAAACAGACTTCATGGTGTTCTAGTGCTCCTAGCACTGAGAAACTACCAGGAAGCTTACTGGTGCAAATTCACTATGACAGCAAAGTAAACAGAAGCACAGATTTAGGCTCAGAAAGGAGTCTCCCTGAAGCAGGAATTCTAGGATCCGTGGGGGTAATTTGCTTACTCTGTAATACTGTCCACTCGCAAGGATCACGTGGTCATTTCTGACTAACAATGTCCATACTACTGTACAGACCTAGAAGTCTAGTACTTTCCTGCAGCTTGTGATAGCTTTTTGTTATTTTTCAGCTTTTGTACAAAAGACATTTAGTTTGTTTCAATCTACCAGAGTGTTTTATGACTTACACGTGTGGAGGGCAGGTCTCTGGATGGGTGTTCAACAAGCCTTTCTGCACCATGCACATACCACGTGTTGTCTGCCTGAACAAGTCTGATGGACTTTTTCTGTCCTGAGTTCTTATCCTATCAGCAAACCTGAGAATGAGCCCGAAGTGGGCTCACCCTGTCCATACCAAATCTGTCATCAGAAGGACTGCAGAAACAGCATCAAACAAATGTCTAATATAACTGAAGAAATCAGCATGTGATTTAAAAGTCTGTGAGCTTTCAGCATTATACCCAAAGGCTAGCTGTAAGCAGTACTTCCCAGGTGCACCGCTTCTGTACTTGCAGCTCCTGCACTTCGGCCGCAACAACCCCATGCAATGCTACAGGCTTGGGGAAGAGTGTAGGGAAAAGCTTGGGGAAAGCTGCCTGTCGGAATAGGACCTGGGGGTGCTGGTTGACAGCTGGCTGAACATGAGCCGGCAGTGTGCCCAGGCGGCCAAGAAGGCCAATGGCATCCTGGCCTGTATCAGAAATAGTGTGGCCAGCAGCAGTAGGGAAGTGATCGTGCCCCTGTACTCGGCACTGGTGAGGCCACACCTTGAATACTGTGTTCAGTTTTGGGCCCCTCACTACAAGAAGGACATCGAGGTGCTGGAGCATGTCCAGAGAAGGGCAATGAAGCTGGTGAAGGGTCTGGAGAACAAGTTTTATGAGGAGCGGCTGAGGGAACTGGGACTGTTTAGCCTGGAGAAAAGGAGGCTGAGGGGAGACCTCATCGCTCTCTACAACTACCTGAAAGGAGGTTGTAGCGAGGTGGGTGTTGGTCTCTTCTCCCAAGTAACTAGCGATAGGACGAGAGGAAATGGCCTCAAGTTGTGCCAGGGGAGGTTTAGATTGGATGTGAGGAAAAATTTCTTTACGGAAAGAGTGTTTAAACATTGGAACAGGCTGCCCAGGGAAGTGGTTGAGTCCCCATCCCTGGAGGTATTTAAAAGACGTGTAGATGAGGCCCTTAGGGACATGGTTTAGTGGGCATGGTGGTGTTGGGTCGATGGTTGGACTTGATGATCTTAGAGGTCTTTTCCAACCTTAATGATTCTATGATTCTCTTAAAGTAGCTTATTAATTATCAGAGGCACACTTAATGAGTTTGAAACAGCATGGGTTGGGCATGATGTAGCTCAGGTTATCCCAAGGAAGACACAGATTCAACCAGTAGCTGAATGTCTCCCCCTTTCCCCATCAGATAGACCATCTTGCAAAAAATGCTAATTCATGATGTCAGGAAACTGTCAGGATACCCATTTCACACCAAACAAAAATCAGCTTATGCAGGAGCTATGTAGTACAGTCAATGTGTGATCCTTTGATGCCCTTGACAGTAATGTAACCAACCATCAACTCGACCAGCCAACCCTTCCTAATTCATCATAAATCAGCATCACAACTCAAACATCTGTTGTTGAGACAGCAAGTGTAACAAATGGTAGAGCTGAGATTAGAACCTGGTACTATTCTCTGGGTCTTTCCTGTGCCAGAGAAGGCTTAAAGGCCAGGAACATACACAAAACCCCTGAATGAAAACTACACAGGTCAAAAAAGGACTTCATCTTACAGAGGTGACAATAAGACTTTAGCTTGAAAATATGGCAGCTGTAAGCAAAACCAACACATCATCCCAGCAAACTTCTCACCAGAAGCTTGTGTCTTAGTGCAGTACAGCATATTTAACTATTTCTGAATGGGAACACAGAGCATCATCTGCTGATTCCCAACATCATATCCTGCAGCAAACAGCCTCCCTTTAGGATCGCCCAGTCTAGTCTTTACCATGCCCAGCTCCAACATAGATTACAAGATCAGCTCAGGCTACCATGGTGTGGTATAAGACTGTCAGATTCCACCATCTGGTGTGACAGAAAATTGTTTTTCATTAAAATTTTAGAAATCTATTGAGTGCATTTGCTTCTGTGCATATTTTTCCACAAAACGTCTCTGGATTGTTAGAGCACCCCAAGGGTCCCCAAATTATTCATTCCAACCATCTACTTCCCCTAGCAACTCTTCACCCTCATCTTCCCCTTTGTTAAGCATCTAGAACAGATGCCAGCCATAAACGATCTTCTTTTATCTTCCTCTGCCACTTTTCTACACAAAGCATTTCATCCACAGCATCCCAATATCCCTACAGTTAAGGTCAATATGTATGTCTGTATGCAATTCTTTATTTTGTCTCGTGATCAATTCTATACAATGTCTAACCATCAAAGCTGTACAAGCCATCCCACCATGTTTCTAACAGTATTACAGGATAAGATGAGAGTTTTCACCAGTACTTATCAATTCAATGTCACCTTCAGCCTCTGCCCCTGCAATAGATGAATCACTTACTGCATTCCTCAGGAGAAATGAGCATCCTGGACCCAATTCTTTCTTCCCATCATCAGCTGTGGAGAAACATTCACGAGCAGTAGGCATTTCAGGTTTTTTAAATGTTCATGAATTTACTACATTTGGGCAAGAGTGATGGCACCAGAGAGAGACCCTGTCTTTGCATCCTTTTTTGCTTCCTTTCTCATACATTAACTCACCTAAAAGATAAAAGTGCTTTCTTTCCCCTACGTGCATCGTTTAATTAAAGAATGTGCATCATCCTTTAATTTCTTATGGCACTCCACGCATGCTTTTGATGCACTAGTGGATCACTACTACCATTTTACTAATACTCCCCAGCAAACCTTAAAATGCTGCAAAATAGGATGATGCCATACTTTTGATGTAGATAGAGTGTTACAGTTCCTTCCTTCACAAAGGTGGCTGCCTGCACGCACTGCGTAGTCATATGAACTTGTTTATATCCTTCATCTTTCTCTTCCACAATGACAGGCTCACAGTGTTTCCTTATTAAAGCCCTTGGGTTTTCTCAAGTGTAAAATATATTAAATGTAGGATAACTTTAGCAGGACAATATAAGAACTTACAGCAAGTTAGCTTCAAGTCAGTCCTTCCATTCTCAGCTTCTGGCTTTAGTTGTTAAGGCTACCACTAAGTGTTAACACCTGCACCCAGTTCTGGTGATGATATTCAACGGCCAGCAACTTGCTGTGTGACCCTGGCCACATCATTTCAATTATGCTTCCCATCTTTCTTACTTGTAGAGAGCTTGTAATTCTCAGACAGAAGAAGCCACTCATTCCAAATGCCAAATAGTCTTATAGTAAGCATGCTGGAATCCCATGATAAAAGGCTCTACGGAAGTGTAAAGTGATAGTAAAATGTTGTTATTAATGTGTATATGATGATATCGTCACTTGAACTTCCAAGCAGCTTTTCACCCCTGGAGAGGACATTAGAACCAAGAAACAGTGCTGCAAGAAAACTAGCAATTACATGAAGGGTACAATAGCAATAACGGATTTTTTTTCTCAGGTCAAGACGGAACCCTTTTATTTTTTCCTCAAGTGTTAACACACAATATTAATGACATTTTTACAGTTCCTGGCATCAATCAATACTAGGAGTAACAAGCAAGGTGTTTTTCCTCCAACTGAACGAGACCGAAGAGAGAAAGAAATTCTAGCAGTGGGGGAAAAAAAAAAAAAGTAGTAGAATGCTGACATCCTGACTTAGCTCTAAGTTTATACATTTGACATTCATATTCTTAATTTCCTATTCATCTACAGAGAAAATTCCTTTATAACAAAATAATTTGAGTTGCTGTGCAGCATAACTTCAATCTAATATTAAAGTCATAATACACATACATGCACACACATCTGTACAGCCAAACTGAGAAATTAACTCATAGAGCTATAAAGGAACTTCAATTTTTAACATTTTCACAAAGTGGACATGTGTAGATACGTAGCTGGGCAAATTGATTTTGGAATCCGGCCAAACCTAAAATTAAATGCTTTGTGACAGCTGTCACTATTTGTCTGTCACACATCAGAGAACATCAGGCCATACTGTAACATCAGTTGAAGAACATACATCCTTTTGTCCAAGCTACTGTCTAGTTCAGTGTTTTCATGACAACTCTTGTGAACATTTCTTATACCTTTAATTGATACCTGGCAGGAGATTACAAGTGAAATTCCACTTGCACCACTTCCTTGCCTCTTTCCTGTTGGGAGTAAAAATACTCGCAGGGATTCAGTCAACTTGAAGCCTTGCCGGGTAAAATGCAACAGTACAATTCAGAAGCAATCTCCAGTCACTCAGCACCTACTCCAGAGGCCTTTCACTACCTCTGTGGATTTGCAACTACCGTTGTTTATTACTCTTCTCTACCCACAGAAGCTCCACAAGCACCTTCAGAGGAAAGTGAGATGTAACAGCACATTCTCATTGCTTGTACCCTAAACTTTCTCCAATATGCAAACTAGGCAACTGAAAAAAAAAAAAACCTTTAGTGGAAAATACTTCAAGTACATATATCAAATTAATTTACCAAATCACTGCTACAGTCACAGCAATCAAACAACTGCACTTACTTACTTTGTTTATTACAGGAGGAGCGGACACTCTTCATTAGACTGAGCAACTTGCTTTGCTAGTAGCCAATGTGCCTATTGTCAGGAGAGTTCAGGAATATGTTAGTGTAGGTATACCAAATACAACTGATCATATTTCTCCACAACAGAGTTGTAAAAATGGCGAACCGGACGGAGACAGGGCCAAACTGTAAAGTTACCACAGAATACAAAACATAACATCCTAAGAAGCCCCAACCTGACCAAAGATTTTATACTTTGAAACAAATGAGGCAGCAGATACTTGGAGACAGGCATCTGAAAAACTGCATCCAGAGGACAGATAAGCAGCATACCTGTTCTAAACAGAATGCTCTTGCAAGATGGTTAATCAAGATAGCTCAGCCTGATGTTTTTCATCCCTCTTTCCATAGTAACCAACTTTAAAAGACTAAGAACCTATACTGTAAAAATTTGTTCAAATTAGCTTGGAAATGGACATGGAATTTAACTGTAATTGCTTGTGTTTGTGCCAAGTATCGCTGCTATAGCACATTTCTCTTATTAATGTCTTTAAACTATGAACACACTGCAATTACTCTGCATTGATTTTAAAAGCAGACTTAGCACAATAACGTCTCCAATTTGTAAGCAAAACAGCAGCACTATAAATCAAACTGTTAAAGTCACTATTTGAGCCAAACATGAGCAAATTAATAGAGAACAAGTATGGAGATCTGTCTTTACATTTCTGTATATTAAAACTATGGAATTTTGCACCCGTTACATTGTGCTTTATGTCATTCACACGGCATAGGATGAATGATGGTAGCTTTATTGCCGTGTCCCTCCCTGTTAGTCAATATACACAGAACTGAAGATGACTTGCAGATTCTTCCTTCTGCAAGGTTAAGTAGTGCAGATACAGGAAAGCCATTTGCTTGACATTACAAGCCTTTCACATACGGCCTTACAGTGGAAATGGTATTAAAATCTCCAACCACCGTGCCATGAAAGTATGACAGAAGAGCAGGATGTTGATCAAGCAAGTGATAATTACTTGATATAAAATTTGATTAGATTAATCTCTCTGTATAATGTAAAAAAGCACTTTATAACAGCACAGATCAAGCCTCCAAGTGCACTGTCAGGCCAACGAAACTAGAGAAATACATTATATTTAGTAGTTTCTGGCTCAGAAGACTAGAGATATTTTATGGTTAAACTTGTGACGCTTACAATATCATATATCTGAGAAATAGGCAGCAAAGTAAAAAAAAAAAAGACTCCCAGTAAAATTAGGCTCTGACACCTTTTCATCCATACCTGAGCAAATGTGCCCAGCACACAAATGAAAGGCTTATTTTTAATCCTGCCAGCTTCCAAAATGACACCATGGCTCTAAGACATGTCCATGAGATACACAGCTGAACATAACCCCAGCACTGCACTGCATCTGCCCGGACTCCAACAGGCACTGAAAGGTTGCGGAGGTGCTCTGGACAGCAAGGGCTGTGGCTAACGCACAGCCATGGCTGGCGGCAGATGCATCCATGCAGCCAAACCCCTGCTCCGAGGGAGGAATACATAGAGCTGCTTTCTGATTCCCAAAAAGGGAGTCTTGAAGTGTATCAGGTATACTGGAGAGGGAGGGAATGTCTTCTTCAATGGTCCTAGCAGATGGACAGAGAAAGCTGTCCTCCAGAAATGCAGGAGCCAAGATCCCACAAAAAGGGGAGGAGAGGGGAGGAGAATTTCCTCTGGCTGTCATTTTAGTACCGGAATAAGAAGCTGCTGTTGCGGCGCTCTAACCAGGCATTGACTGCAAGACACTTAATTTTCCAATTTATTAGATCCTAACTCTAAACGTAGAAGTAATTTATGTGTGAACACAGGCAAATGAAACAACTCTCAACATAAAAGCAAGAGAGTTGCTTCTACCACTCAGTACTGGATGATGGATTCTATTTTTTTGTAAAGAATTGCTTCTGTGAGAAGCAATGCCATTGCAGCTCAGCAGCCACGCAGTGGCATATTTGTTATATAAGGTACCTTCACATCATTCCACACTTTTACTGGCAACACATCCCTACAAAACCCACCACCTCTCTACTTTGGCTGTAAAAACTCCTTTATCATGTTTTGAACATGTATGGTTCACCTAAGCATTCACTGACACCTTTATCTTCCAAACACGATTTGGTTTCTTCTTTGCCAAACACATGCATGGGATCAGTTCAACACTTAAAATTGTAAAGATAGATGCCTGGTCTTCTTTTAAAAGCTCTCACAAAAATAGCAGCCAACTGCCCCCAGTTAGATTGACTGTCACCACCAAGACTTAAAGCACTAAGAACCTAACACACACCAGTGAACTTGCTACTTGTCATGAATTTGACTTTTTGGCTGGGCATCAACCATTGCACTCAATCAAATTTCTTAACTACAGTCCTTAAGGGGCAAGGGCTGTCTCCTTTGCCTTCATTTGTAGTGACCACTACAATGGGGGACTTATTGGGTTCTATCAAACCTCACTGAAGCAATAAAGCTGGCAGAGAGAGTTACAGGAAAGCTAAAGCAGGTGTTAGATGGGAAGCTTACATAAAGTCAGAGCAATTCTTCCCTGTCTTTTTTGTTCTGTAAACACAAACACGCACATGTGCGCACACATACACAGAGTTAGCAAGCACTATCAAGAATTGTAAGCCTTTTTGTAATGCTAGCCTCATTTCTTTTTAATCTACCTAAATTACTAGCTCCGGGTAGGAAACTTTGACTAGTCTACTTCTAAAATGCTTGCTGGAAAGTTGCAAACTCACTGGCATCTGAGGCATTAAAAACAAAAATACTCACAAACCCTTCACTTGAGCCATGCAGCTATTACAGGACACTGTTAATGTGTTGTACAATACTTCAGTTCAGAATACCCGAGTTTCTACAATTCCACTACCTTGCTCATATATCACTCCTTATCTTTCTTTAAAAGAAAAATGCATTAACAAGATACCAGAAATTCAGTCATAACTGGGGGAGACAGGTTTCATATGAGTTTAAATGAAGTTCTTAAAAAAGTCACTTAATAAATGTTTTTTTGTTTTATCTGTTTAGCGCATGCAACCATGAAACCAAGGCACCGTCCAGTGTTTCAGCATTTAAACTATAAATGCAAACGTGTGGGGATGGGAAGGAGTCAGATGGCTCCAGGGATGATAGGCTGGTCAAGCGATATTCTGTCTTTCGCCTTATCTAGGTCAACAGTTTGAAACAGACTGAAAAAATTACCAGCCAACAGGAAAGGACCTGCCAGCCCATCCCAGTCCTCATGTTGCCCACAGCAACTGGCAGCTTTTCTAATGTCTAATCAGCAATATCAGGGGATGGACAAACACAGAGGTGACCTCAACCAGTTCTCTCTGGAACACCATCAGGGTGCAGAGTCGGATGTACAAGTGTGGGAGGCTTGCTTGACAGAACCCAAACTCCTCTGTTCTGCAGCCAAAAACCTGCTTACGCTAAGGCTAGCAGACAGTTAACTTTTCACCGACACTGCAGGCTTCAACACAGAAGAACAGAAAGGAATTGCCATTTCAAGAAGGTAGAAGAAAGCTCAGCCCCTTCCCCTGGCAACACCGTCTTACTCAAATACATTCCAAACTCTAGCACACAGCACCCGAGACAGATGAAAGGCTGATTCAAGTCAGTTCTTATTTCAACTCTTTCTGAAATTGTCTAAAAGCTCATCCTCCTCTAAAGTTGCTTAAATACCAGGAAACATTACTTTAGCTCTGTGAAATGTTGGCTGAAGGACAATCACACATCCGAATTCCGGCACATACATGGCTTTGACTCCTCTCTGTGCATACATCAGATACAGGAGGGGTTACAGAATGGTTCTTACAAACCCAGCTGATTAGAAATCTCTTCTCTGGGCATATATCACAGCAGTCATAAATGAGTACGAATGAGAGCAAATTCCATAAGAATCCATTCCTACAACACTTGGGGAAAAGTTCATTCCTTCTCTGCTTCACTACCAGTTTTGAAACACCCCTTGCTGCAGAATAGCCAGTGACCACGTTTCACAACCCTACAAGCAGCAAGATTGCAGCTTCTGACTTCATCGGAGCACTACAGACACACAGCACAGAGTTGGGCTGGGGGGGGCAGGGGAGGAGGGGAAACAGGTAGAGGCTGGGACCCAGCTCACAGGTGGGAGAGCAGAAAACAACGAAACAGCAGCAGCTTTCCAGAGCCCACTACTCTAACACACAGTGTGCTTGGCTTTGCATGTAGATGTACCCCACAACTTCCAGATGTCAGATTCAGCAGCCCCCCAGATATGCTAGCTTGCTCCCTTCTGCAGCTGGGGACTGGATTACCCAGCAGCCTGCTTCTGGCCGCATGGTTAAATCCCAGGCAGTGGCTGATCTTGAAGTATTTCAGAGCTACAAAGTAGCTATCCTGAAGTATATGCTTTAGATACTGGGCAACTGAGTTCCTTCCTAATAATAGAAAGAGAGAGTCCTCCAGAGAGAGCAGTAACAGATACATCTTACTTAGTTAAGTACACAACGAGCAACTGTGGCTTGCAACAAATTTCATCTCCCTGTTAATTCAGGTATATTCAAAGGTGCATACAATCGGAGACAGCAGTTATGTTCAGCTATATCATAAGCTGCTTTAAAATCTCATTAAAATATTCAGAAATGTACTTAAAATTTAATCTCTGTTTAGAAACTTTCATTTCAAGATGCTGCTAACGTGTATGACAGACGAGCACTACATCTGGTATTCTCCGGTATTCTCTGTTCCATACATCTCTATTCTCTATACATCTATACATATTCTCTATACATCTATCTCTATACATTATCTATTCTGTACATCTCTGGTATTCTCTATGCTACACATCTCTATTCTCTGGTATTCTCTTGGAAGCATGGAAGGTGCTAACTAAGCGTTTGCTCTTTTTGTGAAACAGATTTCAAAAGTAACACAACACAGGTGGTGGCTTGTTTAAAAATCAAAAACAGCCTATGCCAGATTCCTGTAAGAAATTTTGTTGTGTGGGGAGAAGGAGAAAATAAGTTCTACTTTACTGGCATTACTGTTTGTGTGCAGTAGCACCCATGGTAGGCAAAGCATTGTTCTAATGCACAAGGAGGCAGAACCCCAAAAACTCCACGTGAAACCAGCACTGCAATTTCAAATCACAGAACAACTAAGAAGGATTAGGAAGTAGTTCAAGAGAGCGCTGCAGTTACTTGATAAAATCTGCTTTGGAGTGTATTGCTTTGCTGTCTTCTCCACAGCTAAAACTCACTCCTCACCATTACAAGCAGGAACAATTTTACTGTCCTCTCAAGTTCTTAATTAGCTTTTTTGTATTAACTCCCTCACTCCAAATGCCCCTTTTAGCTCTCTCGATAAACAGATCGATTTGAACGTAAGACAGGAAAAGTGCTGAGTCATCATTCAACTCCCACTGAAAATACAAGGAGCATAATCAGTCAATGGAAGGACTTACTCTTATAAGTCTTCTAGTTGTAAGTTACTATAACAGAAGCCTCTTTCACTTCCAACTTCATGCCAATTCCTGTTATTACAACGGCCCAACTACTTGCTTTCCAAACGCACACTTCCCCTTTTACTCTTTAGTCCCTTTTGTTTACAGTAAAAATTAACAGTCAGGTCCCTCTAAAATTCATGTTTAAGAGCTTTTCTTTAAAAAAAACCCAAAACACAGTGAATTTTTATTAAGTAATATATTCTGGGTTCTTTTTCTGTCTTTATTTTTCCCCCTATACCTTTTGACTCATGTTTTCAAGCTTTTTTCCAAAACTGCCAGGGCTAATGATCTGTCTAGTTTTTTGGTTTGGTTTCTTTTCAGCTAGTATTTTGAATAGTCACATGACTCTGGGATCGAGGCCTTAAGAAAACTCTTGAATAACTGGAGATTCAAAGTCATGATATTTCTTTCACGAAATCTTTCAAATTCTAACTGCTACATTGCTATCATCATTTGCTGGTAAAGTCATCCCATTCATCTTACTGGTTTCAAATGGAGCTTTAATTCAGTCAAGGAAGGTGTCATCATTAGATGTCTTATATCTACCAATACAGTGCTAGCACACACACTTCATAATAAAAATAAGCTACTACACAAAGACAAGGAATTTATTTTGGATCAAGAAGGCAGAACAGCAAAACCAAATCAGACTAATGCTGATAACAAACAGCTCAAAATGAGCATGCATTACTGCAAGGGTTTAATAGAACTTGATTTTTTTTTTCTTCATAACTTTGAGAGACTCTTCATTGCTTAATTTAGTCAGAACACTATGAGCAGGATCAGAAACCAACCAATCAAACACCCCTATTTATAAGAACCCATCTCTCCTCTTTTTCCATTCTCTGCATCTCTGCTCACTGAGCCAAGATACACTATAAGCATTACAACACAATATATCCTTCTAGAAGTTTAAACCTTAACATTTGCACAACACAAACAAGTGCAAAGTTGTTCTCTTGGGTGGTCATGTTCAGCTGTTCAGTAATGGGGTAACTAAGGAATCAGAACTGAGGACAAGAATCATAAAAAAACAAAACCAGAGCCTGAGTAGCTGAAGCAGTGAAAATACGCTGGTTTGCCTCTCATCCAAAGGAAATAAGCCCATCATCTGCTAGGATGGCTCCTCTCTATAAGGAGAACATAGTTAGATAAAACATAAAACTTACTTCCACTCAGCAGTCAAAAAATAAATGTAGACCTGTGCATTTTGTCAGGGGTTTGGTTTTCGACTATAAAAAGAGCACTAAGAAAAACGTGCTGAGCTCTCCTAATTCAGCACAAGTACTGCAACGAGTAAAGAATTATTCTTTTCCTCAGGCTAGGCTATTTCAAATGTCACTTGTGCTCACATAGGTATGGGGGCCATGAGAAGCCAGTGGGGGAGAGATCTTACACCTACCTCACTGTTGGGCCATGTGCAGGCCAGTTGCTGTGGTCTGCACAAAATGACTTGCCAAACCACTTTGCTTTTTATATTTGGTCGCTAAAATACAAGCGATCAGCAAGTTCTGCAGGGAATGACTGAATGAAAAATCCACTTTTTCAGGGCTAAAACTAGCATCATAAAAAGTAACTATACTCTAGGACACTAACATAAACAATAGATGTGTTTATGGCAAGTGTTTCCCAATATCACAAACAAATAGTGAGATCTCCACAGTAGCTGAAAGAGAGTCATTTTGCAAGCAGGTGGTTTGGAGAACGATCCAGGGTTCTCTTCTCAGGACTTTTCCAGTCGGAGGATATTCCTTTCAAAGTAGCAACACTAATCTGAAGCTAAGAGCCCTTTTCTCCTTGCTTTCAAAGACAGAGGACAAAGTGCAAAAAGCTGGCCCACCTAAGCTGCTTAAAAAGCTCTGTAACATTTTCATTAGTGGCAGAGTAGCTGCACTGACCACAGCAGTCACCAGTTATGTGAGGTGCTCTATCCCAGCACCATTCCACCCCACATGCACACGCAACATTCAGTGGAAAATGAATGAAGAGGCCAAGGCGGACTATCTGTATTCCCCAAAGCATCTTAAATGTAAGCTCTGGAATAAAGTACTATTCCCTCTTTTGTGTCCAGAGACACTTACGCAATAGTCTTCCACTCACGCCAAGCCATGCAGAACTGGGTAAAAGGAGCCTAGACCCAGAGGCCAATCAAAGAGAATGAGTCCCAGCTCGTTCCACAGTAGGAAAAATGGGTACTGATGATCACAGAGTTTTGCCTGGACAGTTTCTTCCCTTGTTCTAATCAGCTGCTTGCTTGAACACCAGATTTCACAACCTGCTAATCTCAGCTCTGCTCTACCCAGTTTCCCTGTCTTCTTTGGCCTAGCAGCTAATGAAGTCCCATCTCTTCCACATTTCTTCTCCCTTCCTGTATCTTATGAATTAACTCACCACCTCCTGAATGAATTCCACTCCTGTTTCACCAGCAAAAGTTCTACCTGTCAACCCATCATTCACTCTGCTTGCACACTTTTATCCCTTTACCTGCCTCATCTTCTGAGTATCTAAGCTCCCAAAACAGGCCCTGCCTATAACTCTGCATTTATACAATACCTTGCACAACCAGGCCCAGGTCTCTACTAGTCTCTAGACATTGTTCTGACACTTACATTAAGGTTTTTTTTTCCAGGTATGTTATTTGGTCAAATAAAGATATCATCTCTTCCTGCAAACCTCAACACAATAATAAGAGGACAATAATAATGGTGGTAAAAGCAATAGCAGTAGCACTGTGTAAGATTCACATAATCAGCACAAGGTACAGCAGGGAAAATACCTAACTGTGATACCGTGTTTGGGACATGAATTGAAGAATAGTCTGCCCACTTGGACACCATGTGGAATTTAAGAAGGCAGCGCATAATTACCCGAGCTGGTCTTGGCTAGGACGCCAGGATTAGCACTCCAACACTTCTGAAAAGTGGCCAGGAAGGCTGTTTTGCCTCTCACCCAAAGGAAATAAACCCATCATCTGCTAGATGGCCCCCAAACACTATGTCAGGCATCATTTTTACATAGATTTGAGAAAAGTGCCTTTACTGATCCACCTGAGTGACTTTCAGCATCAATGCATCCCTTAGCAGTGCACTGGACCAGTATCAACCCAGAAAACCAAGTGCTCTTCCCTGGTTCATCAAAAACATACTCTTTGCTACCTCAATTTTTCTGTACATTTCTCAGCCAGTTACACAGAGACATTAAAGGAAACAGTGACCTAATTCTGACACTGTGGTTTCATAATGTAAAGATAACCTAATTCTTCACTAGTCCCAAAACTCTTCTTCCTGATAAATGACCTTCTCTCTAGAGTATTTAATATTACTTTTGGCAATAAGAGGACTGAACAAAATACGCAAACTGGAAATTAAAAAGCCTTGCTTTTCCTTGAGATCAATTAGGATGAGGTGCACAAACACAGAAAAAGAGCATGAAATACATTAATGTGCAGCTCTGCATCCTAAGATACGAGCAATCAAATCTCTTGCTTCAGTAAGTACTGAGATCAGGGGTCATGAAGGAAAGTTGTTTTCCCCCCATGGTACAACACTGCTTAATTGCTTAGATGCATAGAAGTTTTCTTTAATTTTCTTCAGCAACAACAGGTATTGGCCCTAAATAGGGTCAAGAAAGGTTTTGGTACAACGGTTCCGATTAGAGTTAGCAAATGAGTATAGCCAAAGACATCTGGCAAATAAGTATATGATAGATTCCTACCATATTATTAATCTGATCAAAAAGGGTTTACATAAATAAAGAAACACTAAGAAACAGTTTTAACAGAAAACTGCATTGAAAAGCAGTAAGTAGACAAATCAACCAGGAAACAGATCAGCTTAGCATGACTTACCCTTACGCGTGGCTTCAAAGAGTGGAGGAGGGTAAGCTCCTCCACTGGTCGTGGACTTTTCAGGGAACAGGCTAACTGTACGTGCTCGTTAACCACAGGTAGTGAAGTGGAGAAGAGCTTCTATGCAGCATGATGCTAGGCATGAAGTATCAGCATTCTCAGAGGAATGCTGTTACTTCTGTAAGGAAGTGCAACAGATGAAGGTAAGTTTTACCTTCCATCACTCCTGCATTATTAGGAATGCAAGTAAAAAAGGGCTAACTTCTGTTAGAGCAATATCTTATAACTATTACACCACTGTACACAGAATCTTCACACACACAACCATGTAGCTATTTGCAGCCATCATTAAAATAATTGGATTATTTCATTTTATTTCATAAAAACATTAACAATTATGCTAACAAATACTTTATTAAAATGATGGCTATCTACCTTTTTGGATTGCTTTCTAGCCAGAATGCTTGCTCAGCATTCACTCTTCACTTCTGCAATCTTCATCCCTTTAGAAGGCCACACGTGCGCGCGACAGCCTCATGTTACAATATCTGTGAATGTCATTGCACAAAACTCAGTGCACTTTCTTTGAAAAGTACTATTCATGACTTCCCAAGGCTTCTTTCCAATGACATCAATGGCATACACTCCCATGGATCGTAAAAGCAGCAAGGTAAGTCCTCCACCCTGGCATAAGAACCTCAAACAATCTGTTTTTTGAAGTGGCAAGACTGCATGTGCTAAACAAAATGCCAGGCTTCACCATGAAGACTTTTGGTCAGCTTCAACAACTGCCATTATTGGAAAGCAAGCAAATGGAAACTTCCTTTCATAAGGACAACTCAGCTACTAAGAGCAATAGGATGAAACTTCCAAAATCCTCCTGGCTAACGCCTACTACTGTTGTATCAGTGAGCAGCATCCTCACTGAAAGGTACACACTATGTCCTTTCTCTCTCCCTTGCAACTATTCTCCTCTAACAGATGGTCAGTTTACATGTGGTAAAGACCCACTGTAATTAAAAACTCTGTCCTCATTAGCCATCCTCAAAGAATAAGACAGCTCTGGCTCACTTTTTCTGATGAGTATGTGCTTCATTTCATGGTAAACAGCAGCCAGGAAAACAAAAAAATACAGTCAATTTCTACACTGGGGTTGTGTGGAGGGGCTGGATTGCAGATCCCCAGGAGACAGTCAGAGACACCATTCACCAAGGTTGGGAACCCCAGCCTGGGGGTCAAGACAGACCCTAGTAATCAGCATGTGAAGTTCTTCTGTCTTCTGGAAGGATTCACAGAGTGTGATTCATATTCCCTTCACCTTTCAATTACTTTTCACATTTCAAGAGCTCTCACCACATTTACAATCAACTGCTCTACAATTATTTTTGGAACACAACAATCACAAACTAAAAAGACATTAGCAGGACTCTGGCTTTATAAAGGCACAGGTTTACTGCTTCCCCCTTCCTGCAATTCCTCTCCTCCTCTCCAGCTGGAAAAGCCAGAGGGACAACACAGAGATAAATCACCTTTTTCAAGAGTCATTTACCTTCTGCAGAATCTACAGACCATTCTGGATTCAGTGGCACTTCAGAATGGAAACATTGTGGACTACTGGAAGTGTCTGCAGAATTACTGACTTCAAAAATCTCTAACACCCTAGAAAGACTATCATCACCTATAGGTCCTAAGGGAAGGAAGAACAGTATTGCAGTCAAGACCTTTAATCAAACCTCTGGAGACACAGGTTCAATTCTCAGCTCTTTCATAAATCACCCTCTAACTTTATATTCCAGCTCACCGTCTGTAAATATATATGGAGAGGTATTTCCCATTTCAGATCACAAACTCTCAGCTGCTAGGAGCACCTTTTACTATCTTTTCATTAGAATCTCATCAAGCAGAACCTCAGTTGCTGAGTGGTATCCTGAGATGGTACTTTCTGCACGTGGCAACATAGGCAGAGCCCCATTGTGCTCCACTCTAGGTTACATGCAGGGTCCCAAGAGGAGTAGTAGACTCACATAGACAGACAGAATAATAGAAGTTAAAGCTTCCTTCCAGGACAAACTTCTTGGCTGGCAGGTACCAGAGTTTATGTTAGTTTTAGGCTTCTCTTTGCAGCTCACCTATCCATTTTTCACTTACTTCAAACTTCCCATGAGCCTAGCAAAAACCTGACTGCAACAACCTGTCTCAGATCATTCTGAAACTGAGTATTTGTGACCCATAAGCAAGTCAGTAAAAAGCAGCTATTTTCTACTGCCAGGTCTGACTCTTAGACAGAAAATTATAATTATCAAGACAAGACTATTTTATGTGGCAGTGATGACACACAATCCCTCTCACAGGGAGCTATTTTCCATTTCAAGCAAATAGATTTTCAGTCCTGAGCATCAAAAATTTAAACCACTCATATTCCCCAGTGTTTTGCATTGAGCATGGCTCTCTTCCAAAAGGCAATGTCAAAAAGCAATAGGGAGGTCCAGTGTTACATCACTTTTTTTTTTTGCATCAGTCATGTTTGGTTTGCAGTTATCAAATAGAGTTTTGTGGGTTTGGGTTTTTTTTGCTGACTCTGAACCCTGAAATATCGGCCTTGGGTTTTAGAGATAAGCTGAGCTATTTTCTTCTGTCACACTTTCACTAATAGCAACGCTTTCACAGGTAAGTTCTGTTCTTCCAGAAGTTGGTGCAGTTCCACTGTGCAGGGTCTCATTGACTCAACAAGGCCACTATTTCTGTGAAACATGCAGACCTGCTCCTGGGCTGGATAAGCACTAAAAGGATGAGAAATGAAAAGCTCTCCAAGTTACCTCAGTCACCAAAGTCAATAGACATGACTACATACATCGCAGGTGGCCAACTTACAGCATTTGAGCCATGTATGGCTTGAATGCTTTGAGTGCAGGTGACACTCATGAGTCAGCCCTATCTGACTACATACGCAGGTTAGTCTCATGCAGCAACAAAGCAAAGGGACCTATAAGAAGTTGTTGTCACCTCATACTCCTGAATTACTTATAGAAACCCCCTTCCCCAGAGCTCGCCGAAGCATGAGGTATGTACCCTGTGGCATTCTGCTGCAGAGAAGTTTAATTCAAGTCTCATAGGGTTGGAATAGCTAGACACCAATAAGATACAAATGGCTGCATTAAGTGTCACTTTTATACAGCTCTCTGACCACAAGCAGCATAGCTAATAAAATGTCATCTCATCTGCTTGCTATTCCAGAGGTTGTTACAACTACAGCAAAAAATAAAAGGGGAAAAAAGCAGAGAGATGATCTATAGCAGACAGGGCACCTAAGTAGAGGGGAAGAGAAGCACACAGTGCTACTCTCAGGTCTGCCATGTCCTCCTGCATGACCCTGGTTAAGACACTCAAACCCTCTGTATCTCAGATGCCTACCTTGTAATCCTTAATAAAGGGCTTTGAAATTTGAAGAAGAAAGGTGTCTTAACACTCCTTGTGCCCATCTTCATCTTGGATTTTTTTGTTACTTTTCCTTTCAGGAGGGTTAGCACAGGAAAAATATTAGGGTTCTCCTGAGTCTTGACTTTATTTATTTATTTGTTTGACTTACGCTCGTGAAAGGCAGCAATAGGAAGCAACTTGCACATAACCACAAAGCAAACCCGGTATCTCCCAGGTCTTTAGGCTCTTCTCACTTTTAACCCCCAGTTTTTCCTTAGGAAATGAAAAAACTACAAGGTCCTTCATCTATAGCACAGATAACCACAATATAAGACGCTCTCGTGCTTCCCTCTGCCAGTGTATACCAAACCTGGAAGGCATCATCACCAGGCATCTTTTTGTGAGCAAATCCATTAAAGCAAACCTCTGTAAAGAAATTGCCTCAAGGCTACAGTCCAGTGGTAGCTATGGCAGTGTTCCTGTGCTGTTGGCTTGCACTCACCGTGGAAAGTCCCCATGAAGTCATGAATAAATGGAGCTTTTAATGCTTTTGCCATGGGATCACATGGGCGTATCAGTCCAGTATGAGCAGGAATCTCTTTTACAAAACCACACTATTCTGAAGGGGAAGAATGGATTCATTTAAGCACATCTTCCCAATTCAGTACCTTTGAATAAGAACTGTTAAATAAAAGCTCATGTCATTTGTCAGCTGAAATGTATTTTCTATCCCTATTGCTATATTTGAATGACTAGGCTCTAAAAACAACTTTTTAAAGTTTCTTCCTAATTAATACCTTAAACAGAGATAACTTGGAGTCATGTGACTTAACAGTAACTAAATCAAGATAAGAGTTTTTGCTTAATGCCAAAGACATTTTAAATTAAGTCTCCCACTAAATGACAGACAACTCTAGTCATAGAAAAGAAAAGAAAACCCAACAACAACAAAAAACAGTAAAAAAGCTAGAACAAGTCCATGTGCCCTGGGAGTCTGCAGGTGGAAACACCCTTGCCATTAATCACTCAGACACAGCAATGCTAAACTGAATATTCAAGCTAAGATGCATCTCACTTTGCTTTAGCCATCTACAAAGTAACAATTTAGAAGCTCTTGTAATCATGTTTACCTGCCTGATCTGAAGCATCTACATTAGAGCAAGTTTAACCATAGCCTGTCAACTACGAAGGGAGCTTTTGGGGAATCTCTCAGATACAGCATCCATAGCATAGATCTCCATAGCAGACATCTCTTAGCATAGATAGATAATTAAGGCAAGGTGACTCCTGTCCGTGGAGCTGGAAAGACAACGGAGTTTTCAAGACACAAAGAACTCTGTCACAAGCTGTTGAGAGCAAGCTTAACAAGTCCTCAGGCACTAGCATCTGGCCAGTCACAGAATAGGGTATCAGGCATTCAGGAGTTTGAAAACTGGCCATCAACACATTCTTCTTTCAGAGAGCTGACTTCAGCAGCAGCAAAGCCCAGTCAGTGACTGGGGCTGACAATCCATTGGTTATGGATGTTCAAGTTCAGGACTTCCCTTGAAGTTGTTGGTTTGGTGGTTTTTTTGGTTGTCCGTTTCGTTGGGTTTCTTTGCAATTGATGGCTCAGTTATCATTTTCTAAAAACGGATCTCAGATAGGACTAGAGTACAAGGCTTGATTTTCCAAGTACTTGCACAAGTGTTATAAAATAACAACTTTACTGAAAACAATACAGTCTATTAAAAAGGCATATTTTAATGGGCTCAACTATTGTCAAGTACTCAAAAACAATTTAAGTTAGGCATATTCATGACCAAGAGTACTCAAGTCTTTCTCCAATGCCCACTGTTTCACCCTGGAGAACCAGAAGTATTTGCATCCTCTTCTTGCTCCTTCTTCCTGGAGTCCTAGGCAAAAGGCTGCCTCTGCTCAGTCTCAAAGAGCTGAGCTGTGCCTTATCATTAGAACAATCTCAAACTCGATCATGTGTAACGTCATGCTCTCTGTGTTTCTCAACCATTTTTAGATTAAAATAATGGGACACCTAACTTAAGCAAAACAAGCACCACAAATACTACCCAATCTTTCAGGGGAAAAATAATTCAGGGTCCATCCAGCACAGTGATGACATTGTCATATCTCTGTGGCAAGCTCTGTGCTCCCAAGGTTTTTCCTTTCAAGCATATGCTCCTGATTCTGTACACTACCTTTTGTTTCAGCACTGCTGTGCTCATTCTAGCCCTAAGACAGATCTTAAGTCTATATAGTCTATATAATCCTAAGAAGCCATTATTCAATAAGCCTGCTTTTCCTCTTCATGCTATTGGCTTTGAACGCTTTCTTTACTAAACCTGCCCACAACACATCCTATAACACAGATAACCTTGAGCTGACTACCCAGAAAATACATTGCACCAACGACCAGACATAAATCTGCACTGATACTGCAGCAAAAAGAGGCACTGCTGAAATGAATGTCACATCAGGTTGCAGTTTTGGAAGAACAGACAGAAGTAGGAGACACTTCAGGGCAGAAACAATGAAGGAAGAAGCCTCCCTCTCTCCCCCAGGCTGCAATGAAGCAAAAAATTATGCCAGAGACTATCATTAAAGTGGTATTGTAATTACAGCTTCTAGAACCTTTTACCAATAAGTTGAGGACAGAAAGAAGGTTCTTTAGAAGGTGCTGAGCTTCTTTCAACAGAAAACAGAAAAAAATCTACCGATTATCCACTCAAAAATCTGAAGTCACGTCAGAGAACTGTGTGCATGCAGGCACAGTGCTATCAGATTTATAAAAGCGGCGCCTCACACAAGTGCAAATGAACCCTCTCAGCTTTCTCTGATGGAAGCTGGGAAAGCAAGCAAATAAGCCAGCAGCTGTTATTCCTCAGACACCTGATCATAACCTCATCAGGATCTTTGCTTCCCCCACTCAGTTACTCAAATTCTGAATCACAAAAGAGTAGGTATGACATTAGTACCAACAAGGCTGGGCATGGAGAACAGATAGATAAGTGTACATCTAAACCTAGGGCAGCAACAAATTGTGTGCTGTGGATTCTGACAAAAGAAAGGAGGAGGAAGGGACTAGGGGGGACAGAGGTGAAGAAATGAAGGACGCTTTTATCCTCATTTTCTTTCATATTTCTTTATGATGCACACAGTAAAGCTTTAAAAGACAAAAATACTTCTATGTATATGTTCCCACAAGTAAGAGACCATATAGAATTACAATAGTGTTGTTTTCCTCCTTTTATATTAATTTTATGCACATCCTTCTTGAATATGTTTGTTGGAGAAGTCTTTGCAGATCCAGAATCAGGATCTCCTAACTGGGGTCGTAAGAGTTCATGAATAATAAGGAAACAGAAACCATCCAGATCCAAACAAGAAATTCTTTCTCCTTTCCATTGCTCTGGCTCTACTCCCCTATCTTCCTGCTGTGCCGTAATGCTCTCTGTTCTTTCACGCTCCCGAGAGTCTCCCAAGATGCAGGAACTGGGACAGCCAATACCTATGGAAGAGTTATACACAGGACCACAAAACAAGGTGGGACACCACCAAAAAATACCAACATCAAGGATACAGGAGATAAGGACAGCCTTGAGGAAGACCAAACCTTTTCCCACGTTTTGCATGTCACCTTTTGAGACAAAAAATAGGGAATGCTGCAAAGAAATAATAGTTTCACGAGAAACACATTCCAGGGTGGGAAGCACAGAGGGAAAAAAAAAAATAGTGGTTAAGAACCAGAAAAATTAGAAGTAAGTAACAATTTAAATATCAGTGAAGTTTCTGATAATGTGTCTAACTGTATGGCACAGAAGAAAATTCATCCTTAACTTTCTAATTTGGATTTATGGGTGAAGTATATAATTCAGTGGATCTTCAGCATGTAACACACAGCAAGTATTTAAGCTTCCCAAAAGTATGTCCTGCTCCAATCAGGATATGCCATTTGGAATAGGTTGGGGGGAACTCATTAAATCACTTGTTTATTATTCACACTACAGGAATGTGAATTCTATTGGCAAAATGAATCAATGAGACAGCAAAGAGCTATTCTCTGGAGTCTACATTAATCAGCCTGACAAGCTGTCACTAAGGATTGGGTCAGGCTCATAACATAGCATCCAACCAGTGGGGAAAAAAACCCCGAGACTGCTGAAATAGGGAACCGTTCACCCATTTAAAGTTGTCCCCAGAGGCTTGTGTCAACCATTTATTACTGCTCACACACAGCTGCAGAAGCTTTTAAGTGAGAAACCTGCATTCTTGGACGTTCCAGAACTGTGTGTTGTGGAAACATGCTTGATCCCAGCTATTTCTGTGAGGACAAGCAAGATGAAGTATCCTGAAAGAAATACTGCTGGGCTCTAACATAGCCCTCTGAAGAAAACCCATTCAGGAACTTGAAAAAGGACTAAAACTAGGACACATGTCAGAACAGATACACTGTTGGGAAACACACAGAGTTGTCATGCAGTCTGCACTTCAATGAAACGTTTAAAAAACCCAACAGCTCTATTTCTACAGACTATTTTTCATACAGACACATGGTTTTCAAGGTTTAGCTGTTCCCTGACCTCCCCCAATGTAAGTCTAAAATATAAAGTATCACTTAAAAAAAGCCATGCATGAGAATACACAAAAAAATTTAGCTTTTTATTTAAAAAAACCAAAACAAAATAAAACCCCACAACCGTTAACCCACCCCACCCCCACCCCTGGTAAAAATCATGAACTCCTAAAATCTCATGATTCTGAGATATACACCCTGTCGATGAGACTAATCATAACAGTGAAAACAAGCACTAGCTGGACTGCAGGAGCCCTGATCAGACCAGAAATAAAAGTACTGTGGAAGAAAAAAAGCAGTCAGCAGTTCCAATAAATACTGTGAAGCAGTGTAACACATATAGCAATGCATAAAATCAATATACTGTACTAGAGAACACAATCATACACTGCGGCTGCTTGGATGGGGGAGTGATAAGATCAATGTTTTTGTTCTTGTCAGCACTTGCGCCAACTGTACATTCAAGCTGGATGGAGTTTAAAACTAAGTATGACTTACAGTGACACAGCTGCAGGATGGGCTACAAAAACTGCTGAATGGCTCAAAGAAGCAGAAGTGTTTTAGTTGAAGTGTACTTCAGGAAAGCCTACAAGGGAAGGCAGTCAGATCCACTCTTGGAGGGAAAAACAATAAAAGGATGAAAGTGTTTAATTGCAGCAATGTATTATGAGCGTAAATGCTCAAAAGTGAGGAAGAAAACATTTCTGTCCTCACAGTAAAGCTTCTTCATCTCACTGAACTCTATATGGAGTGCTATGCATGCTGCTGCTCTAAACTTGAAGTTAAAAGCTACACCACAGTACACCAGGACAGCATAAATATTAGCGTAAGCATTTAAATCCTGCCCCAACCTGCCAATGCGGCAAGACTATATCCAGCAGCTCAAGGGACGTGATTATTCCACTCTACTCAGCACTTGTTAGACCACACTTGGATTACTGTGTCCAGGTTTGGTCGTCCCAGCTCAAGAAATTGGAGACCATCCAGCAGAGTGCCACCAAGACAAACAATGGGCACAAGTTGCTTCAGGGAAAATTTCGGTGTGGCTGTAAGAAAAACTGAGAACAAACTGAATGAACTGAGAACAATTAAACATTGGAACAGATTACCAAGAGAAATGGTGGAATCTCTCTTGCTCTAAGTACGCAAGGCTGAGCTTGACAGGGCCTTGGGTAACATAATCTAAGGCCTTGCTTTCAACAGAAGGTTGGACCAGATGTTCTCTAGAGGTTCCTACCAACCTAGAATTTTTCTATGATCTAAACATATGCTATGCTAAGCACTGCTAAGTACTACTTTTGCAGTAACCTAATTTTAAATTAGAATTTCTCTGATTTTTCTTCCCATTCCAGTAATGAAATAAAATAAATAAAAACAATAAGGACAAGCAGAAAGGAGGACAGCTCCCCGTTTTTCAGAATATCTGTCAGCATCTATTGAAATTATCACGCAGTAGGCTTAAAAGGAAGTGCTCTTTCACAGAATACATAATTAAATAAGTGAACTTAGTGCCAGAGAATTTAGGAACGCCATAGGATAAATGACTCAAAGGAGTTCCATGAATTTGTTCAATTCCTTTAGTGTCTATTAAGCGTTCTTTACCATCTACTTTCAAAGATGGGATATGCAAACTTTTGGTCTGATCCAATATATCCAGTTTTACATTTGAGCCTCATGAATGGGAGATAAATCAAACCACTAGAAGTCAAACATAGTAGTCTTAACTGTCTCAACTTGTAACCCCACTACAGTTTATTTGGATCATCAATTTAAATGCCCACAGCAGAATGTTAGAAACCTTACCACTAACATCTAATAAATTATAAAGCACAAGAATGATTTATTCCAATTAAGTTGTAAATGGAAGAACAAGCTAAGAAACAAAACAAGGAGAAAATCCAGCAATAGTGCCAGCTTCCATTTCTACCTAAAGGCAGAAAGAAAAAGTTAAAATTCCCAAGAAAGTGGGATTCCAACCTGCCAAAGTAACAGATAGCTCTATCACACCAACGTCATACATCATAGCCACCTCCACAGGTCACTTCTATGAGCAGAGTAGATAACACCTAAAAAAAGCCTAAACAAACACAAAAATAACAAAACAGGATCAAAGATAACACTAGCTATCTGCATTTTAAAGTACATCCCATAAGACACAAAACCAATGCTGCACTGAAAGACATAAACCCAACATCCTCCCAGATGCTGACAGTGGAAAAAAAAGATCCCACCAGAGAGTTCTTTTTACATTCCATAGGCTGAAAAAGCCATTAGAGCAAACGTTGCTCTAACAGTAGAAGACAAACATATGGCTTGAGGGGCTATGGAAAATAGAAAGAATTGTTACTGCCAGACATGCAACAGGAAACTTTTTTGTTTTCTTATCTCTACCTTCTGTAAGTGTTAAATACAATGTTGGTTTACTTATTTATCATTTATGGAATTATTTTATTAGCTGGTTTGGAGTCATAAAAAAAAAAAATTACAATGGACACCATAAAGAGAGACAACCCATAGCAAAGTCTTCACCTTGACTGTCATCTATTGGATGACAATCTCAAGAAGAGAACTTCAGTTTTCTTAGTGACACTTTGCAGGTGGTGGGGAGGTTTAGGATTTACATTATGTGTCATGAGAAAAATTCCACTCTTCTAGCTACTTCTGGAAGTCAGTGACATGCTAGACCTCTGGAGTACACAGCCAAATAAAAGGATTGTCTACGGGTCCTAAATCTGAAAGGAGTGTTGTGCCTGTGGACCATGCTGCACAAGCATGTGGAGTTCAGAGGTGGCTTGCCTGCATCAAGTCTCTCACAAGGCACGGTGTGTAACAGATGGCCTGTTGCTTAAGATACCAAGGACTTTAGAGATCCAGATTCAACTTCAGTTTAACTTTGTACAAGTCTCTTAGTAGGACACATCTACACCATGGATATAGACAGATTTAAGCTGTCTCTGCCCAAGCTAATCTGGAAATGAAAGTGCAGGGAAGACTGCTGCAAAGACACCCAAGCTCGAGATAGGTGATCGGCAGGATTTCTGAGCTCATGGGCAATGCCGGGCACACACAGCCGAGCAGAACTCGACACAAGCCTACCCGTGCTGAACTGTGCTACATGTGGACTTGCTAGTTCTGGTCTCCAATAGCTCTCAGCCCTCTACCCTGTGCTCCACTGCAGCCATTCTCTTTGTTTTGGTGGCTCAGCTTTCCATCTGTATCAGGAGGATAAAAGCACAGCCTGTACTTACAAGGTGTCAAGAGGATAAATATACTAAGTGGTCCTAAGGCAGTCTGGGATTATGGCAACAGATGTAATGTCAATTCCTTAAAGCAGTGAAAATGGAGATGACAGGGCAATCAAAACTCTAAGGAAAGAGCAATTGAGAACATAAAGTTTATTTTTTTCTAATTTAACTGTGTCTTTGCATCCAGAGGACACTGCAGAAGAAAAGGCACTCTTTGGGACACAGTAATAGCTAGATGTAGAGGAAAAGGGGGGGGAGGGGGGCACAGAAGTACAGGACAAGAAGATTCTTAACCATCAATTTAGTTTAAAACTACTATGAAATGAGACAAAATAAGATGTTTACATTTCTGAATTGCAATCCATTGATAGACAGCCCTCTTACCAGCTTAAGATCATGATTGGTTGGAAACTCGCCAAGACAATACAGAAGGAGAAATGAGTCATGTGAAGAACCCACAATACTCAGCAGTGACACAGCTACCAAAAAAATGTAAGTATTCAGCAGCATCATTTAAAGAAAAGTGTGCTTAATACATCAATCAAGAAGCCTAAAAGAACAAACCTCTGATTCAAAAGTAGCCCTTCTAGTAACTTTGAGTAAGTATCTAGTTCGCCATGATAGCAAATTAAGTGAGAAAATTTGATTGAATAGTACAGTGCCAATTCTTTTCCCTCTGTTTCATTTTTGCATAATTTCAGACTCAGTGATTTTACATTGCAGTACACAGATATGATTATATATGACAGAATTACTCCAAGTTAACTGCTTCCACTGTTAACCATTACACACATTATTTGCAGAGTAAACTGCCTGGTTTATGTTAACATGCTTTGCATCACATGTGCAGCATGGTAGAAACGTGCACACAAGCAACTAATGCATCTCTGCTAATGACTAGTAATTCGTTAAGCTGATGAACCCTACAGCTTATAGTCATCTGTTCATAATCTTATCTTCCTCCATAGCTTATGATTGTCTTGCTTCAGTTTTCTTCACCATAAAAAAATTAAAAATCATTAAAACCCACTTATTTTAGTTAAAAAAAAATACTTAGTTACAACTCCTTACAGTGTTAGAAATTAATAATTCTGTAAGTCACAAATGATTAGCATACCAGTTTCTGCTGGTTTTAATTCCTTGCAACTCTCAATGTGTGTCATACACTTTTAAGAATCAACAGTAAGTAATGTGATCATTTGCTATTGCAGACCTCCAGTTTGTACCTACAGATGTAGAAATTGTACCAGAATGCACATAAAACAGAAGTATGGGGAAATCCACAAAAGAAATAAAAAAGATACAAATTCAATCCCTGATGCCTCATGACTTGCCAGTGTTATATGGGAAGACAGACATACAGACACTAGTTCAATGTATTTTCAAAACTACGTATCCCTGGTGCATTGATTAGAAACAGCACAAGGTATTTTCATTCAGGAGAGTCAGAAGACAGACAAAAAGACAAGAGTACCAAATGCAGCTTGCAATGAGGACCAAGCAGATTCAACAAGAATCCATGGGTACAGAATTCCTTCCCCACTAAAACAGAAGTAATATTTGCAAACATTATTAATTCTTTTGACTCTGAAAAGTTAATTCTCATTTACTGCATTTAACAACAAAAACATAGCAAACACAAGGAGGCAAAGAAATAAATACAAGAAATGGCAAGCTAGTCATTCTGTGCTTCAGCTTGCATCCCCTTCCAAGGGATGCAAGGGGTAACCAACAGCTCTGTCTTCCCAGACAGCACAGAGGCTCTGGGTGAGAGAGGAGACAAGAGAGCCAGCATGTTAACTGTGACACTAAACACTTAAAGATGCGTTCAGATTGGTTACTAAGATTGTAGGAATTTGGCTATGCCTTGATTAAGGACAACCACAAACATTGCCTGGATGTATCGTAACCCTGTGGAAAACCTAGCCCTACCTGCATTACCTGAGCAGTGATAAAGCTATTGGCCATGGTGGCAAGTTTTGAGAGACATTATTGAAGATGAGCTGCAGATGACTTTTAAAACTCAAACTGGCAGCAGGTCCCAAGAACATTCACAATCCCTGCTACACTGGATGGAGTAGTTAAATGAAAAAGGTTTGGACAGCCATGTGAATTTTGGCCCAGCTCAAGAAAAGCAGGAGGAAAGAAGAACGATCATCCCAGTCAAATTTCCAAACGCTTGGAAGTCAATCATCTCTGCTGAATAAATTCAGCAATTTAAGTTGCTCCTAAGCAGCAAGGGACTGAGCTGAATGGAGATCTGAGTTGATTTAAAGCTAATTTGTTTCAGAACGTTGTGAAATTGCTTTGAGTTCAGTGCCTGCAGCCATTTCTGTGAAGTGATATTAAAATGATTAAGTTTTATGTGACCACACCAACAAGTTCAGCAAACACTCACCATTTAATAACACATCTTCAGCCATATAAGGTTTCTTTACTTTGTTTGGAAGGTGTGGTTTATTTATTCCTGCAAGATATTTAAAGCAAAGCCCAAGATATCCAGCAGAATTCCTCCTTTGATTCAAAGTTTCCATGAGTTGCTGAAAGGTTGGGTAACTTTACAAATTATAGGGGATAAACACAGAGGAGCTACTAAGTATAGTATACCATATTATCTGTGACAACTTGGCTGCCCATTAGGAACATCCTAACTTTATGTACAACAAAACCCCAATTAACTGAACTTTACGTCCCACAAATTGGACTGCATCGTCCCATCTTTTCCACCCAGGACTTGTTCTGTGTCAGCAGCATTTAAATAAGCAAAATTAGATGCCTCCTCTGACAGCCAGATAACGGAGTCACAAGCTCATCCTCTACTCGCATGAGGAAGATTATACCCGTTTGGATCAGCCTCTTGCAGACTTACTCACCTGGAAGGTAGCAGAAACAGACAAAAAGGGAGCATGCTAACAGAAGCCCAATCAAGCAGCTTTCTGAAATGTTCTGCATGGGTCTAGGAGTCCAGAGGTAAGTAAGAAACATTACAGTTATTACGCTTATTCAAAGATAACAATAATTGTACCCCATGGTTATAATCATCACTTTATAAAAGTTGATATCATCATTATTTTTAAAAGTTAGGGGAATTGAGCCACAGAAGGCTGAAGAAATTTGCTTAAGGTCACGCAGATGGAGGATATGATGAATAGAACCTGAGTCATATATTTAAAGAAAGATTTAACTCTGGGAGTTCGATGGGGCAGGGAGGGCTGGAGTATAGTAATTTGTTTTCCAGTTTGAAATTCTTATTCCACTTCTCACTTTCCATTACTATAAACCTTCTCATATACAAATGATTTAACTATGTCCAGCAGGCTACATTATGACAGATGTATACAACAAAACTGCTTTTTGAGTCATGAATCAACTCATCATTTATCCAAAATAACAGACACAAATGGCTCTCACGCCTACCTACAGCTAGAGTAAAAACACTTCCACACTGAAGGAAAACAAAAATAATGAGGAAAAAAAAACCAAACACAAAAAAAATAAAACAACCTGAATAGAATATGGTGTTAGCAAAGAACAGTTAGCGAGAGAAACACTGTGAAAAATACCATATCGGGTGTCTTTCCTATCAAGTTGAAACAGCTTAGACCCTAAAACCAGTTATGGAGCCCTCGCTACCTGGATTAACCAGTCTAACTCAGCTCTGAAGCAAACCTCGTAATTTGAAATTAAAACTAATCTCAGGCCTCTAATAATGGTTGAATATTATTCTGTAATGTCATCATACAGGTTTTTAAATGGACTTTATTTACGTCGTATTCATTAGGACACCACACCGTTTGAACTAAATATTACCTTTCCTTCTCCTCCCAGCCAAAACGTTGACATGCTAAAACGTTTATCTAATTGTTCTCCCCCAGAGGTGCATGTTTGTATAGGCACACCAACAGTGCTATACCATTTGGAGGGGAAACTAAAACGAAAAGCTGGAATCTTTTCACAGTTTATCAAATCCCTACTAAAAACTGAATTCATAGAATCATAGAATCATAGAATCATTGAGGTTGGAAAAGACCTCTAAGATCATCGAGTCCAACCGTCAACCCAACACCACCATGCCCACTAAACCATGTCCCTAAGCGCCTCATCTACACGTCTTTTAAATACCTCCAGGGTTGGGGACTCAATCACTTCCCTGTTCCAATGTTTCACCACTCTTTCAGTAAAGAAATTTTTCCTCACATCCAATCTAAACCTCCCCTGGCACAACTTGAGGCCATTTCCTCTCGTCCTATCGCTAGTTACTTGGGAGAAGAGACCAACACCCACCTCGCTACAACCTCCTTTCAGGTAGTTGTAGAGAGCGATGAGGTCTCCCCTCAGCCTCCTCTTCTCCAGGCTAAACAGTCCCAGTTCCCTCAGCCGCTCCTCATAAGACTTGTTCTCCAGACCCCTCACCAGCCTCGTTGCCCTTCTCTGGACACGCTCCAGCACCTCGACATCCTTCTTGTAGTGAGGGGCCCAAAACTGAACACAGTATTCGAGGTGCGGCCTCACCAGTGCCGAGTACAGGGGCACGATCACTTCCCTACTCCTGCTGGCCACACTGTTTCTGATACAGGCCAGGATGCCATTGGCCTTCTTGGCCACCTGGGCACACTGCCGGCTCATGTTCAGCCGGCTGTCAACCAGCACCCCCAGGTCCTTTTCCGACAGGCAGCTTTCCAGCCACTCTTCCCCAAGCCTGTAGCGCTGCATGGGGTTGTTGTGGCTGAAGTGCAGGACCCGGCACTTGGCTTTGTTGAATCTCATACAGTTGGCCTCGGCCCATCGATCCAGCCTGTCCAGGTCCCTCTGCAGAGCCTTCCTACCCTCGAGCAGATCAACACTCCCACCCAACTTGGTGTCGTCTGCAAACTTACTGAGGGTGCACTCAATCCCCTCATCCAGATCATTGATAAAGATATTGAACAAGACCGGCCCCAAAATGCTAATGTGACTGAAAACATTAGCTTTTTCCAGATTTGACTGCCTTGCTTGTTTGGTTTGGGTTTTTTTTTGTTTTGGGGGAGGGAGGGTGGGGTTTGTTTGTTCGGGGCGGGGGGAGGAGGGGGAAGAGTCATTTTGTTTTTGTTTTGTTTTGCTTGTTTGTTTATTTTTGAACAGTCTTACTTTCATGGGATTGTACCACAATTGTCACTGCACTGCTGACTTATGTCATTAGAGTCAAAATACGACAGAAGTAAATATCGCTATTATGTCAAGAGACAAGCATCCCAGGGTCACTCACTGCCTCTCCCTGTCATTATTCCCTGTGTCAGAAAATGGGGAACATCAGGTAATGCAGTGAGGGGGGAGACGACAAAAAAGAGAGAATTTGAATGTGTTTCCTGTTCTAAGCTGTCTGTAGTTAGCAATTTTGTTCTCATTTCAGTGACAAACTGTCCACCCCCCCTTAAACCTCGGAGATTAACTTTCAGTTATGCGTATGGACAAAGTCTCTTCACAAGATTTAACTGTCTGTCCAACAGGTTCAGTTAAGCAGTACAGCCTTCTACTTCAAACTAAACAGTGCACTATAGTATATGTTCCAGTTTGGTATAAATACGTATGGATTACCTTATATAAACCATTCTAAAATTCTTAGCTGCTTTACAGTGCCGATAGCTCTGACAGCAGCCAGACCCAGAGAATGGACATGCTCCCTTTCTTTTAGCCTGATTTGAAACTTTAGTAAAAGTGACCTGCATGGCTGCTGTACTACTGTCTTTATGCTCACTGACAAAACACACAACATTGTTTTTAATCTACAGGAAAAAATATTAATTACTCCCGCTGTAAGATTAAATTAGACAAATAATTAATGCAGAAAAATACTCTTCAGGAGCAATAGTCTTTATCCATTATTTTAATAACAGAGTATCAGTGAAAAATTTGCTGTATTTGACTTTTTGCTGCTACTTCTGGACCAGCGAGTTTCCAGCCCATCTTTTTCTCTTCTAGTCTTATGTTTTAGCGAAAGGAAAATGCTCCCAACCTATTATAAAATTTACTTTAAAACTGAATATTAAATATCTGAATTTGTAAATTTGACTCCATTTAACTTAGATAAATGCTAACTTCTGCTTATAATTATACCATTAATAAATAGGTATTATTCCTATCAGATTTTTTTGTAGTTGTTTAAATGTAAACAATTTAACAAATAAACCACATTAAGGATCTTCTTGACTATATTTAGCTTTCCTTAGCTCTTCCTGAAACACAGAAGATCAGAGATTTAATAATCTTGCCATATGTTCCCTCTAATAAAATGCATTTTCTATTAAAATTAAGCAATGCTAAAATCTAACAGGATGTGTATTATGAATGCTTCACTGTATGTGGACTCATTAACCTTAGTTAAATGAATAGAACAACCCAAAATGTAACCATGACCACTGTCTACTTGCAAAGTTCTCCAGTGAAGTTTTATAACTTATTCCTGTCACTTCAAAATTTCCCTTTTAGGACCCTATGAAATTCTCATTTCACAAGTGAAATTTCTTTTAAAAATTTATGTTTTATAGAATTTCCATTTTATAGCCAGTAAGATTTTCTGATGCATTTTGTGAAAATAATTATTGTAATCCTTTTCTCTAATAAAACAATGAAGTGAAATCTACCCTAGAAAGACATATACCCTAACGTTTATATTATATATGACTACCTTTCTTGATAATTAAGCTGTATCGGTAGAATCAAAAATCAATATTTTATTTCTTCTGCAGAGCTATATTGGCTACTTTGCAATCTCCATATGTTTGCACATAAATATTCCCGAAGGCAAACTAAATCAGCTAACATTTGTAGTTGCCCAGTCCCTTTGCAAAACATATTATGCACTTAGGATGAATTCAGTGTAAATCATCATCCTAGCCACACAATTAAATACTATAAGCTTTCTTAACCCTCAGCTCAGACTTTCCTAATCTCAAAGAAAGCATGCCAGATGGCCAAGAACTAAGAATCAGAGGGCCACAGAGAAGTACCTGAAGCTCTTAGTGATATGGTGGAGAAACACCTTCTGTTTCAACTTACTGCTGGGCCCCACTTAGATCAATTTGCTTTGCAGAACTCACATGTGATCCTTCCACATTAACTAATACGCATGCTACTAATTTTCAAAAACTGTATTTTGTTGTCATGAATCCAATTCACAAACACTAAATTCTTGCTGGGCATGCACCACCTCTTTATCATAGTTATCACAGCGACAGTATGTTTGCTACATAATGACAGAGAGAATCCACTAACCACTGCACTTCTCCATCACCTTCAAACATATACATGTGTATACATATATATGTATATATATTAAAATATATTAAATAGTCTATATAAAAATAATGCATATAATATACATATATAATTGGTCTTCAAACATATATGAGCTGGCTGCCAGGCTGAAGGAGTAGTACAGCTCACTGCCACATGAGGGACAGATTAGGTCCCAGCTTTTTTCTGTGTGTCAAGAAGCAAATAATGGAAAAAGATTCCTCTTTTTCTATAGAGGAACATCCTTCTTTGGGCCAACATTGAGAATCGTTCAAGACAATAGTGGCCAGCATTCTGAGATGCCAAAGGATACCACCAGTCTTCATTTTCAGAGGAAGCATCTCAGAAACATCATTTTACTATGGCAGAACAATACTTCCCGTGAGACGGGCTTTCTGCTACTGCAGGCTCAGAACAATGTAGCTTTGTGGCAAGCAAGCTGGTCAGCCGGATTGCCTATTGCAGCTGTACAGCTGCTAGACTGGCACCTGTTTAAAGACTCACTGAAACACAGTTTCTCCATCTCTGTTTCCAGTTGCCTAAATTGGTTCCTCTATTAAAAAAAAAAAAAAACAAAACCAGAAAAAAACCAAAATGCTTCTTGCCTTTGTCAGAAGATAACAGTGTGGCCGTGGTCTCCTCACCTCTGAAGACCAGGAGTCTCATTCTGCTTTGAATTACAGGATCAGAAAACTTCATGTTTAAAAATTAGTCTTCTCTTTTTAAAAATAAATCACCTTGCATTACGAAGATGATAGTCACTGCTCAAGAGCAGGCCACAACTTCATGTTTTTGGACTTGGGTTTCTTAACAGAAATTCAGAAGGAAACAATGAGAACAGGCAAACCTGGGAATGGAAAAAATGGGTTAAGAAGAAAGACAGGACTGAAATAGCAGGGAGTGCTTCAGGACAGGGTAGGAGCAGAGGGCACTGGCAGAGCTGTGTGGAGAGCCCAGGGCTGGGCTAGCAGGAGAGTTCAGGGCAGGAGTGAGAGAGACTGCAAGTGCACAGTGTCAGCAAGGAGCACATACAGAGCCAAACATCCAAAACCTGTCAGACAGTCATAGTAGAACTAAAGTAGATTCCAGGTACAAAGCCAGCAGCAGCACTACAGAACACCTGCCTGTAGTATGCTTCATTCTAGCTCATGTTTCCATGAGTAAAAAGCGATGATAATGTTATTCATTTGAATGGCTCAAGACAATAAAATAGCCTGGTTAAAAAAAAATAAGAAACTAGCAAGACTGAAGTCCTCTGGAAGGATGCATGGGAACATCAAGACTGGCTTGCAAAACTGAGTATAAGCCAGCTAAAGTGAAGAAAGGGGGACTTCCGAACAATTTAAACCAGGTTGGTGGATCAAATTTCTATTGTAAACTACTCTGAGAAGTACCTGACGTTGCATTTAGCATTTTTCTATAATCTGAGAGATTCACCATTCCAGAGTATCATTTTCATTCTGTATAGCCTGGTTCATACAAAAAGCATTTTTAGAATATTAGACAGAGATGTGGTGACAAAGTTTAATAACAGAAAGAAAAGTGGCATAAGCCTCACAATAAAAGACATGGTGGGGAGGGTGTAAAGGGGATTAAGACGCAAGAGTTGAAGAAGCACAGGGTACTAGAGAACTGTTCCAGGTGGTAGGCTAGTTTTAACCTAAGTAGCAAGGTGTTTGTATAAAAGTGCAGTGGGAGCTGAGCAGACAAAGATAAGCATGCAGATGAGGTCTGAAATATTTTTGCAAGTTCAATGAATGGAACTCTGAAGATCTGATGCAGAGTCAAGAAAATTGCTGCCTGGGAAGAAGATAAAAGCAAAGAAAGATATTGCATCTAAGAAGGTGAGGGGTAAGAGATACCCAATGACTGATCACAGAGGACATGGGTAATGATATCAGAAAAAAGCTGTTCCAAAACTAATCACAACAGATAGCATATGAAAAAATACTTCCAAGGTGTCAAAGTAATGTAGCATTGGGTCAAATAGCCAGTTTGATATAAATCTGGTGTGTTCAAAGTGATTTATTCCAGAAATAGTTAAGGCAACTTTCTGTTAGGGTTTGTGTACAGAAAAGAAAAAAAAATTAAAAAAAATCACAAGTGAACTTTGATCAGATGTTCTTCAGTGACCAGTTCTACCTTTCTATTTAAGTAAGACTCCCACAAGTTCAGTGACTGTAGCATTTCAGTCTATTACTGATAAAAGCTCACTGTTACGTGAGTGGTTCAACACCGCACCAAATCTCCCATTAACTTTTGCTCTTAAAGGTTATTTCAGTAAGTAGGTCAAGATAAACAGAGAAGCTGCTAGTAAGACTCCTAATTTGAACAATGATATCTCTATACCAGAGGTAGCTATCTGAACTAGAATGTTAATGCCCCTTTTTGCAAAATAAATCCAGGGATAGTGTTTTCATTTATTTATGAGGCATACTGTATATTTCTGGATCACAACCATGAATGATTTTGTTCATGTGCCCAAGCTTTGCAATGATCAGGAAAGCAGTGACCTTTGATTTCAAACTAAACAAACGATTTCATATTGGGCTATATTCATGCATACTCAGTATTTCAATTAGCCTGTGATTTCCTCAACAACACTGTTCACTCAAGGATGCCTAGCTGCCAGATGACTTAACTTTTCTTCCCTCCCTTGTACATGACAATACCTTGCTCAAAGTAGCCATTACACTTTTAACTTGCTTGCTGAGGCATTGTTACAACTCCTCATGCCTCTTGGCTGATGGAGGAAAATCAATTTTGATCCCTCAGAAGCAAGTGCAAGTCTCCAACTTCACACACCAATGTGGACAACTGCAGCTGAAACTGAAGCCAGATTAATTCACCATTCCAGTCATTTCACATTTATGCTGATACCTTAAGAGGTTAGGACATACGTGATTTATTGTTTTTAATTGGAGAAACGGGACAGAACTTCCTTCAAATGAAAAAGCAGTTTGTCAAATGAAATTTACAAAAAGCAAATGAGATTTACGATGACAATGAGAATGTACCTCAAATTTAAATTAACCTGCAGCTTAATGCAACATGAAGTATTACAACCGAATGCAAAAATCCTGCCACTGCAGGATTTTAATGCTACAATAATTCTGCTCTTCCTTAAAGGGCAACAATTCTGCCCATTCTTAGATAACCCAGTTCAAAACACATATTAGAACATCAAGTTGAGGAATTAGTAGCCAAACTACAGTAACCAGGTGGTAGTAAATATACAGAAAGCATGTACATTTTTCCCAACAGACACAAGTTTAACACTGAAAATATTCCAAGCAGGTATGAGAGAGAGGGAGGGGAGGAGGGAACTTACTGTACTGCTTCAAAGATGCACTATACACATAATGCAGCAGTACAGAATACACTAACGAATGAAGGCAACTGAAAAGGCAGTACTCACCCAAAATACCAAATTGAAAAGGAACATCATGTATTTCAAACAACACAGGCAGCCTCTTGCCATGTTGCACTTCTTAAATTCTAAAAGGAAAACAAAGGATAGATCCAGGTAAAAGACCACGTATTTGCTGCCTTTGGGTGCACTGTATTTGTCACTTTTTACGCCAGTCCCAGTCCCAACGCCGGTCCCGGTTCCGACCCCAGTGTGGCTCTGTGTGCGTGATCCAGTTGTACCATAGAAAGCTCCAGCAGTAAAACCTCGACCAAATTGCCTCCCTGAGGTAGAAGGTTTAGCAAAATCTGAGTCTTTGCTATCCAAAGATGGACTCCGGTGAATTGAAGAATCCTCACTACTTGACTTCTCCATGATCTCTCTTTTCACAGTTGTCAGATTTAATGTATAGCATCTCTCAACATTAAATGCAGTGCCTTGCAAATACCACAGTGCAGTAAGAGCTGTCTGTGTTTTGCTTCTCTTTTTCTTTGTACATAAATCAGATAATCACTGCAGAATTTATTCACTGCATTGTTGTTGGTTTTATTTTTTATAGCAATGTAAGCTGTACTCTGTCTATCTGTGGCATGGATTTATACGTTAATATCCCATGCAAGAGCATACTCCTGATTGATTTATCTTGATGAATCAGTTATGCAGAACTTTGATTTTTATTCAAAAGAGCCATAAGCTCTTTCTCTCCGCTCCTAGTCTACAGCCCTCTAATCTATAGGCAGCAGATGGTCCTTGCATCCATTTCCAAAAAGCTTCTGCAGTACACCTGGGAGACTCTCCTCGAGCTGGAGCACTTTCCTTGCTCTCAGCTTCCCTCTGTGTCTCTCTGACTCTCTCTCACACGCTGTCTTTTTTCTTTCCACCCATTTGCAGTATCTCGTTCAGTAACTAGCCATCGGAGCGCACTGTGTTTCACTGCTGTTGCCGTGAAATCATCAGCAACTGCAACCACTGGGCATTTCCCACAGAAATCCCTGACCTAACTATCGAGTAATAAATCCACCCTCCTGCTTGCCCCTCCCCTCTGCTTTCCGTCGGGCCAGTTAGCAGAAGCCTTCTCCCCCAGGGCACGCCTCCATGACATAATATCTTTAATAGGATTAGAATTACTCTTGACTATACAAGTGCACAACAGAAAACCTCTTTAAATGTCAAGTACTGTTTAGCTGTTTATGAGCTAGAACTGTGAGGTAGTGATACTCCTTTAATGCAATAAATACTGAAAAAGTATGGATTAGATAGACAGGTGCTAACCTCTCCCTGCTCATTAAATTAACAGTGACTTACATTCTTTTTCTGGCTTAAACAAATGCCATGGGACAAGGAACTGGAATAGACTAGCACCCAGCATACACTGAATAGGCACGTCTCAGTTATACATGCACATAATGTGACGCCATCACCTGCGATATAATTAACCATAACCAGAAAAGCAGAGCTGCTGTCTCTTACGGGATCATCAATCAATTCTTAAAACTCTTGAAATGTAAGGATATCTGAACCTGCAGCTATTGACACTCTATTTAACTAGTATGTCAGAGACTGTTCTTCTGTATGGCTGTAAGCCATCTTACATCACAGGTAGTCTGTGAACTAGAAACGCTGACCCAAATGCCACATTTCTTTTCCAGATAGTAGCGCAACATGCCTGCTAGGACTCTGAAACAGAGAGGGCATGATGTGCACGTGTGTCTGTGTGCAAGTGCCTGGAGGGGAGGAAGAGAAATACTTCAGGTCACGCCTGGTGCTTCCAAATTCGTCATTTTGTCGTAAGCGTAAAAGCAGCACACTGATGGTGCAAAGTGATACAGCAGATTTAAAATGCAGGTTATTCTTTTATTTTTGTAAAGAAAGAAACCATATTAGGAGGCCACTATGAAAGAAATACAGCTACCAGGAAAAGCAAAAATATGCACGATTTTCAACTGACCCTTTCACATGCACATTATAACGCACTGTTAATTATTTTATCAGGTATCTTTGAGAAAAGATAATACAACATTTATTCAACTTAGATATCTATGCCCAAAAGCCCCTTAAAATCCTGTAATTTTTATGTAACAACATCTGAATCAACACCCTAAAACAGTGCTGTACCTTTCTTGACAGGCTTTTTCTGAGAAAAGATCCCTCCACCGTAAAGTACTTGGTGCCATGAAATACCCGGTGTTTGTACATGTAATATCTTTCTCTCACCTCTTCTGCTCTAGAATAACATTTTAACAACAGGCAGGCCCAAGCCTATATCAACAGTGTTTATTCACTTTGCTTTTCAAAAGTCATTTCAGAACTACCTGCATCAAACATGTCCATCAGAAAGGCGACTGCAAGATGACCACTCAGCAGTGCGTATGATAGCAGAAAAGGCTATCTTTTCTTAACAACTTGGGTGTTACAAAACACCCAAGTAAAAAAAGATAAATTAGCAGTGACCAAAGTAGAGTGGGGCATTTCTGTACATGTCTATGGTGCACATACAAACTTCAACACGAGCAGTCACCAAGAACCAACTTTCTCAGAAAAAAACATGGAAGGGACTTGTAGGCCACAGCCAGGCACCTGCCTCGGACACTCAAGCCTGCAGGGTAAGTCGCAATTCAAATACAAAGCAAATGTCTGAGCAAATGTTTTAGAAGTCTGAAAAAACTCTTCTGTTTGAAAATTCACTTACTGGCAGTGTCAAGTTGTGCCATTGCAATCCTATGCTGCAGCTAGATACTTTCAGTGGTTTTTACTTGTCATACAAATTGAGCTCTCAGCCAAAAAATTATGAGAATGCACAAGTATTTTAAAGCATTTTTTCCTGTTGCACCCATTGGTTTGCCATAAAATTTACACTGATGGAGACTAGCTTCAGCAAAAAAAAATGCTGTGCACTTGTGAAAACTAATGCAATATAAATATTTGCCTTAGCTTCCCGCATGAAATTACATGACAATAATAAATAATCCACCCTCCTCAAGGTTAAATAACTCAAAGAATATTTTGTAATAAAAAAATCTCGACAAATCCAGTCACAGTTTGTAAATAGAGGAAACATTTCTATTGGTGGTTAAAAAAAAAAAAAAAGCAACACAACTCTCCCTCCAAGCTTTTTTTTTTTTCCAAGTTTTCATTGTTAGACCTTACTGAAATTTTCCAGTTTTCTATTTTTGCCTTCAAATACTACAAAAGATTAGTTTTCTTTACCATTACCTGCAATGTATCTTCCATTAATGGTTCTCCATGACTGGTCTACGTCACAGTTTATACTTCAAAACGAACAACCAAAGACACACGTATAGCCAATAGCCAGCTTCAAAATCCAAGCCTGAGAAACAAGCACTAGGGCAAACACAGTTCCAGATCAGCCTCCCCTCCTGCTGTGTACAAAGGAAACGTATGACCCTCTTACAGTTATGCTGTTGCCACCAGAGAGACTTTACAAGCTTCAGTAACCTTCCGCCACTTGAATTTGCGGCCATGGAGCAGCTTTACAGATTAGATGCCACTTCCTCCTGCTAGAACTCTAACTCAGTATTTATGTAGCTCAGTTAATAAATCACACAACTGCTTATTTGCTGAAAAAATAAGCAGTGAAAAAGATGTAACCCGTTCATCCAGCTGTGTTTTGACTAGCTACTGCACTTAACTCTGCCTCTGATTGAGACTTAAGTGGTAGGTGCAAGGCCATACAACACCACCTTACGGTGGTCCCACTTGACAGTGTAACATCAGCACAGGAACAAACACATTTTGCTTCACCACAGATCTCACCTCTATTAAGTAATTAGGGCATAAAAAAACATTCAAAAGTTCACTCTATACTTAATTAATCTTTGATTACTGAATCACAGAATTTTGTTGCTGAGAGGTGTCTCCACATCAAGAAAATCATTTCAGTCCCACACACAAATGCCTGGGACAAGGTAACGAACATCAGTCCATCGCATCTAAATGGCTCAGCCAAGTATCAAGGGTAAGAATTTAGGCCACTTTAAGATACCAGGTATGAAAATGGATGTCACAATGCGTGTAGCAGAAAAATGGAAAGGAAGGATATTAGTAATAAGGCCCAAACAACATAGGCTGATTCTGCTACTCAAACTGATTTACTTGGTTCCCTCCTGGGAACAGTCCACCATAGTCCTCAAAATAGAGATCCCAACAACTTCAGTTTTTACTGGAAGTCACAAAATATTTAATATTTTTTCTCAGCCCTTAGTTTTATCTCACCAGAACTTCAGTGCCAATTACGCCCAGCTACAGTGCTCCTGAACCCCTCCGTTTCTGCCCTCTTCAGCTGTTTTTGCACAACTGGCTTACGGAACCATACTGCAAAACAGAGCAAAAGCTGGCCAAGTTTATACACATATTTATAACCATGTATTTATAAAGACATAATACAGATATAAAATGTATTTCAGCAATATATAAAAATTATGCTTATTTTTCCCCCTGTAAAAGTTCCAAATCCATTTTACAAAACATTCCCCTTAAATGATCTTGCTGATCCAGTGAGAGGGAGAGGGACTACAATAGGCAAGAACAGGAACAAACACTGAAGACTGAGCAAAAATATCTTACAGTTTTGTTACGGTCTCCCATGATTCCTGACTTGAAAATATGAAACTCTAGGAGCTTTTAAAAAGGGAAAATAAAAACTCCAGTCACCATGATATACGAGCCATTTTACAACTTATTCTATATTTTACCTTGCAATTTCTATTATGTAGGATAGTGCTACTGTCACCATTTTAGATAGGGGGAACTCAAGGACCAAGACATTTGCTGAGGATTAATAGGAAATTGCTGGCAGAAAAGCAAACTGAATCTGCACCTCACATGGCCTCAGCTAGTACACTAACCATTGCACCATTCTCAAATTAATTATTTTTAGAAATCATGAGTTTTAGTAACCCTGCCACATGTCTTCAGAACAATACTGAGCCCTGCAGAGACACACAAATGCATACACTATCAAGTGTTCGAGGGATATGGTTCTTAAATTCACTCTTTTCTTTTGAATTATATTGACCAAGAACTCAATTATACAAGCCTTCCTCAGGGTACACTAGGTAGACAAAGAATCGAGATTGCTGAGTATAAACTCAATGACTACATCTTTCCAGTCACGGCTCCGAATCCTGGAAGGCCATGAGAAGGAGATAGGGAACAAGAGTTGGAAAGAATAGCTTAAGACTCTGGCATACAGTTGTATACAGATGAAAGCTCAAGTTAAAAAAAACACACAATTGGTTTTGGAATAAGCTTAAAGGGAAAAGAATGTCCAAAAAATTGAACTGAAATTAGTATCACATGAGAGAGAAAAACATGGAGTTCCCAGGACTTCCATGCTCCTGATTCCACAACAAAGAGCTTACAGACTCCAGCGAGTCAAAATACCTGGAGTTCCCAGGGCTCTCAAGACTGCAGGATTTATAACCAAAAACCTGGATGCTCTGAGGGTTGTATCGCACATCCTGGGGCCTTCCGAGCTCCCAGCTTGCATGCTGTAAATCCAAAGCATTCTGCCCATCATGGGACTGGAAAGAAACAAGGTAGGTTTCAAGGACAACTTTGTATGGTAGACAAGTTTTGAAACCTGCCTGTGTTTTTCAGAACCAAATATCCCAAGCCATGTTTTACCTTTGACACACTTTCATTTTCCAACAGGAAAAGCCTTCCATTAGAAGTAACTTCAGTTTTGGAGTCTCCAATCACTGATCATAGCTTCCCACATTATTTAGAGCATATATGAACAGCTTGTTTGTTATAAATGCTAAAAAGAATCACTACCAAGTGTTTAGGGAAGAGTGAAATGCATACTTAGTTTCCCTACTAGCATGACCAGCAGCCATTTCTAATACCTCCAGAAAACCACCTCTTCCTTGGGCGCTTGATGGACGGACAGGTGACAGAGGGAGAGACTGGATTCATTAAGAAACAGACCTACTCACAGCTGGTACCTGCAATCTGACCAGTAAATGATTCTCTTCTAATGTTTTGTGAGAGAGGACAGACACAAGCTCATGCCCTTCTCTCTTCACCCCGTAGCAGGACCAAGAGTGTCCAATAGGCATCATCTGACCCTCAGTTCCACCTGCAGAAGAAAGCCACCTCCAGAGGCCAGGTAAAAGGACCTGGGACAGGTAAATGTGCATACAGCATAAGTTGGAAGGAAAACACAGATACTCAGAGGGGTTCTTAGAGGCCGGGCTCCACGTTCTGGGACTCCACCTAGCATTGGCATAGCTGAAGAAAAGGAGGCCTGGCAGAGAGACAGGAGTGGGACAGCACTCCAGGATGCAGGAACCATGTGAAGGAGCACCCCTGAGAAGACACTGAGTTTGAGATCTATGGGGAAAGGATCTGTTCTTACAGACATAGGAATTGAGTGTCTAGCCACCTCAATACAACACCCACCTTCATCAGTCCTGACTTCACCCAGAGAAATTATCTTTCTTGAAATTGTTACTGGAGAGGAAATGAATTAATCTGTTTCCTCTGACACAAGGGCACTAGCATAACAGCTTGTGGTTGCCTCATCAGCAACACAGTAACGCTCCTTGCCTCCCCAAGGCAAAGAGGCAAAATCTCTTTGAACGGCCAAAATTAATACTTTCTAGTTTATACTTATATATACCAATAAGAACAGTTTATCCTTCTAACATGGGGCCCTCACTGGAGGGATGATCAAGAAAATAAGACCCCGTTATAAAACCTTCCATTGTGCCAAACTTTCTATGTCATTTGGTCCCTGGGATTTCCATTAAAAATCATGTACTCCCAACAGTGCATATGTGGCTGAGATTTCTCATTTAGGATTTCACAACAGAGAATGAGATTCTGTCTCAAAATTGTACAAAGGAATTAGTTGTAAACCATGTCAGGGACCTTAACCCACTGTGATCAGATGCAGATGATGACTTGATATGCTAATGCACAGGAGACATGGGAGATGAGGGTCAAAGAGCAATATGGGGTCCCAAAGCTAAGAAATTGTGATTATGTCACACCGTCATACCAGCTGACCCTCAGGGACCTTCAGACTGAGCAGAAAGAATGCCTGAGTTTCCAAAGCGACAGAAAAACGTAACTTTATAAAAAATAGAAATCCTGCTACCTACATTTAAACTTTTAAATCAAAATGTTTGCACTAGCACAAGGATCTTTGGGTTTTTTTTTTTCACTTTACAAACAACATCATGTACTATGCTAAATCTGAAAGAAGCCCTCTAAAGATTATGTTAGAATGCAATTGACCAATGATGTTTTCACCTTTAAGAACTAAAGCCTAGAAAGTCTATTTATTGTTTGTTTCTGAGAAGCCCTTGAAGTCAGAGTCTTCTTGGGCTTGGCAGTGTACATATGGAGATCAAATCAACCCATACAACGGACAGTCTACAATCCAGGCAGAAAACAAGACATTAATAGCTGGCTCTGAATATAATAACTATATTGGACATTTTTTTTAAAGTCCCAAAACTACCTTAGCAATTCTCCCACTAGCAGGTGGGAGAAAATAGAAAATATGAGGGGCAAGAGAAAAGCACGTGCCCAAGCAGATAGGCCTATCCTGCCAGGCAGCAGAGAGTATCAGATGCTTTGGAACAGTCTGTTTATGCCTTTTAGCATAAGAATCTGTATTACAGGGCGTTTATCTCATCTTCTATAGCAATGAATACATTGTTCCATCTCCATCAACAGCTAATCCTTCTTAAATTCTGCTGAGAGCTTAGCCTCAATATCTTACGGCAGTGAGTTCCATAGGTTCCATATGTTAAAAAACACAGCATCTTCCTCTTATTCACTGTCAGCATTAAGCCTTCCAGCTCCGTCCTCTGTTCTGGCATTCATACTCACCCCATAATTCATTATTTTGTAATCCTCTATTACATCCCATGTCATTTGTCCTTCATTAATCTAAGCACTTATCTTTTTGGTGTCTCCTGTTACTGAAAACTCTCTGACTCCCTAATAATTTCAGTTAACCATCTTAGGGCTTCTTTCTAATTGAGCTATGTTTATACCACAGTCTTTTCCAATCTGCTGATGAAAAGATCTTCTTTTGAAAGAACAAGAGTTAATATTCAAATTAAAAATTAATTTAATAAATTCTGTTTCTATCAACACTTTACCTTTACGAAAGTGAAGTCATTCAGATTCAACAGACCTTTCTTCATCATTCCTATTCTGCTTTTCTATTTCAGATTCAAAATTTGGTCTCTGAAAAGCTCAACATTTCAGAGCCTAACAGGAAAATCCTTGTAGTTTAAATTCTGTATGTTACCTGTAGGAGGAAAGGGGCTTTCCTCACTAGAACAGCATTAGTTTAATACAAGTTACTTGTAAAATCATCAATAAGCCCATCTTCAAGTCAGGGACTCCTTGTAAAGAAGCTAACATAAGCCAAACCAAGCCTTGGCCATCAATGATGCAAATAAATGTGCGGTACCAACTGCTGTCCCCTCCCAGTACACAAAAAAGCATATGCAGAGAAGTGCTTTTCACTGCACACAGAGAAAACAAGATCAAGGGAGCAGAAAGCTGTCAACCATGGTCAGGAAGGCAGCAACATCATATCCCTGATGTCCCCATGGGATGAAACATCACAAATCAGATCTCCAAAACCATGCTTTGAAATTAAAGACCAAAAAAAGAAAGCAGGGGCGAGGAAGCGAGAAGGGTTCTTCTTATTTACCACCTATTTTTTTGCGAAGGTAAGGTACATGATCTGAGTGCTTCTCTTCCACTCCCACTTTAAATGATAACTTAGATTTTCATGTCCTCCCAATTGACTACAGTTTAAAGAAAGCTAGCAAATAGCAGAAGACTTTTGCCTATCATGAGAGATGACATGCCTTCTTCCTCTTGGACAGTGTAGGAGGACTTCATTAATACAAGAATTCTTCTACCCTGTCCAATGTGTAGAAGTCCCTTGAACAAAATCAGGTGGATATTCTTTAACCTCTGTTCTAAAGAGGCTATCTTTCACCAGCAGTCTGCTGTTCTGAATTAACTGACAGCTGGTGTCTATGTATTAGCAGAACTATTAAACTTTAAAACAAACAAATTAAAAAAAACCCCTCATACATATGGCTCCATCTGAAGAAAGAACAACGAGAATGATGTGAGCATTCATTTTTCAAAGGGAGCACACACATCTCTGAAACCTCCTCAATTATGCCATGAAGGAACATTTCTAGGCGCATTCCTTTCACAATTGAGTGAATTCCTTCATTGCTAAAATATTCATTTTTTGGCACTTAAGCATAAACAGGTGTGATTCCATGAATGGGGACATTTAAAACCACTGCGTCAGGGCTGGCAGAGACCCAGATGTCTACAATGGCCAGCAAACTTACACCATTATTTTAGTCTCCCTTCCCCATTAATTCATCATCAGCCCCACCCTCCAACTTAAGACATCGCTGAAAGTGACAGACTGATTACCTTACTGGAGAGCAATCCCCTCAGAGATATGCAAGTTATCAAAAGGCTGTTTGCCAGCAACATTTCCAAGCAAAACCTGATCCCAGGTTCCACCTTCAGGTCAAAGAGACACAGCTTTCATAAAGGAGTCAAACTGCCAAATGAATTAACTACCTGCCCAGAGCCTGCAGCCTCACAGCTGAAAGTTGTCAGCAGAGTAGGCTCAGTTCAAGCCACAATACAAGGTTCCCCTCTGCTGGGCCCCCAGCGTGACCCAGGGCAGAAATGTCTGGAAACAAGGGTGGGATCTAGCCTCTACAACCATTCAGTCCCCAGCCTACTCCCAGCTCTCCCTGAGGTCTACCAACTGTGGTAAGAAGCTACATTGCCTAACAATTCCCTGTGCATACCTCCTTTTGTCTTTCAAGGGAGACATTCCTGAATTCATGAGTAACAGTTTTTGAGTAATTCAAGATAACTGGAGCATACCTAAGTGCCATTAACAGCACTTCTCAAGTTCTGATCAAACCACTGCGTAACAGCCACATTTCATGCTGCTGGTTTGGGCTGGACTCTTTTCTATGGCTTCCAACAAACTTCCACAACATCTAGCCAGCGCAAAGTCCACGGACTCCTTCCTGTCTTGAAGCTCTTTAGATTTATAAAAACAATCCTATCTGAGCATCTGCACCTGCCCTTGCAATAAAGCTTATCTACCCTCACAATAAAGCTTCTTGCATGTTGTGTGGTAACACTGTGGGATATGGTCAACTTCAACATTGAAAATAGGATGTGCCTGTCATGTGACAGCCATGCAATTAATGCTTTTTGCTTTGCCAACAACAACAAAGTCAGATGTAAATCCCAAGAGGAGGCAGATACTTTAGCCACCTTACTCATCTCACAAGAATGAGGCTAAATAGTTCCCATCTATTCTGCATGAGATACAAGAAAGGGTGTAAAAATGAAACCAAGGTAAACCTCTTACTATAATCCAGCAGGTTTACGTAACAGTGCTGCTATTCACGAGCTTTGTGATCGGTGTCAGCTCTTATTACAAGGGTGTGAGAGATTTAAAATGACAAAGGAGGAAAGGAAAGGGAGAAAAATCAGAGTACAGTTTGACGTGACCCTGTCTATCAAGCCACAAAAAACCATGCAGCAGTTCAATTACCTGATTTACACTAGGAGCTACTTAACTTTACAGTATATTAATTAATGAGCTTTTCTAAAGGCAGAAGTATAATGGCAAAACATAGTTTTATGACCTTATCCACATTAAGGAGGACTCATTTACACTTGGTGAGAATGCTGTGTGCTAGCTGCAATACCAGGCATTCAGAGCCTAATATGGGGTGTAAAGAATGGATGCAAGCATGTTTGACTCTTTCCCAAAAGCCAAGCCCACATTCACTTGAGTTTTGAAAAAGTTTATTCGTACCATCAGTGTCTCTCAGAGATGAGAAAACCAAGATACCCTTGATCAGCAGCCAGAAACTAAGAACCTTGCAAAAATTCCTCATAGTGGCATCTGGAAGACAAAAAAGTGGTTTTTGTAGGGGAAAACTACTTGTGTCATTCAATCTGCTCTGATCTACTTAAGCGTGTAACAAGTATGCGGTAGTTACAGTATGAAATATCAATTGGCCTTTAGAAGCAGCACTTTGTTAATTCATTGCAGGCAGATATTTTCCATTTACAAATTAATTGGGATGCTGGCATTTTGCTTCAGAAGCAACCAACACGATGCTTCATGCTATGCTCTGCAGACTGGTTCAGAGGAATCTATCAAATACATGGCCATAATGGTAAATGGTGTGTTTCCAGACAAGTTTTTAAACAACATGAACTAAGCTAAAGGCTTCCAAAATGCAATACCACATAAGGGTAGATAGTGCTAGTTTTGGTCCAAATATGCCTTGTAGGAGTCAAATTTGATGCCCATAGCAACGATATGTATATGATCTTTCTCTCTTCTCTCCTAAATGTCCAAGTCTAGGCTAATTTCAAACTTAACCTAATTTACTGAAAAGACTTTCCAGACTTCTCCCCTTCAGAAGAGTAAGTTAATAGTAAATCTGCAATAATATAATCCATGTGGTAATGTTTTGTTTGCTTTTATTATTGACCCTATAATCTCAGTGTCCATAAAACAGATCTATACAGGTTTGGACATCAATGCCCCTAACACGAAAGATACTTTGCTCCCTGGATTTTATCCAGCCTATGGGTTCTCCTTCTGTGTTATTTTTCTCATATGCTCATTTCTTATGTTGCACTAGTCCCTTTACTGCCAAGCATCTGGCCAGAAGAAACATAAAATTCTCTCAGGCCACCCAGACACTTTTCAGAAGAGGTTTATGAATTCGTCATCCTATCCCATATCTGAAACCCGACTTTTCTAAATTGACCACATCTCAGTCTTCTCCTCCCCCACCTCCTTCTGTGCTGTTGGTTTTATTACAGGACACTCTTTTATAGTACTTAATGTTTCTATTCCAATAGTATGGAAACTTATATTAAATATTTATCAGTAATGGGGTTACTCCCTTCTACTGCAAGCTGAAGCAAGATACAATCATGAAAAGATTCTGTATGTTTGTCTCTTTTTGAAGAAATACTATACTCAAATACGCAGCTTTAAAAATTATTCCAACCAAAACCTGATTGCATAAACTGCACTCTGAAATCCCATGTTTCCTGTATTCCAAGGATTGCTAAATCAAGTCAGCTCAGTTCCCTGTGTTTTCTTCTTTTAAATCAACTTGAATGCTTTCTGCTCCATACACTGAAAACAAAGGTTCAGAAATTGTAACTATGGTAAGTAATTTGGCCTGAGACTGAAGGTAAAGAAGAATAAAAAACCTCTTCTCACTCCCTGGCAGCTGTACCACTGGAACTCTGTAGGTTTAAAGGAAACAAAAAGCAATAAAAGCTTAATCAATAGAATCAGGAGTTATGGATCTCTGAACATACAAAGGGAACAGAGCTGATGAATTGGAAGGTGCAGTTTCTCTTTCTACACAGAATATTTTTCCAAACAGAATGATGCTTTGCACCTGTCCTGTAATTCAATGCCAGGTTTATGCATTATGCTGCAAATACCAAGACGACTAAGAAAGTGTCTTGATCTTTTCAAAGAAACCTTATTCCAGTTCAGTGCCTCCCACAGAGTGCCTATCACTATTCTGTAGCACTTTTAGCTCCATTTATACAGATGTCTCAGTTTTGTCCCTACCTAATACATCTGCTATGTTTATATAGTCTCTCTCAAATATTGATGATCTCTAACTGAGTCTAAAGGACTACATCAATACCAAGCTGTAGGCGGGGAGGGGGGAGGGGGGAGTAATGAATTCTTCCCTATGAATTGTTCCCTAATGAATTGTTCCCAGGCACCAGAGCCTTCAAAATGTCTATCACAGAACTATCTTGATACATTTTAAACATCCTTCATATTTAAGATCCTGTTATTTTTATTTTAATGTAAAGAACAAATACTTAAAAGCCAAAGAATCCAAAACAGATTTCTACACAGGGTCCTGCATTCTCAAGCAGTGAAAAAAAAAACCCAGACCACTTAAGGCCTGGCACGGTACGCTGCTACGTTATTCCTGCAAAGTTCTGTCAACCAGATTCCCTCTCAGATTTCACAGGCTGGTCACCAGTAGCTCTTACGCACAACTTGTAAACCACATTTTTAAAGCAACCAGGGACCCTTCGAAATTAAAAGTCAGATACACATTATTGACGCACATTTCTCAATACTAGGAAATCTTAAAGGATTGACTTCTATCATAGAAGATAAAAGATACGCGCCTAGGGACAGAATTCCAAATGAAGATACCCTCAAGAGATGCTACACATTATTTTGAAATAAAACTTTCAGCTCATAAAATGTTAATATTAGTGCTTTAGGCAGCCACTAAGGTCAGGACAGATGTGCTGCCTAACACCTGAAAGACTCTCACTTTCCAGAAGGCTAATCAATGTCTTCCAATAACTAAAAGGCAGTTACAGAAGATGGTGGTACTTTGGTCACAAGGATGCATGTTGGCAGGACAAGAAATAAGTTGCTCAGGGGAAAATTTGGTCTGGATATAAGGGAAAAAAACCTTCAGTGGAAGAACAATTAAACATTGGAATAGACTGCTTAAAGAGATGGTAGGATCTCCCTCACTGGAAATATTCAAGACTCAGCTTGACAGGGGCCTGGATAACCTAAACAGAGGCCCTGCTTTCAACAGAAGGTTGGACCACACGCTCTCCAGCAACTCCTTCCAACCTAGACTTCGCTGTGATTCTAACATTTTGTCCTAATATCCAAAACTTGAGTCTGTCACTGACCCCAAAGATGGGCTGTACGATTCCCTATCACAGAATAATGCCTCCCCAGAGTGCGAAAGACTGACATAGAACTCCATGGTGCACAGCTCTCTAAGGACAGAGTAGTAGTGACTTGCTTACAATATAAGTACAATTGCAGGCACTGACAAACTGGCAAACTGAAGTTGCTATCACTCTGATGGGGAGAGGAAAAAAAGATGTTTTTCTTATCAGTACCTAGATTTGACAAATTAGGAACAACCTCATCCTATCAATTGAGGACCTACAGATCATAAAGCCTGTCTGATCTGTGTGAATTAATTTGGTAGTTATCCTTTCTAATCTGTTAACTATTGTCTTCTTGAAAAACACGTTTAACAGAAGAAATAACACTACAAATTCCAGTCTTTCCCATCACCATGTTCTGCATTTTTTTTGCCCTACTGGAGCGTGAATCCAATACAGGGGTGTATTTGTCAGAATGCAGGACCTTCCCCAAGGAAAAGAATGTAATTTATTTGCAAAAACAGGGATTAGTAATTATTTAAAGGTAATCCATCTGCCCCTAGAGATGTACCGGCTGCACAGGTGAAGGGCTGTTTTAATCTCCTCAAGAGTAAATTTCTGAAAGATCCCAAATTAAAGTTGTTTATATGGGAGAAGAAACCTTGATTCTTGAGCACAGAGATGCTGGCATTTCTGTTGGTGTTGCCACTATGTCATGACAGTGGAAAGCTATTTAAGGACTTTGATCTGACAAGCTGATACAGTTTTAGATGTAATCCCATCTCCTTAACTGGGCATTATCAACATAAAATAATGTCAGTTTTTACAAACAGTCTAGAAAGTTGTTTCAGATACATCTTGTGTTGCAAGTCTCCCCCTACAGCTTTCCTATCATACTGTTCTCTTCTCATAGCCCCAGTGAGGAAGAAAGGAGAGTCTGTGAAACTTTGCACAAATCAATCAGTGGAGAAGAGGGGAGGGAGAATAAGGAAAGGAGTAGGAGAAGAAGAAGAAGGGAGAAAAATCCTTTACCCACTCAAACACCTTAGTTCAGGGCATCTCAGATGCTACTGTAATAACAGTGAATAAAACTTTTTGGACAGGAGTCTGACCTTGGCAGCTGTCGTTCCTTTAAGTGCTAAAAGAGATATCAGACTGAGTATTCGAATAATGTGTACTGGTCTGATTACTAAAGTTTTTCATCAAAATACTGAGTAAAGGACTAGTCTTTCAAAGGAAAATGCAATTTACCAAGCAAAATGGTGCTACATCTGGCCACATCCCCAAATAATTGCTTTATCGTTAGAGCCTTTAACAGATACAGACAGTCTTGTCATTGGGCTGAGCCTGCCTAGATGTTTCATTCTGTAGCAGACATACATGGTGTGTTGTTTTTCTTGGGATTTTGAAGGATTATTAGTCACATTGTCTCTAACCTCTTTGTCAGGAGCTCTTCTAATGGCAAGCATTAGCATATGGAAACACCTCCTCTGCAGTGTTTTGCTGTCTCTTTACTGTGCTATTTTACAAGGAGCATAAAATATGAAGAAAACAAACAAACATGGGTTTGTTCCTTGGGTGCTAATAATGCTAAAGAGCTATTTTGAGGGAACTGCAGAAAGAATTGAAATCTTTTTAACTTCCCAACTTCCAGTACTCATGTGAATAAGACACAATTAATTTTGATGATCAAGTTAAAGAATCCTATGCACATACCTTCAAAGTGCTGTACATTCCTTTCATTCTTACCGAATCAAAGAGATTTTCATACCCTGACATGATTTATCTTTTCAAGGCTAATGTGGGTAGCCATGCAGGTTGACAACAGAGTTTCTTCCCATAGCAAGTGTCCATATTCTATGTTAAACTAGCATTGCCTGCTGCAACTCAGAGGAAAAACAACTTGCTACAGTCCAAAATAAAAACCCACGGCATACTTCCTATAGATTTAAAAAATAATAAGAATTCTTCTGTTCCTAACAGGATCAGGTCTCCCTGAGATTTTTAAAAGTCTCATTTCAGCATGTCAGTACAGACAAGTGCACACTTAAAGCTGTTACAAGAGTAACTGTCTATCAGCTTCAGTCAAACCCGAGGGAAGGGAGCAGGCACGGTGCTATACGAGGCCTGGAAACCCAACCCAACACACAGCAGCATGTGTTTGGGGTATCAATAGCAGCAAGGAGGAGCAGTCTGCAAGGCTGACCTGGAGCCTGCGTGAGGAACGGGCATGCACATGACTCTGGGCTCGCACTCTGCACGTCGTGCTCTTACACTGCACAGCCCTATCAGAGGGACATAGGGGAGATCTTGGAGTCTGGGTGGTGTGGAAGGTGGGGAAGGAAGGGAGAAGTCTGTAATGAGGTCAACCATAAAAGTCCAAAAGAAAATCAGAACTCATTCGTTCTGCTTTTGGGAGAATTTTAAATGTTAAGAGACAGAACTGGAGCTGCACGGTTACACCTTCACCTCTTACAGTGTGCAGAGCAGCCTCAAGTACACATTCACAACAGTAGCAGAAAGTGAATATTCACAAGTCAGGTCATGGTAGTTTGACAGCTGTACTCATGAACCTTAGGTATGTGCAAAATGGCCCAAGTGTAGGGCCATTTCCAGTGGAGGGCATTCTGCAAGGAAATTTATGGACTTCCACCAGACAGTGGCCATGACTTGACTGGATGGCAGAACCTTTATGTATTAACCTGAACATCATTTTTATTTCTATGCCTATCAGGATTAAGTAAATACTTTTTTCTTTTTTGCAAACAACGGAACCTGATTCTTATGACCAGGCACAGGTGTCCCTGGAATCGTAACAGCAAGCTAAAAGAAATTACATGCCTTATATGAGAGCCAGACCTCTGAAGCTGACGCAGTGTTTCACTAAAGACATTAGAGGGAGTTTGATTGAAGTTGTCAGCTGAGCAGAAGTCAACGTGAATGCAATATCAAAGCAGCATGGCTAGGAGGAGATGAGGCAGAGGCTCACTTTAAAGGCTGCCCTCATGTAATCACTGGAAAAAGGATCCCAAAATACTCAAATATTTTAGTCATTCCACACACAGCTCTTGCAGTTCTCAGGCAATGCTCAAACAGACCACTCCCAACAACATTCAGAACAATTTTAAATTTTTTTTTACCACAACTGTTATTTTCTACAATACGCACAAAATCAGGTAAGAAAATAAAGCAATACACTCCACCCTAACAGCACTGAGTCATCCAGAATGCAAGATAAATACTAAGATGAAACTGAAGACAGAAAGTACTAGTGATAGTTCAAGCTATTAAGTTTATATACAAAAATAAAGTCATACTAATATCCAGCCGTGTATGCTTATTTCTCTGTTTCAACCAGCTAACAAGCCTTCAAGAGTCTAGCACAGACTTGTAACTGGGATGCAGTCCTCATTCAATACATTCTTCATATAAGCATCGTTCCCTGGGCTTATGTTCTGATTGAAACTTACCTCGCCAAAAGCCCTGTGACCCGTAATTTAATGAGCACGTTAGCCTCAGAACTCCTCTTCCAAGTGTAAAAACCACCCTTACCTAAATCTTAGCTGTGCTAACGCCCCTGTCAGTAGGCAGAGAAGTTAAAAAAAAACCAAAACAAACTTGGCTATGGATTGTCCTGATCCTTAACTACCTCTAAATAAATAATTAAGCCAATTTGAGGTTAAAAATTCTTTTCAGGTTAGGAAGATGAGATTCACTCACTATCACATCTTTTTTTTCTCCAAACCATGATCTTTTATGCAAGGAGACCAAATGTACATACTACATCCTTTTGTGTAAATGAGAACAATTCATGTAGCTCAGTATCAGCTCTCAACTTGCACCTAGCATGGTAGAACTGAACCACTCTGCATGCTAGAGGGCCAAGGGAGGTTGTGAACAGTCATAAAGAATTGTAGGGGTATCGCAACAGTTACAATAAACTCTGAGCCAAGGATCATTTTCTGCTTTGTGTTTTACAGCTCTTAAGTCTAGTCCCTCACTGCAGTTTCTAAGAGAAGGCTGCAATACAAAAAATAATCAGTTAAGCTTTGGCATTGTACAGACCTGCTTTTAGCAGGTGTACACAATTCATATTGAAAAAAGTGAGCCCTTGCTAGTGTGGTGCAGTCACAGGGTTGTATAGGTTGCACAATGTTTTCTGAAAATGGTACGCAGACAGCATCATACAAAAGACACATGCCAAGAACACTACTTAAGAGGTGGAGTTCAGAAGACCTACCACCAAAACACACTTTCAGCTGTGCATGCTTTTCCTCACACACCTTCCATCATAAGCTGTGACATTAAGCCCCATATTCCCATAACAGGGTGGAAAAGTTCATTCAGTTTATTATATGAACAGTTCTGGGTGCAGTCATTTCCCACCAGTCATTTTCAAGCCAATTCTATCAAGACAGGCACTTCCAGACAACAAATTTTACCAACAGGTCATCCCAGTACCTCCAAATTGCTCTTAGAGGTCTACTGACTCATGCAGATAGGACAAAGTTTATTCTAAGCAATTTCTGCAGTGTACTCTGTTGTTCAAGCCCGATGGCATGGGCAAGAGGTTTAAGGTGGCCCTGCCCAGTGGCAGGGGCAAGACCAAGTCCCCTGCTCAGAAGGGGTTCTGGGACCCTAGCTGCCATTTTCGGCACCACAAATTGGCATGTCTCTTTTGAACACCTCTCTCCCCACTTCCGTTTAGGATATATGCTCCAGATAGCATACATGCTCCTGATTTAACAGTTCTCCAAGTTAAATCTCATTTTATTTTCTCTTTATGTATGTAAACCCACTGCCCCCTTTTTTTCTGTTCTGAGGCTCACAATTCCCAGTTTATTTTCAAAGCTCATTAAGAGTATTTTCTCCCTCCTTCTGCCATACCATTAACAGAAATGTTACACGCCACCAGTCTAATGCCCAACCTATATAACCATTGCACTGCTGTTGATAATCAGCTTTTGTTTACTATCTTTCACCCAACTTTCAATCCACCTGATACTCTTCCTACCCAAACCAATTTCAATTAATCTTCATGTTAGAAAGTAAACGTATACCTACTTCCCATTTCATTCCCTAAAATCATTAATTTTGCAATTCTATCAAAAAAAGCAATTACATTGTCTGGCAAGATTTATTTTTTTATGAACTCATGTTGTTATTGCTTACAATTATGTCACCCTGCAGACTCTTAGTTTTGCATCCTCTTTTAATATGAGGCCCATTATTTTACCAGCAGTTACACTTTCAGGACAGTAATTGCCAGGAAAATCTTGCCTTTCTTTTGAAGGTCAACACTATAGTTCCCACTCTTCATTCACACTGATACTTCATTTTAGCTACCACCTCGCAAAAACAATAATCACACAATAGTAGCACTGCAAAAAGGCTTGCTAAACACAAACTATTTAAACTCAGGGGTAAGGAAAAGAAAAATCATCCTCTTTTTCACACACTCCCTTAATGACTCTTTAACATTACAAGAAATTTTAACAGTCAGGCTTCTGCTACAAGAAAGCACTCAGTAATACTGTTTGGACTCACAGAGTAATTCAGGTTGGAAGGGACTTCTTGAGATCACCTAGTCCAACCCCATGGTCAAAGCAGGACTAACTTCAAAGCTGTATCATATCACTTAAGACCTTGTCCAGCTGAATTTGGAAAACTTCCAAGGTTGGTGATTCGACAGCTTCTTAGAGTAATCTCTTCCCACAGCAGCACTCCCAGGGAAGAATTTTTTCCCCACCTCCATTTGGGACTTACTCAGCCACCAACCGTGACCACTGCCTCTTCTCCCTTCCTCTGCATCTCTGAGAAGAACCTGACTATGTCTCCTCTACCACTCCCTCTAGGTAAGGTAAGACTAGGTAAATCAGCCTGTTCCTCAAGTTAAATGAACTCAGCTACCTAGGCCTTGTAAACAGCATGTGCTCCAGACCCTTAAAAATCTCCTTGTGGCTCTTCACTGGATTTGCTTGCCAGCATCTCCATTGTACTGGGACACCCAGCACTGGGCACAGCATTCCTGACATGGCCTCACAAGTACTGCGCAGCAGGAAACAGAAATAATCACTTCCCCACTGCTATTATAAGGCATGTGACTGCAGTTTCTCAATCTCACTTTTCCAGGTTTTCTCATAGTGGTAAATTTTGACTGTCCTTGCACCCTATTCAAAGGATTTCTAATCACACTGAAAATTCAATCATTGAATTGATACATTCAGCGAAGCTGGTGTTTAATAAACCAAATTATAAAATTTTTACTTCATCTATATAAGCCTCCATATGCTTTTAACCAGTTTTGCTTAGTCAATCAAGCAACAACTGAGCAGAGTGAAAAGCACTTTACTGAAGTGGCTAACACATGGAGGAGGAGACATTTGAGCAAACTCTCCTATTTGTACCCTAGTGTTAGAGAAATGGAAGACGGGAAGTTGCAGATAGAATCATCAGCATGCAGTGAGGAAAAGCTGACGTGCAAGTCTCAAAGGTGGAAACAGATGCCAAGCAGAGTGACAGAGAGAAGAGCTGCAACAAACAGGCCAGGTAAGAGAAGATAGATGAGAATTCAGACCTAGAATTTCCTAGAAATGCAAAACCATACAATGGAAGAAAAAGCAAAGGTGTAGGGTACAAACACTGCTGTCACGCCTGAGGGAAAGCAGCACAAAAGGGCAGAAAGGGCAGGGCAGACAGGAGCAAGCAGCTGTACCAGTTCAGTCAGTTCAGAAGATTCAGATTTTAGTAAGCCAAGAAGGGGTAAACACACACAAAAAGGAAGACCTTCTCATATGTATGCTTAAAGCCCAGCAAGATAAAGCTCTACCTTGGCTGAGCTTTTGAACATTTTCTGTGCTGCTGTTTATATTAGATCAGGAAAGATTTCTCAGTACTGGACATATTGCAGGAAACATGGAAGGTGGAGAAGAGAAATGAGTGAAGATGGTCTGTTTTTTCACATGCACACTCTGTCACAAACCAAGAAAAAACAAGGTTAATGCTCTTCTGGTACATGGCACAGACCAATGGCTCCAGCAGCAACAGAAAATAATAAATAAAGGGGTGATGCTGGTCAGGAGTTGTACAATATGCATTGTACAATTTCTTTGGTTTTGAATTTCAGTTCATGAATTTGTGTTAGGATGTATACATCAGCCACTGCTTTCCATTCTGCATTAATAGTGATGGCCTGATGAATGCTGAATGGTTCTGTTACAGTTCAGGAGTAACACAGCCTAATTTTACTCTCAGGTTATTTATTGCGTTCATATAGTGGCTTAACAGAGAAGCTGAAAAAGCAAAACAGTAAGAAAATAGAACGGCTTAAAAAAAATATTTATTTGCAAACATCTGAGGGCTATTATGAGACAAAGGCCTACATGCTACACAAATCACAAGTTAAAGGAGTTCCCTCTCTCACAAGAGGCCAGCTGTTTGGGATAGTTGTTTGGGGAGCCAGGCAGAATGCTGGGTTCCAGCTCCAGGAGAAACAGAAATACAGGGTCTGACACCTGAGAGGGGAGCTCTTTAAGACCAAGAAGTAAACGAAGTGGTATCTACCCCTGTAACTATCTCACAAAAAAAGTATAACCTAATGTCATTTTGATTTTCTTAACTTCTAATATTTTCAAAGTTCTTGGAAAAGGAAAAGGGCTCAGGTACTAAGTGACACCTGCAAATGCTTCAAAAACATTTCCAGCCTGGTTACAGAACACAAGAGTGCACCTCTATATTTGGTTACATACAGAGTTTTTATTTTGTAAAAACCTGTGCAAGAAACATTTCTGAGCCAAACTTCACATGGTGTTTCATCCATTGTTTTACATTCCAGCTTCACAGTCCAGGATCACCGGATGAGTCACACATGTAAGTGGACCACACGAAATCCACTAGAAGTTAAACAAATACACGTTTATCACTTGTCAGCATTTGTAACAGCATTCTGCACTGTCAACAGAACCAGCTGTGCACTTCTGTGCAGCTTGCCTTCATAATTAGATTAGCCAAGCCATTCTACTCAGGATGCCCTAGAGTTCAGGCATCCTGTGTCCTGGAAAAGTTTAGTGGGGACAGACCAATGTTGTTATTCAACAGCAACACATCAGAGGTGGAGAAAGGCCATGAAGATGAAAGTGCCAGAAGGAGGTACAGAGTCTAAGACATATGAGTGCAAGCCTAGTCCCAGTTGCTAACACAGGCAAATCTCTAAGAATACTGTGTTACAACTCATTCATATAAAAGGTACCGAATTCTTTGTGAACCACTTTGTTCTCAAATGTCCAACAAAAAAAAAACCCATATACACCAAACCAACCCCCTTTTCACCCCCATTCCCATCCCCAATATTTAAATGTCAGATTTCCAGCTATCCAGTTAGAAAGGGTAACTAGAACCTGCTAAGAGCTGCCAAATCTGATAGCCCCATAGAGGCAAGGCTGCTGCAGGTCCATGTCCCCACATCCAGCCAGTAGCAAGGCCAAGCATATACTCCCAATGCACATGCACACATACATAAAATACATATACATGGCCAGTCAGATACATACATACAGACAGTAGGAATGGCCTGATCCTGTGCCCCTCACTGGCTGATCAGGAAGAAAGCTCATTAGAGTAAAACCTGTACTGTTTGCACACATACACAATATGGATCCCTCCAATTGCTGGCTTTAGATGCTTAGTCTATCTAGTATCTGGTCCCTGGTCTCCACTGTTGCTGACACCTGGATATATCAGCCCTGAGGCTTGCAACACTTCTCCAGTGGTTTGTACTCAGACCCCTTCACCGGAGACACACACACATACACACATACTATGAATCTCTCCATTAGCTGGCCTTACTCAGCCTGCCCAGTAGCTGACCCCTGGATCTCCTGGTCTCCCAGTTACCTTATGCATACACACACACACATACACAAGCGTCTCTCCAGTAACTGGTTCAGACTTATGGCTTCCCCTGGTCTCTACAGTAGCTGTCATGGACTTCCCAGTTCCTCCAGCAGCTGACTCTAAACCCTCTGGTCTCTCCAGCATCCAGTCCAGACTTATGGCCTCCCCAACACCCCCAACTCTTTTCTCTCACTCCCCAGCTACTTTGGCTTGATGTTCTCTACCAGTTACACAAACTGACACACACCAATACACAATATGCACACACTGCAGTCTCTCTAAATGCTGGCACCATGGATGCATCGGACCCTATGATCCCTGGCCCCTTCTCTACTTTGCTGGCACTAAGACTTCATGCATCCACAGAGAAAAGTGAGCCCCTCACCTATGGAAACAGTCAGAAATAGAATTCAGTAAGAAGATAAACTGCAGTGATTAGGCACAGGGCATGGCCGGGGGAGAGGGAGAGGGAGAGGGAGAGGGAGAGGGAGAGGGAGAGGGAGAGGAGAGGAGAGGAGAGGAGAGGAGAGGAGAGGGGAATTTCCTCTGACTGTCATTTTAGTACCAGAATAAGAAGCTGCTGTTGCGGCGCTCTAACCAGGCATTGACTGCAAGACACTTAATTTTCCAATTAAGAATTGGAAATGCACTACTTTAGGTTAGTGGGGTTCCCTCACCTTCTGCTCCTTTGTGTTTATGAGCCTTTTATCACATAACCTAACAGAATCCTCTGAAATTTGTTGTGAATGAGATCATGAGTGCATTGTGCTTAACCATTACACTTATTCCTCCCATGGATCAATCAAGGGAAGCAGGGGCAGGAGGTAGAGGTTATCATGAACATGCTGCAAGTTTATAAAAGCAACCCAAGTCCTTTATTAAACACTGACTTTAAAATTTAGAACTTGCTCTTAGAAATTCATATGCCCCCTACACTGAAGTTATGGTGTGTGTATATGTACATATATTACAGTATATATGAATGACAGTAGATATGAATTAAAGTACTTTGATGTCTGCTGCCAGCAGGGACACTAAATGTACAACCCCAGAGTTACTTTTCCCAGTGATTTGTTTCTTATAGTCTTTCAGAACTATTTACTCTTCAGTGAAACGCTGCACTATCAACACGCTTCCCCATGCCTTTAGAAGGACTTGCTATAAAGTCTCATGCCCTGCATGCTGGAGACCAAGTCAAATAAAATATGTTACTTCCAATTCCCCCCCGCCTTTTGGTTTTTTGGTTTTGGGGGAGGAGGGTTGCACTTGCAGCACCTGGGAAAAGAAAGAGAGAGGGAAAGCAAACTCCTACATATTAAGAACAACATGAAAGAGAATTGGCTTTGTTAATACTTTGTTAAGAGAAAAGGACTAAGGCAAAGGAAGAAGACCCGCTTTGGAGTTCAGGGACAAATGCTATGAACTGCATAGCAGAGGAATAGGAGGAGACTCAGCGCAGGGAGGTACATTCAAGAACAAGAAACACTGGGACTGAGTGGAATATAGATTGTGGGTGAAGGATGAAAATTTCTCAACATACTTAGGGTGGGCTGGAGAAAACTTTAAGAATTTTACTTTAAGATACTATTCTGTACCAGCTTTCAAGCAAGGAGGACCCGCACACCAAGTCTGTGGAGAATAAGGCTTCTTTGTACTGGTCTGTACATAGCTGTTCATTCAACATCATTATTTCATCACTAACACTGCAGACTCTTTCTAGGTTGCAGGGTTTTGGCAACTTAAAGCCACTGAAAATCGAAACTCCTGAGTTCCCCTGGTCTCCTCACTTCCCAGGTGCTGGCATTCATGTCTATTCAGTGAGAAATTTCAAGAAGCTGAGCTGACCACAAACTATCACTACGAAAAAAGCACCATCAATCTGGCTAGGGCAGCTCCACAAGGTACTAGCACACAGAGGAAAGCATACTCGGGGGAAAAGGAGGGCAGGGCTGGATCACAGCAATCTCAATTTAAGGTCAGCTTCAAAAGCCGTGCAACCACAGCCTAAATGTGTCGACTCCCAAAGATGTGCCCTCTGGATATTCTTGTGCAGCAGGACATGCCTATTATCCCATTTCATGGATAGCAAAGAGATGCCAAGTAAACTGCCAAAGCTCACACAGGAAACCTCTGGCAGGAGCGGGAAGCTGAATTTAGGCTTGTCATGATTCAAGAAGTGCCTCCTCCAACAACTGGACCCTGTCTCTTGAAGCTGTCTCTGCAGCAACAAGCTAGAATCCTAAGAGACAACGGAAGTACTGTTTTAAAGACAGGAAGCAGATACCCGTATGAGAAAAGTGTCTTTCCCAAAGTCAGCTGCAGTCGTTCTGAAGCACAGTCAAAAACCACAGTTGACAGAACCACAGGCAAAATTAATTCAGAACTACAGAAATTTGTGTTTACAAGACAGTCCTTGCCTAATATTATACATCCACATCTTCTAGGATCCTGAAATGAAGAGTAACTTTTTTTTTTTAATTAACCCCTTAAGTTCCTTTTTTCTGATGAGGAAGAAAATAACAGTTAAACAGCCAGCCGATGATCATCAGAATACATTCTGAGCAATGTTTCAGTTTTGCTGCTTAGTTCCTGAGAAGACATCTTTTGGCAAAATCAAAAGCAGCACATGCTGAATAATTTCCTTATCAAGGATACAGAGGAGAATGAAGAGACTACAAATGCTTGTTTAATAAGTCATTCTACACCTCACAAGGTATTTGGGTTTTTTCCTATGTCTGTATCTAGTAAGAAAAAGACAGGTTCTCTCCTTTAGCTTAAATAAAAATAATAGTACAGTGAAAGTATCTCACAACAAACAAACGCTCTGAACTTCCACCTCTTATATAACCCTACATGCTTTTACATTCTCCCTGTCACCTTTCTCAGCTTTTGATGATTTCCGTGCTGCTCCATCTATGGTAGTGGAGACAGTGCTTTACCAGAGGCTGTAGATGCTAAAGGGTATAAGGAAGCAGGTTATGCAGAAAGCATCTATTTCCAGCACAGGAATGCAGCCTGCAACTATCCCATGACAGGGAGCTCAGCTCAAATAGAAAGTGTAAGCCCAAGCATATCAAAGCACCAGGAGCACTGCATCCTAAGATACCAGTGGGAAATTGGGGGCGGGGGGCAGAATGAACAAGCACTTAAGTGTAAAAGAGGAAAGGAAACAGTAAGGCAGATCCTGAAGTTTTATAAGGGAGGCTGGAAAGCACCTCACAGCCTTAGACTAAAAGATTCAGCATATAAAATACCAGAAAAAAAGTCACAGAAAAAAACTAAAAAAAAAAAGCTATAGTGGAGAAATTCAATAATTCCTCAAGATGGAAGGGGCATTAGCACTCAAGCTCCTGTTTTAGCCTCAGATTCTTAAGAGAGCTCAGAGACCAACAGCCGCCTTCTCAGTATCCCAAGACACTCAGCACTCTACAGCTCTTTCACATGGAGGACTTTGTGTCTCAATAGACATTGACAGGAATTATGGATTTTGAGGTGACCACGTGAGAACTAACGAATTTTACAAAATCTATTCCTATGTGTAATCCTCCCTGTAAAACTAAAATGAAGCAAAACAAACCTTGCACATTTAGTGCTGAACTCAAGTATTGCATAACTGGTTTTGATGGTCACATCTTGAATGAGTTATGAACATTTAGGCTATGTATACAGTTTAGGAATACTGATATATCTTCATTCCAGCTCTCCCACCCTACTGACAATAGAATTGCAGCTTTCCATTGACATACAGAAAATGGGAATCATGCTGCCCATAGACAGTTCAGGACCTGTTGTTCTCATCAGTTGAAACGATCTTTCACAGTTGAAGCCTATAGAACCCAACTCTGATCACAACAGGGTGTTAGTTAGATCATTAATGAATAATTTTCACTTTCTCCGTATACTCTTGCTCATGTGTGTGCTAGAACAGAAGTCCAGGTGAACACCACCATGAAAAATGGTAAGTATTTAAGGAAATAATTCACAATTACAGGCTGCTTCCTTTATGGAAGGAGCAAGTAAGTATCATGAAATTACTCTGAGACAGCAGAAGCACACAACAGCTTGGTCTTAGATTCTAAGAGAAAGTAGGGAGGAACACATACTATTATTCATGAGTTAAATGAATCAACCTCATGAACAAGGAAGGGACATTCCAAACAACATCACTTTATCCTCATGCACAATGACATTTTGGGAAAAATGTTCTCCAGAAAAAAAAAAGGAGGTATTTATGGTCAGATTTAATGAGAAAACATGACAAGTGAAGAAAAGCCAACCATTTCATAATTACCAGAATCAATCCCAACAGCAGGCCATATTTGCAGTGATGAAAAGAGCAACACATTTATTTATAAATATATTTATAAAATAAAGGGGACTACATACCAGTTCCTACATGTTTACTTTCCACATAAGATGGTGGTTTGTCAAATACTGTACAGGAGTTCTAAAGCTCACCAGAATGGTGTGGAAAACCCAGCTGCTTACACTGGAAGCCCTCAGAAATACCAGTGGCACAGATCAGCAACAAACTAGAACACAAATATGAAAAATCTGTGGAGCATAGAGACATGAATAGGCCAGAGGAGAAGAAGGTGACTAAAATAAAACCACAGATACACAAGTCACCACTGAAACTTGATAGCAGAGACAAACTTATCTTTGAGGGAAGGGGAACCTCCTCCAAGAACTCACTCCTTACCGGAGTGCGGGGTGAGACCCAGCTGCCTGTTTTAAATATCCCACTGCCCAGCTGCAAAGCCCAAAGGCAAAGCGACCAACACAGAGGACAACCGCTTGGCAAACACTGATGGAATAGACACCATCAGCAAAAGGGGGCAGAGATGAGTGCTGTGAATCTAGAACTGCCTGCCTACAATCCATGACAGCAGCACAACACATATGGAAGAGTTGAGGGGGATTTATGTTTGCTTTTTTAAATCCTGGGAAATAATATGCCGAGATCCACATTCAAAGGACATTACGATTGCAAATTCACCCACTAAACACTGGGAACCATCATTATCAGCCCACTGCAGGTCCATTCATGTGATCACAGGTTTATTTTCTCTCTGAAAATAAAGTGGCTTCCACACTCCATGAGCACAACCAGCTTGCTCTAGGGAGAAAGCAGTATCATGTACAACCTAATCATGTAACATGTGAGGATACAGGTCCTGCGATGGAGGCAGCCAGGACTGCACAAACAGGAACAATGAATGCTCTGACAGTCAAGGCAGTCAACTCCTGTCCTTGAAATGCAACATGATCCTTGCATTTACCACAGAGTTTTTTTGAAATGCATAGCAAAATTCTTCACATAGTCATGTTCCTACTAATCACGTTCCTTGTTTCTTAGTTGTGTTACTTGAAACCAAGGTTGCTCTGCAGGCAGAATGGCCAAGCACTTACAATTACAGTGGGACCTGCACTGTGAACACAGGTTGTTACTTAACACCAAGTGTCCTGAAAAAATACAGGGTCTAAAACTGGGCAGCCAGAAAAGAAAAACTTTCTGAACCTTGCTGTGTCCAATTCCCATGCATTAAAATGGAGAAAAGGCAACCCTCCACTTTCCCTCAAACGAGTGCTCTGAAAAATTAAGTCCTAAAATTTGATGATGCCCTCCAATATCATCACAATAAGGTCATTGCATTGCAGGCTGTCTTCAGAGCAGAGTTTAAACAGTACGCAGTAATTACAACTGAACAATGAGTAAAAAGCAGAACAGGTGCTCCTTGGCTGTATGGTACAGCACACTCCCCTTGAAGACAATGAGATGTCATCTCGGAGAACTGGAAAGTGGCATCACACTGAACCCACATAAGGCAACTGAACAGAAGTCATGCAGAGTACCTTAAGCCCATTGTTTGCCGAACTTTCACAGAATCATACTCACAGCCAAGTAGGGCTCAACAATTCATTTAGTATACCCTTCTCCCCAAAAACAGTATCAACAGATACAGACATCTGCTCAGCAGGAAGCTGTGTCCCAGTTCCAGCTCTGCCAGATGCTGCATGCCACACTCACAGCTGGGAAACAGTACAGATGTGCTGTAACCGCTCCCCAAGAGACCAGTGGAAGAAGAAAAACACTACCTCTCGCAGCTCTATAAGAAATACATCATGTCTGCCAGACCGCACAAAAATTGCAGAAAAATCTACTCACTGTCCAGGGCTGTACTCTCCAAGTACCTTGCGCAATACATGTTCCTAAAAGCCTCCAGGGATGGAGGCTCTGTACCTTCTTCAGTCAACCTGGGCCAAGGCTGTCTCTTCCCCGGTGTTAGAACAGCCACCCTGAGCTCCCTTTGCTTTTTACTTCTTGTAAAGTGCTTAACTTCTGCAGCCTGAGTAGTGTTCTTTCAGTTTCCTCCTTAGTATGTAAAACCAGTATAGTTTATTCCTATTACTGGTTTTACTATATTTGTTTTTAACTCCTTGTTGTATGAAAACAATATTGTTGTGTTTGTACAAAGTCTTTTTGTAGCCTAGCCCTCCCTTACAGTCTGTTCTGAAACACACGCAGTTACATTTTGGCCACGTAAGTCCAAGGGAATTCAGTCTCCTGGGTCTCTTTCTGCCTCAGCACCTCTGCTGACACTGCAAATAGGGACTAAGCAGCGAAACTGCTTTTCTCTACCAGAAACCTCTAGTCACTAAGGCCTGGATGGTAGCTCATTTCTCACAGCCCACCAGAAAGCTATCAGTTGGCAACAGCTTTCAGACCTTACCACCTGGGCTGGATGCAAACCAGTGATATGGATATGGAGAGACTATTACAGATCATTACTTACATGTCATCCGTCCTCCTGGAATTTTTTTCCTTAAACACAGTGGAAGGATGGGTTTAAGGGGAAGGTCAAAAGGAAGATGGCAAGCAAGAAAAGGCAAGTTGCAATGCTCTAACAACTTGAAGGGTTTAAGAGCAATTCAGAGAACTACCTTCAAGTTTCTGTGTGTAGAATCTCATCTTGGGCAGGGGTGACCCAGAGAGGCTCTTTCAGTCATCAAGATTTATGATTACTCATAATCAGCATTACTTCCACAACTATTTTACCACAGCAGTTTCTTACTTTAGTACATGGCCACCAAGATCACATGGGAAACCGTTGAAGCAAGCTTTAAACACAATAATCTTACCATAATATATGGTAAGAAAATGAAAAGGTGTCTTATCCCTTAGGACCTCATCTAAATGCTCACCAGCCTCCTCACATCAGCAAGGCTTTTATTAGAGAGAGAGAGAGAGTGATCCCCTGATGGAGAGACCACCCATCAGATATTCCCTCTCACAGCTGCTCTTGTGCAGAGGTCCTTAAGGTTTATTTCATGATGACAAAGTTTTTGTTTTTATTTCACTTTTCCAGAAGACAGACAGATGATATTTAATGTTTTTAGCTACAGCTTCTCACAAAATGAGGTAATAAAAATCTCCCCAACCATCATTTATAACATGTAACAATGAAAATTAAGTTCCACATTCAGAAACTGTACCGTTGCTGAAAGAACTCCACATTGACTCCAAAGATGGGATATCATGGCAATTTTAACCAAGATTGATCAAAGCTGCTTGTCTTTTATGGTCTTCATTTGCAAAGGACCGAATATAACTGGATTACCGGTAGTACAGTACAGCTCAGAATAAAAGGACATTAATTTTCTTTGCCTGGAAAAGGCTCTTAGCTTTTTTCTTGTAATTACACCAAAGTGCAAGCCAACTCTAGGGCTACAAGGGAGCAACCATGAGGAGAAAAGCAGGAACAAACCTTCAGTGGGACTTGAACTTGGGAAAACAATCCTGGCATGTTCAGAATGAGCAACACGACTTTCACCACTTTCCTCTGGTGAAAGTTCACACTGCTCAGCTCTGCGAAAGCATTTGAAACAGGAGGGAGGGAGGGAATCACAGCAGGATTGAAAGGGAATGTGTATTGCCTCTGATGAATGGCACAATGCCCAGGCAGCTGCTGCGCAAATGCCAAAAGTGGGACCTTCGTTGCTTCAGCTGGATCCCTCTTGAAGTTTTGAATTACAGACGGATACCTCACTTTATGGGATTCTGCTGCAACATGGCAATGCAGAGACTGCTTGCTACATGTGTCTTTTTCATTCTGAAATTGAAACCCTGATGGGAAACTAAACTTTCCAACAGTCTTGCACAGCAGCTAAAAAACATATTTCAACACTTTTACACCAGACCTTGCAGGAATTAACAGTATGCCAAATCTTTGTTTATCTTTCAAATGCAAAAAGCTATATCAATATTGTAATTGACTTCAGACAGCCATTTTTTAAAAACAAAAACTGAAAAAGCTAAGGTGTGCAGAGTGACTGAAAGAACATGAATTCTTTAAAATACTGTGAACAACTTGGAGGGTGGTTGCTGCATTTTGAATGTCAGCCATGTCATTTTCCACATAGTAAACACAGTAAGTAAGAGAATGCATCGTAGAATCATAGAGTATCTTGAGTTGGAAGGGACCCATAAGGATCACCAAGTCCAACTCCCTGCTCCTCGCAGGACTACCTAAAACTGAACCATATGACTAAAAGCGTCGTCCAGACACTCCTTGAACTCTGACAGGCTTGGTGCCTTGACCACTTCCCTGGGGAGCCCATTCCAGTGAGCGACGACCCTCTCAGTGAAGAACCTTTTCCTAATGTCCAGTCTGAACTTCCCAACACAGCTTCATTCCATTTCCTCCTGTCCTGTCGCTGGTCACCAGAGAGAGGAGATCAGCACCAGGATTACCCTGTCCCAGGTGGAGAATCTGGCACTTGCTCTTGTTAAATTTCATGCAGTTGGTGATTGCCCATCTCTCTCATCTATCCAGATCTCTCTGTAAGGTCTCCCTACCCTCCAGGGAGTCCACAGCTCCTCCTAGTTTAGTAGTATTGGCAAACTTACTTAATGTGCATTCGATTCCTGCGTGCAGGTCATTTATAAAAACATTAAAGAACACTGGCCCTAAAATTGAGCCCTGGGGAACCCCACTGGTGACTGGCCGCCAGCCTGATGTAACCCCATTTACTATAACCCTTTGAGCCCGACCCGTCAGCCAATTGCTCACCCAACATATTATGGACTTGTCTAGCTGTGTGCTGGACATTTTGTCCAGAAGGATACTGTGAGAGACAGTATCAAAAGCTTTGCTAAAATAAAAAAAAAAAATGGCTTCCCTTGGCCAACTGGCTTCCCTTGGTCAACTAGATGGGTGACCTTGTCATAAAAGGAAATTAAGTTGGTTAAGCAGGACTTTCCCCTTGTGAACCCAATGTTCACAGTGTGAACATTGGCTATGACCAATGACTGTGTTGTCTCTCAATGCTTTAAGTAAATAAGATATACCTGCACGTATAAGGCATATTTTCATCTAAAATGAAATTACTAAAAATTCCAAATTATGACAACTTCTAAGATCTAAAAATTGCCAAGCTATTAAAATATTTTTAATTAGATAAACATATTCAAGTATTCCAGGTTTGCTGTTAAATAAAGTGTAGAGTAGAACTGGGGGACATCACCCTTGACAGCAGCAATATTTTCTGAGAAGCTACTGTTCTCATTCCAGTCTAATCAACTAGTTCTGTTTCATCACCACCTCACATGAAGTTGCAAGCTAACAAAAAAAAAAAAAGGGGGAAAAGGGAAAAAAAAGCTTGGTTTCTTCCTATCTAAAAAAACCCCTTGATACACAGGGATAAGTTCTGTGTTTATACTTTAACACAGTGACTAACAAATACAGTTCAACATTCTATAGATACTTTGCCCTAATATTAATTTTAAATGCAAAGCATGTTTTTAAAAACATTTTTCTTTAAGCCTCCAGCACAATTAATGTAGCCTTATGTAACCATATAACAAATTTTTATAGTTTTAACTCATTTCCAGATTTCAAGCCACATCCAACTTTATATAATCCTAAATTAAATATTACACCAGCAAATAAGTAATTTTTGAGTTTTTAACATAACGCAAACCACATGGAAATTAAAATTTGTAATCAATGGACCATTCATTATATGATGAGAAGTAGCAAAACCCATTTTCCCCCTCTTTCAGCCAAAACTAACACCAAAGTTAACATCAAATCCTCTGTAGAGGATAACAACTAAGTTAATAATGCAAAACAAGATTAAACCAGATCATTTCCATTTTATTTAGATTATCATAAAATTGGCAATTTAAAATTGCACTAAAAAAAAAGGATTTTGCTTAACATGTTTTAGACTTTTGGACCTCTTTAATATAGCAGAATGATAAAGTTGATTTTTCACTGTTTTCTGAAAATGGAAAATTCTGCTGTGGACCTGTGGTTCTTCCATCCTTAAATTTCTAACAGAATTCAGAAAGTGTTGGAATTACATTTTAAAAAAAGATAGGGATCTTTAAGTAATAATTTATTTCCAAATTAAAGTAATTTGAAAGATGTGGTGCCACTACTCTCCAATTACTGAAAAGGTTTTTTGATGTTTAGCCAGATCTGAGTTTCTATTGTTATGGGTGAGGAAAACATGGAAATAATCTTCCAAGCTTTCTTTAAGCAGCACAGATGAGAGAAAAAAACCTGAAGCAGCTCATTTTTCCTTCTTTATAGGTCAGTCTACTATAGGTCACTCTATTGCAATTGTCAAGTTTTTTACAGTTCTTTGACTTCTTTTTATGAAGTTGGAATAAAATTTATCTTGGAAGAATCCAGCAGAGTTCCACAAAAGCCTTTAAGTTCACACACCTCACTTAAATCACCTGAAGACACGTAAATGCATATCTTTCACTGTAGCTATTGCTGACTAGTAGTTTTCTGGAAGGCTGGGACAACAGAGCAGCAGTATATCTGTTTATATCAACACCCCTCTGTTCTGGCAACTGCTAGAGATAAATAGTTTAGGTTTATTTTTAAAAAGAAGCTTAGAATGCTCAGAATTAGAAATATGAGAAATAAAACTGGAGGTCTGATATGAAGCAAAAAAAAAAATATTGTTAAGATACACCTATCACAACTTCAACTAGAAAGGTCACCTCAAATATTAAGCGTCTGAGCTCTTACTGAAAATTTCTAGAATGACTGGGACTTGGTCTGCCAGTGTCACGCTGACCTGGAAAGAGCTGCTAGTAAATAGTATCAGCTATTTATCTATTAGTCCTCCCCCATTGCACTTTTTTCCATTTCTCTTTGAATGTTGATGGTGAACGAGAAACAGCTAAAGGGGCAACTACTTGTGATGCATTGTAGACTTCTCTTGTTAACACTGTATTTGCACTCAGGGTCCTTATGTAAGGGGGTTGTGCAGGGAGTCAAGGACTAGTAGCACAAAATGTCTATAACACCAAGCGACCATCCATCCTTCCCTCCACTTCCTCCTCTCCTCTCCAGCTCCATTGCTTCTGCTTGGGACAACATCAAACCCAGCCTCATACAAGTGCCACACAGCTATTGGCTACTAATAGGTAACCAGTGTGGATTTTGACCTAACGAGACACAGCACTACACAAGGAAGGACTCCTGAGGGATGGGTGCTACTTCTCAATTTGACACAGGCTTGACACATGGCTTGAAATGGCCATCTCTCAGCATCATTTCTTTGCCCTCTCGACTGATTGTCCAAGCTCTTTGGTTCAAGGTTACCTCTTCAGCCTGTTCTTCACAGCAGATGTAACTTGGTGGGGGATTTTTTGGTTAGGGCTTTTTTTTCTTCTTTTAAGTCTTTTTCATAGTTTACTAATAGTTTTCATCTGGACTGTCAGATAAAGCCAAGTACTTTGCTGGTAAACCCAACCTGTTTGCAAGGGTGAGGACAACGGAACTGACTGCTTCTGTGCCAATAGCCTGTAAACAGTTCCCCAAGTTCTTCTTTCCCCTGCAGGCCTCAGAAACTCCATGCCTAAGTGGACAGACAAGCTCTCCTACAGTCAACCAGAAGATAGTCTGGATTCCTACAGCACAAACATGCCCCCACAGAGATCCCATAGACACCCACACAAGAAGCTGGTTTCCAGAAAGGACACAGTCAAGCAGACAGTCTTGGGTTCAACTTCAAGGTGTAGGTACTCACACGCAAGTGCTAACCATCAGGTATACCACTATGGTACTATGTAATATGTAATAAGACCTAGTAATTTTGTACTTCTGAGCATCACTGTACCAGAAATAATTACTTCCCCCCACCCCCAATCATTGACAATGATTATAAATAATTATAACAGGTTTAGCAGTGAGTCAGTTCAGATCAGACTACTGCCCATACTCTTAGATAGTCAATATAAAAAGTTAACAGCAACAGAGATCTCACCAAATTTCAGTTTGTATGGACTGTTTCATCATGTAAGGACGCTTTTAAAAAAGGAGGTAAAAACAATACAATTTCTCCAGAGAGCGACTCCCAATTCCAGTGTTATGATCTATGACTTGACAGCATTCCATCTTCTTCTGTGAGGTTTTTCTTTTCTTTTTTTTTCATACAGAAGCATAGTTTTATCTTAAACAATAGACAAGTAAAATTCAGTCATTCATTTTCTTAAATGGTGCTGCATTGTCAGCACCTTATAATTATTTTAGAGTATGAATGCGGTAGTTCAGAATAGATGTTTAAATTTATGCAATCTTACAGCACCTTTGGCATAAATCATATGCTCCTAGATATTTTGCATGATAATTCAGCCTGTACAAAACCTGCCAGCTCTTGAAAATGCCTTGTATTGTAGACTACCCAGCAGAAGATTTGTTACATTTATAATATTCCTATCAGCCAGTACTATGCAATTAAATTCAACATAAATTATCACAATAAAAAAATAAGATCCAATTAAGTCCAAACTGCCAGCCAACCAGAGCAAAAAGATCTTACCTTAAAACAGCTAGCTCTTGTAGTTCTTATTATTGTGTCGTATTTCTTGCATATACTTGCCTACTTGTTGTAGTCTCACTTCCAAAAAGTATAGAATTACAACACATTCCTCTTTACATATGGGCGTCTAACCTTCAGCATTGAATATTGAGACTAGAAAACCTAAAAATCCTGAAATTCCCAAGGTGGTGTTTGTAAGAAGACCATGGCTTTCCATGCTCAGGACTTCCACCAGCTACAGGTATCCCACCCTTCCAATGAAGAAAGTTCCCTCTCAACAGCTGAGGCATGTGATTAGGCTTCCATCCAACTCAGGCACTCAACTATGGAGAAAGAGAAGAATGCTCATATGCTCAGAGTACAGATAATGCACAACTTTCTACATCTATGCTCCAGCTACACTCCTGAGACAAGCCAGCATGCTGCTACACTGCAGCTAAAAGCTGGTGCATCAACAGAACTCTCTTAAACCAAGCCATAACCCATTTTGTTCTTGCCCCAGCACAGTGCTGTAGAAGGTCCTGACTAGCTTGCTGACTGACTCACGCAGCAATCCTTAAGAGGATTGAAAAGTCACAAAAAGACATCAGAGATTCAAGTCGATATCCATCATGAATGTGAACTATCTAGCACTTCTCAGATGTTCTATCAAGTTTTTGAAACTGGGTAACAAATAGATGATTTGGGGGTTTTGAGAGAAATTAACCAGTAAAAATGTCAAACAGGAACTCTTCAGATAAACACAGAAACCTCACATCCCAAGCGTAATGAGGATTAGTAGTGGTCCAAACAAAGAACACTGACTAACTTTTGAAATTTGTTTGCTTAAAGTTCTGAAATTCATATTTAAGGACAATTTTTAAAACTGTCAATTATCCACAATCTTGTTAAAAAATATTTTAATATAAAAAATGGAAATATATTCAAGTCTGTATTTTTTAAGTGCAAAAGTTTGAAAATGTTGGCCTAAATATAGCTCTATTGACAGAGTTCGTTATCTCAACTATTTTCAATCAAAAGAAACTATGAGGAGTAACTTTGGGAATGAGACAAAAAAGTAGAAGTGAGACGAAATAGATTTGTCCAATTGTCTTGAAGGCGAAGAAAGTTTTAAATTCAATCTTAATATTACAACTAGCTTATATACTCAGTAACAGATCTGCATTTTTTTTCCTAGTTAAACTGAACACTTTTTTCTTGATACACTAAATGTAACAATTTTTGACACTGACTTTCATGGAGGAAAACTTTAGAATTGGAAAAAAAAAAGCTTTCGTCTGAGATTCAAGCACTAAACCTCAGTAGAACCAATGAGACTTGCAGGAAACAAAGAAAGAAACTAGTGCTGCAATAATCCTTTTTTAGGATTAAAACCTAGAAATAAAAATTTCCCTTAACACATGGAAGGATAAAGCGACACTATGTACCTATAAAACAAGGTAGGAAAGGCGTATTTCAACATATGCTCCTTTACCCAAATGGCACTGATACATCATCATACCCTCAGTTGGTTATTCTTAGAGGTATACTAACACTCAAAATAAAGAAGGCACTAACGTTCCTGAGGGTGACAGGAAACCCAGCAGAGTAAGAAATTTTAGACAGACTTATTTACAGATATTTTCCTGTGAGAAAAGAATGGTAAGAATGTAGCTTGAACATTAACAAATCCACTAGAATATCAGTCTGCCTGGTATAGTCAGCAGGTTTGGAGGGGGACTCAGTGGGGCTGGAAATTCAAACTTTAGCTTGTAATCAGAAAAATCCTACTTTAGAAATTTGAACCAGCAGCTAGAAACATGTAATATAATATAGAACTCTCCTAAAAAGGTACCCAGCTAGAGGGATCTTATACTGTGTATGTGAAGTCTATGACTATTTAGCTTTAAAAAAAAAAGCCAATGACATTGAAGCTCTTTATTATTCTGCAGGGACCTATTCATAAGTGAGTGACATGGACAAAATCTGCATTTCCTTCCTTTTCTTTCCTTGGGAATGGTGTTGCAGATCGTGTGTGCAATTCCTCCATTAGGATGTTGACAGAGCAGAAGTTAAACTGAAATAAATTTCAAACTGAAATAGTCTATTCTATTCTATTCTAAAGATACACTCATGGAAAATAAATTAGAACAACTGAATTTTAAAAGAAGATTATTCAAAATGTTTATTCAGATTGTTTATGAAACAATTATACAGAATGTTTAGGCAACAGTTTAAATGAACTGGTTACTAGTTACTAATGTTTTACTGTCAAGTAGGAAGGCACATGCAGTGGGGTTCTACAGGAGATCCAGTTCATATCCTGCAAATAGCAAGAATTTCATTGTCAGCTTTGGAAATGAGAAGTCCAGTACAATGCAGAAAGCCCAGAATTAACTACTTCCTAAAGCTAGCATAGCAGAGACATGCAAGACCTATTTCATATTATTCTCCCAAGTCACTTCCACACCGCTCAGGAACGTCACTATGTAGTGCTGATTTTCCAGAGTACCAGTGGTTCTTCAAAGAACACTGACAAATACACCATGCTATGCAGAAGCTGCTATGTGGTTCAGCCAAGGAGCAGCTCGTGTAAGTCAGTTTAGGCTTCTTGGAGAAAAAAAAGATTGTTTATTTATTAAACAAGCAAATAAATAATGAAAATGAAGGAACAGATTTGGGGATTATTAGAGAATATTTATTTGGCAGGAGAAAGCAGACAGGACTTGATGAGACTTGTAAGAGATAAGTCCATAAAAAACATTGTTAACAGAATGAACCAGTTAAGTCCACATCCCCAAAGCAAGTTGGCAATCAGTTTTCAACACCTGTTTTCAGACCAGTGCTCGCAGAGTTTAAATGCACTGTTTAAAGTGATCTCCCTACAAACTCTAGGTCAAGAAACACAAGGTAAAATGCACTTTCAGGATTGCTTACTGTGAGCATTAGCCATACCAGATGCAATTTTCAACTGACAGCATTCAACACCAGGTGGAGGAGGGCTGAGCATTCTGTCCTGAATGGAGCATATCAAAATCACGTGGCCAAAAAGTCGCAGACTGCTGAAGAAAGCAGGTCCCTCCTGACTAGTAAAAGTAAGAAACAGAAGGTCCATTCAAGATAGTCACAAAGCCATATTTATTTACAAAAAATCACATTTCCCTTAACTCAAAATGTGATGAACATTACTAATGGGAGACAACACCTGCAGCCCTCAGGGCTTCCTAGAGTCTCATAACGATTTCCATCTAGGATCTCTTTGACTTACAGGATCAAAGGTAAGCATCAAAAGTAGTCATCTGAAGTGTTCATTTCAGCCTTTATATCAGCAAACACTCTGTAGTGTAGCACATCCTTCCTGAATAATTAAAACACAGAAAGGACACATACAGTCCTCATCAGTGGGGAATTCCAAGAGCCCTAAAGTGGAGGAACACTCTCTTAAGCTTTACACAGTGGAGCCATACTGCATCCAACAAACACTCTTTCTCCCTAGGTCACCTGGCAAGATCCTGCCTTCACTCTGAGCTCACTCTGAGCTACCGAAGTAAATGAGAATTTCGTGAAGCTGTATTTGCCACTACCACTTTCTCCCCTTGACAAGTTTGCAGATGATACAAAATCAAGAAGAGTGGCTGATACACCAGATGGTTGTGCCAACATTCACAGGGACCTTGACAGGCTGGAGAAATGGGCTGACAGGAACTTCATGAAAATTGACAAAGGGAAATGTGAAGTCTTGCACCTGAAGAGGAATAACCCCATGCACCAGTATATGCTGGGGGCAGGCCAACTGGAAAGCAGTTTTGCAGAAACAAACCTGGGGGTCCCAGTGGACAATGGGTTGAACGTGACCAAGCGACGTGCCCTTGAGGCAAAGAAGGCGAACAGCATCCAGGGTTGTATTAAGAGTAACATCACCAGCAGGACAAGGAAGGTGACCATTCCCCTCTACTGAGCACTGGTGAGGCCGCACCTGGAGTACTATGGCATGTGCTGGTCTCCCCAATACAAGAAAGACATGGACATACTGAAGCGACTCCAGTGAAGGGCCACAAAGATGATTAAGGAACTGGAACATCTTCCATATGAGGAGATCCTGAGAGATTCTGATTAAATGTAAGAAAAAACTTTTTTTATTCTAAGCATGGTCAAACACTGGCACAGATTACCCAGAAAGCTTGTGGAATGTCCATCCTTGGAGATATTAAAAACCTGACTGGACACAGACTTGGGCAACCTGCTTTAGCTGACTCTGCTTTAAGCAAGGGAATTGGACTAAAGGATCTCCAGAGGTCCTTTCCAACCTCACTGATTCTGTGATGAACCCCAGACCAATACCAATGCCCAACACTGCACTCTGGCAAGCCTTCAGCTTTGCAACTCCTGCCCTCAGGAAAGCGTCCTAAGCCCGTGCATTATACAGAGAACTAACACTGCAAAAGGAGCTGCATCCTCTATCTCTTTGCAAGGGATTTAATGAAACAAACATGTCAGAAGAGAGAAAAATATCTGGAATTGTTAAAGTGTTGTGCAAATACCCTTGCCACTTTTTGAGAGGGAAGAATAGAAGATGACAAGTCCAGTCAGAAGTATTTTGCTTTAAACTGTCTTAGTTTGCACAAAGTAAGGTCGTATTTGGACAACAGAATTCACAATATGCATCCAGTGTAGAAATAAGCCAATATACTATGGCATGTAACACTGAACACAGATGCTTTCAATGCTCAGGTGTGCAAAGAGTGCAGAAGCTCTGCATCAGTGATCACAGGTGTCCCATGACTTCATTTTTTACATCCAAGGTCACATAGTTTCTTTTGGCACATAGATATATACACATGTAGGCTACACATGCAGGTATATACCAACGTGCCTCCTACCAATTATGACTGAAAGGCTTATTCTGTCCCCTGGAATGAGGTTCTCCTCCTCAGTGGTCCAGTAAGTTAAATCTACAGGCATTGTCCTAGGACTTTCGACTTATGTTCCAGATACTCTCTCCACCCAGGTATTATACACTTCAAAAAAATCTAAACACCATGTCTGAGGAAATAAGACCTGTGTTAAAGAGAACCAGAGGGAATTAGTCATGTGGATCACAAGTGTGGCAAAAGAACACTATAATTAACATTTATTTTAGGCCATTTTATGGGACCTGCAGTTCCTACTGCACATGTGAAAAACCTAATGGCTTGCTCAAGGTCTCTTCTACCCACAAATGATTCAGTAAGAATTGTGCAGATACAAAGAACAAGACAGCAAGACAGAACCAAGGTACAAATAGATTAGAACTCCAAGCTGACCCTTGGCTCCAAATTAAGATGCACTGCCAGGCGTGCAGAAGGAGTCCAGACTCTGTAATCGCAGGAGCCTGTAAGGAAAGAGCAAGGGCATTGCTAGAGTTTTGTTGGGAAGCCAAGATAAGTGCAAAATGGATATGAGGCAGAAATGAAGACAGTGGGCAGAAAGAACTTCATAAAAGCAGTTGATTCAAAACATGCATTTACACAAACCTAAAAATCAGCTGAAAAAAAACCCACCAGATAGATAGATAGACAGATAGATAAAGAACATTGAATGGGCAGTGGTTTCATACCTGCAAATCGTTTTTTAGGATAAGCCATCTAATATATGATACAACTGTGACAGTCAGAGTGACATGGCACTAAAACTGCCAAAAGGAATAAATATGCTGGCATCCAGTGTTAAATCAAATACTGATAAGGCTAACTACAGTGCAAAGGCATTTGAAAAGCAGAGCATGGGAACAAAAAGGCTTAACCATTTTCTGCGCCAAGTCTGCAAATCTCACCCTTTGATATTTCTGCATCTTACATATGCCTCTTACCAAGGAATTCAGCCTTCCAGCAGTCAAAGGTGTAAGTACTGCTTTGGCTGCAGATCACCTAACAATAATACACATGCAAAGCACACAAATTACATTCCCCTTAGCACAGAAGGGGCTGTGGTGCTAATGGGAAATGTGGTATTTGGAGACAATGATGAAATTCTAACAGCTGCGGCAGATTGGAGGGTGGAGAGAAAAAAAAAAAGAGAGAGAGAAAGGGGATTGGGGGGCGGGGGGGAATACTGGAGGACTGGAGCCAAACTAACAGCTGGATCAAAACAGCTTAAGATGAGAGATATCTTTGGAGTTCCCACACCCTTTTCATCCCTCTTATATTTTACCAGTTAGAGCGAAAAAAGTAATAGCACATAAATAAATTACCTAGAATTGTTCTCATCAATCCTGTCAGGTCATCATTCATCACATCATGAATCATCTTTATATAAGCACGTAAACACACTGATGATGAGCACTACAGAAAACCCCTTAACAGAAAAATAAATGCAAAGATGACCAGAAAGCCAAGCATCAATCACTGTCACATCCTACACAAAGAGGTCTTGCAGCTACCCAATAGTTAAGAATTCTTGAACAAGAGTCATACAAAAAGAGAAATGAGGAAAAAAAAATTAAATTTCTTCTGCTCTGTATGGGAATGATTGGTACCCAAAGGCTGGTGCCTGCTTATTCACCTTCCAGTAGATGGTGACGGTTTGGTTATGTGATAACCAAACACAAACACAGGCGCACAGAGGCAGGTGGGGGAACCCCAGTAACACCATATGCAGCTATTCCCAGTGCCATCACAGGAGTATGATCATCCCCTCAAAGGCTTTTATGTACACATACACACACCTATGAGCACAAAGGCATGGGGATTCCCAAAAACTCAGTCAGGAAAACAGAGCCCCAGCCCCCCGCTAGGGCTGTCCCAGGAGAGCCATCAGCCCCATTGCCCAGGTGTGACGCCTACCAGACGAGTCAACTGGAGAGGCTCTCAGGGTCACCTTACAGACTAAGGGGGTTACTGCCCAGGAGTATGGGACACATTATGGGATGCAGAGGAAGACCATTTTGGGATTGCACAAGAATTATTACAGAATGTTTAGGGTATTCCTACCTACAAAGGCAGGGGAAGGGAGGGATCAAGGTGATATAGGGGGGAACAAGCATGGAAAACAGAGGGACGAGAGGATAAAATGGGCCAGTCGTGTAAACAGGTTTGCAGCTTGGAGTGGGACTACAGGTCATAGAGCCCGTGTGTGTGTGGTGCCAGCAACTGCAGTGAGTGTGTAATTGCTAGTAACTATCAAGCCTCACTAGCCAGCAACTACTTGCTGGCTAAGCAAACAGTTAAGCTAAGCGGCTTGGCAGACAGGTATGTGTGTGTCTCTGGAAGTGAGGCAACTGGTGGAATTGGCTTCTGGAGAGATCAAGGTGGTCCTGGCCAACTTCTAGAGAGAGGTCAACTGGAAGACCTGCTACTGGATGGACTCTGTCTAAGGCTAACTTCTGGGGGATCCACAATGCAGGGGGCGCAGGAATGGGGGGCTGTCTGTGTGTGCCTGTGAGCAAGGGGGGCTATACCAACAACAGGAGTAGGGCTGCAGCCTTGAGGACTCATATGTTCACATGCCAGCAACGGGGGAGACTGGGATCCAGGGGCCAGCTACTGAGTAGACAGTGTCTAAATCCAGGTACTGGAGGGATCCACACTGCATGTATGTATATATTTTCCACTAACAAACCCATCCTGGTCAGCCAGACAGAGGGGAACAGGATGAGGCCATTGGTGCTGTTTGCATTTGTGTGAGTGCTAAGAGTTTCTGTGTTGATCTGTGTGACCAACCATCTATCATACATGCCTGCTTGTGTGTGTGCCCCTTCTGGGAATACATGTCAAGCCTCGCTAGCGGTTGCACCTGGAGACACAGAGCTACAGCAGCCACATCTCTATCAGGTTACCAGATCTGTCAGTCCCCTAATAACAACCAGACTTCCTAGATTTCCATACAGAAAGCAGCAGAAAGAAGTCCAAATACACGCACTGCACAGCAAGCAGTGACCATTATGGGTTCACACACTTCCTGCAGTTCTGACAGGGTCAACAAGAAATCACAGGCAAATGGCAAGTTTCTCTTTTTCTGCCTTGTCAAAACAAAAGCCAAAAAACAGTTCTTACCTTGACAAGGAGACAATTCAAATGCTCGTGTCATCTGCAAATTCCAATGTGTTTACAGTATTCCAATTTGACAACATATTTAAGTAGGAACAGAGGAAACCATCATTTACTGGTGGGAGGGTAGGAATGCGTAGAAGATGAAAGAGTCAACTCCATGGCTACTTCCATAAGATCAAGTGTGCAATACTAGGCAGCGTCAGTGAATGACCACAATTCCTTAGATGCACCAGTACACGTGTCCAGTGTTACCCCCCTTTGGCAACTTTACAGTTGTACTGTATGTTTTGAAATTGCAGGTATTTATTTAAATTTTAGTTTATACTAACAAAGGTAGGGGGCTAGGAAGGGAGTGGAGATTCTGGTTCTGGTTTCCAGGGCTTGTGAAAAATAAGCTTGAAAGAGTAAACTTTAATGGCAAATAAAACAGATGCAAAATACCTTTAAAATAGAAATGGATGAGTGGCAGAGAGATGGGACAAAGCTTTAATGTGCCCCCTACCCCCTTATTTCCCATCTCTGTTTCCCTCACTTCATACTAACACCAATCTTGCTTCCACCATACTGCTATTCTGAATTTCTAGCACAGAGGGACAAATAACCTAAGTAAACAACATATAGGAAAAAACCCTAACCCCTTTAAAGGCATTCTTCACATAGTGCAAAAGCAAAACAGAGACTGGTTTGGGTTTTTTCCTCTATCCCTTATTTTCACATTATATTTATATGAGCTTTAGAGTGGACCAAAAAACAGCAAAGAAAGTAGGCTTACAGGAGGCCATCCTTAAACACATTAGTGGTAATTATTTTGTGACTTTACATTTACTTTCTATTGAATTGATTCTACTCATGCATGCTTACAGACTAAAAACAGGCTGCAACTGGAGTAGCAGCAGCCACTTTTGTTCTTTGTTCTGAAAGAACCAGGATTAGAGTAATGCATGCATGTTTTTCATCGCCACTCCTTTTTTTTTATTACATTTAATTACATTTTCAGACTATGCTGTCCTGTCCTATATATATACTTATGCTACATGAACGGACACAACATCCCTTTGTGTTGCTCTGCATCTTGGACACTTGCATGCTCCTGATCAAACAATGAGCTGGCGGGAAAGGGAGCTGATCTTAACTCACTGAAGAAAGAGTTCAGTGAGACATGAAGATGTACAGTGGCATTTTTTTCCAATTTAATGTTGTCAAAATAAGGCTCCAAATGAGCCACTGTCTCACACAATACAGTTTTGTTCAGTGCTTGTTTGTTTTTTTGTGGGGCAATTTTTGCTTTCTTCTTATTAATGCAAACTGTACACCAAAATGCTTTATGTCATTAGATAACAGAAGACAAAAGCAAGAGGCACAGGCGGAGGGTATGTCTCAGCCGAGCCGGGATACGAGAGGGGAATGCACTGAAATGGACAGACACAGAGATTCCAGCAGTGCAGAGGCAGCAGCTGTTGCGCTGACAGTAATTAGACTGGGCTGAGGACCTGAGGAAAGGAAACAATAGAGCAGTGAAAGAACACAAGGTGAAGGAAGACAGAGTCCTTTCTGAATCAGCAGGTTATTACAAGTTTTAGAGGTGGGGGAGTAATTCTCACGAGAATGTCAGCATCTTATTTGTAGAGACAAAAGCTTGTTCAAAAGCTGTTAAACAAGTAGTGGTGACGATGCATTACATGAAACAAAAGCAGAAAATGTTGAAGTTACTCTCTTTTACTCCTTTATTTCATGTGGACACCCTTTTTCTGCATACTGGCTACACAAAGTTATAATAGAAAAACACAAACCCTAGTAACTGGCTGCATGAGAGTGAATTTCATTTTGTCAAGTTCACTACATCTTACAAGCAGTATCCCATCTAGCAGATGGGAATACTGAGGCAGAGGCTGAGAAAAATACCGTACCAACATCACCAAGTGGTTTAAAGAACCAGGAACAGAATTCCCCCACTCCCCCTGATTATATCCTTTTGCACTGGGTCACAGCTGCCTTATACAGCCAACAAACTCCTCATCAGCCCAGGCTCCTGGTAAAATGCTCTTTGAAGACTGCTGACCACTCTTCTCCCTCTTCCTTCGCTTCCAGTTCCTGGAGTTTTCTGATGTAACAGGCGCTTTCAAGACACCCAAGTAAGAGTCAGTTGACCACCATCTGGAAGGCAATCAGAAGCTCACTCTAGCACATGAATATGAATCAGAACATGAATCCCACTCCTGTTCTGCAGCGGGACAGGAATGCACAGCTGTTACTACATCTCATTTCAGAGAAGCATCAGAAACTTGACATTCATGACCACCACAAGCACATTCTGAAACTCTGCCCTACTCAGGTCTTCACTGGCAACCGGCCAGGCCCTTGGGACCACTGTGCATAAAACGTATCAGATGGCATACTGCCTTTTGTCATTTCTGGGAACTGGATTAAGTACAAGGACTGCTGCAACACTTCATCTTGGTCCCACCGCCCTCCTACCTCAAATGGAGATGGAGCATTAGTCCGCAGTCTTACAGAGATGTAGCCAACAGATAAAATACATCCCAGCCTGCACTGCATCCCTCTGATTCTAGTGACTCTGAGTTACGGAATATGGGATGACACTCCACAGCAGACAAATAAACGTAGTGCAGCATGTTCACTAAAAAGAAATACCCCTAAACAATAATCCCTTGCTGCCTCACCTTTCAAATCAAGGAGGTGCTGCTTAGCACTTGTGTGTTAGCAAAATTCTTGGTAGAAGCTGCAATAACCTAAGCCTTGCACTTATTCTATTATCAAAAACAAGACTATAAAAAAACAGGAAGACAAGCAGTAGCCAGGTAAATAGTGAATAAGCTTTTATTTAGAAGTTATACCTTCAAATGAAGGCATGTGGTTTAACAGTTCAAGTAAGAAACCACAGCATATTGGCTGCAGGAGATTTTCAGCTTCTCCTCTCAGTTGCAACAGGGACTTCACAGGTAGCTACGTCAGGTCACTTAAGTGCTACCAATGCTTTGGGATCCCACATCCAGAAGGGGAATGGTAATAAATACCCTTCCTTATAACACACTTGGGGATCTTCAGTTCTACACACCAGCAAAGCTCCTGTCCTTCCGCTGTCTAGGAATTAAAGCTCAGTTAGTCTACAGGGAAGAGTGAGGAAACGAGGAGAAAATGCGGGGAAAAATTGAAAGGTTTAAGCGCTTTTTCCCTCTCAGCTGTTTGACCACCACATTTGCATTGCCTCTTTTTTTTTTTTAAGAATGTTTTGGCAGTTCCCTGTTCCAGCTGTAGCGAGCAAGAAGCTGATGCAGCATCTTTGTTGCTGACAAACAGCTGGAAGTTTTGAGCCAATGAAAACAGCAATGTACATGTACACTGTATGTTGGAGAACCAGCCACATAGTGATTATGGAAATGAGTCCTTTGGCCAGGGGGCAGGATTTACATAAGTAAGAGAAACACTGCAGTTTAAATCAAGAGCTCAACAGTATCCCCAGTTGATTGCTGGAGACTATTTTCACTACAGACTTCCTCCACTTCTGCAGCTCCATTCTGCAACTATCCCTTAAGTTATTTCATCTCCACTGAGCCTGAGTTCAGTTCTGGTTTCAGTTCAATAGACAATTCATTTACGAAGCATATCTTGGACCCCTTGGTGTCAACAATTTAATTCTTTTTTTTTTTTTTTTAATGCGGAAAGTCTCACACTGTTTGTGCAAGGGTACCTCCTGAAGCTCTGTGCATTGTAACACAGGATTGAGATGCTGGATTGTCGCTGACACACATCAAAGCAACTATGACTGCACCAAGCCACATCACGTCACATAGTCTGAACAGCTACCATCTCTATTATTACCTCAAGGATCTCCACTTAAAGCTGTATTCTGCAGAGCACATCCAGCCTCCCACGGACCAACAGTCTTCAAGTCACAGCCTTTGCCCACAATACACTTTAACAATGCTTACAGAAACAAAGAAATGCAAGAAGCTGAAAGCAAGGCTAGAGCTCTAATGAGCACTACTGACTGAATGAGCAGAGTACAACACTGACCACAAAGCACTACTTTAGCAAGTACTGCCACCAATAGGCCAATGAAGGCTTGGGGTCCTTTGTCGACACTTCGGCTTTGCCAGTATAGACATGCTGCCTGCCTCAATCCTGTCCTTAAATTGACAGATTGGAAATTTATACTGTGTCATCACATCAGCAAAATTCAACTTGCCACTGCATATCTTTCCACTTAAAGAACTGATTTAAACTGCAGCTCCAATAGGAAGCTTACTGATATACATCTACAAAGAAAAAGACTTACAGTGTAATAAATAAGCCGCAATACTGAGCTCCCGTATGGCTATTACTGCATATCTGCAGTTCATTTACAGCATTATGCTTTCCCCCCCCCCAACTCTTAGCGTTCCAATTTATTTTCCATGATACTGAACAGCTACCATTCCTGAATTTGAAAGCTCCCACTTCTTGCACACCAGTTTCTGAAACTTAATTCACTTGGTTGGCACAGTTACACTGAAGTAACTTACAGACATTCCACTAAATTACGTATTTTCCAGTCTGCACAAACCTCCTGTTTTTCATGTTTACCTGTAGAAACCTCAAGTTCTTCTACCACAAAGAGATTCCTTTCTTTCCAATCGCATATCTTCTGAGAAGTTCTGATTTAGAATTTTCCCTCAGCCTGCCTTGTACAGTTGAATAATTAGCACCCCCAGCTTCTTTTATCATCCACACAACCTTCAGCGTTACTTATCTGTTTTAGAGTTACTTTATCTACCCTGTGAACTTTAAAAATGTGAACTTTAAACATTCAAGAAAGAAATGATGAAGAATGGCAAGACTGCAATCTAATTGTGAAGAAAATCCAAAGAAAGTACTGCAAGTGACATGTAACATCTGTAATACGATCTGGGCCATCCACAGAAAAGCTTGCTAACACTCAGCCACCTCTTTTCCCCGACCCAGACATGACAGTATTGGGAAGAAGCTTATTTAATGATTTGCGATTTGTTGCTAAGAAAGCTGGTGCCCAGTCACTGCAGAACCACTCTAAATAAAACCACTGGCAAAAAAAAACAACCCCAAACAGCACTGGGCAGGATAGCTGGCAATCAGCAGATCCAGTGAGCAAGAAACGCACCTTTCCAGCAAAAGTGGGCCCTTTTCATGCCACTGTTAAAAGGATTAAACACATCCCCAGACATTCTGCTTTCCCCAGATATCTGATGGAGCTTGGAAGTATCAGCTGCAGCTCACTGGTCCATCTTCAAACCCACCTGGTTCTTCATGGTGTAACTTTAGTTACTGTTCGTTTTATATTACTAAAGGTAAGGTAATTGCCATTAATACTGTATAGGCAGAAGTAAGGTAGCAACTACCACACTATCATATTCTGCAAAGGTTTCTTGCTCATTAATTATTGCAGCAAATTATCCAAATTCAAAACTTGATAAATAATTGAGTTTTTAAAAGTCTGATAGCTTAAAAAAAACCCACACCTAACTTAACAGAAAACTACCTGTGTCTTCTCCTTTGCAACTCTTTTATGGACCTGTTCTCCTTCCCTCCAGCTAAACAGAATATTGAATGAAAGAAGGCAGTACCTGCCATTTTAACCAAAACCAGCACTCCTGCTGATTTCTAACCTTCCCTTGTGAATCTAGTCTTTTGAAGGTCTGTGCATCTTTCCACACAATATCAGAAACAGCTACAATAAAGTTGCCCATCTGGATCATCTATTAAGGAAAGTATTGTTATGCTATTACCTACCAGAAGGGTATGCTCTAATGGATGTGCATGGTTAAAAAAAATGAAGAGCAACTTCAAACTGGAATTAACCATATAAACCACATGATAACTGTGTTCTGATAGACAGAACTCTAAATCCATCCTAAATTATCAATAAGATCAAATTGATAAATGTTCTTCACAATGGAAAAAGCATTATCAAGCAAGAAAAACTTGCCTCCCAAGATAAGACTTATTCTCAACAAATATCTAGGTTTGATACAATATATATAAGGTGCGGCAAACATTCCCATTATGGGGGAATTTCTATGCAGTTCATTAGAAACAAAACTCACAGACACATAATGATTTTTTACAAAAATGTACGGAAGGTACCCCTGTTACATAAATGTACTACAGAAAGTAAACATTCTAAATATTTTTTAGAAGGACTCACTGTGCAAAATGCCTGATTAAATATTGCTGGTGATTTTGTAGCAGTTATCAAGATTTGGTTTGATTTTTTAAAACAAGTTTCAAGGAAAGTTTCAAGATACTGGGCATACAGAGTAAGCAAAACAATTTAATTAATTTTATAAAAGGCTGATTTAATTAACTTGTCCTGAGGCCTCTTCTTCCCACAAACTCGCCCTGGTGCTTGTATTTGCTCTCTAATCCAACTGAGCTTGTATTCTGTGACTCAGAAGTGCTTTTTTTTAATCTGCTTAGCACTTACATCACTATTTTGTTACACCTGAAGTGGAAAAGCCTGCAAGCGTTCACAGTCTTCCTGTCTTACTTAGACAAGCTACTACAGCCCTAACTATAGACAACAAATCCTTTTTCTTGCATACTGTATTATGATGCAAAGTAAAGGCTACCTCCTAGGAAATTCTGCATTTACCTTTGGAATAAATTCTGAAGGAAAGTACAGAGACCTTGTTTTAGCACCTTATGCTATGCTAATTGTGAGCTGAGACAACCTCCAGCTCCAAGGTGCTCCTTCCTGAAAGTATGGCAGTTAGAAAGGGTCCTGATAGATCAACAGATAGGAAATAAAAGGACGAGAATTAATTAATGGGCTCACTCCAGGAACTGTCAAGACACTGATCAAATATAAGTAGTAAAGGTGGGCATCTTCTTACCGCTTGTGAAGCTTACAAAACAATGGCTGCAGGTTTAACATTTCCCATTCAGATGTCTATGTTACTGCTGGTCCTGAAGAGCACATTAACAGCAGTCACTAAATGCAGGCCGTTAAAATAGGGAACACATCCATCTTAAATCTCTAATAAAGGAACACAAATAACAGAATTGTCCCTAACCTGCTTTCCCCAGGTTTCCACCCACAATAAACAGAAAGTCAAGACTTCCACAAAGCTGTTTTCCTTTACCCTTGAAGTTTACCTCCCATCTATAACTGTTCTCAAGCTCTTAGGGGCTTGCCTAGCTGGGTAAGAGATTGCTAAATGAGCTAGCTATCTGATTTGAAGCACAAGACTTCTGGACTCTTTCCTTCTAATGTTGGGGCGATAGAGGGTTTAAATCTGTACAAATCAGGGTGCCGCAGTTCTGCACAATTAAAGAAAGAGATGCCCAGCGGGCAGAGGAGAGGAAAGAACAGGAATAAGACAAGGTATGCTTTGGGTTCAGTTTACATCCGCTCCAGGTAAAAAATGTACAGATCACTGGAAAGCAGAGGAAACAGTGTCTACACTGGATCAGCTATTCCTCTACATGCTCTTTACTCTTGACAACCAGGCACCCAAAAATTTAAAAAATCCCACTTAGAAGTTATAATAACGAGTTTCTTCCTCATCGAAAGTCCAAATCATCGTGCTGCCAAGAACGTGCCTTTTTGTTAAGATGGAAGTTTTGTTTTCAATAAATCTATCAATCAGTAGAAAGTAACTATTTGGGATTTGAGGAATTTCTATATTGTCAGTCTTCATGACTGCATTGAAATCTCAGTTTCTCCTAAAGGCTCAGCTCATGCAGTCCTGCAATGGCATAGGTTGATATGTTTTTCAAGTGTATTTCTATTTCGGATTCCAGAAATCATTGTTTCAAAGCCCTCTCTGTGAGCTCAAACACCAACAGAAAATAACGCTCATTGATCTCACCACGGAAACAAAAAGAATCTCTAATTTTAAGCTGTTCCATCACATCATGGAGGGTTGACTTATACTGTAAAAAATAAGTAGCACAGAGTATTAAAGAACCTTTCCATCTTCAAAGCAAAGACGTTTTACATAAGAAAACCTATTCTCTAGAAGATATGTTGAAAAGTAATAGAAAGCATGTCTAAATTACTGTCCAGACAAAACCTATTTCCTTACCAACTTTCCAACCTATATCTGAAATACATGCAGCCTCATACTGTGGTCAGGGGACAGACTGATGAAACTGTATATCCCAGGTCATTAGAATTACTGTGGCTAGAAGCTGCACTGGATTTCTTAATGAGCTGAAATCAGACTGTTAAAGAATTATAGCTGAAGCCATGGATGCTCCGTTATGCTTGACAGCCGGTACTCTCTCTCTTTCAAAAATGTTGGAACTCGGTGGAAAATTTTTCTGTTGGCTTCAGTATCTCTGATCTGTACCTCCCTGCAAATATGCTATGAAGCTGCAACCTATACAAATTATAGCTACCACCACTTACTGCTACTCATCTTGTCCCAGTAAAAAACCAGATGGAGGACTAAGCAAAAACCAAACAAAAGATAAGAACAGCTGAGAGTGAGATTATTCCCAGCAATATGCAATTTAGGTGAAGCCTTCGGGTTCCTGGCAAACTGCCCATGAGAATGTTGCTTGAGCCAGCTTGAATACTTCTGATGTATGGATGTTTACAGAAAGACACCAATTATGGAGTGCTGCAGGGTCAAATTAATGGGACTAAACAATTTAAACAAGAGAAGAAAAAAACAGCACTGGACTTAAAATTTTATAAATACTGTGAGTTTTCCTAGCTATGGCCGAGTTATCCATGACCCTAAAAATAGGGTGAACTCTTAAGTATTTATTGATTCCCGAGTCATTCATTCAGCCTAATTGTTGGTTAAAATAAATAAATAAATCAGAAATTTTAAAATTGTGGCAATGAAGCAGTTTTGATTTCTTTTTGATAGCCTCAGAAGGCCAATTCTGAAGTAGGTAGTCAGTTTACAGAAAAGGGGGGGGAGGGGGAAAAACCCCACACAAAACAGCATCTGTTGTACTTGTAAAAGTGAATTGACATTTTCTTTTTTGTTCTCTTTTTTTTCCCCTCTCTCATTTCTTTTCCCCCCCTTCCTCTCCAATGGCCACTTTGCTGAGAGGCTCAGAGAACCTACAATCTGTATGCAAAGGCAAAAAGAAAAAAAAGTATGTACAGCTTGTGAGAGTCTCTGCCTAGATCTGAGCACAGTTCAGTTTCAATAGTTTCTACAGGAATGCTGCAGGGTGTTAATCTAATCTTTTGCATGTTAAGTTTTTCTGTATTTTAGTAAGGCTTTTGATACTGTCCCTCACAGCATCCTTCTGGACAAGCGGTCCAGCTGTGAGATGAGCAAGTTCACGGTGCGCTGGGTGAAGAACTGGCTGAAGGGCAGGGCTCAAAGGGTTGTAGTGAATGGGGCTACACCTGGCTGGCGACCAGTCACCAGCGGTGTCCCTCAGGGCTCAACTCTAGGGCCAGTTCTGTTCAATATTTTTATCAATTATCTAGATGCAGGAGTTGAATGCACCATTAGCAAGGTCGCTGACTATACCGACCTGGGAGGTGCCGTTGACTCTCTGGAGGGACAAGAGGCCTTGCAGAGGGATCTGGATAGATTGGAGCATTGGGCAATCATCCATGGCATGAAATTTAACAAGAACAAATGCCAGATTCTGCACCTAGGACAGAGTAACGCCAGGCACAAGTATAAACTGGGAGAGGAGTGGCTGGAGAGCAGCCCCGCAGAAAGGGACCTGGGGGTGCTGGTTGACAGCAGGCTCAATACGAGTCAGCAGTGTGCCCTGGCAGCCAAGAGGGCAAACCGCATCCTGGGGTGCATCAAACACAGCATAAACCCCCAGTCAAAAGAGGTGATTGTCCCGCTGTATTTAGTACAGCCTCACCTTGAGTACTGTGTGCAGTTCTGGGCCCCACAATTTAAGAAGGATGTGAAGGTCCTTGAATGCATCCAGAGGAGGGCAGCAAAGCTGGTGAAAAGGCTGGAAGGCATGTCCTGTGAGGAGCAACCAAGGACTTTGGGTTTGTCTAGTTTGGAGAGAAGGAGGCTGAGGGGCGACCTCATTGCTCTCTACAGCTTTCTGAGGAGGGGAAGTGGAGAGGGAGGTGCTGATCTCTTCTCCCTGGGATCCAGTGACAGGACACGTCGGAATGGTCAGGGAAGTCAGGGAAGGTTCAGACTTGACATTAGGAAACATGTCTTTACTGAGAGGGTGGTCAGACACTCACTCGTACAGGCTTCCTAGAGAGGTGGTCGATGCCCCATGCCTGCCAACGTTTAAGAGGCATTCGGACAATGCCCTTAGCAATATGCTTTAACTTTTGGTGAGCCCTGAAGTGGTCAGGCAGTTGGACTAGATGATCGTTGTATGTCCCTTCCAACTGAAAATATTCCATTCTATTCTGTTCTGTTCTATGTTTCTTTTTTAACTTTCGTCTGTTAAGTTTCTTCCAAAACTTCTGAAATCCCAAGTCCCTGGCCAGTTAGAATTTATATAGTATAAAGTTGTACTATCCCCCTTTTTAGATCCTTACCACACCATTAGCAAGAACTTCTTATAGGCTGTTAGATCCAGAGTAATTTTCAGATCAACCAGTCCTGTAAGAGTGCTATGAGAACAATATATTGGGTACTTAAGCAAAACCAAAGTAAGAATTTGCCAGAAACAGGTGCCAACTAGAGGCTATAGCCAACAGAACTATTTTTCACTTGCTTCTCATTGTACTGCATTGCTTGTCATTGCTGGCCCCAATCACACCTTGCCACAGTGATGCATGAACTTGTCACCTCAAAATTAGACTGCTGTGACCTACATGGTGTGATGCCGTCCTACATGTTGTGATGCCGTCCACGCCCTGCATCTGGCAAGGAATGCTGAGGCTCATTTATGAGGTGGCATGGGGCCACTTGAGCACATCAGGCTCACATTTCAAGGATCTGTCCTTGTAAGTTTATTAAATTCAAGGTTCTGATTTTAATCATTACAGCCAAATTGCTTCAGAGAGAATTATCCAAGAGACTGAGCCCTGCTGACAACTGCTGATGTAACAACTTGGCCTTGGAGATAAATGAAAAGAAACTACCAAAAGGGGTTCTCAAAGACAGGTTCTTGATTTGGTTTGTTCATATCCACTGAGAGTTTAGCAGTCTAAATTCATTTGGACACAGAAAGACATTCTTTCTCACTCCTCCCAACCTTTCCCAAACTCTAGCAAGAGGATGGGTTGAAGATTAGGGCTGACTGACTTACAAACAGTCCTTTTTTATCTGCATTTCATTTGTCAATAAAGGACCTATACCACAAAATATGCTCTTACAGACAACCTTGCTGTTAAAAAAAAAAAAAACAACCAAAAAAACACCAAACAGAAAACAAACAAAACCTTTTTAACAAAAACCCTTTACCCATGAAGATATTCTGGCCATCTCACCTGACCACTGAAGCAACTGAGAGCACAAGATTTCACTTAGTAGTTCCTCTCCGACAACCATCACTTCTAGTTCAGTTTTTTGGAAAAGTGTTTTAGAAAGACTTGCCAATTTTGCTTTAGTTACTTTCAGTTAAGGATGTTCAAATCCATTTTGAACCAATAAAATCACCAGAAATTCATAAAATCACTAAAGGAATCATTAGCACATAAATCACACACTACCCATCCCTATAATCACATAACTATCTATGTATCTCTTGGTTTATACGTAAGAACATGATGGCCCCTTTCAACATAAAGTACAGTTTACTTCTCCAGTTAAAAAAGGGAGATACCACTGCCAATCCCGCTCTGTTCCTCTAAAAACATGTAATTTAAGTGTATTATCAAACTGCAATAACCTACCTCTTGAAATATCTTCAAATGCTTCTCCACTCAAAGCTTCTAAGACCATCTTTTTAGAAACCACTGAGAACTATTTTCATTATTAAAAAACTGAATTATTTTCTTCTCATCCAAAACATTTCCCACCATTTCCCTTCATTTTAAAACCTGCAGTTAAAAAAAATCCCAGCTATTTCTTAAAGTTTAAGCTATTTCCTACAACTAAGACGACATGCAGGTCAAATTTTAAGCAATCAAATAGATTTAGCAGGTTTAGCTTCATACAGAAGGAAGTAGCTATAGGATTACTTTAGGAACAGAGTCACCCAGTACAGATGTGCTGATCCACAGCATCCTATCTCACCGAGAAACAGGTAATACCTGAGTCGTTTAGACACCAGCATTGCTACTACTGATTTCCCACATTGTTACATATGGGAAATACACTAAGCAACCATAACAGAGTTCATCTGTGAAAACTTCATGCACTGTATGACTCATGTCAAAAAGCAGCCTTCTTGCAAACACATTTCTTTTGGGTTTTTTGTTTTGTTTTTTTTAATACGGTTTACAATCATTGTATATGACCCAGAATAAAAATCACTATGACACGGTTGGTTGTGGGAAGCTGTAACTAATCACAGGTCAAAGCTGATCGAAAATAAAATGCTTGTAGTTTTGCCTCATTCTTAGAGAATGACCTTATCGTGCAACAAATAAACCTATTGTGCACTGCTCCCTTTTCCCCAAAAAATCCTCTATAAAAATGAAATGTAATATTATGCCACTTGGCAATGTATCAGGGTTTATTGCCTGCAAAAGGACAGCTAAAGGCTGTACCAGATGCTTCTTTATCAGAAAACTAAGAGAAACTGGAGCAAGACAGAGGAGGCTTTTGTTATTGCTAATGCTTCCATGTTTGTTCTCAGGAGCTTGACACCCTTAGGGAGGAAGAGACCATTACATTAGTTCTTCACAGACTTAACTAACTTACAAGGGGAATTTAAGCTATTCGGATCACCAGCCAAACCAACACAGTGGTGCTGTTACAGAGAGCAGTCCAATTCATTTTATACTGAAAGAAGCACAGGGGCAAATAAGCAGTACCTAGTTGCTGCTGCAAAACTCTTCCACTGGGAGAGTGTTTCTCAACTCCCAGTCTTCCAGAGATAGTGGGATTATGGAGGAAAGTTCACATATTTCACTCCTATGACTTCCTCATACACAACCATGCCACACTGTACAACAGAGAAAAAATAGCTATTGCTCCGCTCTCCCCATCCCACCCAGACAGACTGCAGTGGAGTACAGGAAGATATCCGATGTCTTCCTCACACTGCACAGAGAAGAGATTCAAGGCAGAAGAGAACAAGACTCATGGCCTACCACAGGACTTTTTCACCAGCTTGATTTGTTTCACTCCTTCTGACTGCCCTGGTCTAGCCTACTTTATGCCACGTGGCACAGTGGTGCGCTGGTAAGCAAAGCTCAAACAAGATCAAAATAAAAGCCGATGGTATAGGAGAGGAAAATGGTAATGAATGGTAGCACAATTTTCTACGTCAAAAACATCAAAGCTTTATATTTTTGGAAAAGGACTGTTTCCTTTAAATTCTCACACACTAGAGGAAGCTGTAATGGACTACCAAAATCTAAATTTCTCTAAGAACTCTTCTCCTGAGAGCACAAAGTAACTGCTGCCAGGACATTGCATAACCAGGCAAAAAACAAAGCAAGCTACTAAAAGAGGCTAGTCTCCCAATCACTCATATTTTAAATAGGAAAGGAGCAAGGGGAAAATACCAAAGCAAAGCTTATTTATCTACTAGGACCTTTAAATATGAAACCTTAATATTAAAATATAGAAAGTGCCTACTACAAAGTGATTTCTTTTACAAGAGCCACAACTGAAGAAGGATGGCCTATTAAGCAGTCAAGCTCAAATGCAATCTACTCTCAAATATCATCAGAATAGTAGTCTCATTCCACCAGGTCTATTCCCTACATACAGCCACAGTTTCATCTATTAAAGATAATGATAAAAATAGCCAATGAAGGTTTATCGCTCCTTTTCGTCCTGTGAAGGCAATGCAGTTCAGAGAGAGGGAGCAGAAGTTTACCCTTGACTGTAAGTCATCAAAATCATTTACAGCTGGTTTAATTTCTGCACATCTACAAACAATGAGATCGCATAGTGACAATTCAGGGCATAATCACAACCCAACAATTAAGCCTCACAGGAAGAAAATTTGGCCCTCGGCAACTTCTCTTCTATTGGTTATAAATAAAGCCTACTATAATCTCTCAATTTGCAAGGCTGGCAGTTAGGAACAAAATAAAAATGCTACAGTTTTGCTCATTTTAATTGGTTGCTTCTTGTGATCCAGAACCAATAAGAGAAAGAAAAGTCCTCTACTACTGCATTTTTTTAGAATCACTTCTATGGAAATCCAGCTCTTACTAAAGTAGTACTGTGGCACTGTACAAAAAGCCAAGCAGACCTGCACTTTGCAGAACCCCATATGAAAAAATTAAGCAAGCATCAACCATTTTCAAAATCTGTCCTTTCAATCAGCACAGGCTGGTGAGAATGCTTATGTTATGTCCAAAACTGCCAAGGAAGTGTCAGAGATAATAGTCTCTGCAACATAAAAAGGAAATGATGGGAGAAACCAAGCAAAGGCACAAGAACTACAGCACTTTCAGGATATCACAACAAAAAGAGATAAAGCCATTCCATTCCCAGTGACTCCAGCTCAGGCCTTTTTCTCCTCAAACCTGAGAAAACTGCAATCCATAGTTTTGCATCAGTGTCAGCATCACAAGCCAAACCACACAGTCCACTGTCTGAAACCAGTCTTTTTTTTTTCTTTTTTCCCCAAAATAATAAGTTATACATTTTTTTCTCTTAATGCTTGTGCCTATAGCTTAGGTATTTTAATTATTCTCATCACCTCTGAAAGCTAAAGAAAAGCTTTTGATAAAAATAGACAAGATTTTCTTATAACTACACAATTCCAGAAGCTTAGCTTGAAAGAGATAACACTATGTCCTTACTGTCACTACAAAATTGCTAGGGTGTAATATGTCCCTAACAGAGGCACGGGTTACTTTTCAGATCACATAATTTGTAGAGAGAGAAACAAATCATCTGACACCAAGTCAAGGAAAAATCAGATTAATCTCTTACAAGAGACAAAGAGTTGCTTTCTTAAAGGCTTACTGATATTATTTTGTTACTGTTCCAAACACCATTCAGAGTTCAAGTGCAAATAAACATTTGATCACTCAGCTGCTGTTCAACACTTGCAGTAAGTGTAATGGATTCAAAACAGGAAAAGAGGAAAAAAAACACAAAAAGATACATAAGCAGCCAACTCACAAGACAGAATAGATTCTTACTTTACAGCCAGAGCAGATGAATATCACATCTCTGACAATACACCCTTGAAGCAACTTATAAAGAATACCATGTTTCACTATGTATTTCACCACACTTTCTTAATAAAAAATGAAATGTCTCCAATTTTAGGTTTAAGCCAAGAAGAACTCCTGTGGCAATTTTCACATGAGCTCTGAAAATAATAATTTTTAACTGTTTTGACCTTTCCTTTCTAAAGTCTTCGTATTGGATTATGTTTTCTGATTCCTGATAGGGTAGGATAACCTCTAGAAGGACAGGAGTTGCCATTTTGAAGCTCTGCTAGGGTAAAAAGACGACTTTGAAGCAAAGCATAGAATAAAGAAAGATCGACTAAAGTGTTCTGGAATTTAATTTAAAATTATGTATCAACAAAAACTAAAAAATTAATCGGAAGTGCTATAAAATAAACTTTTACTTTCTTGAGAAAAATTAACAGTAGAGATCTTTAATACATTCCCATCTCTGGCATCTCTCTCCTTGTTTCTGAAACAAGGTGGTTCAGAACACCCATCTAATCATACAGACAGCAATGTCTTCATAGCTACAAAAATGTGGAACTATTCTCCCTCCTTGACTGCTGATCAGTCTAACTGCATGATAGAGCTATAAAAGCACATAGAAAGCTAGAAAGTTAAAAGCAAGATTTTTAGGTTTTAAAAGGATAAAGAAATAAAGCAAATTAATTGCTAAAAATAAACATCCTATAATAGGCGGTTAACAAAACTCCTTTCTTCTGGTAAAAAAAAATAAAAGCTGTTCTCCTAAAGTTGGTTTTCTGAAAGAACTGGAATGTTTCAACTGCCCTCTAGTGTTAAAATTAATGCAAAGGGTAGCCAAGAGGAAGACTGAAAAGATACTTGAGTTAAGAAATTAATTATTATGGTGTCTTGTTAACCACTGTAAAGCTAAAAATTAAAAAGTAGATTTTTAGAAGAGCAGTGGGCCAATTTTGTCTTTAAAATGAAGGTTTTCAAACATCTTTGTAAGGTGCGATTCTGCCCCACAGCAGCTGGCTACATGAAATTATGGGAGGTTTTTTACTCAACTTCAGCCCTGTATTTCTATGAAAACTGAAAACAGTGCCCATGGAAAAGTTCTGCTTGATGCTAAAAAGGAAATTATTAGAATTTTAAAAGAGAAAAAAAATCAATCATCTATTTCCATAGCCCAAGCTGTAAGATAAGCATACATTAAAACTAAAGGAGAACTACTAGCTTTTATAATTCACTTTACGTAAAATAAGCTGTTTATATATAAGCACAGCTGGAAAATTCTCCTTTTCGTCCTCAGGCCCCACATATGAATTTTAACTTGAGTTTAACTAGCATGCAGAACAAGGAAAGCTCAGAGAGAAACCTTCTCTGAAGGGCATAAAGTCCTTTACCAGCAAATTAAATGAAATCCTGAGCACCAATAACAAAATAAAGAATAAAGTAAATATGCCAAAAAGTGAGACTTTCCTAAGAATATTAAGTACCGATAGAAGAAAGAGAAATGTTCAAGCAGATAAGCTCTCAAGATAAGCTATCTAATGGGCTAAAAGAGGAAAATACAGATCAAGGATTTAATGACTAGGAAAAAAAATCACCACCACATCTGGATTGCTACATCAAGTTCAGCCAGGGTTACTACTGAAGGAGTCAGGGCCCAGTCTAAAGCTGGATATAATGCACATAGTTCAATGGGAATCAGCAGATCCATTATTCATGATGGGTTTGTTGTATGAAATACAGAACTTTTACTCTGAGCCAGTGCTGACCAAGTTTGCTGCAGAACTAGTGACAGTGTAATTGCACCAGGACAGTGCTGTTCCTGATCTAATTAATCCCGCTGAGAGATACGGGTTATTAGCTTAGTTGTAACACTGTAAAAACACATCTACTCCGCTTTCAGGACTTAGATAATATCTCCACGTGATACTATAGGTGCACCACTTCAGTCAGCAATAGCTGAGGATTTTCTGAACACAGTGTCTGATATTACATGCGTACTACTGTCTTTGCAAGATCAGGGATTGTATTTACTATCGCCTACCAGCAGGCCTGTCACATCACTAAAGCCTGTGTTACACCTAGTCCAGGCCTGCAGTCTCAGGAAAGTCAGTAGACTGGTTTGGAACTACTCTTAAACTAAGGAAGGAGAGGCTGGCAGGTCTTTGATGGCAACCTCTTCAAAGCACAAGCACAGTCTGTTCTACTACTCAGGAAAATAAGTATACATATAGGAGACCGGCTTGGCTAAACAAATAACATAGGACTGAGCTCTAATGCAAACAAGATGTTCACAAAAGATAGAAATGAGGGCAGATTACAGAGGAGGAATACAGAAGCCCTGCCTGTGTAGAGTGCTGCTAGGAAAGCCAAAGCTCACCTAAATTTGAAACTGGCAAGGGACATCAAGGGCAACAAGAAAAGCTACATTAGCAGCAAAAGAGTAGATGAGGTAAACGTAGGCCTGCTGGGGGGCAGATAATATAGTGTCAGCAGATACAGATAAGGCTGAGGTTCTTAATGTCTTCTTTGCCTCAGCTTTCACAAGAAAGGTCTCAGGCCCATACGTCTAGAGACAGGGTTCAAGGAGTATAAGGACTATCAGTAGCAGAAGAGCATCAAGTCAAGCATCTCTTAAAAAATCTCAACCCACAGAAGTCCCTGAGACAAGATAGGATGCATTCTAGGGTGCTGAAAGAATCAGTCAATGTAATAGCAAGACTGCTCACTATCACGTTTGAAAGCTTGTAGAGACCATGGTAGGTCTCCTGCAAGTGGAGAAAGGCAAACATTTAACCTGTCTTCAAAGAGGGAGAAAGGACAATCCAGGCAACTACAGGCTCGTCAACCTCACTTTGGTATCTGGGAAAAATCACAGAATCACGGAGGTTGGAAGAGGGCTCTCGAGATCATCTAGTCCAGCCCCCTGCTCACGCAGGGTCAGCTACAACAGGTCGCCCAGGATTGTGTCCAGTTGGGTTTTAAGTATCTCCCAAGATGGTGACTCCGCAACCTCTCTGGGCAACCCATTCCAGTGTTTGACCATGCCCACAGTAAAAAAACCTTTTTTTTCTGGTGTTCAGATGGAATTACATGTTTTAATTTGTGTTCATTGCCTCATCCTGTCAGTGGGCAGTACTGAGAAGAGGCTGGCTCCCTCTTCTTCATTTTCCCCCATTCAGGTATTTATACACATTGATAAGATTTTTCCCCGTTGAGCCTTCTCTTCTCCAGGCTCTCCGCCTGGAGAACAGTCCCAGCTCTCTCCGCCTCTCCTCATATGAAAGATGCTCCAGTCCCTTAATCATTTTTGTGGACTTTTTCTGGACTAGCTCCAATAGTTCATACCTTTCCTTTGCTGAGGAGCCCACAGCCCAACTGGACACAGTACTTCAGATGTGGCTTACCAGGGCTGAGCAGAGAGGAAGGATCACCTTCCTCGACCTGCTGGAAATGCTCTTCCTAATGCAGTCCTGAATGCTGTTGGCTGCCTTTGCCACAAGGGTGCATTGCTAGCTTATGGTCAGCTTGTCATCAACCAGGACCTCAAGGTCCTTCTCTGCAGAGCTGCTTTCCAGATGGTCAGCCCACAGTGTGTACTGGTGCATGAAGCAGGTATTCTTGGAACACATTTCTGAGCATATGAAGATGTTGTTGGTAAGTTAGAACAGTCAACACAGATTTACCAGTGATAAATCATGCCTGACCAACTTGATTGCCTTATATGATAAAACAACTGAATTTGTGGACAATGGGAGAGCACTGGATATCATTTACCTCAGCAAGTCTTTTAACAGTCTCTCATACTACTCTTGTTATCCAAGTTATGACATTACAGTCTGGATGGGTGGACAACTAGATAGATAAAAAACTGGTTGGAAGGTTAGGCTCAAACAATAGTGGTTGAAGTGTCATACTCTACGCTGGAGGCCAGTAACAAGTAGAGTACCACATAGCTCTATCTTGAGGCTTGTCCTGTTTAACATCTTTGTCAATGACCTGCAGAAGGCAACACAGTACCATCTCATCAAGTTTGTAGATGACAGCAAACTAGGGGACGCAGTCAATATGCTCCAGGGCAGGGCTACCATTTTGAGGGACCTAGACAGGCCAGAGGAACAGGCCATCAGGAAAGGACTTCTGCTGAAAAGGATTTGTGGCTCCTGGTGGACACTAGGCTAAACAGGAGTCAGAATTACGCTGTGACAACAATGAAGGCTAAAAGCTCACTGGACTGTATCCAGAGGAGCATATACAGTGGATAATGGAAGTGATTATCCTCCTTTACTCAACACTGTACTAAATCCGGTTTTGGGCCCTCCAGTACAAGAAAGATGTCAATAAACTTGAGCGAGTCCCGCCAAAGGCCACCAAGATGCACAGGGAACTAGAGCAGTGGAGCTGTGAGGAAAAGCTGAGGAAACTGGGCTTGTTTAGCCTGTGAAGGCTTTGGGGGAACAGAATAGCAGACTTTCAATTCCTAAGAGAAGGTTACCGAGAACACAGAGCCAGGCTCTTTACCAAGGTATACGGCTGGAGAACAAGAGACAATAAATTGAAGTTGCCACAGGACATTAAAAAACCACTGCTATGAAGTACTGGAACAGGTGTCCGAGAGGTTGTGGAATCTACATCCATGTAGATTTTCATGACCCACCTGGAAAAAGTCTGAGCAACCTAGTCTGAAGTCAGCATTGATCTTGCTTTGAGGAGGAGCTGGGCTAGATGATCCCTGGAGGTCACTTCCAACCTGAATGATTCTGCAAGTGACCTCACCTTATAACCCTAACCACAAGGGAGTTAGGGGTATCATAGATCCAATACCCTCTCTGATAGTAACATCACAAACATCAATATTTATTTATTTATTTTTGGGTGCTCACCACTCTGAAGCAACTGCATTTATAAATGCTTTTAAAATGGTATTTGAAATGGCATTAACATCTGGCAAATGCCTATACCAGGGTTTCCTGGTCTGCATTCACAAGGAGTGCCACCATTTGTTTGTAGCATTGAGGAGTGTTTGGGCTGCTCACCCATAGCTTACATGCTTAGTTAGCAGCATTTGTTTCAAGAAAATTTAAATCAGTGTCCCCTCTCCCTCCATATGCTTCCTTCAGTACAAACATACTGATATGGATACAAAGATGCATAAGGTCGTATAGACACAAGGCTTTTAATTAGCCTGGAAGCAAGTCTTTGGAAAGTTTCCATGATGCAGATGGTCACCCTTGGCCTGTGTATCACCTCTATAGTGCCATTATCCTTACCGTATCTGCTCCATAAGAACCATCATTAGCATGAAGGCTGCCAGTTGTAGAATAGTGTCAAGTATCTGACCACAATAGTCAATGATGAGACCCACATTTAATGTCATTAATCTAGATTAAAACTTGATGTCAATCATGAGTAGACTTGCTGACACAAACTCTGAGAGCAGCAATAACCCAGCAGGGCCAAACCAAATCACTGCCTGGTATGCAGCGTCTGATGTAATACTTGGCTTCAAGTTGCTCCCATGACTCTCAGTTACACATACAGAAACAGTCATCCACATTACACAGCTACTTTTGTTCAGCAGTTTTGTGAAATCTGTCAAAAAATTCTATGCTGTTCACACCAGTATCAGCAGTAGGCATTACATCACAGTAAGCACCCTGGATCTCTGAAGCACAGTTAAATATTTAGGAGGACAAAAGATAAACACAGTTCTAAAACAGAGTATGATGTTTATAAACATTTCATAGGAATGTCGAAGTCTCTAAAGTAGAGGAGACCAGAGTTCATAATCAAGTACAAAAGTTTCAAAATCACTTTGCTCAGCTACATACTTTCATGGCACTGCTGCTGCTTTATGCACATTCTCAGCATGATAATATAATTCTGCTGCATGGGCATGCTCAGATACCACAACCAGCACACGTACCACCCTTTGGGAATCCCCGAGTTAGTACAGCACCTAATCTGGCATCCATCCACTTTTACAAAACAACTCATCTAACCCAAAGGCCATTTCCCATCATCTTTTTTGACTGTCCCACAGCTGTGGGCAGACTAATTCCCCAGGGGCCTGCAGCCTGTTTCCTTTCTCGCTTTTTCCTGACACTCCCATAATGCACTCCCATTGCATGACAGAAGTTACTGAAATGGGGAGAAAATGCCTCCATTTTTGCTGAATAATAAACATGCATCCAATCTCACGCAACAATCTTCCCGTCACATGGTGATGCACTCATGTGCCATGTTCTTACAGTACCAGAAGTTCACTGGTCCCTTGACAGGAAGTTTGTGGGCACCGTGGTCAGATCAGAGCAGACACACGATGATGCAGAGCCTGCTGGTGCTTCGCTTAAGAAAATATTAGATCATGTGCAGTCTTGAAACGCTGAGTGCTATACTCTCACAGGAAAGGACAAGAATCTCATAGCAGTCAGTAAAGAGAGAAATTGTTCCCACTTGAAAATGCCTAATTGACCTTAATAGGTGGAGAATAGACTTAAGAGCTGAAACCAAACATGTAATATCCCTCTCCAAGTAGGATTTCTTAAGTATTATATTTAGGTATTCATTATCTAACTGTATCCCCAAACTGTTTTAAATGCACTGAACTCACAGCCCCACCATCAACCTTGATGATAACTTCTATAATCTATGATAATGATATGCTGTATGAAAAGAAGTACACAATTTTCTTCCATTGTTTTTCCCATCTTTGAGTTTCAGTGAACCTCTCCTTCTTGTATGCGACAGAAAGCAATCAAAAGCTTTATTTTAAGAATCTTGGAAGACTACCAAATTAAAAGATAGGATGGCATGTATAATAATATTATATATTTTCAATTTTAAGTACTTACTTCATATGTTCGTTCTGAGTGGGTATCCATGGAATTATGATAACGCAAATAAAAGTGCATAAGGTGAATTAACAGATGTTATTCTGAAACAAGGGTACACAAATATATCTACAGCTTTCTGTAAATTGAATGCAGAGAACAAGAAGTGGACGAAGTCACTAAGCAGTTTCAGTATTTTGACCTATAAAAATATTGAAGATTAGTCTTTTTCTCTCTCTTTACGCACCTTCCCTTAAAAGAGAAAATTTCCATGCCCATACTACTTTATTTCTTTCCACATACTGCTACTATCTTCTCATTCATCTAAGGTTCATCAGCCTCATTTAATATATTTCAAATTGGGTAGCTGTGGATGCTATAACAAACAGGAATTTGTCTGAGCTTGGCTGGATTCCCTCAACTGCACCCTCATCCACCAGTTGTAGATGACTGGTACTAGCCAACTGTAAACCACTGTTCCTGAACAAATAACAATTGTCAAAAAAAAAAAAAAAACAAACCACAACATAGAGTTTAATCTGTGTATTGTTCTGTGCTGCTATCAAAGGAAGCACTCGCATGAAAATACAAAAGCAGGAAACATTAAAAAAGTACATTCCTTGGCACCAGCTCTTTGCCGGTTTAAGTCTTCATTGCATAGTGCATCATACCAATAAATAAAAGATGCACTGTGGGCAGCTTTAAAGCAAAAACAAACAAACCAAACCAAAACCCAAACCAAACAAACCACCACCCCCCCAAAAAAAAACCCAAACCAAACAACAAGCAGACTGAAGACTAAAGCAGCAAACATTTGTGACTTGTAAAAAATCTTAACAAAGGTCAATGTTGTCCCCGAGATTTTTATTTCAGCCATTAGCTTTGAAAGCCAGACAAATGTCAGTAAATGCCAAAGGTGATAAATAGTACTCTTATACAGACATACTCACTGGCTTTCCACAAATTCTCTCTTTTTTTTAATTAACAAGTTTATAATAATAAATTACAAGGAAAGATACCAGTTTTGCTAGCATACTAATTTTCTTATTCAAAACTGCAAAATATCAATATTCAATTCATTCTTGGAGTCCTCTTCCCATCTTGCATGTCTCTGGAATGACCCAAACAGCACCAAGTATCATAGGTGTGGCTGGACAAAGAGCACACTTGACAGTTTTTCTGTGTGAGGTCTCCCATATAAGAATCAGCTCTTAGCACATCTTTACTTTCTAGTAGATGAACAGAACTTAGAATCACAAGCCACAAGAAAAAAAACAGGTTTAATAATGCATATTTTAAGCAACGCTGCTCACAATGCTTTAAGTTTAAATTGTATAGCAACCATTAAAAAATTAACATCAAAATAGTGAACAAAACGTACACGTCACAACATGCAGCCTTCACTAACTGCTTCCGGACTGTTTCTATATTTGTTTTAATATGTACAAAGCATGTAAGAAAAGAGTAGAAAATGCTGTCAGAGAAGCATATAACACTTAAACATAAATTAGATACATAAACACTATGTAGGCTAAAAATAAATCCCTGGCGACAATATAAACTCTTAGACATCTTTTTAAAAGTATGCTTATAAAAAAGCAAATACATTTTAAAATCAAAACCACTTTAAAAAAAATGACATCTGAAACTACCTAGTTTTCTGTTTTCACCTTAAATTGCACAAACACTTTAAAAAGATTACAAAAATTAATATGACAGAAATATGTATGTCATGATACGAGTTTTGCCCAGTAACTGGTATTAACATACTTATTATTTTCAGCAGTTTTGTGTGACAAGTCCATCACCCTTCAGCTTGTTTAGGCTGAGAACAATCCAAAATAACTACAGTGTTAACACTGTGTGTGAATGCTCATGTCACAGACAGAGCCCCTGCAAAGTCTGATTGTGCTTTAAGCTTACATTCTACCCAAATTAAAACTAACTTTTCTGTAAGGACGAGTTTGTGCTTTTGCTCGTCTCTGGAACAGAAGGTAAAAATAAACACACAAAGGCAAACCAAATGCTAGCAACCTTGGGTTCAAATTTTATCCATCTTGCATAGCACCAAATAGGCCAGCTCAAAATGGTTGCTGCTTAACCTCCTCCTACTCCATGTGACAGACTTTTGTCAGTGGGTATGTCTTTCAGTTTCCATCTAACTTTATTGCCTGGCTTTGTACTGAACACACTATCAAAATTCAAATAGATTTTATCAACTGTCAATTCAATCAAATAATTGAATCAGGCAAGGGTCTGGGATTTGCTTGATGCAGCCCACTTAGAGAAGTTTCCTGGTGAGTTACTTTGGGGAATCTCTCCATGAGCCTCTGAAACTCACTACTGAGGGCAAATTAGAGGAAATAGAATAGGCTTCTCATCTCTCCCATTCTGAGCTCTATATAGCACTAGTGCATTTATGCCATGCTTTTCCCATTAATAGTACTGCTTTGTGTTCTCTGGCCTCAGATGTTGTGCACCAAATCCTAGCCAACTGACCATTTGTTTCTTAATACCCCATTTTCCTTCTTAAACATTCCTGCAGTGAGAACTTTAAAACAGGAAATATTCTACGATACTAGGTCAATTAATCTCCATGTCAGCCTGAGGGCAATATAGAGGCAGGCAGTGAAGGAATTGGCAGGATGGAAAAGACAAAACAGCTGAGCAGCATAGTTTAGTCAAGAACAGCACAGGGCTGAGTACGAGCTAACAGTCTCCCAGTACTGCAATGGTAGGAACACAAAGGGGACAAGTGATTAATTAGCTTGATAGAAGGGAAAGAACTAGGATTAATGGCTATTCTTGTTACCTACATATATCCCCAACTTTTTTCAAAAGCAGTGAACTGTCAGCCCAAGCAATGGGCTTGGCAAAAGCCTTGGCAATGACTTCTACAATCCATAACGATACACTATACAAAAAGTATAGAGTGTATCAGGAGAAGACTTCTGTGCTTCTGCTTGGGGGAAACCTAGCTGCCTGAGGGGCACCCAGCTGCCTGAAAATCTGCAGCAAATGAACCAAAGTGCCAGGAAACACATTATTAGGAAGCAATTTGATATTGGCTCTACAGAGGGCTGGAAAGTTTAATGTTTTCCCCTCACTGCCATCTCTAACCTCTGTGATACTACAAATGCTTCTGCTGAGTGACAGAGGTATCCCTTTGAAAATCACGGGGAGGAGACCAGGGCTACTGGCAAGGAAAGTAGCACAGCTCCTGAAATCCCACCTACGTCCACATGAAACTACAGATACATGACCTAATTTCTCTCCTACACTGAAGGAAATTGTTCAGGAATTATAAGGGCAATAATTTTATGCAAAAGAATAAAAAGAAAGAAAGAAAGAATCCACTGATAATGAAAGTTTTGGCACTCTAAGTTCATTTCCTTGGTTCCTTAAGACAAATACACCTAACCATACATAGCCTCTTGAGCTGAGCAGCATGAGCATGATATGCAGAGCAGACATGAGCAGCTGTGTCAAGAATTTAAACACAGCAGCTAAAAAAATCAGAGTTCAAAGTGGGTTTGAATTGACTGTAGCCTCCAGTAGAAAATGCTTATGGTCTGATAATAGACTGAAAACTACTGCTTTAAGAAATTGAATTTAGTTCACAGCTGTCTAATAGGCTAGCATATGAACATATACACATCACTATTAAAAATTAGGCCTTTCCATTTCATCATAGAGATGCAGACAATATGCTGCATGCAACAAAACACGTACCATGGACCAGCTCAAACCAGAGAGAAGCACCCCCCAGTTGCTTTTGGAGGCAGCCATGCTCAAGAACTGCTGTATGGAAGGCAGCCAGGGACTGCAGCTCTGCGGAAGCTCAGTGACAAGCAATAGGGACAACAAGCTAAGGAAGAGCAGAAAATGGTGCTCCATCGGTGATCACATTCCTCCATGCATTCTCTCACATGACAAACGAGTAAGAGACAGACTCACCTTATCATTCATAAGGAGATTTCATTATACATGTCACTAAAGACTCAAGTGAAAATTTTTCTCCATATTAAAAAACTTAAATAAAAATCTACCTGTGGGAGAGGGCCGCAAATCTGATATTCCAAGGGACCAGAAGTAATAAGAAAACATGTTTTCTTGGTGACAGTGACAGCACCAAAGAGAACCTCTTAAGTTAATTAATGATGGGGGCAAATATTCCAGGTTCAAGCAACCTGAGAAGAGCCAACGATCAACTCTGAACAATATCTCTAGGACAAATCATTTTCCTTTCCCCATAACTAATTTATCTTTTGCCAGTGGGGTGCTCTCATACATGGAGATTTAAGTTTATGGCACATTAAAGCTTAGCTGTATCATATTACTTAGTAACTTACTGGACAGAATCATTTACAATTCTGCCTCGAGGCCTCAGAATCCAGTTTAAAACAGAGACCCTGTAAACGAAATTACCCTGACCTGGCCAAAGGCCAACCCCAAGGCTGCTGCCCAGAGGAACTTTCTTTTCCTCATGCTACCTCAGCAGGACTTCTAATAATGTTCCTGAAGACCTGATCTAACATTATCCATTTAATTGGACAAGCTATTCTTACAACAAAGAACAGAGGCCGATGCCAAGAAGTCACTCAAATCAGACACAAACGAGGTGTTGGCCCAACTGTGGGCCCAGCACATTACACACATTTTATAAATACACGCCTTTGACACAACCGGGTCATCCAGTTATTTCTGTAACTGTAAGACAGCCAAATAGTTTAACTAGATCTGTTCTCATCCTTCTCTTTCTCACTTTGCTTGTCTGATCTCAGTTTGGATTAAAATTTACAACCTATATTTGTACAGTACTTCCCAGGCCCTCCTCTCTGTGCCTCACTCTGCTGGGCGCAGTACAAAGAATTTGGGAGCAATAACCCTGCTCACAGTCCAAAACAAACTAGACAAATGAAAAACAGACCTGCCCCAATGAGGTATCCAGGGTCACCCTAGAAGATCCCACAGTCCACCACATGGGTAAGGCATAGTGCCAACTTGCCCCCATACAATAGCACCTCAAACATTTAAACCCCATTATTCAATACATCCTATATGTTAAAATGTCCATCTTATTTAAAATGCCTGCCTGCCAAAAACATACCATCACAAAGCATCTCACACACCCTTTTTGATTCCATTACACAACAGTGAGAACAATTAGGGCTTACAATGCTTTAGGAACATTTAAAAAAAAAAAAAAAATCACAGTAAGTGGTGGTTTTAAGATATAACTGAAGACCGTCTCCACTAATCATCTAGGTCTGACTTCTCTACTGAGCAGTTTCCTACAATAGCTTTTGCAATACACTGCATTTAATTTTGAGTGATGAGTAGGAGTATTTCACTCAACTTCAACACCACACACTAGCAAGGCATTCAATAATTTTATTTTAACAACAAATGTATTGTTCAGATACTAGAAATTCAAGTCTGGCAAGCTTTTTAATATGCATAAGTATGTTTCATAGAAAGTAAAAAGCATGTTTTTCATTCTGCTCAGCATGGCAAAGTCCTATCTTCTTAGCAGAAATGGACATCTTTGAAAAGAAAATCCTTGAATTACATAAAGGGTATCTGAAATCCCATAGCTAACACTGATCAGCAAGGTAAAGAAAGTGACGTAATTTCTAGACCTCCATTAGAGATGGGATACTAATTTTTCAATCTGCTGTGAAACTGAGTTCAGTAACATAATGGAAAGGGGAGAAAACTGCATGTTACCATGCGTGCAAGAAAAATGTTTGAAATATCCTATTTATCTTCTCTCTCTGAGGGATGTGGATTCTTTTTTACTCCTTGATGATGTGATTCACAGATCAGCATTCTGGGAATCAAGCCTGTGCCCATTTACCAGTGTAATATGATCATTTAGCATAATTAGCATATGATATTTCAACACTGCCATGGACTTGGACCAGATTTGAAATGTAAATATTTGCCAAACAGTACATCCTAGTGCCCAGTGCTACATAATGGTGTAACTTAAGACACTCACTTGATGCGCTTTCTCTTCTGGGGGCAGAGTTAAGGCTGCTGTGGGAATTCTCACTTTCATAACATAAGGCAGTTTAAACATTATAGATAATGTTACATTAATTTCTGCAGTATCAAATTTTAAAGGGGTGGAAACAAGATGAAAGTGCTCACAATACAGCAATCATTTCAAGTGGCACAAGGATGAACACAAAGAAAAATCCTGGAACAAATAACAACCATTTCAAGCTTCCCCAACTATCTTTTCCCTGGTGTACTCCATCACCCAAGAGCAGAGCCCAGCTTTCCTAGGACACAGGAATCAACAGAGTGCCACCCAGTATGATTCAGAGCATGGCACACGTGCAAAAAGCAATCAAAAAAATCATTGCAAGATATAAACACACAGCAGCCTTACAGAAGAGACCTTTTATGGCTAAGCCGAGGCTTTTTATAACTGTCTTAAATTCTACAGCATGAAAATTCATAGGTTCTTTATCTTACATACTGTAAAATTTTGTCTCATCTACTACAAATACAGATGTTACCTATATCAATGCCTAACACCCCCCAACTATCTCTTCATTCTTTGTCTTGCAACAGAAGTATGCAGAAGCTGTTCATGTCCAATAACAAATGTACAGATTTTAAGCTATTTGTACACCTCTTATTAATAAATCTTATTATTATTTTTTTCTCTCAGAAATATACAGGTCCTACAAGTGAAATTCTCCACAGCAGTTACACAACAGAACTACTGCCTTGACATTGAAAAATCCCTCTCAGTATATTTCTCGGTTCTCTCTTACATAAACAGTATCCCAAGGTCAATGCATCTTTGCCATATCCCCAAGACTGAGTCATTGTGTGGCATCACCTGTAATGATGATTTACACAAGAGTAAAGGAAAGATTTGGCATTTCTTTTTCCTAGCCTCACTGTCCTGGTTTTGGTGGGGATAGAGTTATTTTTCTTCCTAGTAGCTGGTACAGTGCTGTGTTTTGGTTTAGTATGAGAATAATGTGGATAACACACCGATGTTTTAGTTGTTGCTAAGCAGTGCTTACACTAGTCAAGGACTTTTCAGCTTCCCATGCTCTACCGACTGAGAAGGCTGGAGATGCACAAGAAGTTGGGAGGGGGGCACAGCCAGGACAGCTGACCCAAACTGGCCAAAGGGACATTCCATACCGTGTGACGTCATGCTCAGTACATAAACTGGGGAAAGCTGGCTGGGGGGGCCGCTGCTCGGGGACCGGCTGGGCATTGGTCGGCGGGTGGTGAGCAATTGCATTGTGTATCACTTGCTTTGTATATTATTATTACTATTATTATTAGAATTTTATTTTATTTCAATTATTAAACTGTTTTTATCTCAACCCATGAGTTTTCTCACTTTTACTCTTCCGATTCTCTCCCCCATCCCACCAGGGTGGGGGGCGGGGGGAGTGAGCAGGCGGCTGTGTGGTGCTCAGTTGCCGACTGAGGTTAAACTATGACACTCACCTAACATGTTCTTTGCCTTTTACAATTGCAGGGAGATTTTTTTTCCTTCAGAGACCATAATCTCTCGTCACTCATCCCAAAATGTACAACAGTAGATGTTCTTTGCAGTTGCCTTCACAAGTTTTACACAAGCAGCACGGAAGTATGCAAGAGTCCTCAGCAAGCCAAGTACATGAGTGGACTATTATCTCTCTGCTGTTCCCATTGCTAGGCCCTACCAACCTGCACTCCTTGCAGCCTTTGGCAGAACACATGGCATTCAGCAGAAAGGTGGCTCTCACCTTTCCTTTCCCTGAAGGGCCAGAAGTTGCTTCCTCTACTATGTCAGAAACGCAATGAAAGGTAGGCAGTGCCACATTTTCCACTCACTTCTTAGCCAAGGCTAAATCCCTGAAGAATGTAGGTAGTGTAAAAACACAAAGCAACAGGCCCGCAGCTGTACTAGGACACCAAAAGCGAGGGCAACAGTGGGTCCCTCCAAGATCAGTCTATTTTTCCAAGCCTGTTTATAAAATTATGCTTGCACAAAAGGACAAAACTTATATGGACTTAATGAAAGTGCTATCAGTGGGAACCCAGTTGGGTTATCCCCTGCTTCCTTTCCCTTCAAATGTCAGACAGGTAAGAAAACAGAGGAAGAAGAATATTTGCATATAATGAAGAGAATTACTGTCCTCTGTTACATTTCCTCGGGCACCTACAGCAGCACTTGGAGACAACCCCAACAACAACCATGTTTCTCTGGACTCTCTCAGCATTTGTGACAAGAAAATAACAGATCACAAGAAGGTTTCATAAGGGCTCAGTGTTGGCCCAACTCGTCTCCCCTTAATGTCAATGCGAGCAGCATTACAGATCAGATTGACTGACTCCGAGTATCCTTCACAGAGATCTTACTTGATGTAATTAGATGTACACCAATGGAAAAGTCACAGATCAAACCTGGAGAGATGAAGAAGACGAAAGTGAACTTTGTTGCCTTTTGGACCCACCTCCCATCACAAACATAATTACCTCAAGAGCACAGAAAGGAGGGATTGAGGGGAAAAGAAAAAAAACAGGAAAAGTTATGTCAAATCCCACCTCCTTCTGAACAAAAGGAGTAAGTCTAAACACTGGTCTCTAGGGCATAATATACTGATTTCATCTGGACTCAAATTTTAATAATAATAGGCAAAATATTAAAACAGACTCACAGAAACTAGAGAAAACAGAGATTAAGGGGAAAAGCAAAACTTGTGTGTCAAATCAGAAATACTAGTCAGAAAAATACCATGCTTCTTCCCCTTTGCATTTAGGTTCCCTATCATCACCAAGACACCTGATGACCTGTTTACAGCAGCAAGAACAGAAATTAAGCAAGACCTTTCCTGCTGAACTCTACTGCACTAGTCCCACTTTCTGACTCATCTTTGCTTCTAGTACAACAAACCACTGCTGGAGTGAAAAATCACACAAAACCAAACAACATAAAGCACTCCACTTTCTCCAATTCATACCGGTACTTTCCGGGCTGTAACAGCACCACCCCAATGTTTGAAGGGTGCTGTAAAAAGAGCAACCTGAGAAGAGTGAGACCAGGACTTCCTCCAACCACATGGAAAAAAGACACAGAACAGTACTATCTCCAATGTTTAAAACCCCATAAAAATTATTGCAGCTGCAGACAAAAAGTACAGGTTGATTATTAAAAAAAAAGTGATTATTCACCAAACTTGGTCAACAGAAATGTTTCCATTATTCCACTGCTGTTGTTTTTTAAATGAATGCTTTCCCTCAGCCTGCCTCACTGTATCATGTATGATTCTGAAACAGTTTCCAGAGTCTAGATGTCACAAAAAGTACTCAAGCATATCTATGAGAAAATAATTAATTTCTAAATGTTTTCAGATTTTCAATATAAGGCATTTTTTAAAGGTGGATAAGAAAACCCGATTTCAAGAACAGTATTTTCAAAACTATTGCCCCTTTCAGAACAGTAAACATGGAGCTAATTAGTTGCCTTCACCTTCAATCTTTTCACATTCAGTTTTAAGAATTAATTTACCTCAAATTAACCATTGCCTTTGTTGCCAACACAAGGTCTTGTTGATTTCACAGTTCACAGTCTATTTACTATACCTGCTGGAGCACATGGACACCTCAACATATCATACACATCCACTCTATACATCTTCCATAAAGTGAACTAATACTATATGAACACTAGGCTCATCATTGATGTCAGGCTCTATGTCAAGCACATGCAGGCAACCAAACCAACCCTAGAGACACAAGAGGCAACTTTATTTCAGCAACTGAATTAATCATATTGAAGTCAAATGTGACTTAGCAAAAAATAAAAATATTTTAAAAATTCAGGAATTAAATAATCCAAGTTTCCTACAGTTCCACTGCATAGATGTTGGCTAGTTAGTCAAACTGATGCCACACACAGTATGCTGTCAACTACATATAAAGATTAACTTCATTCACCACTGATGTAAGCCTGTTATGAATACAGCATGATCTGTAGCAAAGGCAGAAATGGTCTGAGAAGAGTCTTTCAAGTCATGTAATCCAGTGCCAGGTAGTGGTCCTCGCCACGTGACAGGTATGCTGCTTGGCTTGATGTAAGCCAGGTCTATACAGTAAAGTTAAGACAGAAAAATCAAATGCTTGCAAGAAAACTGTTAGAGGAAAGAGGTCTTGCTGTTGACCAAGGCAACTATTGATAGCAAACTCAAAGAAACAAGAATCAGACCAGAACTGGCGAGACGAAAATTCACAGGCAGATGCAACTGAAGAGCTCAGTTCATGCCCTCCAAGATTCACTACAGGGCTCAGGTAGGTAGAAGGTTGTTGCAACAAATGATGATGCAAGGAACAGACATCCTGCAAATCCTTCAGAAACTTGCATCTTTCACCATGTAGTCTACACGAGTGGGGAACTGTACTCAACAGCCAGGCAATCTGTCCAATCCACTGTTCACAGCAGAAGGAGTTCAGGAGGCAGGGCTGCCTTCCAAACCAGAAGTCCTATAACATGAGGGCTAGCAAAACCTAGAAAAAAATGTAGATCTTTTCTCTTCTAGAAAGCTCAATGATTGGTAGGTACATCACCACACTTGGTCCTCTAAAATAAAGCATACTTGTCTTTCAGTTCCTCAAATCATGTCCCAAGGGCAAGCAAAATCTGTTTGCTTTTGTAAATGGATGCCTTGGACTAATGCCATCAGCACCAGATAAATACCTACTTGGGCTGTCACTTTCAGTTTCGAGTATGCTGTGGAGATATTTTGTACCTGAAGCATGGGATGAGTGTATTTTATTAATAAAATTAAAACCTACATCTCTAACACTTTTAGATCTTTGAAACAGTAACAGGGCTGTCTAGTGATCCAAGCAGAAACAGCCTGATAGCTACCTTCATCTATTGACTTCAGAAGAACATGGAGCAAAGAACATAACCTCTTAAGAGTAAAGGACAGGGACGCCTTAGCAGCTCCAGAAAAGACAAGTGCCTTAAGAAGATTTTGAAAAGTGAATTTCAAGTTTAAAAAACAGAGGAATTAAATACTATTTGCTAAAGCAGGAAGAAAGGTTGAGATTCCTGCACGAAGCAACATTTGTCTTTAAGGCTCTTTAAAAAGCAGTTCAGAAAAAACTTGAACTAGTTTTGTTTCCCCTGTTTTGGTTTAATATAAAAACAGCGAAGAAGAAATGGACTACAGACAGCAAAACAGAATGTGTGGTTCTCTTACCACAGAATGAACTTCCTCCGCTCTTCAAAGAGGAATTGATGGAAAACAGAATGAAAAGGAAGAGTTGAAGATGGAGACTACATAGCTGGGAAAACCAAGCTACAATAAGACACAAGCAGGACTTCTTGCTTTCATAAAAGAAAGCAAGACATCATAGAGATTGCTTGGGGGTCCCTGGAGAGTAGGAAACTTCAACTGGTAGAGTAAGAAAAGGAAAGCCTAAGAGCAAAAAAGAGAAAGAACCTAATGAAGGTGAATTTTTCAGGGAAAACTCACTGCTTTAAAAAAGATGTCTTGAGAAATTATTTAAAGAAAAATAGAATGAAAAGGGGAAAGTTTCTTGTATAACTCTTGGGAGATATTTTGTGGTGACCATCCCACCAGGAAAGGGTGGGACAACATGGAACTTGGAAAATTGAAAGCCACGCAAATGAATTTACATTGGTGTGGGAACTTAAAGACTGACTGTCTGTTCTCATTTCCTCCTCCTGGTTCTCCCTGGAAGACCCCTTCTCTGCTTCACAGTCCTTTTCACTTTGCCTTCTGTATTTGGAATAGAGAACACTTCCAAAAAGCTCCTGTTCACAATGAAGTCTCTTCCTCTCTTTCATATCCCTCTACAGATCACTGGTCCCAGCAATTTTACCATGGTTTTCTTATCCTAATCTACAACCACATTCACCTGAAATACTGTCCTGGGTCTTCCCTGTTACCCACCCGAAACAGGAGAAGCTTGATAGTGTAGGACCCAGCCCCTCTTCCATGCCAAGTGGTTGCGAGGGGAATAAGTTGGAAATGTTTCTAGAGCTGCAGTTCTTCCCCCTTGCTCTTCATCTTTTATGGCACCAAATAGCTCAGCAATAGGTGTCTACACAATTTATATGCTGCTCATAGTGGCTTCTGCTGCTACCAATAGTGTCCCAGGTGCTATGAAATGCAAAAGTCTTGCCTGTCCTGCCACTTTCTTCATTGCTGGGAAACAGGTCAGCGAGAGCCTTTTTAACTCTCAGAGCCACTGTTACTTGGCAAAACTTTGTGAGACAGCACAGCAGCACTGGAGAGATCCAAATGCTCTGCTGTATGAAAGAGAATCACTTTAAACTATTTATATTTGGAAGGTTTCCTTCACAGGCTTTTAAGCCAGACATTCAGTTTTTTATTTTACAAGGAGACAGGCTCCTGTCTGCTTGTTAGTACACGTCTCTTCTATTGCCAGAGCCATTATCCCATTCCCCTGATGGTATTTTGTCCACGTGTACATAAATACATATAAACAATCTTCTGCACACTGTCCTCAAGTGGAAACAACATGCTAGACATTCTTAGAACGTTGCTTTCGATCCTTCCTAACTTCAGCTGCACTTTCTTCAAACGAAGCAAAGCAACAACCTTCATGCACAGAAGGTTACAGTCTTAACACAAAATGCAATGCAAAGCTGATTTTGGGATAAGTACATATTTGAGAAATCAAAGAACTGTTCAAAATAAAGCTAGTTGAACCTGGGCAGAACCACCTTACGCGAAACTGTACACAGTTATGTGTAAAAAACAGCAGTAGACACAGAGAAAGGAAAACATGCTTTCAAAAGCATTCTTGAATTATTCAACCTTTAGAAATGAGCAAATCCAAACAGAAAGTTTCCTTGCCTGTGCTCAACATGAGTTTTGAGTATGGCTGCAATCACCATAAAAAGTGTTTGTCAACATACTGCCATAAGGCACTTTTGAGGAGACAGCATTCACTACCAAATTGCAAAAGACTAGAAACTTGGGTTAGTAACACTAGAGTATGCAATGCTGTCTCTCAGGCTTTGCCCCTCTATAGCAATATTCATTTGGAAATTAGTAACGATTACCTAGAGGTTATAGAGAACAGTGCAACCCCTGAATACAGATTAAACTACCAATCAGAAAGTACTACTCATCAGGCTTTGTTACAGCATTTTCTTTCCTACAAGTCCTTCCCACCACTGTCCTAAACCCAGGATTCCTTCAACTTCAAGCCCTGCCTCCCTCAATCCTTCAGGTCAAATGACTTTAGTTAGGAGTCACCTTTGAAGGACACCAAATATAGGAGAACTCACAGAGCATTCTGCTCTCTAGGATTTGAGTTGATCCCAGTTCCCTAGGACAGTCACAAGATTTTGAGCTAAGTCTCCTTCAAACCTGCTGGGTGTGACATTTCAGCTCTCTGTTCAGTGTACCACCTCATCCTTCCTTTTTAGATCTTCCTCCCTGGGGAGGGCCACAGACTTCCTCTCCCTTAGCCTACTGCCTTCTCAAGACTCCTGCATTCTCACTTACTCCCCCCTGAGCTCCTTCTCCACTCTAGCCCTGCCTCCTCCCCAGACATGCCACATGAGGATAATACAGTTCTTGTGGTCCTATGCCTGCATGAGGTTGATATACTCCATCATATCCTTATTATGAGTATACACAGACCAGTCCAAGCAATTGTAAATCAGTGAAGACTGTCCACAGCAAAGGCAGCTCTACTTTAACAATATCAGTGTAGAAACTAAAGCTCAGTTCACCCAGTTCAGCTGATTCTAAAGACATGCAGTGACTCGGCCTCAGAAATATAATTGGCTTTTCACTAGTTAATGCAGTTTGTTTCCTTTTTTGCATTTGTAGCAGGGATCATGGAAATAAACACCCTAGCTATTAGTCACTTCCACCTTCAGAAATATCAGGCATTAGATGACAGAGTTTGCATTAGAAAGGACAACTCTGACAGCAAAAGGAAAAAGTGCTTTCAAAAGAACTTAAGTAAGAAAAATTTTCCTGTTATGCCTTTTGAAACAAAGATTAATGCAAACGTCAAATCTTTTAAACTGATGTTATTACTTCAGTGTTATCATAATATCACAACAGCATATTCACATCACTGCAAAGAAATGCTAAGCTTAATTAATACTTTTGCCCACTTAAAGGCTTATTGGAGCATATGTTTATGATTTAGTCTGCCTCACCTCCCTGGAGCTATCCCCAGAACATGCCTATCTGTTTTATACTCTTGATTCTAAAAGCTTTTCAACAATAGGATTTTTTCACCCCTCCTCAACAGGCAGTTTAACAGCCTAATACATCTCACTGCCATCAAAATACAGTTCATTACCTACTGGGGATCCCGCATTTCCTATCTGTTCTTTCTTCTATGTGAAGCACAGAGGTCAGATGCCTCCTGTTTTACTGTGTTTGCAGTCAAGGCAAAAGCAGCAGGGCTCTGCCCAAGGATCGTGCCTTATTCTACAAACTCTAGCCCTCAAGGTTTATTTTTGACAGCAATGAATGCAAGTGCTTGGAATATCAGAAGAAACAGTTTAACAGATCCTGAAGAGGCAGTGCTTTCAAAAGCAGGCCAAGAAGGAAAGGCGAAGTAGGCATTGAAAGACAGCTGAAGCACAGTACTGTCTAACTGTGGCAATAGACAACTCACAGAGACACACAACTTTCTCAGAAACACCTGTGCAACGAGGAATGTATCTAACATCTTTCACTGGAGAGCAATGTCCTGCCTCATTACAAACCCACCACAGAAGGTATGTCACTGAACCAGAGGAAGTGACCCACAAGACCAATTTGATGTTTTTTTTCCCAGGAAAGATAGCACTGACATTCAGCAATGCAAGTTTCATCTGAGAGAGGCTACAAGCAGCAGCAGAAACAGTCTCTGGAAGTCAGCTTTAGGAGACCAGAAGAGATGCAGAGGAAGGACAGAGTGCACTAGTGACAGCTCTTTTGTCTCCAATAGAGCATCTTGTTACACATGAGCAAAATATACAAAAGTTTGTATCTTCCCAGTGAGCACTTCTCCTCAAAATTAAATTCTAGTATGCATTGTACTGAGTGAAGAGAAGGCAGTTCCTCAGCACATCCCTACTTTACCACAATTTCACTGCCATGCAGAGACAAAAAGACAAAGACCTATTTCTGATCCACTCACATTCTCTGGGTATTGCTAAGCTGGCCCTACCAGAATTGACTCAACCCTAAGGTCCTTTAACAACCATGCCACAAACGGGGAAGTGCTCTGCTGATCCTGACATGTTTATTCTATTTTCTACAGAGTCAAAGAAAGTAATCCTCAGGTAAGAACTCTTCCCTGATCATACACTGTCTTTTCCCAAGCTCAGCACCATGTTGTACTGTGATCATACTTCCTACATGAATTTTGAAAGAACACGGCTTGACCTATTCCAGAAAGCATCTTTAAGTGATGTTACACTAAAAAGGCACTTTGTATATTGAGAATCATTAAAGGAAAGCAAGTTCTCAAATGGAAAGTATCTTCAGCCCCCCTGCCCACATACACACACAGCTTTCCAGCATAAGCCCTTAGCATTGTGAGGAAAATTTTTGTTAAAATTCCTTTACTAAGTATCTTAGCAACAAATCAGCATCCTAAAACCTTTCTCCATTTCTTCATCTGTGGTGCTTACAAGTATTGCCATAGTTTTACACACCTCCTTCCTTCTCAGACCAAATGGCTGCTTGATCTTAGGACCAGAGAATTCATGTTGGAGCAGACCTGAGGAAGTGATCTAGCTCCACTCTACTCTACATAGGGTCAGCTATGAGGTCACGACAGGACTTTATCCACTTCAGTCTTGAAGACCTGTGAGGACAGACATTGCACAACCCTATTTGTTGTCCCTCATCCAACCACCACATACCAATGTGAAGAGCCTAGCTCTGCCTTCTTGATAACCTCCTCATAAGTACTGGAAGGCCACTATAGGTCCCATCAAAGCCTTCTTTCTCCAGGCTGAAAAAGCCCAGTTCCCTCAGCATATGCTCCTCATACTGTATGAGGGCCTTGAGTGCATTGAAAGGCCTTTAAAGGCCCTGATCAGCCTCACCTGGTGCCTCCATCCCCACTCTCTGCCCATGGTCCCAAGGGCTCCATTTAAGCTTTGCCTTTGGCCTTCAGTCCCTGCCCAAGCTATGTTGTAGGTGTGCCTGTCTCCAGTCATGGCTATGTATGGTCATGGACCCTGTTGATCCAGACCCTGACCCATGGGTCCTCACTTGACTTCAGAACTGCCACATCACTATGGACCTGCTCAGTGATAACTGGACTGTGTCTGATCCTAATTACCATCACTGGGCCTGATCCTGTCCTGCTGATTCACATCTCAACTTGATCTTGGACCTGCTTTATCACCACAAACCTGCCTGGCGATCTGGACTCTTGCTTGGCACTGGCTGCCTCACTTGGTACCATGGGACAGGGTCCTGGCTGGTGGGGCACCTGTCTTGCCAGCTGGGTTACCGCAGTCGGCTCCCAGCTCCCCATCCCTTACCAAGGACCTGCTGTTCTATGACACATGCTCTGGCCCCTGATGGTCCTCATGGCCCTCCACCGGACTAGCTCAGTTTATTCATACTTTCTTGTCTCTGAGGGCAGAAAACTGGATGCAGTGTTCTAGACTGTCTAACAAATGCTAAGTACAGGGAGATGATCGCTTCCTTTGCTATACTGGCTGCAGTCTTATTAATATAGCCCTGCATATTGTCGGATGCCTTTGCTTCCAGGGCACGCTGCTGGCTCATGCCCAGCTTCTTCAAAGCGTTCTCATCTCTTTTTATGCATCAATAAACGTGACATTCTTGCAATGTAGAAAACTAATGGGGCATCAGTCACTTCCAAATAGCACAATACTGAAACATGACAGAAGTGAAAAACTGAGATGGGTTTTCAATTGTCAAACCCAAGTGCAACAGGAATGTTAATATACTGCTTCTAAAACAGTCTCTTCTGATCAAGGCCACACCAACTCCATACCAGCTCTCACAGAGTAATACTGAGACAAAGTCTTGGATTCTCTAGCGCAAACTTGCTAGTTTCACATGTGCCACAAATGTGAAAGTAACTCCTCCAACCAGTGCTGCAGCCTCAAGTGTTGTTTTGCTCTTTCATTTTGTGTTGTTCCAATGTTTCACTTTTTTATTGCAGTGTTTCAGTTTGTGTATTTGGGGAGGGAGGGGTTAAATACTAAAAATACACAGTTGTGTTGGAAATATCCTCATGGACAGGCTGAGGTTTGGCATGCTTTGGAAGAAAATAACTTAAAATAGCAAGGAAAGCAAAGACTGTGAGATATGCATCTCTGAAGGCTATTTTCTGTTAAAATAACCAAAATAACTATGATAACACTGACATTCCCAGTTAACCCTCTACCCTCCTCAAGAGAGATGAATAGGATCATTCTAACCTCAGAGCTTTGAATAATGCAAATGATGCTACATTAGTTATATTCCGACCCCAAGGTCTTCTCATGCAGCTTTATTCATGAGAATTAGTTTTAAAGAAAGTGTAGATGCCCAAAACTAAATTTGTCATAAGTTCCACAGCCCCATTACAGAAAAGGCCTTGTCTGTAGGATTTGAAATTCAAACAGCACAGGTTTAAAAACATGAAAGGGAAAGATCTGGAGGCAGAAGCTACATTAGCTCCACCAGTTTTCATTCTTGGAGCTCAGAAAAAATGCAAAATGGAAGCCAAGGGCATAGAACTATGAGGACCGATTTTTTTCCTTGGTGTTACCAACCACATGCACATCACATTGATAATAATTTAAAAAATATCAAAAGATAAATTGAGTGCTAACTATGGTCCCATATTCTATGCTGATATAACTCATATGAACGCGTTTCTCCAGTGGCTATTACCCTTTGCCATTATACGCTCTGGCTATAAAGAATGTCATCTATCAACTTAACAAACAAACCATTAAAACTACCTGTGGCACCTGTTACTAAGAACTTTGCTACAGTAGTATGTTAAGTCTTGGCATCCAGAGGTAAAGTTTAGGCCCATCTAGGAGTAACAGCACAAACAAGCCACACAATTTGACTCTCATGGCTGTTCTGGAGAATATCCAACTTTTTCCCAGTCAAATCCCAGATGACTTACCCCAAAGTCTGAAAGTAAGTTCAGTGCAGTCAGGTAGGAAAATCAGGTGCCCCCATTTCTAGCCCTGTGCTTCAAACCACAAAACCATGCAAGTAAAAGCATAGAAAAAAAGAGTTGAGAAAAGGATTAAGTAAAGAAATGCAGCTTTATTCACCCTTGTAGTCTAGTTTTTCCCCAAACACAGCATCCCCATACCACAGGTCCTCCTCTCTGCCCATCTGAAATCTCTGGAGCTGAAGGCCTTTTTGAGAGAGGCAGAGCTCACGGACCTCCCACCTCCCATCAGGAGCACGGTGACAGGCGGATATCCAAGATTCAGCAAGAAAAGTTTCCAAAAGCTTGAACAGGAAAAGGCAAAGCGGGAGTCAAGTTTTACATAAGAAGGGGGAAGGCAGGAACTGCTGGCACCACCTCTGCGGGTAGCTGCCGAGGAGAGCTGTCAGCCCACCGGCCAGCCGTGGCCTTGCTCCACCACCGCCCCCCGGACCGCAGCCTCCCCCCTGCCACCCGGGCTTCCCTCCTACAGTCTCACGCGTGCTGAAGCCCCGCGGGGGCTTCTCCGCGCTCCCACCCATCCAAGGCTCGGCTCGGCTCTGCACCCTCACACCCTGCTGAGGCCTCGGGGGTTTGCAAGGGGAGAAGAAAGGAAGCCCCCCGTCTGCAAGCAGCGCTGTTGCAGCCGCACTTTCCCCGGCGGCGGGGAGAAATCCCCAGCCGAAGCCATCTGCTCCCGTGAGCGATGGGCAACGCGGGCTCTCCGGCGGAGAGCAGGACCGCGTACGCAGACGCCGCTGGGCTCGTCTCGTCCCTCTGAACTAACTTTCCTGTTTCCGCAAAAATTATACAGACAGTTGGGGGGTGGGGGGTTACTGTATTCACCACACACTCCTTACGCCTACGAGCCTCCCCCACGCCGCCCCGCCCGCCGGGACCCCGCCGCTCCCCAGTGCCTCCAACCGCCAGGCCGGCGGCCCCCGGCCCCTGCGACCGGCACCCCCCGGCATCCCCGCCACCGGCTGCCCCCCGCCGCCCCGCTCCTGCCATCTCCCACGGCCGGGAAGCGCCCGCAACTTTCCGCCGCCTCCCGCCCCCCACAGCGCCGGGTCTCACCCGCGCGTCCCTGGGCCGGGCCGGGCCGGGCCGGACCGAATGGGGCCGAGTGGTGGGGGAGCTGCGGAGGCACTGCAGGACACGGCTCCAGCTCCTGCCAGCGGAAACGGGAGGAGGGGCTCGGACCGGCGCTACCGAGCGGGGAGGAGCTGGGGGCGCTGCCCAGGGGAGGCTCCAGCCCCGCGGAGGAGGGGAGGGAGCGCCACCGGGCCGGTCCTCCAGCGCGCCTCACCCCGGCCAGAGCCGGCCCGGCTGAGACCGGAGCAGGAGGCCGCCGCCATCCCGCGCTGGATCCCCTTTCTGAGAGCTCTGCCTGGAGCCTGCTCGCCCGGGGTCCGCCCCGCTCCCTGTGCCGCCCACGCATCCCACGGCAGCCCCCCGGAACTCCGTCGGGTGGACGCCAGGGGCATCTCCCGCCTGCACCCTCCCGGAGCTGGGGCCTGCGCCGAGGCTGGGAGCACCTACCGCCTCGCCCCCTCCGCTGCCTCCCCTGCCCTGAGGGGCCTGCGGTTGAACGTCTCCTCTGGGTTCTGTATAGGCAGGGGCAGTAGCCACGCTAAGCTGTGAGCCAGCAGGCTGGGATGAATGTAACCCACTGGCGCGTAGACCGCTGCTGCAAATGGCAAACCCATGGCTAAGCTGCTCGTTGGTCCCAAGCCCACGACTGCCAATATATTGCTGTGGCTTCTAGCACAGAGGGTAAGCTTGTCTGAGTGCTCGTCTGAGCTCTCTGCTCTGGCAGCAGGAGACAGCAGTCTGCACAGCTCATTATCTGTGATGCTCTGTGAGAGAAGGCCATGAGGGAGATCCTCTGAGATCCTACTGAAAGTCCCCACCTGCCTTCCCCTGGGTGTCAGTGGAAGTGCAACAAAAAGTTAATGGAGCCAACTTCAAACACTGTCTCCAGCAGAGAGTCTTAACACAGATGGGCAAGGTTCTGGTGCAGACCACTAAGCGAAGTGTCGTGTGAGGGGGAAGTGGCCTAGAATTGGGGCAGAGATACCTACAGAAGTAGACCAGTGCGGTTATGGACATGGGCCTGCTGGGGGGAACTGTATTTTACAGTGTGTGAAGAGCAACTCAAGGCTCTTCCGTAAATATTTCTGCAGAAGAAAGATCTGTTTCACGTTCCTATGTCCCCTGTGTATTCTCATTTCCTTCTCTGGTGCTGCTGTTGTCACACTTCTCAATTCAAGGGCATGTTCACATCAAATATATTCTCTCATACCTTCCATTCTGTCCTATATGGATTTTTATAAACTGCTCAGTTCAACAGACTCTAAGCATCCTGGTGGTAGTGCTGCCAACAACACAACTGTCACCTGGCACATGTTTATTCCTCTCTCCCCCAGAAGAAAAGCATGCAGCTGAGTTCTGTTCTTCACTTACTTTTGTACAAAAGTACACAAATGTTACTGTGTGTTTAGCTTAAAGCAAGCAATGAAGGAAATCTGTCTTGCAATGCAGCAGGAGGTAAAGAGATCTGTGGAGAGAATTTCATTTGGTTCTTTGGTTCTAGGCTCCAAAAAAGGTCCCATCTCCTGGATGCTGTAGCTCTAATGCAGTAACTCCCATTGTACCTGAGGACTGAAGGATCTTCATTCCAGAATTGTTGTCAATCTTTAAATAACTCAGGCTCAAACTTTGGAGATAACGAACCACTTCCTCAAAGATGAGCAGCGCAGGAATCCAGTAGACAATGAGGACAAGTTTGACAGTTTTAGTGGTGGTGGTGTTGGTGTTTGTTTGTTTGTTTGTTTGTTTGTTTTAACAGAGACAGCATGATATTGTGTTCTTTACCTGTTGGCATAAGCACAAGCAGCTTTATACCCAGGTATATGGGATTTCTGTAGTTCAAGTCAAAGTGAAAGATTAATAGATGAAACCAAGTCATCATTTGGAGTCTACCTTGGAAAGAAGGTAAAAAATGCTTGGAAAGAAGATAAAAAATATATAGGAGCTTTGTATGAACTTGACGATCACTTAGGGAAGAACTTGAGGATCACTCTGAAACTGGGGACTGGAGTGGATGATACTGCAGATGCACTTTCTATGAAGGAGACTGCACTAGGCTGCAGGTCTCTTCTCAATATACTAGTAAGCTTAGGAAAGTAATCTCATTAGACTTTTGTTTCAGATTCAACTAGCTGTCTTCTGCATGTGACCAAATCTAACATGAGGGCACTCTGATGTTGTCCACACAATGAGGAACAGAAAGAGTTGCACCTCATCAGCGGTATACTTGAATCTACGGCATCTGACCAGCAAACCTAAAGGCTACATACAGCTTTTGAGAACAGCTTTGAGTAGCTGTGTTTGAGGCATCTAGAAATGGGCACACAGCTTTCCATTGTGATTCACTGGGTATACCCCCTCTACTGTAACAGACAGACTGCTTTGGGTCCCAGCCACCAATTTCAGAATAAATAATAGCATGGCAACAGTACTGAGTACAGTGGGGAAATTAGGGAGGTTGAAAATGAAAGTGAGTGCTTCTCTTTTTGGCAGAAAGAGATCATCCATCTAGACTCTCTAGCTTTGCTATATTCAGGTTCTTCCCATCATTATTTCTATATTGCCCATTTGAAGGAGGTGAGGGGGATGCTTTTCTTTAATGATGCACTGCTTATTTTCCTCAGAATGAGCACCAGTACATTGAGGCTCATTTAAGAGGCCAAAAATGGTACAGATCACAGATCTGGAGTCTTGACTAGTTCCTGAATCAGCATGTTAAATTACCCAAATGCAGGCAAAACATGGCTACCAGTGTAGTAGATCTGGATCTGGTGTCCAAGAGGAGGATTGTCCAAAAAAGCAGACCTTTGCAAGGTGTGGGACACACCATGATGGGAGGGGAAGCTGCTCTTGGGGCCTTGAATGCACTAATAGGCCTCAGGTGCCCTGACTAGCTTTACCTGGGGTTTCCATCTGTGCACCCCCTGCTCATTAGCCCAGGAGCTTTATCTATGCTCAGGTCTGGGCACTCTAGTCATTGTCTGAACTATGTTGTAGGTCTGCCTGTGTCTAGTCCTGGATTGACTTCAGCCCTGACTCATTACGTGGCCTTTGTCTGATGGTGACTGGACTGTCAGTGGAACCTTTTGCAACCCTTGCTCTGCTCACATGCTTAGATGCTATGGGACTATACCCCAGTCTGTGAGGTTACTGACAGAGCTGTGGTCAACCTAAGCTTCTGGCTAGCCATCCCTTGTAGAGTAGCCCTGCTCTTGCTGTTCCATTACAAGCATGCCAGTTGTGTGCTGCCTTGCTACTTGGTTTTGATATAGACTGTGCTAGTAGATTGATGAAGCAGCATGACTCCCTGGCAGCTTCTTGGAGGCTCAGCACATGCTCTCTCTGCCTCTGCTACAGCTTTAGAGCAAGTTTGAGTGTGTTCTCACTTGTCTGAATAAGTTCTTATTCTTTGCTGTCACCACTCAAGTTCTTCAACTCCTTCATCTGGTCCAAGATGTCAAAGAACCAAGGAAAAATGAGCTGGATAATGGGGAAGAAAAAGTCACTGGAAAACCATTGCACCAAAGGCTAAAGCATATATGTAATAGTCAAGGAAATAATGATCCTTGGGTCTAGATATTGAAGTAGAAAGAGATTTAAATTCAATCCCTACCTCTGCCTCTAGGCCTACCTACATGTTTTCTTTGTTGGCAATGTCAGCTTAAGAAGTTCCCGCCGCCTCATCACAGATAAATGAATGAATTCAAATGAACTTGTCTTACCTGAAGTGTTTCTTTTGGCTTTGAAGTGAAGATGAAGGGAGGGCTCCTGTCTTACCTAGTTCTGTGTTGCTCAGACCCATGGTCTGTTGTGTCTTATCTCAGAAGACTATCTTTAAGTGGAATCATTTCAGTAATCAAGTTTGACATGATTCCACAAGCAGATGTAGCTGCACAATTGAGGGCTGATAAACTGAAGCGTGTGGGTTAGAAAAGAAAGGAGCCACAGTTGAATGGAAACTTTTGGGCCGCTTTCTTCTAAAGAAAGCATGGATATTTAGATCCCTGTTTTGTCACTTTATCTTCTAATGCCTCAGTGTTGTGGCTGTAAAGTCATCAGGGGAATCAGCTTTTGCTGTTTTGTCCTTTGATTTGACAGCAAGTTCTTATAGGCTAAGGTTAATATTTCTAGTATTTCTGCCCCAACAGAAATTACACTTGTAAGACACTCTGATATCCTGATATTTATTGTTGGTTGTTTAGAGTTCAATTTAGCCTTTCCTCTTGAAACTAGGCTAGCTCGCTCTTAACATATGCTGCTTTTTGGTGTTTGCTTTTCTTTATTTTCAGCAAAATTGCAGCTGGCTCTTAGTTCTGATGTACTGTCTGGTTTCTTCTAGTGAAATTCCAAGAAAGGAAGTGTTGGGGACAGAGATCTACAGTCCTTTCAGTCTTTGAAGTATTTTTGCATGGATCTCACCGAGCCTGCAAGGGGACAGAAGCCTTTTAGTCCAGATCAAAATTTCCAGTACTGCTTTTGACTCACAGCTTTATTAAATCTTCTTCATCTGGTAGCCTCCATAAAGGTGAGTTCTCCCAGACACGTGAATTTTCTGTTGGTTTCTCTGCTGAGTTTGAAAGGTAGGTAGATATCTCTTGCTGACCCTGGATATTGACACCAAGGAGCTGTGAACTCCAAGAGCAGGAGTAGAAAGGAACAGTGCCAGAGAAGAGGCTTTCATTGCTACTAAGTGAAAAAAAAAGACCTGCATGAGTTTCCCTAAATCAACTGTCCTAAGATTTCATCTGTTCTTCAGCCTCTTGGCTTGTATTCCTTGCTTTGATAACATCTCAAAACTGTGCTAATGTGGTTTTATTCATGATCAGCTGATGGACTAAGTAGACTTCTAGGGCTCATCTCCTTTAGGGACTACTCCATGGGGCCTGCTGTACCGATGTAAACCTGTAGTGGATGCATGCAAGGCACCAGGCTCATGTTTGCAGAAGAGTACTAATACACATCACAAGCAATTTTCCGTCGCTGGGGACTAAACACTGCCCTTTCTCTGTACAGGCTTCCATTTCAAAACATATTTATTGTCTGTGTTGGCCAAAAATACTTTTCCCAAGAGTCAGTCTTTTTTCTTATTAGTGAGGTTTTATTTGATTTGTTGTCTGCTCAACACATGGTTCAGAGATGAGGAAGGAAATTGCATAGGGCTGAAATAGGCAAGTGCATGCATCGGTAATGGACTGTAGCCAGTTGGTGCCGTTCATACCTACATGGCTGACTGGGGGGACTGGCTGGTTTGCAGAGAAGTAGTTAATTCGGTCCCGCGTCGTTTGGTCACCTTGCTGTGGCTAGCAATGACACCTGATGGGCAAGAGCGGGACTATGCTTGCATGGCTTTTTTATGTGTAGCACAGAACAGCAGGCATTTCAAGACACTCTGCTTTCTAGGTGTTTAAAGTACTTGGCTTGTCTTTCTCCAAGCTTGACTGATTCTGGTTACCAGCTATACAGATCTTATGGAAAGCTGTTGGCATCTGTGTTCTGCGTTGCTGTTTGGAAGTCAGTTCTTGAAGGCATTTTTTTGTCTTGGAGAGAGTAGCCACAGCAGGAACTTTGTGCGTTGGAAGAAGGTATAGATTTTGCGTAATAGGTACAAAAAGTGCTTCTGTCCTTTACTAGCCACTTTTGGCTCCTGCACAGAGAAGGTTAGCAGCACTACCCCTGCACAGTCCTTAAAAGCAGCCTCTGAGAGTGCAGGGTCTGCAAGATTGGAGGGGAAATACTTCATTATATATAAAAAATAAATGGAGCCCTTTTCCCATACCCTAAACCATCTTTTCAAGCTCTGACTTCATGGCATCATCTATGCTATCCTCCTTACCCACATCCTTTCCTCCCCATGCTTCAAAGCACAGGTTATGACCTAGACACAGGCCATGAGCAGCAAAGTGCAGTGCGCATGGCAGAAGCAGTATCATGTCAGCTGCTCCACAGTAATGTCTGATGAAGACTCATCCCTGTGAGGGACCTCCTACATGCAAATAGAAACCTGCACTTGGACAGTTACAACAGATCAACTGGCATGCAATAGCTTAATGAGGAAATAAGTCAATTAGTCCCCCTTTCACATCAAATTGATTGTCCAGGCCCACTGGAAGTCCAGCGGTGCAGGGCTATGTGTTGTAAGGCTAGTCCTGGTGCAGCTTGTGCTTACCTGAGCACAAAAATTGGAGGTCCCTACTGACTGAAAGCTAGCCAACATTATTCCAATCTACAAGAAGGGCGTAAGGGAAGACCCAGGAAACTACAGACCTGTTAGTCTAACCTCAGAACCTGGAGAAATTATGGAGAAGATCAGACTGGGTGCTATTGAAAGGCATTTAAAGAACAATGCAATCATCAGGCACAGTCAACGTGGGTTCACAAAGGGAAAGTCCTGTCTAACTAATTTGATATCTTTCTACAGTAAAGTCACCCACCTAGTGGGTGAAGGGAAGGTGGTGGATGTAGTTTTTCTGGATTTTAGTAAGGCTTTTGATACTGACATGAGCAGGTTCAGGGTGCGCTGGGTGAAGAACTGGCTGAAGGGCAGGGCTCAAAGGGTTGTAGTGAATGGGGCTACACCTGGCTGGCGACCAGTCACCAGCGGTGTCCCTCAGGGCTCAGTTCTAGGGCCAGTTCTGTTCAATATTTTTATCAATTATCTAGATGCAGGAGTTGAATGCACCATTAGCAAGTTTGCTGTTGATACTAAACTGGGAGGTGCTGTTGACTCTCTGGAGGGACAAGAGGCCTTGCAGAGGGATCTGGATAGATTGGAGCATTGGGCAATCATCCATGGCATGAAATTTAACAAGAACAAATGCCAGATTCTGCACCTAGGACGGAGTAACGCCAGGCACAAGTATAAACTGGGAGAGGAGTGGCTGGAGAGCAGCCCCGCAGAAAGGGACCTGGGGGTGCTGGTTGACAGGAGGCTCAATACGAGTCAGCAGTGTGCCCTGGCAGCCAAGAGGGGCAAACCGCATCCTGGGGTGCATCAAACACAGCATAACCAGCTGGTCAAAAGAGGTGATTGTCCCTCTGTATTCAGCATTGGTGCGGCCTCACCTTGAGTACTGTGTGCAGTTCTGGGCCCCACCATTTAAGAAGGATGTGAAGGTCCTTGAATGTGTCCAGAGGAGGGCAGCAAAGCTGGTGGAAGGGCTGGGAGGAATGTCCTATGAGGAGTGGCTAAGGACCCTGGGTTTGTCTAGTTTGGAGAGAAGGAGGCTGAGGGGCGACCTCATTGCTCTCTACATCTTCCTGAGGAGGGGAAGTGGAGACGGAGGTGCTGATCTCTTCTCCCTGGTATCCAGTGATAGGACACATGGGAATGGTTCAAAGCTGTGTCAGGGGAGGTTCAGACTTGACGTTAGGAAGCATTTCTTTACCGAGAGGGTGGTCAGACACTCATACAGGCTTCCTAGAGAGGTGGTCAATGCCTGCCAGTGTTTAAGAGGCACTTGGACAATGCCCTTAGAAATACGCTTTAACTTTTGGTGAGCCCTGAAGTGGTCAGGCAGTTGGACTAGATGATCGTTGTAGGTCCCTTCCAACTGGAACTATTCTATTCTGTTCTGTTCTATTCTAAAATTGTACCTGTATATGAAGTACATTCAGTAGGGCTTTGCAAATAGCCTATATTCTGGTCTTCTGTTTGAAATCTCCATTGAAATGGAAATCCTCAGGATTCCTCACATGCTAGGCCAAATAAAACACCCTTTGTAGGGCCTGGCATCACCTCTTCCACTGACAGCGAAATCTTCATCCTCCAGTGTATGTCTCTATTTCACTGAGTGGGTAGCACCGTGAGACTTTAATCTGAGTCTCGTGTTCATCTCCGTCACTGAAGTTTTGTATTTGTGCATCTGTCCTTCGACAATTAGTTCCAACATGCTGTCCAATTTTGGGTCATGTTCTGACTATGTACCTCTCAGGCACTGATGATCTTTCTGATAATTTACCTTTCATTTGCCATCTTTCTCTTGTTCTTTTAAGGACATATTAAATTATGTTGCAAATCATTCTTAATATTTATTCTCCCAGTTCAAGCCTAGTGTTTCAATGGTGTTCAGGTTGCTCAAGTTGTCTATACATACTCAGTTTGCAAAAATCTCCTTTAGTGCTATCTGCAGACTAATTTACCCTGCTGCTTTCTTCCTCCTCCAGACCACTGATGATGTTAAAAGAGAATGGGTCTATACTAATCTTTTTCAGTACACACCTTCCCCTCAGTTAACACAGTCATCCGTCATCTTTGTTAAAGGTCTTTTTAGTCATTTGCTTTTCATCTAACTGCTGACAGCCACACCAATGTGAACTCATGCTTCAGATAAAAATTTTTAGGGGGTCCTATATGAAAATGTTACCATAATAAACTTGTCTAACTCACTTGATTTATAAGTTAAATTTTAATAGTTCATTCTTTACTGTTTCTTGAAAATTCCTTGTGAGGAATCAATTCACCCAGCTGCAACACAGAGTCAGAAAAGATTGTATTGAATCCTAAGGTCGTAAACTAAGTATTACAAACCTAGAGGCAGCATTATAGGCTTGTGTAAGTTTTACACAGGCTTTGGGAAACAGTTCAGAGACAGAAACTCCGTACTATTAGCCAGCAACAAGCCAGAGGAATACTTAAGATTTAAGTAATTGAGGAAAACACTGCATGTTTCTCTACATGTTTCTCTACATTAGGAGCTAGCAAAGAACAACTGCTCTCAATACCAGCTTCAAAATAAAACCATGATGATTCCAAGGCACCAGCAGATTCCTCCTCGGAAGTATTGCATGGAGTGGCTGAAGCTACCATTATCTAGCTAAAGTTCAGTGTTTACCAGAATTTGTTTAAAGCTGGGTAAGAGAAAGCACAGCTAGTGAAACACACAAGGAAGCTCGTGAACACAATCAAGAAGAGCTAGTGAAAAATTAGATTGTTGAAACAAGCATCTAAAGCAGCAGATTGCCCAAAGCATCTTGCGGGGAAAAACTGAGGAGCCTGAGAACCCCTGGGAAGTGAAAGAGCTGAGAGTTGATGTGAAAGATGCCGGTGCTTTCTCTGAGCATAATGAAGAGTTTGGAGGAGATAATTGAGTACAATACCAGATTATGTTTTAAAAAGAATGTGTTCCAGTAAGGGAATCTTCCTTCCTTTCCTCCCTCCCTCCCCACCCCCACCCAATCTAATATACCAAGTAGAAGTGATGCTGATGGTACATTGGAAGGTGGCTGGCTGGGCATTTTTCATGAATTTCAGTGAGAGGATGGGGAATATTCGACAATACTTGTGAAAAAGCCCAGTTGAGTCTTAGACCTTCAAGTATTCAAAGGATTAATCTGAGTCCATAAAACATGGGAATAACGTTCTCTAGGAGTGGAAGATTTAAACTTTGAAGGGAGTTGAGATTTAAACATGCAGGAAACAAAATCGTCAATCTCTGAGAATACTCTTGGAGTACCTTGTAAATAAGTACAACTTACAACTTCAAATACAGAAATGAAATATCTTAAAGGACAGGAAGATGGTTAGGAAGCTGGAGGAGATACATAAGTAAGTCTGCCTCTACATATGCTGTGGGAAGAGTTGTACAGTATCTTCATGGAATCCACAGAGCCCTTTAACCAGCAGACTGAAAGCTGTAGAAGTGAGTACCAACAAGCTCATGAGTTCTTCAAAGAAGTCAGATTTCATCTGTGTGTGGCTGAAGCCCTTACCTTCTGGCATTCAAACAAACCCTTGATTTCTACGGTATCTCAGATTCCTCAGGTACCCATGAGTACTTTTCTCTGTGCCAAAAATGCAAGGATGAAATAAGTGTGAGGCATTTCCTAAGGTGGTGTGATGCATTGTGGAAAGAGGAGATGTAACACCATATATTCAAACCTGTGCCACAGGACTGTGCCTGGCCACCCAATAAATTGCCTGTTCAGTGGCTGCCAGAGAGCACCATGCAACTGACCTCTTCCCTCAGAGTAACATGAATGGCTGGATCTTCCCCCACATCAGCAGCATTGTGGAGACCAAGATTATTGCCTCTTGGTGACTCTTGAGTAAACCACCTCAGTTTACAAGTAAAGCAGAGAGACTGTGTTTGATTGCCTTGGAAACATGGAAAGCTAACCTCTTTTCACTATTCTCTCTCATCCTTTTCCTGCGATTTGCTGGCCAAATGGCATTCTTTGCAATACATGTGCGCCTTACTGTCTGCAACTAACAGGTGGAACAATTCAGTCTCGGTAAACAATTATTTTGCTGGGGCACAAGAAAAGAGCAGACTCTAGCTCCCTGAGCAGTGCTAACTGCGCAGGGAGAGCAGAAGCAAAAGCAGCAAGAATTATTTTGGTCAGTCAAGTCAGCAGACTTGCATCAGCAGACCTGATACACGGAGGAAATCTGCTGGGCAAGACCACATGATTTAACATACATACCCAATTTTCTAAGCATAACTTCATTTAAAAGGCAAAAGAAAGGTTGCTCTCTCACTATCATGCACAGAAGAGAGGGAAACAGTATCCAGCCTCTAACAGGAGGAAGGTTGAAGGAGCCTGTGACTGCTAAGGTGGACAGCTGGACAGGCAGATATGTAGGTTATATATGCAATCTCTATACACATGCATGTGCCCACACTTGTCTAACTGACATCTATATAAATGTATGGTAAGCATGTCTGTGCATGTGTTGACCTACAAATGAATGTATATGAGTGCACACACTCAGACCAGATGTAGCATGAACATTTTCAACCTGTTCATATGTGGTCAAACTTGTGGAAGCTGCTGCCATTGCTGTACCTGTATGCTCAGGTGCATACCACTCCTTTTATGTGTATGATCACACCCTGTGTGTGCTCTGTGGGAAATACATTCCAGAGGATGCTGTTTATGGTGAAACCCTTAAGCAGTTATTTGCCTGTTTCTTTGACTCCAAGTCTTTTCCCCATTTGCAGAAACCTGGAGATACAAACTTATTTGACCCTGTCAATCACAAAACAGTTCAGAGGTGCTTTTCTGAAAATACACAATATCTGCAGTTTATTTTTCAGTTTGGTATGAGGGGGCAGGGGTTGTTCAAGCACGGGCTTTTTTCTTAGACATGCATCCCATGGACGACTCAGGGCAGAGAGTCTCTAGTCCTTCACCAGCCGGTAGATGTGATGCTGGGCACCGTGGTCACTAGTTGACACCTCAAAAACATATGCTATGCACAGCAAGGTCTCCTGTGTGTCCCTGTTTGTCACAACCTAGACAGAAAAGGAGAAGAAGCTGAGATGGCAACCGCTGTTTCTCTGCTTACATATTCCAACACATTTAACATAGAGCAAAAAGTCAGTAATAGGCAAAGAACAGAGAAGCACAGGAATGATACACAGCTCGGCCACCCCAACCCCCAGTTTATGTGCCCACACACCCAAGCAAAGCACTTTCGCACCATCAGGACTACAATGCAGTGAAGAGACAGGGAGGTGAGCAGAGTCTGCTGTGGAGAAAAGAAAGCTGTGACCAAGCAGTGACCACATAAGTGGAAGCAGGTCCACTAGGTCTTCTACTCCCCACCCCCTGGTGTTGCAGGTTTCAGCAGAGAGAAGGTGTTCCACAGAAAATCTCTTTTTGCTCTGTTTGTTGGGTATAGAAAGGCCACCTCCTGTGGCACATCCACTCCTGCTCACGTATGTGTTGATATATCACAGCCACGAACGGTTCTTTCCCTCCACCTGCTCCTGCTTGTCAGTGGTAGACACAGACCATGAGGATTATAAAGTATAACTCATTTTACAGGAGACTTATAGGTTTGACTCCGTTACACCTCCCATTCCATACACTGTAGATCTCAGGAGAAGGATAGCTGCTACACTCATACATTCTTACAGAAGCTCCCTTTTTCCGTTTCTTTTTCTATGGTCCCTCAGGAACCTTAGCTTCTCTGCAATGTGACTCAGTGTCAGCAGCATGGTGATGGAACAGTGTTGTCCCAGTTTCAGAAGCATGCACTGCCTACACTACATGGCAGGGACAAGCAAAATGTTGCACCCAGAGCTCCTAGCTCAGCTTCCCTCTCTCTGTCACTGCACAACTTTACACATTCTTGTCATCTGAGTTTGTGCCATAGCTAAAGCTTCAAGCAGTTCTCTCCTGCTGGAGGAGATGATACATTTTTATCAGCAGTAGCACCAACTCAAGTGCAGCAGAAAAACATACCAGCTGGAGGCTTGAACTGTACCAAAGCCCAACCGTTCTTGTGAAAACAGAAAGAAAATAGCTGTTTTCAAACTTGCTTATTAATTTTAGCAGCCTGACTTTGGTCTATTCTGTTTTCTTGTCTTATTTCATGTTTGGGTTTGCAGCTGAACTAACCCTTCTCCTTTCTTCTGCAGGCTGTTGTGAGTTGTACACATTCAGGTGTGGTAAGGCACCAGAGCCTCTTCTGAAAAATGGGCTCTGAAATCTTGGAGGGCTAGATCCAGAGCAATGTGCAAAGCAAGATAAATCATGCTTGTGAGATTAGGGGTATCTAAGCTCATGAAAGGGTCTAGAAAAAAGATAATTAGACTTGCCTCGGAAGTTGGTAGTGGGGACTGAGGACTAGCAGCATGCCTTGCATTAAGCATCACCATTTTTCAGCTCCCCAGTGGGGAGTGCGGGGTGGAAAATGCTCAGCCTGCTGCTCAGGGAGCAGGACTGCAAGGCAATATATAAAAGGCTGTGCCAGCACCCACATGAGAGGCCTCTCTGTGGCAGGAGGTAAGGGAAGGACATGAGTTTACTCAAAACATAAAGCCCCAGAGGAAATATAACTATATGACAACTTTTGTAAAGTGTTTATAAATTTATAAAATTTATAGCAAGCACTAGCCTGACTTGAGGAATGAAACATGCAGAAAGCAGTTACAGTGTCCCTCAGTATGGATTACAGCACACAGGCCTTCCATCTCTCTGTTCCTGCCCCCTTCATGCTTTTGCTCATCTAAAAAAACTCTTTGCATTTATACTCCTCTTTTCTTCCAGATGCTGAAGATCTTAGTACAAACATGAAAGAGTAAAAACCTCCTAATGCCCTGTGAGGTATATTATTAACCTTGTGTGAGGTTAATAATGTGAGGACATTATTAACCTTTTTTTATAGCTGAGGTACCTGAGCCACAGAGCAGTGAAATGAGTTGTCTGAAGTCCCACAAGATCTCCAGAGGATGGAATGAAGACCACTTGATTTCCATTCTTTCATACAGCCTCTAGCATCTCTTCCACTTACCCAACCTCAGGTTCTCTGGGCGAAGATCTGTGACACGTCTTGTAGAGGCGAGCACAGAACTCAGTCCATTAGGAAAATCCACCTTTTAAGCTGTCTCTGCACTCTTCCCAAATTTAGGCTGCATCCGAGCCTGGAAAGGCTCCTGGTATAACATAGACACTAGTGCAAATCTAGTTCCTGTAGCCTTCTAGTACTGCCGTACCTAGAGGTTGCAGTGGTTCACGAAGGTGCCACAGAGCTTCCCCCAACATGCCCCTTCCTTTATGTGCCTCTATATTCTTTCCAGGTTCAGAATGGTCCTGAGGAAACAATTTATTTTTTTTCCCCCCTACCTGGTCAGTGAAGAACTCTTCCCATGACAAAATTATATAGCCACTTAACAGTGGTCTTGTTTTTTTTTATCTTGCAAAAAGGACCAGGGCACAGAAAGGACCTCAACATTCGTCCAAAAGTGGAATGAGCATTTCCTTCATTGACTTTTGCATCTTTCTCCTTCCATTATCTCTCTGCCTCATGAGTTCTCCCTTTATCTTTCTTTTTCTCTCTTACTCAGGTTTCTCAAATTCTGCTGCTGCTTCTCTGCATGAGTTACTATCTCTAGAGCTCCATAAATGGTCTTGAGGTGCAATACGTGTGAGAGATACTAAGTTCAATTAGATGCTGAGCTGTAAAAGGAAATCTGCTTTGACTCACAACAGTGAACTCCTGCATGGGGCTTACATGTTTCCAAGCTCCAACGAAAACAGTTGAAAGTCCCACCTGTAAGATAGTAAAGTTCTCCAGCACACTGTTCATCATATACTTCTCAGGAAGGTGCTTGAGTTTATGAATGAAGTTTATCATGTATTCGCAGAGAGGGGAACGGTGAATGCGATAGGAATAGTGTCCATTTTCATAGCGTGCATACTCTGTCTGCAATGTAAAACACAAAAGGGGCATATGGGGCTAATGTCACATTAGTAGCATTAATCACATAAAGAGACTCAGAAAAATTACAATGGCATTTTCGAGTCATTTTATTAACAGTAATGAGCTGATTAATCATTCCTCTACAGTACTTCGCACCAAGGTCAGTCTCCTTGAGCCCTCTAATTTCTTCGGATTGGTTTCTTTTTTCTTTAGAACAGCGGGTTCCAGTTTACGAGCAGCAAACTGCCAAGGAGCTGTGAAAGGTAACTAAGAGGAGCAGACCAATTGTCAGCTATACTATAGTCTGCATCTTTAGTGGAAAAATATTAGGCATGGGTAAACTGAAAAAGTTAAAAACTACTGCTTTAGCAAAACCAGGAAGCTCCTAGTAAAGATGGTAATCGTATGCTCAGGATGCTTCACAGCTGGAAAGGACTAAAGCCTTCTGGTACCTGTGAAAGAGAACATAGAACATCTCTGCTCCCCCTTAGGTGAGGGTCTGGCCGATGTTACACAGAGGGATTTTTTTTTTTGTTCACATTCACATCTTAGCTCCTGTGTATTTCATCTTCCTTTGAACAGAAGCTGAGCTTGGATTCTACCGTTTCACAGCAGACCCTTAAATGCCCATTACCTCCTTTCACCCCAAGAGCTTGGTCTCCTTTCCTGTGTACCATGACACCTTCCTTTGGCCTATCTATCCCATCATGCAAATACATAACCAGACTTCAGGCATGTCTATCATATGATTGGAGACGGGTCTTAGGGAAGGATGTAGCTTGAACTGACTGCTGACACGGAAACACCTGGTGTTCTGCACACAGCTGCTCCTCCTGCATCTAAAGGCTCCTTGAGAAAGACGGCAGCAAGAAGCAGGTCAGAGCAGCTCTCTTAGCAGCTGAATGGGGCATCAGAAAGAATTTCTTCAGTGCCAGATATATGCATAATTACGCAGCTCCACTGTTGCTCAAGCTGAAGTGTACAAACACTAAGATAAGCCTCACAAAATCATAAGACTATAGTCTGTAAATTATTACAGTCTATTAATTAATGGCTATAGTCTATAAATTATCTGTTTAAAAACACTGATGAGAGTGAGGTGTTGCCTATTTTTTTCACCTTTCTGGACTACAAAACAAGGGTCCAGGTTTCCTAGCTTTTCTTTGCTCCCCAAAAAACCCAGAGAATCACGAGAGCTGAGAGTCTTACATATTCACGTCTTCAGAAACTGAGATTTAAGGAAAAAATAGCAAACACTACCAGACCTTTGATGAAGTCCTGAGACAAGGCCATGTTGCAGGCTGGAGCAATCTTACACCTGCATGTCTCAGAAATGATAATCTATGGCATTCATCTTCCTGACAACAAGCATGGGATATATTTTGCCTTGAGATATATGCAGGATGCAAATACTTGAAGTGACAGAACAGCAGCCAGAGAGAACCTTGCACCCACGTGTCTGCTCCCTACCTCCACTTTCTCCACCACCTGCTTTCCAAAGGAACACACTTTGGTGGAACAGGTAATGACCATGTTTTCTGGGCTCTCATATTGGCTGGAAACGCCATAGAAGGATCTGGATTCATCTTCAATATTGGTGTTCAAATCAGCCTGCCAAAAAAAAAAGGCAAGAAAAATAGATGGTTATCAATAGATGGTTGTGGTGTTTTTTCACCATTACCTAAAGGGGTCTTGCGTAGCCAAGATTGTAAGGTATTGGAGTGTCCAAAGCTCCTTAAGCAGATCAATGTGCATCAAGCAAGCAGGGGAAATCCGAAGAGTATGCACTAAAATCCAGTTCCCGCTTCAGAAAATGGTGATGGGGATGTGCATACACATTGGGGAAGTCTGGTGGAATATCCTCTTAACATTAAAAACATACGACACAGACCCTTGCCTTAGCTGCTATTTACCATAACTGAACAGTGCCAAGACAGCATGGAGGTACTCACAAAGCATGTGGAGAGCAGACAGGAGGGCACTGTAGAGACAGAGCAATGCAACAGACAGGCTAGACTGGGCTGCCTCACTAAGGAGGAAAAATAAGAGTACAGCAACTGTAATAAAGCTTTTCCACCCTGGATATGCAGGTAAGAGGAAAGAGACGGAGCAGAGAGAAGGAATGGGTGAGTACACACACACATTAGGCTCAGGTACTATGATATGAAGAATGTAAGTAGACAGGATGCAACATAAGGAATGTAGGTTGCTGACAGATCCAGCCCAGTTCCACCTGAATACAAACCCATCTCTATTAGCGGCCACAGTTTTCAAATGTGGGTGCCTAAGGTTGGCCAACTGAAGCCTCATGTTGGGACCCAACTCCTAAAAATCCTGGTTGTCTGAAGCTTCCACCAGGGGTCATTCAAACCACACTTATGAAAAGAAGAGGCAGTTCCCTTAAGCTCTGAAAACACAAAGGGTGTGTGGGAATGCCCAGCTCAGCTTCCTCCCTTTCAAAACTAAAAGGGTAGAGCTGCTCTGTACTCCACAAGCCCAGGTGCTACCTTACATCAGCAGAAAAGCAATGATCAGTTCCCATAGGCTACTTCAGACTATTCTATTCTTCCTGCTGAACTGAGGGAAACAGGAAACTGAAGGAAATGTATTCCTGCTACAGTGGATACAGTGTGAATAGGACTGCATTAGATGGCATTCTAGCATGGTTTTCTTAGCTGATGTCAGTGAAGGTTTTTTATTCGAGATCTAGAGCAGCGCTTAGGACAAGCAACGCTAGCCTTGGAACTGGACCACCTCAATAATGAATCCTCCTTTTCTTCGCCGTACAAAATACCTGTCTCTTCTCTGCCATAAGATAATACTGTTAGCTTATTTCTCTTAAGTAGCAATTTCACAAGAGGTTTAAGTCAATCTAGAAAGTGCCAGTCCAGCCTTCTCCCCATCTGTAGCCACACAAGCTTGCTGCTACCTCTGTGCCACCATTAGCAATTGTACGACTCTGTAGTTAGCCAGATGAGAGAGATGATCCCAGCCAAAAAAAATTTTGTTGTGGTTTTGGTGGATTAGTTTTCAGTCAGACAAGAAAGCTCATTTGGATCCTCACAAAGCTGCAGGGGCTGGAAGAGGTGAGAACACAGACAAAAGTTGAGGGCACAAAGACTGCCTGTTTTGATAGCAACACATACTCAGGTTGGCTTGAGCCTCTTGGGAAACTGCACCTCAAAGTTGTAGTTTGATAACACCAGGCTGGTCCTGACACCAAGAGAGAGCAGTCTCACTGTCCCAGAGCAGTTTGTGCCTCCCCATTCCTCCTGTACTAACACAAATGCTTCTGTAGCTGTATTACGAGACTCACTGAGGAATTGCTCAGCTAGTTCTCAGTGGGATCAGTTCCCTGACCTGATTCAGAAGCACTTGTGTGCATTCAGACAAAGAACATGTGTTGGGAGGATGGGCAGCAATAGGGAAAGCAGAAGGCAGGACTGTTTCTTCTAGTGAATGCTGGGTTTGAGTAACTACAGCAGTAACTAGTAACCTACTAGAAGCCACACTTTGTTGTCATTCCTTTCAAGTTAAAAGTTTTGCCCCTAGACAGTCGGGCTGGGCCATATCTGTACCACAACACTCACCAGCAGCTCCCATCACACAGAGTTATTGTCACAGAAGAATTCATCATTTTGCCAACAGTGATGCCAAAAGCACTAGCAGGAAAAGCAGCCATGTAATAATGTGCAGTATTTCCATTCAATCGAATTCCTATGGCTGTTAACTTGCCACTTCAGGTGTGTGAAGGAGGAGGTGGTAAAGGAAATAAAATAAACCATCTCCCCATTTATTTCAGAAAATCCAGTTCCATTTTCCACTTAGCACAACACTGGAGCATTGCTGCCACTGTGCCATTGTGCACACATATTTCCACCTAGAGGAAAATTACCATCTGCATTAGATAAATGATGCCAGAGAAGATCCAAGCAAACAAACAAATAAAATCCAATTACCATGACTTTTTTTTTTAAAGTACAAACTCAGAAGCAAGTGAAAGACAGATTTAGGATAGGTTTTTTCATGAAGTACAGTGGGCAATGCATCTCCTGGGGTATCTCCTAGACTAGCAGTTGTAGCATTCAGATAATTCTAGTGGGGCAAAGATTCAGTGCAGGCAAGATGACAGAATGCTCCAATGTTCGCATCAACACTGGCAGCATTAGGGATGGACACACAGCTTTCACTCTGCTCTCAATGGAGAGCATAACAGCACAGTATTTAAATACATGATCACAAATCACTCTTCAAAATGACTGTGTTGTTTCTGACATTTTCTACAAAAATCCTTAACAATTGTACCATCTTCATCACAGATTATGGATGAAGGAAAGTCCATTTGTCAGAATGGCTTGCCTTCTTCTGTGTGACTCCCCCTTTTAAGTAGAATCCCTCCCTCTGAAGTAGTGATAGATCTTCAACCCGTGTTAATATGCTTGGCCCAACATGCATAATACATTCATACCAGTTTACACCAGCTGTGCACTCATCCCTTTATGTTTTCCTAAATTTGTCATCTCCTGCATACTATATATTCAAGAGCATCCTCTGATTTATCAGGAGAGGGTCATACAAAGCTGGCAATTATTTTATTCTCATGTTTGCTTCTCCTCAGAAGATAGCTTCACAAAACAATTTATCCAGCTGAATAGGTTCCTGACTTCTCCTAACAACTTACTCCTTTTTGCCCCCATAGATTTCTGCCTCCTCACTGAGCTGAAAACAGATTTGGGCACACGTGTTAAAATATATTAGTAAACCAATTTGGATTTAAAACTTTTTCAAAAATCACTTTACATCATTCACATTTGCACCACTGAGGTGATAACTTTTGCACAAGACTTGGAAACAACAGCTGGAGGAAGATTGGAAGCTTTTACATTGTCATGACCACCTAAACAACTGTAATGCAGTGTTACGCTCCAATAGTTTGTCTACACTGGAGTAGTGTATGTGGGCAAATCCAGGCTAGCTTTAACCTGGTAGCACAGGTATTAATAGGAATAAGGCACAGGCATTACAGACTTAATCATAATTCAGGTTGCCAAGTGAATTATTACGGTCATGCTGAAGTCCTTGCTATCAAGTTTTCCCCACTATAGTTATGCAGCTACTTCGTTGGCAGCACAAATGTACATGTATTAGAGAGTAACAATGCTACTCTATTCTGGTTTAGGTTTTTATTGAGTTACTGTAATACTCATTTACATGTCAATGCAGCTAACTATTGTTTATTTGACCCATACTCCAGCTGTCTGAATAAAGATTAATTCCTTCCCTTCTCCAAAGAGGAACTAGACTAGGAGTCCTTCACAATATTGTTCAGCTATTTCCCTTGGGGGTGATGATAAACACAATGTATGGACCCAATTCCGCTTTTCCAAAGAAATTGTCCCACTGAGTCAAAAGAACAAAGGGTCAAGGCTATAGAAGCTTGGTCGGACCACTGCTACATAAACATAGCGGAGGCCCTCACTGCAGTACCAGACAAACATTTTCGGGGTCTCACTAGTAAAGTTAAGGTTACATTCCCCTAGACTCTTAATGGCAAATCAAAAAATAAGTGCAGTCAATATGAGGCAAAGCAGAAAGGTGCTATTTCCACTTGATGAGAAAAGCTTCGCTAGCCCTAAGAAGCCACTCTAGGTGCCTCCACACTTTGGCAAGTCTCCCATCAAAAGACCAGACTGTAGAATTTCACAGCTAGTTAACATCTAATAATCAATATTAAACTATTTGGCAGTAGGCAAAATTATGGTAATACTCTTTGAATTAAGCAGTACATAGCATTATGTACTATCAGTTCCTGGAAGCCCTGTTGCAGTGAAGCAATGGGGTCATGTTGGAACTCCCTGACGTTTACACTGTACCTTTTATTCTAAAGCACATCCCATATTATGGGCTAAGACTGTCAGACATGTCTTAGGGTGGTCAGTCAACAAGAGCTGTGTCCCATTTCAGCAACTCCAGGGAATGACAGTAGCAGCTAGCTGAGGGCTCCAGTTCATGTTTGCAGGAGAATGGAGCTGCAGGACTAGAATGGAGCATCAGGACTAGAAACCACATTGCTACTTTGGGGAAAGCATTCTTCCTTTCTCTTCACTTTCATAGTTTCTTTCTCTAAAGGAAACCTTGTGTCAAAGCACACCCAATCCTGGGGTGAGCACCCAAGGTGAGCAGAGAAAGGTCTGCTTTACTCTGTCCAGTACATTCCACCCCTCAAAGATGCAAGGGAATAATAGTGACTATGACTTAAGGGAAATTCATCTTCCCAGCACTTCATCAAGTAGGAAGGCTAATCTTCACTTTATAGTCTGGGAATGCATGGACTTGTTGAAAACATAACTGAATGTGATTCAGACTTGGAGACTAGAACCTAGGTGCCTCAGCTCCTCACTGGCAAATGCACTAGTATGTCCAACAACAGGTGAGATATAATTCTTGAATACGTTCCTTACCCCAGCCTAGGCAGCCAAAGGAGACATAGTCAGGATTTAGGAAAGTCCATAGCCAATGGGCTGAGTTGCCTTGCCCCCCAGGCTCCTACTAGCCATTGCTAGCAACAGGGTGGGACTGCAGCAGGGGCGGCAGCAGCATTCAGCTGGTTGGGTGGCGTCCAGCACTCAAACAGCTGTTCTCTGTCTCTTCAAGGGCAAAGGTAGAAGACCAAATAGATGAGGCATATTACAAGCTAAATCTGAGTCATGGGCCACCAACTGGACCATACTACTTTACCTGATAAAGACAGAGTTCTGGCTTTCTGTCCAAGAACTTTTAGATGCAAAAGGCTGTGCACACTCTAGCATAACAGCAATCTGATGTCTGGGATGCATTCAACTTATTGTGCAAGCTCAGCACAGATGACATACTTGTCCATAGCTTGCCTGATGACTTCCAAACATACTGAAACTACAATCACTGAGGTATCTGTGACCTAGCACATCTCAGAGATCTACATATTTCATGCAAGAGAGCTGATCTGCCTGTTTTGGGGGAAACATCTGAGATTTCCTCCTTTCCAGAGAAGTAAGCAGAATTTTCTAATACCTACAAGACAAGATTTCTAGATGGAAGAGAAGTGATTTGTTCGGGGAAGGGCATAGTAACCCTCAACAAGCTAGTATTACTTTTTTTGTTTTGGTTTGTTTTTTTTAAATCATATTGGTGGTCTGAGTCTCTTAGCAGCTCTGCTGAAAACGGCTCTGATGAGCTTGAGTGTATCACTCAACTTCTGCAACCCCAAGAAAGAAACACTTACAGAAAAGTTGGCATTGTGCACTGTCCTAACCATATACTAAGCCAAGATTTTTTTCTGATCTTTGGTGGGAGTGAGTTTCACCACTGATTACCGATAAAGGCCTCATTCCCACTAGGACGAGGCTGTGAATCAAAATTTCTCTGAAACTCCTTACAGAGGGAATTGTGACCTTTGAGAATCAGTCTTCAGCTTATCTGAAGCTTTGAAAAGCAATGATTGGACAAGACTCCAAATGGCATTACATGCCATCAGAAACCATAGCTTGCCGGTATCTTGCACACAGGTCCCATGTGGTCAATGGAAAGGCATGTGCTGAACAATTCTTTAAGAACAGTCCGAAACTTGTGCCACTGCAGCTTCAACTCCCAAGAAAGGGGAAAGGGGAGAGTTTCTGAGCTAGCCGAAGATAGTAGAAGACCTTGCCAACAGTACAGGTAGCTGCGACTTAGCTAGCCCCCCAGGATTGTGTTATATTGACACCCAGCAGACAGATTCCCTCAGCGATTCAGTCTTTCAACCTGCTTTTTGCTGCCAGCAATCTCTATACTGTTGAACACTTGGGGAATAACTTTGGTGAAAGAAGTGCCTTTGACAGAGTCCCTTTACATGAGGTAGTAACTGGTAGGAGGTGGTGCTGGTGACTGCAGGTGAAATTAATGGGCTGTCAGATCCATTCTCAGAAAAAATGTGCAAAGATCATAGCTACTGTTGCTAGCTACTGTCTTGTTTGCTGCCTCAGAAGAAGTGCCAAGGACAGAATGGACATGGAGACCAAATTACCATCTCCTTGCTCTCCAGGCAGTTTCTGCCAGGTCAGGATTGAAGGCATACAGTGGGCAGGGCAGGGTGCCGAGGGGAATTTGCACTGCTGCTGTTTTGACTGGATTTGCTTGGTACAGGAGAGAAGCCAAGTGCAGGACAGCAGTCGCCAGCCCACCCCTTCAGCCCCTTCCACAAAAGTATAATTCATTTACTGGAAAGAAAATACTCAGTGATTTGACTGGTCCAGCTTGCTTATCACCGAGGAGAAGAAATTACTACATATATTCATCATTGCCAGGAAAGGTCTCCCAAGCAATTCCCCGGATCCACCCCTCTGCAGATGGCTGCTCTGGACAAAGTACTGCCTGTCCTGAATTCCTGCTTTGTCATTTTCCTTCTATCTTCCACCCAGAGTCTCACAACTTCTGAAAGCTTTAAGATGCAAGGCACCATTCTACTAATGTGCAAAGCCCTGAAAACGCCTCTTCCCCAGCCTATTAATAACGATGCATATAGGAGGAGTTCATGGGGAGAACCAAGTAACAGGTGGTAGAGATAATATTACACTGGAAAAGAGCAGAGCTGCCACTGCCCATGTGTCGGGAGGCTAATGTCTCACATTCATTGTCGTGTGCTAGAATGCACTTGGAGCACAGAGAAATGTCACACAGATGTCATATACAACCTGCCAATCCAAGTCCAAGAGTTAGTTCATTGTACCAAACTCCCAATGCCAAAATCAAGGAAGAATTGCAAACACTGCTTATGTTTCAAACTAATCAACTTTTAGCTATTGTATAACTAATTTAAAGCACCATTGAACAAACATGAACATCTCTTTCTCAGTCACACTAGATCCTAAGTGCTATCAGTGATGACAAGAAACCCCAACCCCGGTATTTAGAGTTAGGCTTCTGGTGCACAACAGATCATCTGGTATATTCAATGCTTAGTGCACTAATGGCAGGTTCCTGCCTCAGGTTTTTCAAGACTAAAACTACATATATACAAGCCCAACTTATTCAATGCCTTGATTTTTTAAGTCTTTGTCACCTGCAACCACCACTTCAATTCCGAACCTTTGAAAAATCAATCATATCTTCATGTCTCAAAACACCCCTTCAAGTATTTAACTCTACTCACCAAGTTTAAGGTTACTGGTAATTTGCTTTTGGATAATACCTTTATCCTAAAACGATGCTATAAATTCAACAGTGTAGTAATTGCTTTATCCAACACGTCTTTGGACATCAACAGTATATTTATATAGCTGTCCAGAGCAATCAGGCAGCAAAATGACAAGCACCCTAGCGTATACTGTTACAGAGGTACAAAAATGCAGAGGGGTATAAAAATCTCAGCTGAAATGTAGTTTTCTTCTGTTAAACTGTTTTTTTAAATCATATTGCCTTATCTGTGAAGAGTGTTTATTGGTGGGAGGGTTGCACTAGACACATCTATTGCAATACACCAAACTCAGGAAGTCCCATGACACGTGTAGCATGGTGCATTACAGGCATGGCTCACATGCTTTGTTTAAGTATGACTGCATTACCACAATATTTCAGGCATGTTGAATACAAAGTTTTGCAACAAAAAGGTTTGGAGTTTTCCTCAAAAAAGTCCAAATTTTCTGGAGCAAAAGTTTTTTTGAACTGCTTTAGTTATATTGCTTTAGAGATTCTAGCTGAAATCTTACAACAGGATTAATGCAAGTACTCCTGTGAAACACAGCGCAACTCATAAAAGTGCCCCAATCCTTTCTCATCCAGAATACGGCATCGGGAATGGTGTTTTCATTCCCTACTACTGTCTACACTGAGAAACAAAGAAGACTGAATGAATCACTTCTTAAAAGCCTTAGCAGCTTCCATTCAATCAATGACTTGTAAACTTAGCTTATTTGTAAGTGACAGCCTGTAGTGTTTCCACCAATAAAACCTGATGTTAACTCAGGATGGGATTCAACAATGCAAGGGTACCAAAAAAAGAATCAGAAAGTCAAAATATTAAACCAAGCCCAGAAATATCACTGTCGTCATAAATGTACAGATGCAGAGCCCCAGGGCATCATGTATGAGTTGGAGTAAAAGTGTTTCAAATCCTATGTGACATCTCTTTATGCAAGCCAAATTTCAGTGAGTTGATACCCTCTGAGCACCAGACACCTCATGTGGGCCCAGGAGTCCAATTTAATGACATCCCACCACATAAATACTTCAAAAGCCTAACTTAAGTTGGTCTGACATGATGCGTAGGCCACATTTATCCTTCTGCTATTAAAAAACAAACACAATCCCCAAACCCAACCTCGCAAGCACAAAAGCACACTAACAGTTTTGATAAATAAAATCACAGTTGCACTAGATCACAATTTCATCATGATTTCTCTCCTCTTAAGTCAAAGAATTCAGAGTGTTTTATTCTCTCTACATAACGTCTCCCTCTAAGCTCTTCCTTTTGGTTCCTGAAACTTCCAAAGCACTTCAGAGTGATACCACACAGGAGCCAGTGCTCTTCACCTTGACATGAAGACTTTCCTGGGATCCCTACCCCACAGCAGGAAGCAGCTGTCGCATCTGCTACTTTTCCAAAGACCATTTCTTAGAAGCTAACCCCTCTTACTCTTTTTCCTTTCTTCTGTCACATCAGACTTCTGTTTCCTTTTCCAGACAGTTCTTAGCAGGGCAATCACTACCCAGATTTTGTCAAAGGATACCCTTCTCAGCAAGGTGCTGCTGTCTCTCCCAAGTATTTCTCTTTCACCCGGAACAGGGCTGGTCTTTTACTTTTTGTTTCAACCTTCCCAAGCAGCCTTTGTTGTACTCTGACAGAGGCTAATCCCATGAGGGACCCAGCTCAGTAGCACATAGTCTGTGGGTAGTAAAATTACGTGTCTCCAAGAATCACCAATAACTAACGCTCAAAGCACCAGACACTTGAACTCTGCCAACATTCTCCAACTTAGTTCTGGAAAGGATAGGCTTGGGACAGCTGGGAAGTTGTATCTCAAGGCACTTAAGTTAACTCTTCCTTCTCCTGAAAGCACCACTTAAGAGGCTTTCTAGTGCCAGTTTCTATGAAGAGTATGAGAAATGAAAGCTCATTTCTCATCATCTCACTCCTGACCTGGGGTTGAATTATAAGTGGTAAACTCAAGGTGAAAGGCTCCAAATCCCATTACACATTCCCTCAGCCATCTAGCATGCAACTGCCCCAAGCTGCTATTATTTTTAATCTTGTAATACCTATGATAATATCGATCACCAAAACTATTTTGTTTGTACCCTGAAGCACAATGGCACAGTTTTTGCAAATTTCAGCTAACTCACAAAAATCCAAATTGAGTGAGTAGGCTTTTGCCAGGCTGATTTCTGCCAACTTACCAGAAGTCATTTCAGTTATATTTTATCAGCATAATCCAATTTCATTATATGTCTCTCTTATCTTTTGTCTGTCCTTGTGCCTGCAGTAAATATGCATCTGTAAATTATTAGTACTTGGATAACACAAAATGCAGCTAATGAGGTAGGAGAAGAGATGGAAAAATGTTGCCTCTGACTGAGAAGTTACTCAACACTGAGAGAAGTGAATACATAAGAGTACGCAGAGAATAATTTCCTCTGAATTCTTCTCTTATACATAAATAAAGTTTTAAAGGGCCCGAGTCAACATTAGCAAATACCATCTCCAGACACTAGTCAAGAACAACTCTACAGATGACATTGTGAAAGATACATCTTGCTCCAGGCCAGAATGAGGGCCTTGTGCAGTCAAGGAAAGATCTTCAGTGACAGTCATGAGTGTATTAAGTTGCCTGCACAGGCAAAATTTCTTGGGAGGCGGCAGTCTTCTAACAGCTCGCAAGGCCACCACTTTTAAAGTGAGAACTTCATAGCAAATAGGTACCCTACAAAGGGTCCTTCCCTTACCCAGAATTTGACAAGGAAGAAGGCATTAGCTGGCCCCCTTTCAAAGAGCTCCTTCAGGCCCCCTTTTTTCTCGGGGAACTTGTCATAGATCTGCCGGATATCCACTGCCTCGAGGTAGGGGTCATTGTAGCTGGGGCTTGACTGCCCAATGTGCACAAACAGGTGTTTGTTATACTGCAAGAAGAGGAAAAACACGGAATTAGGAAATCGTTCAGTACCGTTCAGTACATACTGAACATTCATGATTCTTCACAGAAGACTACTGGAAGTCACTGAAGATTTTATAGCACTTTCCAAAAAAGCAGTATTAGCAGAAATATCTCTGCTAATACCAGCTCGTGCTGTTATTTCTTTCCTATCAATACATCCATGCTTCTTGCTTCTTCTGAAACATTATTGTTGGGTTTTTTCCTATATTCACTCCTAAACCATTGCCTCATGATGCTGCTATATAGTCTGAAATAACCTGAGATACAGTGTTACCTGTCACAGGTCATTCAGTCAAACATCAGTGCTCCTGTCCTATGAAGAGCTGCCTGAAACCCCACAGCAAGGTACCAACCAAATAGTATAAGCTTTTCTGAACTTTCCTATCTCAGACAGAGGAAATGTAACTGGCCGATCACCAATGTACGTCTCAAGATGCAGTATCACAAGGTTTAGTGAGACAGGCAAATCTTACTACTTCCATTTTATAGGTGGCACCATGGAAATACATTGATGCAAATTCATCCCAATTGCCCCCAAATTTAAGTTCCCAGCACACCAGAGAAATACATGGCTTCATGTGATCTTACCATCATCTGATTCTGGGTCTATCCTCCAAGGCTGAACGGGATAGCTAGAATAGCCCAGCAGGGGCTGTACCACTGTCTTATGACCTCAGTGCCTTGAGCTCTGGTATGTGAACATCCATGACCCTGGAAAGGGAGGCCAGAAGCACATGGCACAGAGCTGGCTATATTGCTACAGGCAATTCTATCCTCCAGGAGAAGGGTATCTTGTTTTTCCCAAAGATGGCTTTCTATTCTCAGTAGAGCAATGAAGCAAGTATTTCCATACACATATAGTAGTATAACAAATCCATGATGAACAGGGAGCTACCCAAAGACCAAAAATTAATGAGGGGTGGAAGTCAGGTGTGTATCTTACTGTGTCTTGATCTTGTTGTTGTTCCAAGAATGCAGAGAATTCTAACATCCAAAGTTTGGAGCTAGCAACCCTTCGTCCTTGCCAAGCTGGTGCTGATGGGGAAGGCGAGAGGCCAGTAGGAGACTCAAACCCTAAGCACACAGGATTTATATGACAAAATTTAGAAAGAGAAAAGTTGGTAATAGCTTTCCAGTAGAGCACCTGTTGTCAAAGCTGACTAATTACATTTTCTTATGACTTCAGTCATCATGCAAAAATATCATTCACAAGGTTCTCACTCTACCTGTGCTCTAAATGGCTTGTCAGTTACCCTCTGCTAAGACAGCACTGTCAGGGTTGGTAATGATGTAAAAGACAATCTACCTGTTTTTGACACCAGAGAAAACATGTTCAGCAACTTTAGGAGGACCTAGATTGAGCCCTAAATGAGCAGTGAAATAAACTGCTTTAGTATCAGCATGAAGCATCACCATTAACATGACCATTAACCTCTCAAAATTGGGAAACTGAGAAGGAAAAGACATTTGTTGTTCCACTTAATGAGAAACTGGAAAGGCAATCATATTATGATGGAAAACAGTGTTCTAGTATATGCAGCATGGTGGAAGAACAGTGGAGATAGTAAACTTTTATTTTCTGCTGAGCCAGGAGAAAAAGAAACCCCAAAACAACCAACCTAAAACAGGAAAAAAAATGTTTTTTAAAATAAAACAAAATTAAAAAGCTTCAGCTCTCAGTAAAAGGATGGGAACTGGTGATAAGGGGAAATTATATAATTAATTTGGGGCTCACTTAAATATTTCAATAGGTAAAAATATTTTTTAAAAAATTAATTTGTAAACTTTTGAAAGTGTTGGCTATTTTTGAAGTTGGAATATAATTTCAAAGCAAGGGACTACATTTCCTTACCTACCTGGTAATGGCAGCGGAGGCTGTACAGCATAAGGTTGTTGAGAAAAAGGTTTCACACTACAGAAGTACACAAAGAGAGATGGTTAACAAAAACCCAAAACAAAACAACAAAAAAAGACTCTTGACCAACTGTTTGCACAGATTAGATCAAGTGTTTCTCTTGAGGGAGAAAGTAACATAAGTGTCTTTGGGAAATTATCTTTCAGTGTGAGCAAGAGAGGGTCATGGAGAAAGACTCAAAAAACAGTAAGGGGCCAGGACTGGACTGAATAAGGTTTCCCTGCAGGTGTTCAGCAGGCTCTCTCTGCAGACTTGTTATTCAGAGATCCTTATCAGCCTGTTAATACACTGGTGCCCATTCGTTTATCCTTTTCTTTCAACCACAGATAGATTTAAATTTATGCAAGTGGATATACATCTGGGCTGGATGCCTCTCAGACTTTTAGGCCCAGATTCAGAGATGTTCAACACCCACAGCTGAACTTCGCTTTCAAGACAGCTCAGCTCCATTTTAACACCACTGTAAGAAAAATCAGCATCTGGAGACATCATCTGACATCAGGGGTAGCAGTCACTTCAAGCTTCTAAAAGAACCTCTCACACTGATGCTTCCTTGTTTGCTTTCAAGGTAAAGGCACAGAATCTACTTTTTATTTCTCCTAGTATGGCTTCCATTGCCTTACTAGCCATTTTTCCCCACAAGGTATTTTAATAGCATCTGTTCCCTGATCTGCTCCACAAATACTAGCAATAGCACCACAAGAGAGCAGGAACACATGGCTTGCATGAAGAACATACTCCCTTCCAGTCGCTTGTCTTTAAGTTGGCTTAAATTGGTCCTGTTAGGTTATGTGATAAAAAGTGTGTCCCCATACAAACAACGGAGCACAGAGGAACAATGGCAGGTGGAGCAACCTGAATAATACTCTGACACAACTACACCCAGGGCCATCACTGGTGAAGGACCAGCCCATCAAAGGCTCATCTCCACGCTGGGGCAGGGGAGCCCCAGTAACCCAGTCAGAGAAACAGAGCCCCTGCCAGGGCTGTCACAGGAGAGCCATCAGCCCCATTGCCCAGGTGTGAAACCAATCCAGTGAGCCAGCTGGATAGGCTTACAAACCAGTCACCTTACAAACTGAGGGGGTTACTGCCTAGATGGTATGGCACACGTTATGGAATGCAAGGGAAGAGCATTTTGGGATTGCACAAGATTTATTATGGGGATGTTTAGGGAGAATATGGCAATAAAAGGTGCCAGTCGCATGTAAGAAGGTCAGTACAGTTAGTCTGTCCATGCCCTGCACCTTGTCAGTGCAGTCTGTTCTATCTTCTCACTAAATTGTTTCAAATTGTTTTCCCGCATGAGGAGCTCTCAGTTCTCTCTCTCTCTGTGTGTGTGTGTGTGTATGCATGCATGTGTGTGTGTGTTTCTGGAGTGCCAGCAGCCAGTGAGGGTGTGATCACTAGCAATTATCAAGCCACACTAGCCAGCAAGTAGATGGTTTGGGAGCCAGCTGTGTGTGTCTCCAGGGGTGAAGATGCTTTCAGAGGAACCAAGAGGTTCAGGCCAAATGACAGAGAGATTGTGGAGTCTGGAGGTCTACTGAAAGATGAGTTTGTGTGTCTGTGTTTATCTCTGTGGGAGACAAACTGGGGAAAGTGAATATCCAGCTACTGGGTGGACTGTGTATCTAAGCCCAGTTACTGAAGACATTCACAGTGTGTGTGTTTGTGCACATGCATGTGTGTTTGTGTGTGTGTGTGTGTGAGAGGCCTGCACCAGCAACTGGAGTGGGGCTGTGGCCTCGGGGGCTCACCTGCCTGGGTGCCAGCACACAGGGAGACAAGGGATCCCAGGGCAGCTACTGGATGGATCCACAGTGCATGTGTATTTCTCACTAACACACCTTCACCCTCATCAGCCGGAGAGGGGTACAGGATGAGGCTGTTGGCGCTGTTTGTATTTGTGCGAGTGCTGAGCATTGTCTGTCTGTGCTGTTCTGTGTGGCCAGCCGTGTGTGTATGTGTGTATGTGCAATGTATATGCGTATTTGTGTGTGCACCTACCGGGAATACATGCTCAGCCTCACTACTGCTTGAACTTGGGAGCATGGAGCTGCAGCAGCCTCACCTCTATCAGGCTGCTAGATTCAGCAGCTCCCTAAAATAACCCATATTAGGCTGCTTGAGTCATGGGACACATTAAAGGGGTGTAATTCATGTTGAAGGTACCATATGAAGACCTAGGGTTTTATCTATTTAAGATTCTCTCATGGCTCTCAGTTTGTCTTCAACCACGGGCCTTAAGTCTCAGATCCATGATCAGGGAATCTGTCTGAGAGCAAAGACTACATTATCTTAGCGTTTTATAAATCCTGTAATAGCTAATGGAACACATTCCTTAGGCAGCATAGAGGAAGCAGCAGGAGCACCTGCTTTGGATGCTCACATGAAGGAATACTCACTCTTGGGAAGATCCAGCTTGGCCAGGCAAAGCTCCTTGCCAAAACTGCAAGAGAACAACATACAGGCAAAAGTCACAACTCTTAGGACAGAGATGAAAAGCAAGGCTTGCTCCTTTCTGAGGAAAGAAACTGCAAGCTCACAGACTTTTAAAGATGTGACTGAGCTATATCTCTTCTTTCTACCTTCCTGGTTTCATCCTTGTGGAGGTGCTGACTGGTCTTCATTTTCTTTCTTCACACTAATACTGGTGACATGCAAGCAACTGACTCAATAGTGGTTTTTAATGTAAAATACTATGTATGCACCTTGTGCCTCTGTCTCCAAAGCTTAATGATGCTCACTCTCTTGGAGAGACCATTTTCCCCAGGTGAGCTCCATGGGAGTATTTTGGCGGAAATCAGTGCTCAGCAAAAGCTCACTAGGCCCAACTCAAACGTTAGGCGATGCTGCCAGGCCTCCTCTATTAAGGATTTTATATAAGGGCCATCAATTTGTGATCTAAGCTCTCAGGGTAAGCTTGGGAATGACAAGCTTGAGAAAGGGTCAGGATGGCCCAAATGGTTTTAATCCAACAAGATCCTGGACTAAGAAAGTGATACAGACACCTAAAAATATTTCAGGCAGCTGAAAACCCAAAGGACCTGATTGTTCTCTCACTTGCATAATTTTTAAAAAAGCATATAGTGAAACTCTATTTACATCAGTGTGAGCAAAGAATCAGACCCAAACCGTTGAAGCCATGTGACAGATTTGCTCTACAAAGACAATGCCTTTTGGTCCATTCTTTCTGTTGTTCTCAGCATTTTCCTGAGCAGGTCCCAACACCCTTTCAAATACTCAAGTGCCTTCAGCCCAACTCCTCCAAGACACTGATTCACTCACCCCAGAAACAGCAGGGTAGGCCGGTCGTGGGAGACCAGGCAAGGCCATTTTACTATGGAAGGCAGTTGCAGAGATAATCTGGGCAGATGACATTGTAGCCATACTCTGCATGGCTTTATCTTTAGCTGCCTGATCCTATGGGCAAGAGTAGAAACAAAAAAACCAGAATTATTATAATGATAAAGAAGTTGCCCGGTCTAATGCTGCATAACCAGGATTCTCATCAGCTTCTTTGTAGGGAACAAGCACCTCTGAAAGCCTGGGCAGCAGACTCACCCATAACTGTCCTAGGAACTCTTCAAAGCATGTAAGTCTTTCACCCACTACTATAACTTCAGATGTGATTAATCATCCTTTCTGAAATGCTGGGATCACTGGTTTAGAGACTGCTAAGCATTTATCCTTTCTGTCTGAAGGCTTTCAGCCACACAGCTGAAATGTTTTGTTATGGAAAGTACAGTCCTAATTGACTCTCGTGTTTTAATCATTGGTAGGAATATTCAATGGGAAAGACTCTTGCTTATCAAAAAAACCCTCTAAAAACAAGCTCACAAAAGGAGTTTGTCATCATCACTGCAAAAAGACTACTTCAGATTGGGACTGCATTAGTCTCGGGTAGAGTTGATCATTTTATTCCCATCCCTGCAGAAACAGGAAATCTTAATAACCTCCCAGGGCACATATGCAAGGACATTCCTTTTTGTATTTTAACAGAGCTGTGGAATTGCACACATTTTTACAGGCAATGACAGTGCAATAACTAGGGGGTCTGATATATGTTTAAAATATATTTAAAACAAATAGCATTCTTCATTTCTTCTCCCAAGGAATAAATAGACAAACATAGGCACTTCCCCACATTCTGCCTCCTACATCCCCTACAATTAATCTTCATCCTTCAAACACTCCACATTTATCTGCGACATTATAATTATAATGGCAATGCCACAGATGAATTCATGACTTGGAGAAACTGTTGAAAGAGGTAAGCTCTTGCTGTCTTCTTCAGAAATTCTCACTTCCCACTTGCATTCATTGAACTGCACTAAGTTCTTACCCTTGGGTCTCCGTTCTCTCTAACCCCTCCACTTCCTGTAAGTTTTCTGAAGTTCAAAGCCCAGGGATTCCATGTGTCTAACACAAAAACATTTGGAGAAGGCATAACAAAAGCTCAAGAATAAATGATAACCTTTAAGTGGAATGATCAGTAGGAATGGGCAAAACTTAGATATCTTCTTTTTTACAGTATCTGTGACTCAGTACCATTGAAGTGAATGGAATGGAAACATTTTAATTGCTGAGAAGGTTCCTAAGATTCTCCAAAGCTATGGGAAAGTTTTTCAGAATCCAGTTTAAATGATGCTTTAGGGAAAACTTTAGGGATTACCTACAACATTTTTTAAGGGTAAGGATTCTTTTCTGTTTTTTCATGACATACATAAGGACCATTTCCCAGTTGCCATTGCGGAAAAGGATTTTTTTCCTCCCCTTACTTTCTCACTGGAAAAATCATATTTGTCTACCTGAGTTTATACATGAGTTTATGGGGAAGAAGCATTTCGTTGTGCAAGTATTAAAGTTAAAAAAAACAAAACAAAACAAAAAAAAACTATTAAGAAGGGAAAAGATTTTCTCTATTAACCCCTGTTGTGTTTTTCCGTTTTGTTTAAATGTCTGACAGACTTCTGGAAAAAGCATGTTTTTGTAAAAGACATCTCCTTTCTCTTTCAGCTAACAGTTCTGTATTCATTTGTATTGTGTTTCCAGTACAAAAAAAAAAAGAAAATGAAGCAACAAAAAATTTTATCAAACATTTGCAATGTTTGTATTTTCTTTTATTATTCTCAAAATGCATAATAATAACACTACCACCACAATTTCCCTCTTTTTCCTTAGTACAGGTGATATCTATTAGCCGCTACTGACTTCTGGGAACAGATTTTTCTCCAAGCTTTACCCTACTTTCCCACCTCTATCTGTTATAGGCATAGTGCACGCTTAGAGAAGACACCCCAATTTGTGTGGACATGGTAGTATTATAGTAATATTATAATATTACATGCTGAAAAGTCAGCATGTAGCTGCTCTGATCTCTAGGATATAAATATGAAAATGTGTACTTGCTATGGAAAATGAACAGTGATAGAAGAAGACACAGCTATCAGCAGGAACTTGGAAGAAGGGCAGCAGCTTTTGTGATTTCATTTCCTTGCTCTTTGAAAATGACTAGCGAAAGCAAAGTAGTAAATGAGTTGAATCAGTGCTACAGACTTGCCTCTGCAGGCAGAAAGGAACAGTCTGGTACTGGCGAATGGTTCACTGCAGGCAGCTGTGCAGAGCTCACAGCATGGCCTGGGGTGGTGTAAAAGGAGAACAACCAATGGCTCCATGGAGCTCCCTGAGACACCTTCATTCCCTGAGAACAAAAACGGCCAGCTCCTGTGTGCTAAGTGGAAACAGGCTCGGCTGACTGGCTTTTCAATCATGCCAAATCCCAGAGCTGTGACACGCAAGGAATGAAATCAAGGTTACAGATATAAGCAGCAGTAAATCTTTTAACAGCCTGGGCAGTTGTTTCCTACTTGCTCTAACTTGCCTTTCAAGCAGGCCTCCACCTGAATTGACCACTTAACAGCACCACAGGTTTCAAGTTTAGGCAGCCCTACCTAGAAGCACTGAATTAGACAGTTGTAATTTGTGGCTCCTTCTCTTTATCAGAGCAGCTGGAAACACAACAGGCTAATGACAGACACAACACGGTTTTCTAAAATGGAGCTGGGGATGGGATGTGGGGGGTGCAGTCATGACTTAGAGGTAATCACTGCTTGCAATAGAGATGCATGCACTTCAGCACTGGTCAAGACTGAGTGCCAACAGTTCACTCACAAAGAGTCCACTTCTCCTGGTGCCCAGAGAGGAGTTGCCCAGACAGCCAAGAGGAAGCACTAACAGCCGTCCACTCAACAGTCAGGGCTAGACTGGGCTGTCAAGATCATCATCATCACCTGAAGCATGGAAGATCAGGGAAGCAAACACACTTCCCTCCAGATCACTTACTTCCATACCAAATCAGGAAGGTCAGCATGCACCTTCCTTCTCCAGCTGTCTCAGTGATACATAACAAGGACCAGACCTCCCATCCTGCTCGGCAAGCCCTTTCTGGAAGGCTCACATTCTAACAGGGGACATGCTCTTGTGCAATTGTCACCGATAAACTTGACCTTCTTGACATTTCTGATAATTCAGTCTGAGCATATAAACCATCTCCCTGCTTCAAATCTGAGTAGAAATAAATGTCAAGAGGTATCAGTTCATTAGCGTGATCTCAGAGCTCTTCCTATAGAAAGGAAAACACAGATTTGCTCAAGCAAGTAGTCAACCATTTTCTTTCTCATTAGCCCAGGCCTCTTCAAATTAGGTCTGAATTAATCAAGGGGCAAAATCTATTCAGCTGGCAGGCACCTTTTTACCTGAGAAGATGCCAGCTGGCTTTATTGCTTCCTCTCAGTGGTTATGCCAACTCAGAACACTTTCTCACAGACAACTCCACATCACTACCACTAGTAGAGGTGGAACTAGCACTGCAGTAACTGTAAGGCTACCCTTTCCCAAGGCCACCACAACACCAGGGACTGATTGCTTGTCAGCATCTGTAACCATAAACCCCTCCTTCTCAGGTAAACACTCTTTGCATACTCCCAAGTCTAAGGGTCTTTCAGTCTTGGATGACAGCAGCATAAACCGGAGGTAGAAATCAGACACATAAAAGTTAAAGTTATTGTTTCTTTATTCTTTAAATAGAATTGCTCCAGACATCACAGAGCTACAACAATACAAGTGTTTGCACAACACTTCCTGGGAAGTACCTTTTACTCCCCAGCTTACTACAGTTCAGTGGCTAATCTCACCCTTTTTTAAGGCTATTCAAAGAGGGAACGGATGAGGGAATGGCTGACTCAGGGGGCTTGCGTGGTATGTTAAAGGATACCCATCATACCTTGAGCTTGGCTTGGATCTCTCTAGCTTTCCGCCTTGCCAGGACCTGGATGTGACTAGATACCTGCATTGAAAGACAAAAATCCACCTTCATTCCAGAGGAGTACTTGGTAGTTACTTGCAGAAGTAAACATACTTTAGGCACCTTGTGCAATAGGGAGTTATTTAGGGTTAGGGGGAGGGGGGTTGAGGTAGCAATGAGATGCTTTTCTGAACATAACTTAAGTGTCATGAAATGAGGTGGGGGACCAGCAAAGGTGGGCCATTTAAGGTCTTTTCCAATTCAAATGGCTTTATCAAGCCAGAGACCTCCTTTAAAACTAAAGAACCCATCCTTAAATCTAGGGATTGAGAGTTCTGATCTCTTTGCTCCCCATCTTGTCCTCCTCTTAGGAGAAGGAAAACCCATGTTCCATATCCCTGGCCGCTATATAATGACTCTCAGAACTTCCCCATATCTAACGTGGGCTGAAACACATCATAGAATGATTTAGGTTGGAAGGAACTTCTGGATGTCATCCACCAACCCCATACCCAAAGCAGGTCTAGGTTGCTCAGTGCTTTGTCTGGCATAGCCTGGACTGTCATTCCCAAATTACAAAGATTCCCTTTTCATCTTGTGTGCCAGCTATTTTCAAGATCACAATTGCTGTCCATCTGTCTGGGCTGAACAAAGAATCTTCATATAGAGGACCACTGATGTTCACTGAAACATTCATTAGTAGACCAAACAAATAAAAATCACACACTGTTTAACAGTAGAAAAATTTGTTTGTCGTGATGTGGTTGGGAGAGGTGAGCATTACAGTCCTACTGTTAAATGCCTGAGCTCTGATGACTCTTCCCACCATTCTTATTAACCAGCTCAGCACAACAGCCTCTTTCCAGCAAAGCCAAAAACTAATAGCAAGTGAACAGCAAGGGATTTGTTCTCATAAGCCCTCATTGTGTCTAGCGGTCTAAAGAAGCTAATGTTTACAGGGAAAACTTTATACTTACCTGTTTCCTTGTGCGTGTTTTCCCTGTTCTCAGCTTAATATAGCGGGCAATCAGCTCATTTCGGCCTGGAACAGAGAAATAATGCAAATATAAGTTTAGAAGGCTATGACCCCAGGGAAAAGATGCACAATGGAATTATCTATCTATAGACATCAGCAGTAGGGTGGTACTCAGTCACACTATTTTCTCTCTTAGAAAGGTACTCATGAGTTCACATGGTAGAGGTCTGAGTTTTAGGAGCAGAACTTTGGGCTGCAAATTCTATTTCCCAGTTTGTATCTGTAGAGCTTAAAATTACCAATAAAAAGGAGAATCGTATGCTTTGCTTAATAATTACATTACCACGGTGTGTACAAGCTGTAAACATGGATCAAGATCGCCAGTACAAACAAAGAAGAAAAAGGAAAGCCACTCGCCCTAAAACGTTCAGACAGAAAGGCAAGAAGGAAGATCCAGGAAACAGGCCAGTCAGCCTCACCTCAGTCCCTGGGAGGTGATGGAGCACGTAATCCTGGAAACCATCTCCAGATACATGAGGGACAAGAAGATGACGAAGTAGTCCACATGGATTTACAAATGGGAAATCATACTTAACCAGCCTGATAGTTTCTACAGTGAGGTGACTATCTTGGTGGATGAGTACAGAGCTGTATATATTGTGACTCTATTAAGGCTTTTGATGCTGTCTCCCATAACATCCTCATAGGCAACCTGACAAAGTATGGGTTAGATAAGCAGACAAGGACGTGTATTGAAAACTGGCTGAATGGACAGGCCCAGAGGGCTTTAATCAGTGGCAAAAAGTCCAATTAGAGGCAAGTCTCTAGTGGTGTACTGGGGTGAATACTATTCAACATCTTCATTAATGACCTGGACACAGTGAACCCTCAGCAAGTTCACAGACGATACAAAACTGTGAAGAGGCTGATACACCAGATGGCTATGCTGCCATTCAGAAGGACCGTGACTGGAGAAATGGGCCGACGGGAATCTCATGAAGTTCAACAAAGGAAAATACAAAGTCCTGCACCTGGGGAAAAATAACCCCAAGCACCAGTATATGCGGGGGGCCGACCATCTGGAAAGCAGCTTTGCAGGAAAGGATTTAGGGGTCCTGGCTGACAACAAGCTGATAATGAGCCAGCAATACACCCTCGTGGCAAAGAAGGCCAACAGCATCCCAGGCTGCATTAGGAGGATTGTTGCCAACAGGTCAAGGGAGGTGATCCTTCATCTCTACTCAGCACTGCTGAGGCAACATCTGGAGTACTGCATCCAGTTCTGGGCTCCTTGGCATGAGAAAGATGTGGACATACTGGACTGAGTCCAGCAAAAGGCCCTCAAAAATGATTAAGGGACTGCAGAATCTTTCATATGAGGAGAGGCGGAGAGAGCTGGGACTGTCCGGCCTGGAGAAGACTCAGGGGGAGTTTTATCAGTGCATATAAATACCTGACAGGAGGTAATGAAGAAGAGGAAGCCAGCCTCCTCTTAATAGTGCCCAGTGAGAGGACAAGAAACAAGGGGCACAAACTAAAACAAGTGAAATTCCATCTGAAAGGAAGAAAAGAAGAAGGGGGAAAGGGGGAAAGGGGGAAAGGGGGAAAGGGGGAAAGGGGGAAAGGGGGAAAGGGGGAAAGGGGGAAAGGGGGAAAGGGGGAAAGGGGGAAAGGGGGAAAGGGGGAAAGGGGGAAAGGGGGAAAGGGGGAAAGGAAAAACAAGATGAAATTTTTTTACTGTAAGGGTGGTCAAATACCGGCACAGGCTGCCCAGAGAGGTTGCAGTCTCCATCCTTGGAGATATTCAAAACCTGACTGGACACAATCCTGGGCAACCCATGGTAGCTGACCCTGCTTGAGCAGTAGGGCCAGACTAGACAATATGAAGAGTTCCCTTACAACCTAAATGAGTCTCTCATTCTGTGATTAAGTACAAGAAAATAAACAATGGGAAAGTACATGGAAATATTTACACAGAATTTATCCGTGTGACATGATACAGTGAATTAAAAGTGCTTTCAGGCTCTTGCAGGTATCCCAAAAAAGGAGCATTCTTCAGAAGAGATATAGAGAAGGAAGCTTAGCTTTGTGGAAGGTTTGGGCAGCTCCCATAAACAGGAAGGTGGGGCACTGGCTGGGAGAGGTGAAGGAATCCTTGTCCGATTACGGACCAAGCATACATTGCAGGCTGAAGACAGTTAGGTTTTACACCTTGATTTTAAGAGATGACACAGTGAGATTAGGGCCTTCAGGGCCAAGGGAAATGAAGACAAGTAGCTTTATGGTCAATGTGAGAGGAGAGGCGAATGCAGAGATGCAAAGACAAGATGGTCATGGTGACAGATAAGGGAAATGGTATTAACAGCAACATGAATGAAATGGCTAACAAAACGTGAAGCTACACGGTCACTGGTACAGAATTTGAAATTGCTGGGAATGAGAGCAGAAAACTGCAGAAGACTCAGGTCCAGAATTTAAAAATCAGGAAGAGAAACAGAGAAGGCTGAGCCACTGACAACTTCAGCAGTGAACAGGAGAAGCAAGCTTAAACCCCATTCACAGCTAGCACCACAGAACTGTTTGAGGGTGGACACCAAGACACGAGGCAGACCATGCAGGTTCTATACACTGGCTCCCATGTATCAAATCTAAGCAGACACACAGATTTTATTCTTTCCTGGAGATGGAGGAATAAAGAGCAGAAACAGAAAAGCAGCAGCTACACATCTGAACTCTAGGCTGATTCAAGGCAGAAAACATGACAGAAAGAGCAGGCTCTGCAAAATAATACATTTGTGGTCACCACACTAGTAGCGATACAGTACCTCAATAAAGAGCAGAGAGTGGGAAGTCCAAGGCTGTGAGACATCTTATATGGCTACAAGTGTTTGAGGAATGAAGCAGGAATAAACTGGGAAGCAAAGCCACAGCTTTTGTGAAGTTTATTTATAACAAAATTATAAAAACCCCAATATTTTCTATGGAAAGTTTATGGGCTGAATGGAGAACTTGTACATTAGGACATCACAGTCATCAAAAAAGCAAGCCGTGAAAATAGACGCAATATTTATTCCAGTAGTTTAATATTCCATGAAAAAGTTGTCACTTGTTTTTATTTTAAACCCTTGTTTAACTCAACCCTGAAAAAAATGGATGCAAGGAAGGACTCTGTGCTAGAGATTGACCACTCAACCCTTTAGGGAAGGGCTGGCAAAGCTCCTAATTCCATCCGTTTCTGAAAGAGAAGAATGTAAATGTCCATGACTGCATTTAGGCCACGTTCATGAAACATAACCAAAGCACACATGGTTTGTGCTGGGAATTTTACATTTACAGATCTTAATCTTTTCCTATTGGTGTCATTACAGAAGCTCTCCTTATTTCCCTGGGAGAAGAATCAGGTCTGTAGCTGAGAAAAGAAAACAGCTCCAGCTCCTCTGTACACAAATTAGGAGCTATTTCTGTGCCAGAAACACAGCGCCCAGCATGTAACCACTGACCTCTTCAGTTCCCACAGTTTCAGCATTAGCATGGTGACATGCCCAGGAGAGTTTGATGGGAGCAGATGCTGTTATGCTACCTTCCACCTGGCTGCTTTTCCAACCAATATAACCATTTTTACAAAGCCAAGACCAATTACTAGTGACACATACCCACACCGCCTTTTTCTAGTGCCAAGAATAATATTTATGGCTTTTCAAAGCCTCCATCTGTTGGACATGGATCCAAGTTGAAAGGTAAGAAACAGCAGAAGTGATTCTTCTTGCACAGATGCCAGCATATACGAAATTTCAGAAGGACAGTTTGATACACGTCAGAAGTAGGAAATGTGCAGAACAAAACAAGGTGCTCAAACCCCATTATCTATAAAGAAACAAGAAGGAAAATTTATATACACCAAGAGGACCCTTTGAGGGGCAAGGGGAATGAGTTAATGGAAGAGAGGAAAAACTAGCCTTGAGAATAAGTGGATGTGGAGAATTTCAGGCAAACTTTTAAAGGGCTATTTTTATTGGGCTATATTGACAATTTGAACACGTGGAAACTCTCCAGACACTGGCTCAAATATGGGTCATCCTTGCAAAACTAATTTCAATGAATTCTCAACCAGGTATAATAAATGTTATGGAGCAAATTTAGCTTTGTTGTGTTTCCATGACAATCAAGAAATTATACAGACTGAGCAGTCTGATAGAGCACTGTTCTGCTTCAGCAGTAGAGGACTGCAGGGGTAATCTGTGTGAGAGGATGCCATGAACAGCCCCGTGCCAGTCACAGTCAATACCAGCCATCTCCAAAATGGATGAAAACAACAATCCATCAAAACCTCAACCAGTCAGAGCAGCACAAGCTACCTTTTTCAAACATATTTTGGAAAGGGTAATAGCCACTAGGGGCAGGAGACACATGAGGAGGCACACAAAAGGAACCACAAAAGGAGACGTGAGGATGCACAGAAGGAGAAACGCAAGATATGTAAAAAGACACGTTTGGAGAAAAGGAAGGAGAAAAGGAGACATGTGGTAGGGGACATCGTTGGGGACATGGCTGGAAAAGTACACTTGGAAAGAGGTGCTCCATGGCAGGAGTACACGTTGAGGCAACTGCAGCCCATGGAGGACCCATGCCAGAGCAGGGACAACCCTGAGAGGACTGCAGCCCATCGAGAACCCATGTAGGAGCAGAGGAGCAGCAAGAAGCAAGAAGCACCAGAGGAAAAAAAACTAAAAAGCAAGGACTGGCAGAAAGAACATTTACACAGTGACCCCAGCCTCCTGCGCCACCCAGCACCTCATCAAAGGAATCAGGAGGAACTGTTATAGAGAATAAAACAAGGGAAGCTAAGACTAGGAAGTGGGGAGGAGAGGCGATAAACTGTAGTTGAGCCTGGGAAAGTGGGAGGTGTTTCCCTAAGTGTGTGTTTAACTGTTTGTCTTTGACAACGTCAGCAAAAATTGCAAAGCTCTCTCAGGCCATGTACTTCACTGGAGAAGACGAGAGGGAGGGGAAACTGTTGTACAAATTGCACATATTAGAAGCTGGTATAGAAATTCTCTAGAGAAATTTTCTAGAGAGAGCATTCAAATGTGGATCCTCAAAATTTCCAGTTTTAGAATTCACTTGACAGCACCTCTCATACAGCCTTCCTCTTCCAGAAGTGTGTCCCCACAGAGCCAGGGAAAAACAGAAAGGTGGCAGGGTATATTAAGCTAATAAAGATATGGTAGCAAAAAAACAGGTCACTCTACAAAGACATTAGCATCACAGGGATTACTAAATATAGAATTATGCAAATTGCCAAGCCCAGTAAACTCTGCAGCAAGAACGTATTAAATTACCATGAATCAAAACTGCAAGAGAAGCAAGTCCTAAATGTCTTTTGTTTTTCTTATCAGAAGTTAGATGTAAGCAGGTATTATGCTGCTGGAAGCCTGCAGGTTCGCAGCCTCTGGAAAGCACTTTCTTTGTTTCACAACCCTGGCTGCAGGGTCAGCAAAGACTAGCACTCCTCACTTGGCTGGAACAGGCAGAGCTGTCATAAACCGTCAGATGGTTCATTTTTTAGAGCCATGTAAAGTGTCCCTCAGTAATCTGATCATGTGTTGTGTTCTTAGAATAACTCCCGCTGAGGCCTGCCATGGTCACCAGAACCTGCCAACAGTTGTGCCTCCTCTGTCGAAACTGCGCATTGGGTTTCATGAAGCTCTAGCCAACATATCAACTGCAGCGCAGCACCCAAAAGCTCTTTATCCTCCCTGTAGCTTCCCCTTAGAAGCATGGCATGAAAAAAGGAGTAAAAAGATATTCTCTTATGTTCTTTACCTCTCACTCCTAACACATAAATTTCCAAGGGCATCAATTTAGCTCCCACTCCGTCTTACACTAAATTGCAAAATTTTGCACTCAGTAGTTACCCAGGAAGGTGTTGCTAAAAGAAGTGAATAAAAAGGCTTTTTGATTCTCCATTCTACACTTGTGCTCCTTTCAATATAAGAGGAGAGAAGTGTCTGCCTCCAAGCAAGGGGGAAAATCAAGGAAATTCCCAGCCATAGAAAGCATTTCCCAGTCCTACCTCAAAGCTTTGTGCTGGCTTTCTGCTAGTAATGGTATATTATATTACTGCTTGTACAAGAGGCAGATAAAGCAACTCTTTAAGCCTCATACTTCCTCACACACCTGTTGCCGAAGAAAGTAGAAGAACCAAAAGCCTCTATTCTGTGATGAGTGAGAGCAAAGAACTCAATGATTTCTGCAAAATCCTTCCAGTGGGAAACTGCATGAAAGCATCTGCTTCTTGGTAGCAGTATCTTTTCTGTACCCAAAGCAAACATATGCACCTACCTGTGCAGTGCAGCAAAGATAAGAGAACTACAGAAGCAACTATACAGCTGTATCCAGCGAAAGGTTATTCAAAGCAAGGTCAAGGAAGCCATCTCAACTATCATTTCAATCTCTTTGTGTCATTTAGTGATAGCTCCTGGGACATGGCTGTCTCCTGAGTCGATCGCTGGAACAGGCTCCCCACAGCACCAAGCCTGTCAGAGTTCAAGGAGCGTCTGGAGGATGCTCTTAGTCATATGATTGTGTTAGGTAGTCCTGGGAGGAACAGGGTGTTGGACTCGATGATCCTTAATGGGTCCCTTCCAACTTGAGATATTCTATGATTTAGTTAACTGTTGATTACAATCAACATAAACATAATGAACTGTGATGCATCAGACAGCATGACCAATAAATCTAGACACAAGAGGGAATTTAAGGACACCTCAGCTGCCCACCAAATGTCAATGTTTCTCTATGCATAATAAGCAAAACTAACTGGCGAGCAAGTCTTACCAGAATGACACTTAAGGCAAAAGCAGTTTGTGTTATGTTCACAGGTGCATGTACAATATGGGACTAACTGCCACTGGTGTTTGCCCCAATCCACACCTCCCTGCACAGCCTTACTTTCCATCTCTCATTCCACTGCTTCCTCCTCCCAGTTACACTAAATGCCTTCCTGGGCATCCCCTTTTCCAGAAACAGGGCTGCATGTGTCAAAACCCACATTTTTGTCTTTCTGATGGCTAATCCCATCTTCTCATCAAGATGCACAGACACTCAACTCTTCCTGATATAATCATTCACATTAGTTTTAATGCTGTCTTTAGTAGACTTTCCCTTCATCACAAACCATCTTTTCTTACCAAAGCCTTGGCGAGAAGATTCTACTAGCTTCCCAATTTCCCAGTCCAGCTTTTTCAAGGCAAGAGAAAATGCAGTACATGACCTTTCCTTCTCTGGCCTGGGTTGCCTTCATCCCTTCCTATCTTCCTTGACTTTTGGCAGTGATTAATGTCACATCTTTCTTGATTACTTAGCATGCTTGCTTTCAACCTTAAAATCTCTTTTTCAGGAAACTTGTTTATGAAGTTTTAGACTTTGGCCTCTGTCTCTCCTAGGTCCTTTTCCCCCTCTTTCTGAGCTTTGTCTTGGTATACAACTTATGTAATACAGTGATGATGTTCAGCATCCAAACTCTTTCAAAGGCTCAATCCTTCCCTCCCTCTCTGTTTCAGCTCCTACTTTTACTATTAATTCCACTACCAGAGCTGAGGCTATCCCCAAAGTCAATAAAAATTCTGCAGTAACCATCTCCCTATTCATCCCTATCTTTCCACCTCTCCTTGGGAGCCTCCATCCTCACTCCCCCACCATTAATCTCTAAACTCTGTTGTTTGCTCTCCACTGGTCTTCAGTCTTTGTTGGTACCTATAAACTAAACATACTGAGCTAGTAATGCAGCATGGTGTCTTGTTTTTCCCATTTATCTGGACTGCAACTGTGGCAAATCCCTGTGGGAAGTAGCCCCAACAGCAGTGGACAATCTCAAGAGCAGCATGTTTATTTTTAGCTAGGAGCAGGGGACAACTCTTTAAATGATATATAACGACGAAGTTCGCTATCAAGCTCCTTTCCAGGCTTCTTTTTAAACAACCTGTATTTTTATTCCTAACTTCTACACTGAATCCAGAGAACTGTATTCAGGAGGCAATAAAAAAACTTAATATATCACTATGACCATCATACTGGGATCACTTCCCATGAAAGAGACCACAGAAAACCATACTGCATTTTACTGCACTGGCCTATCCTATGAAGACATCTCTCCCCACACCAATGCAGAACTTCAGTGCTTAACAGTCAGGTTCGAGTTCCCATAGCACAGTTACACACACCAGAGAATTTTATATTCAGCCGTGAGAAGAAAGTTTCCTCACTCTGATAATTTATTCCATGCTTGAATTTGCTTGGTATTAACGTTCCACAAGAAGATTCCCTGAACTCATGCAGTCCCTACAATAAGGGGATTTTGAGATGAAGACTTAAAGAAAGCTGAGCCAGTACTTCTGAAAAATATCAAAATAAACAGATCCTTGAAAACACGATATTGAAGTGATTAGCACCACCATATCATCAGCTCTTCCCCGACATACCTGTTTTCATCATTTGACTGTGCAAATGCTGAGCTCCTTCCTCTTCTGAAATGACAAAGAAGTTGAAGCTTTATTTGTGGGGCAGAATGTGCCAGTCAAGCACCTCACGTGGGGAAAGGGCAGTTGGGTGATCAATCTGTCTGAGGTCATAAAACTCAGTCGTCTCATTTACTAACTGGTCTAAACACCGAAACCCCGTCTTGCATAAAAGGCTTCTTGCTGGGAAGGTTAGTGTTTACTCCTCTCCTTTTCCACTGTATAACCTAAATTCACACCTAGAAACACAGGAAGTGCTATCCTCATTTAGAAACTGCTGTTGCTTGATGGCTGGTTTAAGATGCTTCACACAAGGTGCATGACTGAGGGATAATAATTACAGGTTTTGGGAAGCTTCTTATTAGTTCCAGATAAGGAGTGGAGATAAATGAAAAGTCAGTCACCACAGGTGTAGTTACAGCAACAAATTCATCAGCAAAACAACCTGAAGAGGTTCCCCTCTCCTCAGCTAGTCATTCCTCCTCCTGCAATATTCCATCAACTCCTATGTGCAGCTGTACCAACTAAATTGCTGGAAGAAGGGAAGGGGGGGCAGGGAAGAAGTGGTTACGCACCACTCTAAACGTAATTACCAAAAATTCAAAAATAAGCCTCCCCACCCCCCATTTGGATTTTGTTGTTGTTTTTTTTTGTTTTTCCCGCATCAGCCTATTTTTAATTGGATTGGTGAACTAGTTCATTTTGTGGCCACACTAACCACGGCATTGGCACAGCAGAGAGAACAGAGAAAGAATCAGGGCAGAACTTCTTAAACCAGTTTTGCCACCAGAGAAACTGTAGCCTGGAACTGTACTCCACCTAACCCTCACACACATACAGACTGGTAAGAAAATGGGCAAGGCTCTTCCTGTGCTTGCATCATTTGTCTAAAGGCTAGACAGAGTTAAAGTGCCTCCTAATTACTGCCCCAAAGGCACGTGGGGTTATTCCGTGTAAAGATGAGCTTTTACTAAGGTACAACAATGTATGCATGCAAGAATCCCTCACCGTCAGCCTAATGGGAAGCTCCAGGCTATGCAGCTCTTCACCCCTTCAGTCTTTAATACAGTTTTTCAGTGCATAAATTGAATGTCCTCATCAGCTGTGTTTTCCCACATTATCACCTCAGGCCATAGAAATGTAAGATAATCCATCCAATAAGTACTCCTCCATATACACATTAAGGGCTGCAACAGGAACAGAGCTGGGACTTCTTCTGGTGCTTCCCAGAGTAAGACTGATGAGAATCTTATAGAAATTGTCTAGATTCAGTTTGACTGGGAAATTCCACAATCACACCAAAGCAGCTGTGTATAGTAACATGAGTCCTTCATATGCCAGAGAGTGTATCAGATAACACCCGAAACAGCCAATAACAATCCTACATGGAAAGGCATGTCAAACTAACAGCTTTCGGTCTCTTAGGACACCTGAGAATGACAACGTTATACAGGCACAAACATACTTTACTCACTAAGGCCCAGGTTCAGAAAAACATGACCGTTGAGGGTAGCACTGAAACTAATGCTTAACTATAACAACATCCTCCAGTTCCCATGAGTCCAAGTTCTACATTACAGACCCAGACATCTGCTAAATTCTTCCTTAGGTCAATAAATGTCTTGTCTGCTTGTTTCAATAACTTCCAATAGCTGCAGGGTATCTGAAAGCAACTCTCAATAGTGCTTCAGTGATATTGCCTCAAAGGATACCAAAAACTTCAGCATCTCTCCTCCTCCTCATTTTGCGGTCAGCTGCCTCTGCTGTGGCACCAGTAATACACTGTTTCTTGCAGATTTCTGCCCCAAGCGCTAATCTTGTATACATGCCCAGATGACAGGCTGACCAAGTACTCAAAGCTTCAGCTATCACAGAAATTGGAGCTAAAAGGGGTCTGTGAGATCCACACAGCCACTTGCTGCGTGACCAGCACAGAACCATGCAGTTCTCAAGGCATCTGGCTTGCTCTGGCTTAGTTCTGTGAGGAGCTGTGACTATTTCACTTGACATGTAAGACTACACCAGGACCCAGTCCCCGCCAACTGACTGAAAGTTATGCAGCAGCTTCAAGGGGAGCAAAAGAACCCAGAAACTGTTATTGCATTATATGAGTAAATGAATACTGATTTTGTAAGTGGAATGGCTGCCACTTCACCCATCTTCAGTTTTTGCTCAATCATAATTTAGAGTGCAGTCATTGTCCACGATTACTTTAAACCATCGAGTTATAGCTTCAGCTTAAACAAATGGCTGGCTACTGCTGGAAAAGTGTTTGCCTTTTTCCCCTAACTCCCTCTCACCAGATTGTTCCACAGGTCAGTTCAGCTCTCTAATCTGGCAGAAATCTGTCCAGCTCATTTTGCCAGAGTAGTTTGCTATCAGTTTAGCAAGCTAAAATGGATCAGCAAGGACTCCGCTGGAAAGTGAAGTTAGCCTAAAGAATGGGAGCATAAAACTGGGAGCAGAGCAGGGGAGCAAGGAAATAAGAGTGGCAACTCCCTCTTTTCTTCTGCAGTGAACTGTTAGGTCATCTCACTGTTTCTGAAGGAAATATATTCTTGGTCTCAACACAGAACAGTTTTACATCATCCCAGCACTAGCAAAAATAGTTGTTAAAGATGCCATATCCTGTAACAGGTGAAAAGAGAATGTGGACAGAAAAGCCTAGCAGAAACACAGGCTTCATAACTGGGTAGTTACCCAGGAACTGGTCTGGATAATCCTGCCAAGCTCATAAAATTTCCTTACAGTGGCCTGTGATATTTCCCCTCTGTTCCCTTTCTGCTCCTAACACTGGAGCAATTCTGTTCTACATTCTTTAAACACCTGTTCCCTGACTGAGTTTACACCGTAAGTCTCATAGATAGCTGGGCAACCATGATTCAGGCAGTGACAGGAGAGCAGGAACAAGAGGATGACAAAACTATTTAAGCTGCAGGGATACCTAAAAATGCATATGGATGCAGAAGGAAATTTGCAAATATCTAGGTGCTCCAACTACCTTACAGATGAAAGCTGCTGTATCTAGAATTGTCAAATCACTTTCCTCCAATCTTAGCCATAAAGGATCAGACTAGATATGAACAGCTTAAGTAGAGCTGGCTTTGCCTCCAGGCACAAGAACAGATGAGATGACCTTTGAAGGCTCCTCCCAGCACCATTTTCTATGATTCTACAACTAAAGATGATGATGCAGTGGTCATATGCAGGAATGCTCATAATCCCCAGTCAAGGTTGAAGGCAACATTGTGCTAAATACCACACATGCACGTGTGTTTCCCTGTAATACTGTCATGCTTAGAAATAGGCCTATGTCTACAGCACTTGCAGTAAACAACTTGGGTCATTCCTATTGGGTTATCTCATCAAGCACTGGTTACGCTCCTGGCACTCCAGTTCACAGACTCCAATCTGAGCTCCTGAAAAGGGATTTGCAATTACTGTACAAATCACACTCAAGAAGAAAGAAGAGTGATTCTAAAGACATTTTACATGAAAAAGTTTCAATGAAAACAGTGTCATTTCCTGTTCAAGAAGCTAGAGACAGAGCACGACCATGCCTGTATATGTGCATGCAGTGAGCCTCAGAATTTGAAGGAGTACCCAGAAGATGGGTCACAAGTTCAAGGTGACAGCAATGAGGAACAGCTGCTGGCTATGCACCCTTCAGCAGCAGGTGTACCCAGGCCCCAGAGGTTTAAGTCAGCTCTGCCAGTGACCAACAGACTTACAAGACCATCTGTCTGGGCACAAACTGCACACAGCCTTCCCAGTTTTGCTGCCCAGATCTTCACCATACACAGACAATACAGGGCTTGTTATGGATTAGCTAATGAGCAACTGTTTAAACCAATAGACAGTCCTAGTTCTCCTGTGCTCATTATCTGGATCCTACATGAATGAGAATACTGCCTCTTCTTTTAGCTGTAATATTGTCTTTTTCTGATCAAGCAGCTTTCCTTCACTTTAGGGCACCCCTTGAGGCACTAGAACCTGGAAAGGTTATATTGTCTTGTACTGTTTTTGCTTAACAGATGTATAGGGATAAAAAATCTTTATTAAAGTAAGTTATATTTCATACATGCCCCAGCAGTAAGGCATGCCTTTGAAAGATACTTTAAAAGAGACTTCATGTGATAGGTTTTGCTTACTTGCACTGTAGAAATAGGAAAGCTCTTTAAGAAAGCTCCTTTTTTCCTATGCCAGTTCTCCACGCAACCTCCATACACTTATCAGCTCCCTCTATTTATGTGCAGCCCCTTGCTTGAGAAACGCTATCACCATTCTCTACCCAATATCTGACTAATCAACAGAAATAAGACAAATTCTGAGAAAGCACTCACTGTATTTATCTTGAAGCTTGCTCTTCCTCTTTAAGACCTGAGAAAGTGCCTCTGTGTCCATCAGTCTAATAAACTTATTCATGTCACAAACACACACATAGTATAAATCATAATACTAAAAATTTTGAAAAAAATGCAGATATTCACAGTGGAAAGCAATATTTGCTCACCACCTAATGCCCACTGTTCTCCATTTCCTGTGTAAAATCATAGTATGTCTAATCTAGAATCCACCTCTCATTCATACAAAACGCACACACACAGCATTCCTTGGGACTAGTTTTACAAATACATTCCTTACAGTTTTGTCTGATACAATTTTAAAAGTCCCCAACAACAGCATTTCCATTCTAACTCCTTACAGAAGAGAGAGCCCTCAGCACTGAGCACCATGCTGTCATGAAGCTTCTGCTGATATCCATCCTATATTCCTTCTTTCTCTCCCATTAATCCTAGTCATGCTCACATGTTCCACATAAAATCCCTCTCCCTCCTAAATGTTAACACCCTTCAAATATTTTTAGACTGTTATTATGTGTCCCCCCACCCTCCACCTTTCAGTCATCGCTTAGCCAAGCTATGTATATTTAGCTACTTTAATCTTTCCTCCTAAATCAGTCCCTTCAACTCCCAGAGCTCAATGTTAAGTCTGGTATGCTTGTTGCTCTTCTCAGAACTCACTCCGTGTTTTTGAGATCTTTCTGGTAACGTGTTTGCAAAAACCTGTCCAGAAGAAAGCTTTACATGTGCTTGTTTTAAGGAAAAAAGAAACCCAAGCCAGTGGACATTATTAATTTTCACTTTCCGTGTCTGATTTCTTTCCCAGGTTTTGAATTCAATCTCAAATTTTAAATGTAAATGAACATTTTGTATATTTAAGAGCAGATTAGCAACTGGAAATATTTGGATCCAATTGTGAAAGTATGCAGTGTTTTTAAAAATGTAAAAAGCTACTAAGGCTTTTTTACTAAACTTTTCAGAAAACAACTGGAAATGTGTAAAGTTACCCAGAAGCACAGAAGCAAAACAAAGCCTTGCAACAAGGGAAAAGGCTGACAAATGAAACAGAAACAGTCTCTCAGGTACAAGGCAGATGAGTGGATACAGCTACAAAGCATAAAGCTGGCTTACTGAACTAGAAATCAATTAAACTGGCTGTGTTATTTACAATGCAAAAAAATCAGAACAAGTGCCTTGCTGACAATATACTACTATGGATCACCTCTTATCTTGGAGAATTACTAAACGTTTGAAATTTAGAAATTAAAAAGTCAGAGGAAGAGCCAAAAGAGTAATGTAATGTTGCTAATGAAGGAAGTTACTTGAACACAATGAAAGCTCTGTGGCTGCAGACATATACAGTGAGAAAAACATAATCCTACACAACACGCTTGGTTTTAAGCCTGACAGATAAAAATGGGACTACAAAGCTGCTAAAAATCAAAAGGGACAGGAAAAAGTATGTGCCCTTTGTTGAAACAACAGAATAAGGCCCCCAAAAAAGTAGTCACAATAATTTTCATAGCATGTAATACACAATAAAACTGCTAATATATTTCTGTTCAGTACTAAGTATGTTAAGAAAAGATGCCACAGCCAGTACTATTAACTCTATTAACTGCAACAGCAAGCAGTCTCCTGGTTGGTTGGCATTTCAAAAGTGGTAAATTCCTCAATTTTCAGGAAATGCTTGGAACTCATGGAAAAATATTTCTTTTTATGTTTGCATGGAGAAAACACCAGTTGAACTGACATACAGTTTAACATGAAGAACCCTAAACTCAGCTTACGAAGGAGATGGAAGGAAAAATTGACAAACTCCATCAGAAGTTTAACCTGCTGCAAAGGTCTCCAGAAATCTGGCTTTATCTAGTCAACAACAAAGAACTAGAGCCACACAAAAGTGAAGTTGAAAGCTGACTCAGTGAAACAAAACCTTGTTATCGAGCAACTCCAAAAACATCACACCTACCACCAGGAAAAGGAGAGGAGGGAAAAGTCTGCATCCTGACCGACTGTCCACGAATCTAAGTTTTGTCTGTCTTCTAGTGTTTAAAATGGGAGATTCAATTTTGTTACCAAAACTGTGGGATAAAGGGCCATTCTACGGTTCACTAGGTCACAATAACGGAAGGGATAGGAACTGCAGAAGTATTTCTCTGAGGGATATCACAGCTGAAATCCAAATTTTCAAATTATCTGGGCCAGCCAGTTCAGTGTCAACTAAGCACATTCCCAGCATGTTCCAACTGCTTCGACTGAAACATCATCAGGTGAGATGCTAAACTAGATACAGAAGAAAGCATTTGAAGACTAACACCTTGAAGGTTTTCATATTTGTAATAGCTGCCATGCTTCTCCCTTCCCTCAAGGAGAAGTAGTGTTTATGAACTGGGACAGGCAGTGTATGTTTTGTGCTTCTTCAGGTTTATTTGTTTGCTTTTGAGTTTTACTTTTAGTGACTTTCTGAGGTTGGGGAAAACATTAACTGATAACATATCCCTTTGAGATGAAGGCAATATCCTGCAAATTTACCTGGTCGTTTCAGAACAGGGGTGGGATGGACCACCTGTGACATGGTAGTTTTCAGCATCAGACTGACCTTTTATGTCAGCTTAATTCACTTTGCAAGCTCAAGTCTTTGCAGTTCAGTGCCTGCTCCAGGTTTTAACTAGTAACATGGTTAACTATCCTTCTATCACTCAGCCTCTGAGCTTTGGACATCTTTAAGTATTTCCTATCAGCCATACCAGGCCTTTGACTCACAAACAGATGGTACCAGCCTAGGAGATAGATGACTGCCCCCAGCTGCTTTCCCCACCCTGCTCAGCACAGAAATGGCTGAGCTGTTTGTAAACCAGCTGCTAAACTACTACCTCCTACAGAACAGCAATCTAATAAGCAGCCACCAATTCTAGCTCCTCTTACAAAAAGGTGCTCCAAGCCAGATATTTGTGCAGTGGAAGGGAACACTGGACAGCTAAGGCAGTAGCTCAGTTCTTCCAAACTCTTACTTCCTCACTTGTAAATCAAGGCCCCAGCAGTGTCTTGTCAAAACAAATACCACTTTGCTAGTTACTATTTTTTATTTCTCTGTCCTCAGTAGTGTTGGGAGACCTGCTTTAATTAGCATCTCCATGCAAATCACATAAAGGTACTAAGCTTTTTCCCCCTCTTCTTTCTCTAGACCAGTACTGAAGATGCCAGGAGACAGTGACTCTAACACAGAATTCTAGGATTGCTTATTTGGTACAAATGCTACAGATATTATTTCTCCCATGGAAGAACATAGTTGGAAAATGTAAGAGCCAGATTTGTAATATGGTACCCCCAAAGGCAACACTTATAAAAATTATCCTGCGGGACCTTAGTGGTACCAGAAGGCACCAGATCAGTAAGTTAACGGTGCCCTGGACTCGCTGCTTCTAATGTCAACACAATGACTAGGAGAAAAGATAGCATCCCATATCAAACAAGACAGCTTTTTGTGCCTTAAGCAGGTGGTAAGCAGAGACTGCTGGAGAGGACAGTGAAGGCTTGTACCCGGAGCAGCGCTGTGGTATGAGCTTATTCAGTTGGGATGCTGCCTCCAGTAATGGAGCATGTCTAGGAGGGCAAAAGATAATGAAAGAAAAGGCGGCAGCAAAGGCATCAAGACACAGATCGTCAATGTACAGAGAAGAACCTGGCTGACTTCCAGGTGACGTAGGGATCATGTCCACTCAGCAATCAGCAGTGGACGGAGCTAAAGGGCTGTAAGCAGCAAACCGGCTTGGAAGAGGCTAGGGAACACGAGCACGAGGCCTGTGTATAGGCTGAAACACACCTTTCTGTGCAATTTTAAATGTATTCAAACAAAACAGTGCAAGTTCTTCATATTAGCTTGGTTCACTTCAGCTCATTCAACATGTTTGCTGGTAAAAGCTACTAACTTTAAACTGATAACAGGTTGCCTCACAACAGGAGAGAAGTACATAAATTGCACATAGAAGAGATCCTGGGACCTGGAACATCATGCCCAAAAGAGTAGGACCACACAAGCCACTCCTCAGTGGGAAACAGTGAAATAGTTCCCCTTTTGTCAGGGGAAGGGGCATATGCAGTTCTCTGTAACACCTCGCCCCTTGGTTCAATGAGTTCTATGCAAGTCGGTCACGGGACAGCTAAACAACCGGCTCTTGGAGGCAGGGCCGGCTCCACATATAGCTTGTCCTGTTCCATGAGCTGGCTCATAAGCGGTGAAGATGAAATCAGGGACTATATTTATTCTCCCTGCCCGGTCATATCTTTCTATAGATCCCAGGCTGGGCCCTGCTTCCTTGGCATGGATCCTGGAGACTAGTAAGCAAAGGAGGGCATAAATCAGTGCCTCGGCCTCTGTCAGGAGCACATCGAACCAACCATCCACGCTGGGAACAGGTGCACTGAAGGCAAGCAGGGACACTGTCCCATTTGGAGTAGTGGGGGAGGGATTTCATTTCTTCTCCCAGAGCCTAGCCTAAACTTTTCACCCTGCAAGTGGGTTATTTACCTTCTGCAGCTCACCAGTGTAGTTAACTAGAGACTTTCCACTAAACACCAGTCCATGCTAGGTCAGGCCCCAGCTAAGTCTCGGTGGTTTCTGTAGTACATTCTACTTCATTTTTACTTTTGCTCTCACTCTTCTTTCTTTTCTGGTCCATTTTGCTCTCTGCTCTGACACGTTCACTCCAAAGCTGAAGTATTTCAGGGACTATGCAGAATGATTAGTAAATGAAGACAGTCTTAAAACACAACTGTAATTTTTCACCAGTAATTTTAAAGTCACTTGTCATGGAAACTAGTGCAGACTTACAGGGGCAAGGAGCATGCCGCTAATCTATGCTTAATAACCATGGGGAAGATTTTCAAGTAATATTTTAGTTTGAATAACATTTTAAGCAAGCATTGCTTCTGTAAGAAGCAGTCCTACCCTCACCTCAACCATGGCTGCTCATTCCCACTCTCATCATCCCTTCTCTAAGTACCAGCACAAGCAGCTGTGCAGTGAAACAAATCAGGGGACATATCCAAATTAAACTTCACTTTTTTCCACTTTCTGGCTGTGTTAGTTTTAAGCTGGATCAGTTCCCTGGTCAGTTCCATAGCACAACCACAAAAATGTTTGTGCCAGCATAGAGCAGGAATTGATGTCTACATCAGAATATTGACACTTGCTGAGCCTCAGGGTGATCAGCCTTACTCCAGATATTGCTCTATACAGATACAATGATGTATGTACCCAGTAAAACCATCCACTGGAGATAAGGCTGTGTAAACAAGACACCACCCATGCCCCCATAGTGAGAGCAATCCATTCCCTAGCTCAGGGAACAATGGCCCGATGGGTGGACAGAAACCTGCAGAATGACTTGTGAAGTACTCCATGTGATGCTTCAGGGCATGGTGCTCCCATGATGGGGCCTGCAAAGACACACAGATTCCAATGTAAAGGAAAAAAAGCAAGCATTGACTGGGTAGGAAGAGGGTTGCCTTCCATAAGATCCTTGCTAGTGCTTTGAGAAACAGTTTTAACACCTTGGGACTTTTAACCAAATGTTGTGCATTCTCAGCCTTTGCTTTACTTTTTAGTCACCGAGTTACCAGATGGCTTCTTCCAATACTGACTTAGAGAATCCAGCCCAGACCAGCTTTTTTGTGGACAAAATCAAAATCAAAATTTTACTGTGGAATAGATCAAAAATCCAGTTCAAAATCATGTCTACCACCTAAAAAGTTGACTTCTGCTGCAGCTGCAAGCCAGCACTTTTCTGCATTCAGGGCTGGGTATCTAGCTAGCTAGCTGAGAAGAACCCACAGGTGAAAGACATTCATGCCAGAGCTATAAAAAGGCAACCTACAATGAAAGGGAGCAGCCAGAGATGTCTGTTTTCTGCCCTTCTTAAGATCTCAAAAGCTTAGCTAGTTAACAAACTGTAGGTGTTTGCACACCACCAGCAGAGCTATTCAGGTGTTCAGGGGCTGAACTTCTGCCCTTTAGCACCAGAGACCCAGACCTTTACCTGTTAGGATAACAAGAATGTTGGAGACAGCAGTGAGAGATACCATAAAAGACAGACTTAGTCACACCATGAAGCCATTATATGATATGTATCCAAAGGTAAGTTCAGTAGCATGCCCAGCTCTGGGATCTACCTTATTGATACTCCCCTGAAAAAGACATCTCTAATTCTTTCTGATCTGTGTGCATGGAATGTTAAAATCTTCACTGATTTTCCTAAATACAACTTGAAGCGACCAACTGCATCAACTTGGGATCACCTGAAAGAAGAGTTCATTCAGAACATCATTTCATGCAAGGCAAGTGGCCTGCACAGGGCAGGCTGCCTGGAGATTTGTGATGTGCCCTTTCTTTCTCCTTACCGTACATCTTGCCTTCGTCTGACAAGATAATCTTCCGCCGTCCACATGGTGGGTAGATGGCTAGCGCTTCCTGGAAGCTCTGCTCAATGTCCGGACTCCACACACCCTCAGCGTCATTGTCAATGGGTTTGTCCAAGGCCTCGCTGCCCCCTGAGTCGTTGCTCCCCTCAGGGGAGGTGGGAGAACTCCACTCGTTGGAGGTAATGGTGCCAGCTAGAAACTCCAAGGTGCCACGTGGAGAAGCAGACTCAGATCCTGTGATGACAAACACATCCCATCTGTCAGTTAGAGATCCTTCTCTCTAGGAAAATGAGGAGATACTAAAGAAAAAAAAAATTAAAAAACCTCAGTGAGGAGGGGTTTTACTACAAGTTTACCTTAAATGGTAACTCAACCACGTGCTTGATTTCTATTAATGTTGAGATGAAAATTTTTTCTACAAATCCTTCTGATGCAACAGCCTGCTTCCATATCTCTTTGGCTTATTAACTCTCTATCACTTCCCAATTCTTCTCAAACACAGTGTCTTCTTGCCTATGTCTTTTGTCTCCTCATTTCCTTCTCCCTCTGCTGTCATTATCTGTGTAACTGTTATTTAACTTTCTGAAGCACGCAAACAGGGATTCAGTCTGTGGGAAAGACTATACAAAATAAAGCAGTGATGAATTATCTAGTCATCACTGAGCACTGGGGCTGAAATTTTCTCAGATACTGTTTCACTGGATCAGAGTTAGTAATCGGTATCATTTTTAACACTGACATTTCTTCTTCTCAAGGATCAGCTGCACTTCTAAAAAGCAATTCCTGGAGACAGACAGTTTAACGCAATGTCTCCCAAATCTCAGCACTACATCCTGGCAGGAGCAGAAGGCACCATGAGTAAAAGGATAAAGGCACTAGGTTGCAGGTCAAGAATCCTAGGCGCTTAGCCTGTTTCTACTGCTCATCTTCAAAACGACCTTGGTCAAATTCCTTCAGTTCTCTGTGCCTCTCTGCCCCCTCATCCTTTACCAGTCTCAGGCTATTAGATTTGCCACTGGGCAGGAACAGAAACTGGTTTCTCATTGAACCTAAGCAGACAGCTGCTAGCTCTTGAAAACTACAATAAATTATAGTCTACTTATAAACGCCTACAGTAGAGGCTGAAGTCATTGAGTGGAGCTGCTAAAACACTCATTGAGAAAGCAACTTCAGACCATACAGGCACTTCCAGTCAACCATATAAGACAAATGGCTTTTAAAGACACAGATCATTCCCCTGCCTTAATACCAAAGTTGTTCGTTTACATTTTTAATAGTTTCATTATCTGAGCTACAAAGAATGTTCACAAGCCACCATATGAGAATCCAGTTAAATGAGAGAGTTCAAAACTTCCCTGCGTATCACCACATTGAGCTGGGTAGCAAGAAAATCAGAATAAGACTTTTTTTTGCAAGAGCAACAGAATCATCAAACCCATACTGAACAAGAGAGTAAGGAGAGAGCTCTGACACACCAAGTCAGACTAGCTCAGAAATATCACAGTGACAATGTAAAGGAGGACAGAGGAGAAATTTGGGCATGGTCTATGTCAAACACTAGCTAGAACTAAATTTGTGCAGTTATGCCATGCCCTATTTGGTAAACAGGCAAAGCAGGTACATTCACTCAACTTCAGAAGTTCAAAAATTCAGGGCTCACGGCTCCAGAAACTTTTCTGACATCAACTTAAAAAAGCATTACATCATACACTCCTTTTTAAGTCTCTTTGGTTTCTTACCTCTTTGGATTTCATGTTTACAAAATGAAAGACCATAATGACTAGATTTTTTATTAATTTTTTTTTAATAAAAGCTGAAATTCTTAAGAATTTTATCATTTCAAAAGCTGAAGTTGTAAAAAGAGTTGACAACACTGGCTCTCAGAAGGTTTCACTGCTCCTTAATGACTTTAGACAGCAGCAGATACGTATTTTACATCTCCATAACCCACCAAAAGCTCAGGAAACAAAGGAGATAATACTGGGCATTTGAATAATTTCTAGACACAGTATACTTCTTACATCACGGTGCAGCATTTTAACAAGTGGTTCACATGGACATTTAGAAAACCCAGTATACGACTTATTTCCTGTGAGGATGTTTGGAACATATGAACCACTGGAAGGGCCTACCACTGTCCATCCATCCATTCCAGCCCCTACATTAGATTATTTGAATCCTCTTGACCCATGCTATACATTTTCAGAGCTCTAATGAACATGGGAAGAAATAAAAAAAATGGGACGTGAAGGGGGCAGAAAGGGGAACTCACACTTGGCCTTTACCACTGGGACAGACATCCCAAGAACACTGTGAATGGCACCAAAGCAGGCAATGCGACTTTTAAGGGATCCTGAAATGAACAGTAACAATTGCTTCCCTCACCAAGCATCTATCACCAATACACCCCCTTTCACTGGCAGATGCTCAATAAAAAATTACACGGGCATTCAAGAGATTGTCCTGCTGGGGAATCAGCATAGAGGAGTAAGCTTCTGTTTCTCTGTCAGAGTCCCTTTTGTGGAAAGCTATCTGTTCCAACTGTTCTTCTTTTGATATTTCCCCAAGCATCCCTAGTCCCTGGAGGCTGTCAAGACCCTCCGCATTTAATGCGCATTAAAATCTCCACAAACACAAGGCACAGACTAGTTTTAACTTAGGCTGACAGACTGAGAAATGGAGGGGCTCAGAAAGAAGCCTAAGGTGTGACAGCAAGCGTATTCATAGTACCACCTGCATTTGGAGCTGCAAGTCTCATGACAGTCAGCAGGCTCCACACCAACTGAAATCATACTCTAACTGCTCACCTGTATGAATCCCAAAAGCCATGGTCACTGGAAGCTACAACCTCTGCTCTCAAGCCAAATCCCCTAGCAATGCATACAAGTAGACAAAGTAATCTCCTAGGGAATGTATGGCCATCATAACCATAAAAAGCACTACTTTGAATCCAGTTATTTTCATCTCCTTAATGTCCATGCAGACACGGATGGATACCTAGCAGATGATTTCAGGATGGCACACTTACGTTGGAAACTAAGCAACTATATCTGAAGCATAACTTCCCCCCCCCCCCCCCCCCCCCCCCCCCCCCGGCATCCAAACCCTAGGAGTTGTTGCCTGATCATTTCAGGTTTTACAAGGCTTCATTCACATCTGTGCCAAGCGCCTTTGGTGACAAAGGAAACTCTGGGTCCTTTCTGATCCAAGGTCCAGAATAAGTGGAGGAGAAAACATATGCTGTATTCAGTTCAGTGTCAACTCCCAAGACTCTCTTCTCCAAACACGAAAGAAAGTTGTGCCAACTTCTGCAGAAGTCACTTGTATATTCAGGAAAGTCCGCAAAACAAGAGACAGAATATGTGAGCCTTATCTCACATTAGTCTAAATCAAGGGACATGTGGAACATAAGAGCAATGAGAGAAGAAATTACATAGATCTTGAAGTGACTAGATACTTTTATTTTTTAAATGCTTCTTACTTTTTGTGCCTTGACCAGCAATGTTAGTCCTATCCCAAGCTACAGCTAGGTCAGCAGGCGCTGAAATGTGCTATTGTGGCCAATCCCAACTTTTCTACACCCTGGGGCCTGATTCTGCTTTCCCTTCTTGGCACTAAAGCTATTCCTGATGGATGGTGAGAAAAGTGGAATTGTACTGACTATAAAATCAAGGATGTTTAGCCACCTCCAGCTGAAACCTCAGTAATCACCCAGACACTAACACAAATTGGCCTTCTTTTTGATAACTTCCAAAGAAATTTCATAGACTGAAATGACAATGAAAATCCTTGTAATTCTGCCTCCAGTTCAGTAAGATGCCAAGGGCTTAAAGGGCCTGCAAAGTTTTCTTAAATAATATTGCTTAAATAGTAAGCTCCATGTGCAATCCCAGGCAATACTCTGTGCTCAGAGGCAATAAACACTAACACAGGGAGTCCTGGTCAGGTGCTGTCTGTCTATGGGTCTCTTCTTTGGCTGAAGACTTCAGGCCTTCCGTTTCCTGCACTGTTGATCTGAACTATGAACTCAGTGATGGCCAAAGTGGCCACTTATTAAACCAAGAAAAGCAAGCTGTAGAGAAGCTGGGGGCTAAACTCTATGGTAAATGGCTTTATTAGTATGGCAAGTTGAAAAACTGTCAGTGGAATCACTTCCCATTGAAAAAGCAATCTGTTCAAAAATAGAGCATTTTTCAGAAACATGCTAATGTTGAATGTGTTATTTATAAGAAAGGTTTGAATAATATTCATTAGTAACTACTTTAACAAAATACAAATGCTTCAGCATTTAGCTTTCAGTTTGCTTCTGTTTTCCCATTCAATCAATAGTAACTATACACATACAGCTTGGTAACTTTAATGGTGATTTGTGTTACTGAGTGTTCTAATACCACTAAATATTTTAGTACTTAAAAAAAAAAAATAGTTTACAAGTTCTGCTTATGGAAGAGCTTGTAATCACAAAGCTTTCTTCTGATGTGGAGGGAATTTGATTCTGAAATCGCTAAACAGACATCCCAGTTTCTAGGCATGCTCAGACAATTCCTCCCCCATCTGAATCTCCTCGCCAGGCACAGTTCTTAGGATCAGAGGAGTCGGAGGATGTTGTCCCATTCTTGTAACAGGAAGTTTTGCCAGAGGTCCCAGGCCTGGTGTTTGTTCTCTTCAGATTCCCTCAGTTTGAACTTACACTCCTCCTCTTGGCTCTCGTATTTCTGGTATTGTACCTTATAGTTGTTCTTATTCTGATCCCACTCTTATTTCACTGAGGGATGATTAACTACCTTTCTTTGTGGGGTCTAGTCATGGATTCTCTCCCAGGATCAAAGACACAAGCCCCTCACAGCACCCCCACCTCCTCACCACAGTATCTCTACTTCCTTGTTATGTTTTCCCTCTGTCCAAATACTGTTTCTTATTCACTCTTGGTCCCTGTTCTTTCTGCCATGGCCCATCTCTTAAAGAGTCACTCACAAAGGCAGGCTTTTGGGTCAGAGGAAAGCAAAACCATGGAGAAAGCACAAAAATCTTTCAGCTCCAGCAGCTTTGTTTTAATTGTTCTGATGCTGGTAATTTCAACACTAACTCTCTTTCCTTTCACACATGGTGGCTCATTGAGATTCAGAGATCCTGCAGGGCTAGACAGCTGCCAAGGGCCCTTCAGCGAGGTCTCATTGACAGAGAGCACATCTTTAACAGACTCCGTAGTCTGACACATCTGCTTTCTAATATCAATCCCTCAGTCATTACTGTTGGTAACAGCTCCCTCTTAAGTGTTTGTGGCAGCTGCTCAACACAAAATCATACTTTCCTGAGGATCTGAAAAATTGCAGCCAGCTGTCTCCAGTTGTTCAGTTTTCTTAGAGCTGCTCTGTCCAAAAGACTCCCCCCACTCCATGGCCACCCCCTTTCCCTCCTGGAACTGGTATCAAGCACAACACGCTAACCAGAGACATCCCTATTCACTCACTCCTCCCAGGCAGGAACACTCGCCAGCGCAGCCGTATGGAGTCTGACAGTGCGGTTCCACTCCTGCTTCTGAGCTGGCTGCACTCTGAGGCAAGTCACTTCACTTCACCAAGGACGTCCCTTCATCCTTGGTCTCATGTAATGGAACTGCAAGCTGTGGGGGCAGGGACTGCTTCCCATTACAGGTATTCCTTGATGTCATTGCAATGCAAACAAAACCAAACAATTCCGCTACTCACTACCGTAGTAACATGAGCCAAATACTGCTACTATAGAGGATCTGAAGCACAACATTTTCGTATCTGATCAGCAGTCAGAGAATTTCAAAAAAGAATGAGTTCAGCCAGAAAAGAAGATGTCCTGCTGCTCAAACTATAACTTTAGAGTAGTTTATAATAATAAGAAAACCTGGAAACAGCAACAACCAGTCAGTTACTTCCATCCAGAACACGCTAACAAATGAGCTTACACAATGCAGTCATACAAGATTTGGGTTTAGGAAAGCAACAGTTTGTAATACTATGAAATCTATTGTGCGAGGTACGATGGAAGATAGCATTCAAACTTACCAGAGGAAGAAGGCTGGGAAATTCTACGGGACACTACAACAATAGCTCAGTTCCTCTGAAAGAGAAGAATGAGTGCAATCAGTAGATGAGTAGCTCCAAGGGGGTGCAACTCAAAGACTGCAGGGAAAAAAAACGTTCTGAAAAGGGAAAAGGTGGGAAAGCAGCTGTTCAACAATAACTAAGGTCTGTTAAAGCTTGCAGGCAAAAGAGGACAGAAACCATGAACATGTTTACATGGTCTCTACAGAGCAAAATAAAGATGCAACTGTAGCAAGACCAACTAGCACTGAACTGTATCTAGGAAGGTAACAGCACTTTGGCAGCACCAGCCAGCAGCCAGTCGCTCAGGCTCTTCAGGAGCTGCACTCCAGTCATTAAATCAGCCTGGAGCCAGAGCCGCTCCGTTTTGGCAGAAGATCCAGCAACAGTGGAGATGGGCGGGTGCAGTTACTGAGCCTTTTGAGGGGGCTCCGCTCAAACACTCCATAACAACTTAGCCAAGTGGTGAGACTGGCTACGATCTCACCTTTTGCCCTGGGCCTCCTACAATCCCTGAGCAATGCTGGCTGTTCCCTGTGAATATCTCTATCCACCCAGGACACCAGAGTAATGCTGCCTAATCCTATCAATAAAACCAGTTAAGGTAAGTGTTACGTGCTGTAGGCGAAGCAAAAACTCTTAACAGGCAGCAGCGCCAGGCAAGGAAGAAAGGAGAACTGAGGTTTCCCTCTGTGTATTGGACAAGGTAATATATTCATTACATCTACAGGCTGCATTGTGAGATTTTTGTCTCCGTCTCACCACTGAATAAGACTGGTTTACAAAGGAACAAGCACTACTAGCTTCAGATCACATCCAACATAAGCTTGGGCTCCAGCTGAATGCTTATCACACTGCCTAACATAAAATCAAGCTTGGTTTGCTTGCTACACTGAAACTGCCTGCAGCAGCTGCTGTTCAAAAGGCACCTGACTTCCTGAGCAAAGCAAAACAACGCTCTTTAATTATTGCAGTAGCTGAGCTCTGGCTGAAGCAGAGAGAGGATGTAGTGTCCAGCACAGTGATATAAATCAAAACAAGGACAGAGGAGAACTTCTATCAGTGCAGCCCTGGATAATGCAGTCAAACAGGATGTGATGAGATAAGGCTGTGTGTGGCCTTGCACACCATCCAGTCAGTTCCATTCGTGATAAAGGAAACAGAACACAGAGCTTTGCTGCCCTAAGGAGGGGAGAAAAAAAAATACACAACCCAACAACAACAAAACCCAAAGGCTAGTTCTGCTCCCACTAGTCTAGGGGTGGCCAACTTGGGGATCGATACTGAGCCACAGGCAACTCGCGCACAGCTCCCACATACGGGCTACATCACAAGGCCACCAGCCTTGGACTGACAAAATGACTACTGTGTGATTTACATCTCAGCTGGGAGAGAAAAATGAGCCAGCAAGGGCAGCAGAGATTGACACTGCCAGGTTGCCCTGGGATTGAGCCACACACTGGGCTGGCCCCAGCCCTCAAAGGAACAGTGCAATTCCTGGGGAGTCACCGTTATCTCCCATGCGGGAACTGTTCCCAGAGCTCCCATTCTCCCTGACTTTCCAAGACATGTGGCATGTGTTTCACAGCTTCCCAAACAGATGAAGGTTGTGGCAGGGTGAAAATGGTTAGCCAGCCTCGTGCTAGCAGCAGTGGTCAGCAGGAGTCATTCTCCCGACAAGCACGGAGCTGGTTAGAAAGCAATAAACCAGGAGGAAGTCAAATAATCATGTCCCTTTTCTATTGCAGAATCACCAATAGTGTTAGCTAACACGTTTATCACAACTGTCCCTTCAACGTTCACTGATAAAAATTGCGTGGGTCCTACCAAACCAAGCTAGAGACAGAAATAAATCATGCTTAGCTTTTTCCCAAAGAGTATTATTCACTTAATTATTAAGGAATAGGGAACCTTTAATAGCAACCTAAAAAGGCCTTGCTCCTAAACCCACTGAAAGTTAGTTATCCTGAAAATCTCTCCATCAGACTCAAAAGCCCCCATTTTACCTATGGAAAAAACTATAGCACAAAGACCTAAGTGAACCACCCAATGACAAAATCAGACTGGAGGCAAAATCCAGACAAGAATTTCAAGACAAGAAAAGATGAACTTTAAAAGTGATTTGCAATTGCAAGTGGTATAACTTCAGAGGGGGTCATGATTAACACTGTCTGGAAATCGTGCGTCTTTTGAGTCTTTCCTGACAAGTACCACGAAATTGAGAGACTCATAATGCCTACTTTATGATATCCAAATCAAATTCTTATTTCCTAATCCTGCCTCCTGTTCATGACATCTCACAACCTCTTGTCTAGGACTCAAGGGTAGATGTCCCAAAAGAACCTCACAACTGTGACATACTTAGCTTCCCATGGCACTAATGGCAGAATTTCATATGAACTCAGACAGGAGACAGACGTTTGCAAATCTCATCCAAAGCAGTGAAAACATTTAGCTCCAAAACTATAGCCAGTCTCCAAGAAAAGAAATAGCTGAACCTGGGCTAAGAGTCTTACAACAGAATAGGCAGAAGCACTGACCACACAACCCACGAACGTGGTCAGATTGCCGCATCTGCAGTGCTTGCAGGTAGTCTGTGTTGTGTTGTGGCCACAACCTGTCCGGCCAGGGCTAAGCCTTTTACTAAAACCTCAAGACAAAAGCAAACCACAAAGCAGCAGAACAGGTATATAAAATGGGACCTCAATTCAGTCAACCAATTAAGCACGTGCCTTGATTTTAGGAGTAGTTAGACAGGAGCTTAAAGCTATTTGATACTTTTGATAAACCAACGCCTAAGTAAAGTAAAGAACAACCATGAAACATCTGCATCACATAAATGAACCCTACTCATGGCTACCAACCAAGCTGCACTCTCTTGGGGTACTCAGAAACCACCCCAGCTCAGTTTTGGAGTATACACTCCACCTGGAACATGCAGCAGGTGAACATTCACTGCTTACAGCTAAGATGATCACTTCCTGAGGGCTGACACTGAGGGAAGTCCGCCAGGTTTGTTTTTTTGTAAAAGAGTCTGAAATTTCCTAGCAGACAGGTGCCAGCCATTTTAACCGGATTCTAGTTCTTCTACCAGTTCGATACAAGAGACAGTAGAGCCGTCCCCAACTCGGACTAGTGTAATTTTGAGCTCAGAACTCTCCCCTCTCAACTGTGGCGTAAACACACTGTCATTTCCAAACCACTGAACATACAGGGATTTCACAGAAAGCAAGTGAAAATCATGAGAACCTGTGAGTACAACCCCAACCCTCAAGCGGGAATCACTAAGCAAAAAAGGAGAAAAAAGAAATGACAAAAACTGAACAACACAGGTTAAACTTGCCCCCAGATATTACAGGAAAGCACAAACCTTCCGATTTATCTCTTTGCCCTTCCAGACCCTTCTCGCCAGGAAGGTCAACAGGTTATATACCTTCTGCTGGATTAATCTACAGGAGAACAAGGGCAGCTAGCCAAGCAAAATTAGATTCTTAAAGGGACACAGCCAACCACAGACTTGACTCCAGTTTTTAAAACATGTTCTTACAAATAAAACCTGTGACCAAAAACAGTGGAAAAAAAATGCTGCTTCTCTATTTTTCAGTTAGCTTACTGGGTGGATAGAAACAGTGATTTACATTGTTTCCCCTGGACAGTTACTTTCTTCTGTTCACGTAGATCCTTCAAAAACAAACGGGGGCGGGGAAATAAATAGGATTTTATTTATTTATTTTTAGAAAGATAAATCAAAGAGCAGTGAGTGTACTTGGAGAAAATCTTCTTATGCAAACCTCTCTTTTACACCTCTCTCTTTTTTTCCCTGAGCTGACAAGATTTTCAACTAAGAGAACCTCTCTAAATCCTGCTAGTCTGGTATCAGGGAGCTTTATTTAAAGGACCTGCTATGGAGAAGTATGATCAGGTAAGATGAACTTAAGACACATCAGCAAATCCTCCCTTTCCATTTCAGTATACACACGGTCAGTGCTCTCTTGACTTTTCCTCCTTCAGTTAAAGCAGTCCTGGTTACGAGAGATTAGACTTTGCCTGGACATCTGTCATTAATGGTTACCATACTGTTTGAAGGGAGGCACTTTGAGGACTATGCTTATCTTCTCTTTGGCAATAGCAAAGCAGATGCTTCGAGGGCTCATATCCATGCTCTGAAAGCCACTGACATTCATGTCTCAGAAGTACAGCGGAGTAAAACACCTACCCTTTGGCAATCATATTCTAAGGAAGGTAAGAACAAGGTAATTATAAACCTACTACAGAACAGAAAAACAGAGCCAGTGACTCAGCCAGTGGCACCGGGAACTGGAAAACCTGCCCCTCCCTAGCAGGAAAACATCTAATTCATACGGTCTTAAAAACAAAGGGGAGTGACTGCATCATCTCCAGAAAAAGGAGGACCCAAGGGGCAGGAACAACAACAGCAACAAAAACCCACCCAAAAAAACCAAACAAAAAATCCCCAAGAACCCAAAACACCACCTCCAAACCCCAAAGAACTCTTTCTAATCATCTAGTCTCAGATCTTGTAATGAGCTCCACGCATGCAAATTCCTGACTTTTTACAAGGCTCTACGAAGGACCATGTTGGGCATTTATTTAGCATAGTGGTGGGCATAATGCAGAAGTTGGAGAGAGAAAGGAGCATGCACTACTGTAAATCTTGATAAAACTTGATTGCTCTTCAAAGGAGAGAGAATTGCCATGAAGTTAGGGAATGAAAAGAATACACTGCATGATGCAATAAGCTTAGATTTAGAATAGCATTTGCTACTCTCCAAGGAAATCATAGCTGAAAAATTACCTCAAATTGCTTTGGAGAATACTGCTGATATTATTAGAAAATTAACTAACGGCTTCAAAACTAAGTGTAATGATATATACCAATGGAACTAACAGGCACAGGGGGCATCTACTAGGTTGCTGCAGGGATCTTTGCCAGTCCGGATTTCTTTGACGTCTTAATTAGAGATCTAAGACTGAATAAAGGGAATGTTAATGAAACTTGCAGGTGATACAGAATGAAGTTTACAAACACCAGCGGACAGAAACAACTCAAAGGGATTCAGACAGCTCAAAAACAAACAAGAGAAGCAAGGGGGACAAATAAGACTAGGTGGAAAAAGTAATGCAAAGAAACTGAAGAAACAACAATGAAAAAAACAGATAAATCAAGTAAAAAACCCTGGCGGAAGCAGGAGCTAAAGCCATGCAAGAGTGAGAATGCTGAGCAAATGAGAGCGCTGTCTGCAAAGCAAATGCTTCTACAAAATGACCAATGTAACTTTTGTCTGCCTGTGCTCGGTTATCACTCCGGGCAACAGAGAGAGATAAATCACCTCCAACACACGGAATATCAGATCTCATTCTGCAAAAGGAACACTGATAAATTGAAGAAAGTGAAGAGCAGAGTATAAAAAACAATCGTTAGGCCTAGAATAATAGACGCTGAAAAATATTAAAAGTTTAGTCTCATTAGTAGCTTGTAAGAACTTAGAAGGTGCAAACGGAGAGAGAGAGAGAATAAGCAATCATTTCACAGAAATACACACCAAGGCAAAAACTGTGGCAGTAGAGTAAGAAAACTTTTCTGATGTTTAAGTACATTGGGCGATAGGAAAGTTGCCCAAGAAAATTACTGGAAGATCCACTGCATAGCATTTATGGGGGGGAAAAAAAAAAACAAAAAACCAGCAAATGAACAAAGGACAAATCTGAGCTATAGGGAAAGTATAGGAGATCTTTAAAAAGAGGTAACACTGAGTTTTTGCTTTCTTAAGATACAGTCGTGGCCAGATAAGACAGAAAATCATTTCGCTGTCACAGGAGCCACTGTAGATATGGTCTAATGAACTACTTAAGGTGGGAAAAGATGGCAATGTTGCTAAGAAAATATCCCCGTTCTTCCTCCACTGGCCACCCCCTAGTCATTGCACCCCCTTCTCCAGGCACACCAGCATTTATGTGACCATATGATTAACTGGACTGGAGAACAGATGTGGCTGAAAACTAACTTGCTAGAAGAGAGCATTACTTTTCATCTGGATCAGCCCCCTGGCCCGGGTCAGTAAACAGCAGCGCCAATACCCATGCCAGCGACAAAGGAAAAGAGGTGTGACAAGTATGGAAACGGACAGTTTGAGGCTGTGCGGACAGGTCCTGTCTACAGCACTGCCAGCTTGAAGTCTTTGTGGACCCACCCCTTGAGTTATGTTGTGACGGAACCAAGAGCTGAAACATACAATCAGAAAAAGACACGTAATACTAAGGAAGGAAAGCTGTGAATGAGTATAACGTCACTCCAGAGATGCAAGCAGCATCTATCGGAAACTGTACTTTTCAGCTACCTTCTCAAAACTCTACTTACTGTATACGAGTTCTGTGAAACAAATACCTGAGTAAGAAAACCAACAGCAACTGTGATTTTCTTTTAAACCACAAGCAAGATCCGGTGTCATTGGAGCCCTTTTTCTCTTCAGAGCTTGGCAGTACTATTTTCATACCGTTTTCCCACAGATGTTCTGTGGGAACATTAGTTAATACTAACATTAAAACACTTATCACCATAATAACCTAAAATACTTCAAAGCCATCGGTAAAATTAATTTAAAAAATCCAAACGACTTAGCAGGAACCAAGACAGTGGAGAAATTCCTAACACCCATTCTCATGCACACTAATTGCTCCCAAGATCACCTCTGAGAGGATACGAACAATGAGCTGATACTCCAGTTTAGAGATGATAGACTTTGTCCCACGCTCGAGTTTGAGGGAGCCATCCAGACCGGGATGTAGGAAAACCCCATGAGGTGACTGCACCCACTGTCTGGCTGCCCTTCGCTCTGTCAAGCCAAGTTCCAAAGAAAACCACAGAGTCCCTCAGCATCCAACAGCACTAATAAAGAAGCCCCTCCGTATTCATTGCGGCACCATCCAGGCTCTTCTCTGTCGTGAGAAAAAGCTATCAGGACCAAAAGGCTTTAGCTACACAGGTGATAGATAGTGCAGCAGCTTCAACCCGGCCCTAGCACTTGTTATACACCCAGCCTGCTTCCCCCCTTGCTCTGTTCCTCTCGCTCCTCCCCGTTACTCTATGCCCTGTCCTACTGCCCACTTCCTTCTGTAGGAGAAGAACAATAAAACCTCTTACATTTACACAGACAGATGGACAGACAGGTGAACAAATGCTCCGCTCACTTTGCACACAGACAGTGCAATCAAGTCTAGGGGAAACCGATCTGTTCAGAGTAATGGGAAACAAGAAAAAAAACCCAAAAACCGAAACAACCCCCAAATCTCCTTCCCTTCCACTCGGCCCCCTGCATTTCAAAAGTATTTTGCGTTGTTTATTTGTAGAGGATTCACGGAACTCAACTCTTAAGGTTGGAAAGTAACATGAGTGTAACTTCAGGTTAAACAAAAGCAAAAAAAAAATTGGTAATTAGTTGTGGGTTTTTTTGTTTTGTTTTGTTTTTTTTTACTTTTTACTTATATATGACCATTCACCATAAAGTACTTTACAGAAGTCCTTAAAATACATTGAGCTACACTCCTTCCCCCTTCTACAAAAAAAGCCCCATCTTTAGCATCCCATGCAAGGAATTGTTTAACGGGAATTATCTACATAAGATAAGAGATTACTTGGGGAAGCTTTTCGTTTGGTTTTTGGTGTTAGGGGTTTTTTTTATTTAAATCCTTTCCAGAGGCACGCCACCAAAACTCAACTCTAACTTCAGAATAACTGATCTGGGAAAGCAGTATTCCCTCATCTTTCGGTAAATGCCCTGTAACAACCCACATGCCTTCTCACGGATGGGTTTGCTTACGATTGTTTTGTTTTGTTTTTCCCCAAAACACCCTCCATAATTCACATTAAAATTTATTACAGAAAGTACCGATCCTCCTCTCCGCCCCCCCCAAGAACATCTCTACGAACGGTACAGAAACCTATTTTTTCCCATTAGAAGCGCTAGCGGTTTTCAGCCGATGCGACAAGCAACCGAGTTCCCGAAGTCCCAGCGCCGGCAGCAGCCTCTTCCCGATGGGGGAAGCCGCCGGAGCCTCCATTGAGGATGTTCCCATCGCTTCCTTTGTACGCTTGTGCCTCCTCTGTCGCACACGACCGGCTCCAAACCCTCCCTCTCACCCCCTCTCCTGCAGGCACCCGCGCCCCTTCACCCCGCGCCAAAGCCATCGTGAAATAGCGTGTCCTGACCTGAGCGAGGCAAGAGCGGCTGTTGTTCCGCAGGGGCAGCGGGGAGCGGCTTCAAATCCTCCTGCTGCTCCAGGACTTTCTGCCAAAAGAGCAGATGAGGGCTCTTACTGCGCGCCTGCCCCTCGCTCCCGCCCGATCCCCACCCCCGAGCCCGCAGGGGTGGGAGCGGGGGCTTGGACGGGGGGAGCGGGCGGGCCAGCTTCTCGCTCAGCGTCGCCACCGCCAAGTCGGAGAGAAAGAGAAAAGTTGCCGGGGAGCCGCGGCTGCCCTCGGGGCGGCGCCGGGGTGGGCCCTCGGGGCTCCCCCTTCCCCAGGTCCCGCGGCGGCGGGGACGGCGCGAACAATGCCGGCCGGGCCGGGCGCTCCTGCCGGCCGGGGAGGGGAGCGGAGCGGAGCGGAGCCGGGGGGGGACGGACGGGCAGCCAGGGCCGGTGGGAGCGGAGGCACAAAGCGCACACTCACCTGAGGAGCGCGGTGCGGCCGGCGGGCCCGGGCGGCGGCGGGGAGGGGGCGGCAGCGGCGGCCGCGGCCGGGCAGGAGTTTGGGAGGAAAAGGGAGGGTTTTTATTTCCCCTGGAGTTTGAAAGGAGGAAGTGAGGAATGCGAGGAATGAGAGTTGGTATGAAATGAACGCGGCCGAGGGAGGGGACTGCCGGCTAACGCAGGAGCCGGGACGGGGCTGGGGAGGGGACTGGCGGGGGGGAGGCGAGAGAAGGGCCGAGGCGGAGTTGGGAACAAAACCCAGCGGGGCCGGGCGCTCCCCAGCCGGGGTCCGTGTGTGACCGGGGCGGAGGGAACGCGGGCAATGGCCGGAAGAGGGGGCCCACGGGGGCGGGGGAAGGCCGCCCAGCTCGGGGGGGAGCGGAGGAAGGAAACTCCGGGCGGCCGGGAGGGGGGAGCGGCCGGGACGCCGCCGCCTCTAGGAATCGGCGCGGCGGCGAGGGCGGGCGCGGCGCCCGGGAGGGGGAGAAGCTGGAGTCCGCGGCCGGGACGGGCCGGCCTCAGAGCCCTGGAAACGCCGCCACTTGCCTGGTGCTTTCCCAGCGGCGGGACTCCGGCGCTGCGGGGATTCGGCGGCGGCCCAGCAGCCGCCTGCTCCAGCCGCCGGGGCCGAGCGCCGGGGGAGGGGGCTCCGCTCCCGGGGAAGCCGCCCCGCCAGCCCCCGCCCGGCGCAGGGGCACGGCTCCCCTGGGTAGCCCCTTCGAGCCAAGCGCGGCCCGCGGACACCACTTCTTGGAAGCCCCTTAGGGATGTGATGTGATGTGATTTCCACCCAGCGTAGCCGAGCCACCGCAAAACAAACCAACCCCAACACCGCAGAAGTGGTTATAACAGTTTTATTGTCCCGAGAGCATCCCGGAAAGTAAACTGCTCACCTAACTCCTCTGTGGCTTTTCTCAACCTCACGACGAAGCTGCTCTTTTCCGGTCCCTTCATAAGCAATGCCAACATGCTGCACTAGAAAATGCTGATACAAGACTGTGAGCCGCACTGGGGTTGGAAAGCCACATCCCCAAAACAAAAGCAGTAGTAAACCAGCAAGTTTAGTAAGTGTAACTACATCCTATGAGCAGCTCCGGGCAGTGCAGCTACGTCAGCAAAACAAACTTTTTCATGTCTCCAGCAGATGACTTTGTCACAGATGCCTGGTGTGCACATAACTACCCGTGGTAGAGTTACGGCACAGTTGGCTTTGTTTAAAACTTCAATGTATTGAAGAAATGGATTAAGAAAAATCTCAGCTTTTGGTAAGAACCCAAAGCTAAAAAAGTTCGTAACTCAGGTTGCGGAGAAAAGACTGAAAACGGGACCTAAATGTGTCCTAAGGCCTCAGAAACCAGATGGCACAACCCATCAACTTCATAAACTTAGTCTTGGGATTTGGAAGGCCAACTCCGCTTTTTTTTTTTTTTTTTTACTTTTTTCTGTTTAGTTTGGCAGTGCTGAAAGACAACCAAGATTGGTAATCCTTTTTAATACACTTACAATTACTTTTCTTTGTAAGGCAAGGCAGCAATAATTTTATTTTACAAATAGTTAAGAAAAAAGTTTTCTAATACAACTGTAGGAATTGAGAGTACATACAATATAAATAAGATGAAGTTACAAAATTCAATGAAATTATTTTGTGGGTTTTTTTGTTATATAAAGCCCTGTAATGATCTCATTTAGCCACTGTTTCTACTAAGCCATATTTTAAAACATGTAATTTAATGAAAAACAAATATATTAAAGGTAGCTCACTTCTCATCACATCTGTTCACTGTGAATTCTAGGCCAGGTCTTACGATTATGTGACTAACGTATTGTTTTGCTCCCACTTCCCTGCAGAATCAACATAGCTCAAAGAGAAGGAATCGAAACCTATTCCTTCCTGTGAATCACCACACAAATTGTTTGCAGGACTCCAGTCAATTGCAGATGGAAACCCACTCAAGAGAATAGAGGGGTTTTGGTGGTGGTTTTTTTATTTTCTTTACTGGTGGTAATGTAGAAGCAAACTATTCTCCTTAGAGCAGAAAGCAGAGGGAGCTGGGCAAGCTAACCAGACTTAATTCCCCAACCCTATCTGTACTCTACCTGAATGATTTTGATACGCAGCTTTTAAAATAGAGTCATTTTTCACAGTAAAATAATGTTACTTTCCCTTTAATAAATAAAGGGCTCAATTCAATTAAGCATTAAAAAAAAAAAAAATCAATCCTTTGTTTTCTTCATAATTTTAAGCTGTTTTGTTGCAGACAGTGCAATGGTTTGCCTTGTTTGAAAATGTTAATTTAATCAAAGTAAATGATCACAAATTCCATCCTTTAGAATACATTCACCCATTTATGTATTCTCTAAATTGAGTGTTAAATTACCAGAGCAGGTTACAGTTGTAATAGTCTTTACCTTAATGCGTTTTGGTGAAGTTAGTTTGCTTCTGGATTTTTCTCCCATTTTGGGACCAAAGAAGTGACCTCCAGCTTCCAGCAGGGAAAGAATAATTCCATATAGAACATGTTAAGGGATGGAATGAGAAGACAAAAACTCTATAGACTACAGTTCAAGAGACACAAGAGTAACAGTGGGTACAGGGTCTCTGCCTTCTTTCATGGCAGGGCCTTCAATTCTTACCACTTCACAGTTGTAGCAGGCTGTTTTCCCTGTTAGTAAGGAAGCCCTTACACCGCTGTTGCTTTTCTGCTCGTCTTCGTAACTATATGCTGGGCCAAATCTCTTGGCCCGAGGATACCTTAAGCGTCTGTCTTAGTTCTGGGTTTCAACTGTAGTAGTTCCAAACTGCAGTTATATACAACAGTTTGACACTGTGGCAGAGATGATGAGATTCCTGTCTGTCAAAGAAGGAATCTGTCTATAGTTCAGTTTCACAAGACTTTGCACAAACTCTCAGCTCTTGACCTGTAAATCATGGGGAAGGCTTTGCTTGTCTTCTGTACCAGGAACAGGAAACCTAATTCAATGTCAACTGAGAGATTTACAGAGCTGTTAATACCAGCAAGTAGAGGAGCACACTAAGTAAAGTATAATAGAATTATTATGCCAACAGTAACAAACCCCCCTGTCCTACTGTTACGGAATTCAGCAGCAAAACTTCAATGAGAGTGGGACTAACCCCTAAAAGGGCAAGAAATTATTCACTGTCTTTTATGTTTGCAAGCCAAGGAGCTTATAGCAGCCTAGGAGCTGTTTTAGTCTGCTAGGCCTGCCTTTAGGATTCATGTTTAACAGTTTAATATGCTTCCTGCTTTGTTTTAAGATCTCTTTGGGATTTCAAGAATGTTACATTTGCATGTATGCAACTAATATTACTGTACTAAGAACAAATGCCCAGTAGTATTTCCTGCTCAGTTTTCTCTCCCAACTAAACCTAATTTGGCTCAGATGGAAATAGTGGAAAAAAAGAGATGCATGAAGAATAGGGCCTACACATTGACAGCTGTGTCAGTTTCCGATTATCAGAACGACCTTACCTCCTCTTACTGAGGTTCATACATCTCCCAGTGGAAATAGGAAAAAAACAACCACTTCAACTTGGTGTTCCTCCTAGCCTTATAGTATTATTTCAGTTCTTGATTCAGAAATACAGGGTATTGTACTTCAACAGTAGAACAACCCTCAGATGGAGGGTAGGAAAATGCATAAAGAACCATCTCAAAAGCCCTAACTGGACGCTGGGAGAGACACTAAAACCACGGGGCAGAGAAGTGCAACTAGCTCAAAGAGAGAATCAAATGGAAACCAAGAACTATACAGGAAGACCTGCTGGGGGGGCGGGGGGGGAAGTATTAGAGAGACTAACCTTACATTTATTCCCAGACTTCTAAGCGTATGAAAAAAACACCACAAAGGAAGAGAACTGAGAATTACAAAGGAAAAGGGGGAGTAAGAAGAGAGATGAGATACAAGAAGACGGGAAGAAACTGAGGTAGTATCTAGTACAGGAGGAACAAAGAACACCCACAAGTGACAGCAAAATCCTACAAAAAACTCATTTAGAATTAAGGATTTTTTCGATATATAAATTAGTTTATTTTCATTTAGATATAAAAGTTATAAATACAATTCATGTAAAACAGTATCTGATAAAAGAGCACTGAATCAGTTCATCTGTCTGCATAATTTGACTGAGACCGAGAGGCCCTGACCCTGATAGGATCATTTGATGTCAACAATAGCTTGAAGAGCCACTGCTGACAAGGCTAACTGAAAGGGTGAGTAAAGGGGTGCTACTGTGGCCTTCTGAGCACAGAGAAAATCATCTTGAATTGGAAATTAGCATTCTACCTTCCTGTCACCCCAATCTAACATAAGGCAGTTTCTTTCACACAGTCCTAGTCAGAAAAATAACCAGACAGGTAAAAAACTGACTTAGTTTTTCTGGATGGGTAGAGGGAATGCAGAGCCATCAGCCAAGAACTCAGAAGAGCACAACTGGAACACACTGCCAGGTCTTGTCCCCAGCCTGATGAGAAGGAAGTACATGAAGACACAAGAGAGATCCATGATTCAAGTTCTCTTTGCTCTCTCATCTCTGCTGATGAGATCATCTCAAGACAATGGCTCACCAGCTAATGCAGAATGGGCATCTGAGAGATACGCGAGCTGGAGTTCTCAGCATCAATTCATAATTTACAGTTAAATACAGAGTTTACACGATTACCATCTTTTTTTTCCCTGGCAATATCAGAAAACGTCTTCACAAAGTTTCATTACTTTGAAAGAGCAAGTGATATCTACCACTGCAAGGACTCCAGAGACCAAAAGCAATAAATCTGGCTCTTTGGAGCTTGAAACAGAGTTAGTCTGCTGACAATGATAATATCCAAAGCTGGAGAACACCTATTCTTGTCTCAATAGAGGGACAGAGTTTTCCAGGATCGTCATGGATATGAGTAACGGCCATGAAACAGGCAAGATAGTAACTGTTCTCTGCTTTAGTACACAGCAGATGCGCACACTACGAGGCTTACGTGTCACAGTGTGCAGCAATTCATTCTGATGAATCAAGGCCATATGAATCAAGAAGTGTTCCATGCTGTGACCTACAGTCTCCATATTGTACATCCAGCATTAAAAATGGAACACTGGAAGGACAAATTGCAAAGCTCCATGATACATTTATTAATTTTTTTTTAAACTTACTGATGCCTTTGAAAACACCTGTAATCTCCTTTTGAGGTAACTCCTCCTTATAGTCAGGTTAAAATTATTTATATAAAATCTACTTTAATATGTCATGACTTGAGATAATCTCATGTTAAAAAAATGAAACCAGTCACTAACTTATTCCTAAAAATGTAGCAAATTTTATGAACAATGGACAAATTAAAAAATATTTCTGACCAGCTTACAGTCTAGATTCAATCAATCAGAACACTGCTTTTCAGGAATAGTACTGTATATTGTTACAATACTACCTTCTGCCAAATTCAGTCAGATTCTATCATCTATTTAGTCTCATTTTTCACATGGTTAAGAATAACAGGAACAGCAATGGATAGAATATCACCAACTAAAAAGGAAGCGTTTGAGATTTGATTGTTCTTTATTTGGTAAAAAGACTGTCAAGGGATATGGAACAATTAGAATAATGAAAGGGAACTGGACTATCAGCCTTAACAGACAATCATCCTCCAGAGTAAGAGAAAAGTGTTTTATTAGAACCAATGTCTCATTCCAGCTCTGTATTTCTTGAACATTACTTACGGTTGCACAGAGCCATAACCTGAATCCTTCCATATTTGACTGTGGTAACAGACAGCAAAATGCTACACAGGGCAAAAGAGAACACGTGCCAATAACTGTCCTCCTTTCTTCTGAATTTATCTGATCTGGAACTCAAGAGTTCCTGATCAGACCAGGAGCATCATCTCCAGGGGCACTGTGGAAGTTCCAAGTTATACGAACACTAAACTATTATTTTTCTAATCCTAGCTGCAAGGGGTTCCAATTAGTGGGCTAAATTCCTTAGCCCGCTCTCATGCAGCACCTGTTACAAGGATTCTGAAAGCAGCATCAACACCGATGACAAAAACATCACCCATATTTCTTGTTCTTCCACAATGCATACAGAGACTGCTCAGTCTTGGGACAGTCTCGTAAGATGGTCGGTCTACTGTCAACTACCATAATGCTCTGTGGCCTGGTATTTGCTTTCTAATAAGCCTGCAGAAAGTCTGTCCTCCAGTTCCCTTCCATCCCCAATGTGCTTTTCATTACTCCACCGGGAACTCTTACAAGATGCAGGGATGGGAGTGAGTTCCATGTTTCAGGTCTGCTGTCTCTCATTCACAGGCCAATTTACTATCAAAGCTGGAGAGTCCAATAGCAAAGGCCTGAAGAGCACAGAGAGGATAATTATAGTCCAGAGTGAACACATCTTCTGCTACACGACCAAACTGCATCACAATGTAGTCAGCTGGGGAGAAAAGAAAGATTCAGAGACGAACAATTTCACAGTGAAGCAAAGGAAAAAAAACCCAAAACCAACCACAAACAAAAAACCCACACATGTCTGGCAGTCCCAAATATACGTGGTTGGTGTATCCACCCTTTCTCACCAGAGTGGCCTTGAAATCTGTTCTCTAGAGTGACTGTGTTATTCTAAAGATTACCTTTCTTCTCAGAACCAAAGCTCAAACCACTCTTTTGCTGAGCTGAAGGTGCTGTATTAATCCTTTCCCTTCAGGAAGGTTGCATTTGCCCCCTCTTTTGCTGCAGCTATGGACAGCAGTTTCTGCACCCACCCCAGAAAGAGGGAGGCCTTATGTAATTTTTCAGACAGCTGAGAAGTCCCCAGTAATCCTGAGCTGAATTCCTCCACCCAGTCTCCCTTCTCCAGGAAGAGTGTCCTATTCCTCATGAAATAAATTGGGTTCTCCCTGTTCGAATAAGCCCCACACGCTCTCCACCAGACTCTTACGGTCATTGTCATGGACAATCTGGAAGTTCTTCACTGAGGCCTGAGTGACTCTCCCATGGAAGTTCAAAACATAGGACTGAGTATCATCGTTCCAGACTGGAGCCTTGTTGTGCAACTCAATGAGGTTCTCTAAATTTTTATTTTGCCATTTTGACAGCAGACTCTCATGTTCCTGTTCAGAAGAAAGAAATATATTTATCAGATTTGGAATGGCTCTGCTTTGGAGTACTGCCTCTCTCAAGTGCGTGCACTCTGTCACTTGAAGGTCATTCCCTGTTTAATGAAACACAATGACAGCACTTAAACTCGGTCCTGCTGAAAATTTCCTGCAAGTACCAGGAAGATACTTTCATGGATTCCCAGTCCAAGCATTCCCTTCCACTCAATAAGCTATCACCATATTTCCACCCAAACAAGAAAAAAGAGCGAGAGAGAAAGAAGTGTGTGTACAGGAAAGGGCTGTACAATTCACAGGCCACAGATGACTGCCATCCTGCTGGCAGGAATCCTTTCTGAGTCTCATAAGCTTTTTCTGATCCTGTTGGATCCAACTTCCATTTCTAACATTCTAAACTTTGAAACAAAAGAAAATAATCTACAATTAACTGCACAGTGCCAGGCCCTGGGGTGCTTCAGTAGAAAGTCCAAAGGCTGTAAATATGCCTTAAGTAGGTTAAATGTCACCCTATTGGGTCTAATAAGTGATGCACAATACGAAAGAGAGAGAAATAAAACCAAAAAGATACAAAAAGGAGGTAAACCAGCACATTAAATTTAACAAACAGAATGAACTACAAGGAGCTGCAAATAGTGAGCGAAACACATGACGTATGATTTAATTTTAAAAGTTTTGCAATATATAAAATCCAAACTGAAATAATATATGCTAAAACTCCCAAGAAAAAGAATCCAAACTGAGTTATTTAATGGGAAAAAATTATCAGAAAACAACCTCTTGTGGAGGTCTGACTGATATAGCTATAGTAACTGTTTTAGTATTGCATACAGATATGATAGTGGATTTTTGAGGATAATCTAAATAAAACTTACTGTTCAGTTTAAACTAGTTACTTTATGTCTTTATCTTTATTTACTTTTTTAAAGATGCAAACAGAACTTTGAGAATTGGCACCAACGAAGTGCATTTAGATGCAATTTTTCCTCCTTTAAAGTGGGGGGCAGTATTGCTTAATTGGAGGCATCGCACTACAGAGAAGGAAGACAAAGACAGAGTCAAACCCCTACACTGAAAGCTTTGCCAACTTTTCAGAACAGCTTTGTGTTTCAGCCTTGTCCACTGTCAGTACACTTGCCTGCTAGCAAAACAGTTGGGAAAATAAGGGAGAAAAGTAAAGGCAGGGCCATGGAATCATTACTGTACTGATGAGGCAGATGGCAATACCAAGTGAAAGGTGATGAATAAATGATCACCTCCAGATACAATTTTCCTGGCCATTCACAAAATTAAACCTCTTTTCCAGACTCTCATGACTCTGAATTTCCACTCTTGAAGATTTTTTTCTCTGACCTCAACAAATACGTTCTTCTCCTACTCATATCTACTCACAACATGGCTGCAAATACCATTTTCTAGCTTAAAACACTGACCATGTCTTTCAGTTGGCACCTGTCCTTTCTGTCTTTTGGTCTTCTATCACACCAAACATAAAACCCACAGTATGGAACAATTTTCATCGTACACCAGTTCTGTAAGCTTTTAGCTATAACGTCCCCTATATGTATGAGAAATCCTCCCTAAATAGTTACCACAAAACTCCATTCTTCCCCTCATCCCACTTTCTCCTTAAAGAATCCTCCTCTTCTGTGGTTCCTACAGAGAGACTGACAGCATTCTGATCAAAAATTTATTTACTCTCTTGCTACTACACCAGAATACCACCTTATCTATTTATTATCTATCTGTTGTAATTCATGTACTGGCTAAGAATGTAAGCTCCTGGGAGAAGCAAGTTTGTTCTGTGTTCATCCAATTCTCAGCATAACAGGGTCCCACCCATGAGGAGGGGTTGTAGGTGTAACAGCAACAACATACACTAGCCATTGCAACAGCCAAGTAAATAATATTTAGGCTGACCAAAAGACAAGTAAGGATACAAACACTGTTTAGAAGGCTACAAATTAAGTAAAAGGCAAGAACAAATTAATCAACACCTTTAGGCTACATTGTATTTACTCTCCATGAGACTTGCTAAAGCCCTGGGTATTAACCACCTTGCTCTAAAAACCGTGATTGTCAGTAACGCCCAGACCTCTACGAGAAAGTTTTAACCTCTTCCTCCAATCTGAAACACGACCAAACTCCATAACTCACATTTCGTGGACGGATTGGAATTCGCTTATGATTCATATTCATTCCTGGAATGATCACAGACATTTTTCTGGGACCCTTGAATCCTAACACATTGGTTTCCTGAAAGACAAGGAAAAACATTATTTTCAGTAAATGAGATACTCCATCTGAAAGAAGGACAGCAAAACTGAAAATGAATCCACATTTATATTGGTTTTTAGAGATTTGCTAGCTACAACTGTAGTAGCAGTTATCTAACTGCAACTGTGTTTAATCACTGAGAATAGCTTTCTCTCCCATTTTGAGAACTGTGTTAGAAGACATACATAGTATTACCTAATTTAGAGCACATCTGTTACCCTAATGAAACATTTACAACAAAATCAGACAAGTCCAATTTTCAGGCATAAGTTTTTGCATCTGATGCAAAAACGTGCTAAAATCTTGCTAGTAAACAAGCCTTAAGTATGATAAAAGGCAAATATCTTCGACCTCAGTCTATGTTATCTATCTATCACCATTTAGGCTAAAATGTTCCTGAAGAATGAATGACATTCTTCTTTAGGTGCTGTTATTTGTGTTTAAGAGCATACCTACAATTTTCTCTCAAATCATGCTCTTTTATAAATAAGAACAGACCCAGAAGGCAAAGCATTCAGCATCTGTCCAAGCTTCAAACTGAAGCAGATTTTTCCAGACTACTGCAGGAGACTGCTCCAAGTGGATTGAGTATAAAAAGCAAAGGAAAAAAGTCTTGGCATTCTCAAACCATCCATTTAATAATGTCAACCAAAATCCAAGGGTCCATTTAAAGTGTTCTGTAACAATGTCAGTGATAACCTTTAAAATTCCCAAAGACCAATTAAAAAGCCAGAATCTTTTAGAAGTACTGAATTGACTGATAGAAGTGATACAGCTTCTCCTAACATGCTAGTGCATTTTGCAGACACAGAACAAACGTCTTTGGAGTTGCAACCTCTATTATTTCACTTCAGAAAAATCTAACGGCACATATGAGAATGAGGGTACGGATTTTATTCATATATAAACTTTATGAACTTCTTGTAGATAAAAGTTCAGAAATCTGGAAAGCTGACTTGATATCATCTGCTGTACTCATTTTAACACCTTACTGTGTACAATTAGGTAGGGAACTGAAGAATACTGTATACAAAGAAAATATCCAGTGATATTTCTGTAAACAGGCTAGTACTAGAATTATCACACCATTTTTTTTCCCAAGTGCCACACTAAGATCAACAGCAAAAAAATCAAGATCATGCTCCAGTAGGCTAATGAGCCTTTAAATTTCTGCTGCTGTACCTGTGATAAAAGTAAAAATTCTTCCACTTGACTGGCTATCATTTTGTAAAGAACCTCAAATTTTACTCAAACTTTAGGACTGGAATATGAAACAATGTGATGTGAGAACCCACATAATTCTAGTGTCCACTAGAGCCTCCTCACTCTGAAGCCTAGACCAAGGTGATCCACAAGACCAGAAGAAAACATCTCTAGGACAGCTAGCAAATCATGATTTCCCCTGGAACCATATCCTTATCAACAACAAGCTGCTACTGAAATAATACCACCTCCTTCCTATCCACCAAAATGCCTCTGGTTCTGCAAAAAATAACTCTACTTCACAGGGTACTCCCAGTTCCTTCTTGGTGTCCACCAGACACCAGCTGGGCAAGAGGAAGTTCATGTTGTGGCTGGCTCCATGTAAAGGGTATATTGACTGGCCACACGCTGAATGATAGGCCAGGTGAGAAGGTCATCAGGATGTTAGTTTGGGTCTCTCTCCTTCCCCTGGCATTGATTTTCATTAAACTTGTAAGAACTTATCTTTGAGGCCTCTACCCTTTGTTGTATCTGGTTGAAATTGGTCAGTTGGTTCCAAAGTTAAGTGGGGGAGGCTGCCAGGCAGCATGATTTTGTAAGCCGTTTCCTCGGCAACCAGGCGACAAAAAAAGAAGGGGGCAAAAGGGGAGAGGCACTACTTACATAACAAATAGCTGCAAGCTCCTGTCTGGTATGAGCCTTTTCCACTAGACCTTGTGCCTTGACTGGGCTAACTCCATGGTCATAGACTGTAAATTTAGTTCCCATGAGGTTTGACCTAATGTCAGGTTATGGAAAGACAGAAAAAGAGAGAGGTATCAGTGGAAAGTTTTGTCATCTTCCGAAGGTATTTGTACAGCACAGTGAAAACACACATCTCTTGCCATCTGAATCTTGCCAGCTCAGTAAGGCGCTTCCGCGAAGTGCCCATGGTGAACTGAGCCTGTAACCTATCCTGGAAAAGCATCAAGCCAGAATTCCTTCTCTGAATTGCCACGATGAATGGTAACGCTGAAGAAAGGTTGCCAACCCAGGTGAATACAGATTACATTAAGCAGGTCGATACAAGTTCATTCTCTCTGAATTGATACCAGATTGCTATTCATAACCCCAACTCAACTAAAATGAAAATCCAATCTCTCCTGTCTAGTTTTCATCTGTGGTTCTCACCTGAGTTTTCCAATGAAACTTTCCCCTTCCCGGGATAAATCAGTTGGGTCAACTGATATGAGGTAATTGGATGTTTTGCTCTTTTTTCGTTTTCTCCCTGCAAGAAGGAATGTCTGGAAATACAAAACTTTGATCAAGACTGGAGCTTTGTAAGAATGCAGAGGCATTGCTACCCAAACTGTTATCTCTGTATTTCCCACATCCATTCCCCTGTGTGTTCTGTGCTGTTATTACTGTCTCCACAATTTTGATCTCTTCCACAAGTGTACACCCTGAAATCCTATCCCTCCAATCAGCTCATTCGTCAGTCTAGATTTAATGCAACTGTCCTTTCTAGTCTTTCCTCCTTTTCTTCTGGAGCAGTTCAGTCTCCCTGCTCTTCTTTATCCTTGACATTTTTATACTTTTTTAATTTTATCTTTCATTGCATTATGGCTTTTAAACCTGCCAATTCCCTCCTTAGTGCCTTGGCCAAATATAAGCTGTCCTCATCTGCATGCTGGCTCTCCTCAGCTTCTGGTTTCTTATCAGAAGCTCTCCCTTACACCAAAAATATTCTGTGGTAGGAGTACAATAACCAAGATACTGTGAGCTGCTTCCAATACCTTTCTGTTGTCATCCCTTTCCAGATGCATGTAATAAGAAGGGAAGAGGCCCCGGTCCATTCCCTTCTTATCTCTAGTGATTCGACACTTGACTGTAATACCACGGGGTGCAGGGCGTAATGCAAAATCCTCCAAGTTCTCTACTTCTCCCAGCTGTGCATCTGCCTGAGGTGATGGACTACAGGAAGCACCTGTTTCCTGTGGGAAGAACCATCATATTAGCAAATTAATATATCAGAGGCTCTGGTATTCCCCAAGAAAAGAAACGTCTGTTGAAACAGAAGATCTCATGTCTCAAGAAGGTATTTGGGAAAGGGAAGTTAAACGAGAGACCACCTGTGTTTCTCTGAAGAAAGTGGCTGAAGACTTTTACTCTGAGGAAAGACTAGCCCTCCAAGGGGAGGGGAGAAAAAGTACCCATTAACCAGAGATGAGTGAATTGCTAGGAAGGGGAAAATAGGATGAGACACTGTAAATATTCTAAGCAAAGAGCCTCTCTGCTTTTAGAACTTCAAACACTCTGTGGGAAATAAGGCAGCATGATAAGCTGGACTGGTGGATGCTGCAGTAAGACAGTGCTCATTTCAGTCACAAAAATCCCAACCTGAGATTATGTTGGTTCAGAACAGTAGCAGAAACAGAGTAAGCTGACGGTGGAACCATCTCAACTAAATGCTGGAAGAACCTTAGAACAATGTGTACAGTCAGGATGCAATTTATGGTCACCAAAGGAATTGGAATTCTAATGGAAATCTGGTATAGGTCATTAAACTAATTTTTTCTTAGAGGTAGCTGAATCCTGTGGATTGTAGAACCCAGGAGATTCCTCCCTTACTGGGCCTTAGAGATGAGGTTGCTGGTTTATCCCCATTCCCGGGTACAGCCAGTAGGAAGTCTGAGTGAATACACACAGACACACACTTGAAATTCACTAGTGGCTCTTACCCCTCCCCCCCTCCAGCACCCCCCACCCTGTATCTCCAGCAGTTGGCACCCATAGCCCAGTCTCCCAAGTAGCTAACACCCTGACCTCTTGTACTACTCACCCACCAGTGTAGCACAACATACACACAGTCCCCTCACAAATACACTCACACTGGTCTTTTGAATAGTAGCATGGACTTTTAAGGCTGTCCAGCATCCATGCCCAAAACCTATGCCCTTTTGTCACTAGCTCAGATCCTGGGTCTTCCTGATGGTGGTCTCTTCCAACTCACTGGCTAGTCCAGCATATAGTTTGTCACCGTATGTATGTATGTCATGTCACACACAAACACACACACACGCACAGGAGAACACATTCACACAGGAGTAGTTAGAAATGGAGTTTTAGAAGATGGTAGGACACACTGCAGTAATCAGGCACAAAGCTTGGCCAGACAAGCATACTGTCTTGCAGCTGTTTACATGGATCTGGTGTCTCTTACCCCCTTTAGTCCCTATTTTCCCATGCTTATTACTCCCTGATCCACCTTGACCCTTTTCTTTTCCCCTGAGTCCCTTCCTCTAAACACCCTGTAAAAAGTTTTGTCCAATCCCAGAATTCTCTGTTCTATCCCAAAATTCTGTTCCCCCTTCCATCCCACAATAAACGCTATAAACCTTCAGGCAGTGATCCCTCTTAAGTTTGCATGGCATTTGAGAGTTTCTCTGAGTCATCTTGGTGGATTTTACACCAGAGACAATGGCCTAATCTGTCTCCTTTGAGGGTCATAGGAGTAGCTGATTCATTGTGTTCCCATCTTCACTGATTAGACTACTTGGGTGTCTCCGCCCACCATTGTTCCTTTGATCATTACTAGGTCTTTGTGTTTAACTCAACGGCCCTTCAGTCAGATAACCTGACAATCATGACCTTCCTCTGCCTTCAGGGATTAATATGCTAGCTACTGTAGTTGCAACTACTATATTTTAACCCAGTGCTCAAGGGGTTAGTACTAAAATCAAGCATGTGTCCAGCCCTTATCAGAAATGGATTTCAAGACACTTACTGCAAAAGATTTCTCACTGGTTGCAGAACTAGGCCTCTCAGATTCAGGGTATGGTAAATGAGATGCTGGTCTCTTACTAGCTTCTTCCTCTTCTGTGTCCTCCTCATCAAAATTCAAACTGCCTGAAATTCCTGTCAGAATAGAGGATCAAGCAGGTAACCTCTGAAAGAAGGTGTCATGAGTTCATGGCATCACTAATTCGTATATGACTCTTGCATAGCTATTTTGCTCTCACTCTTTTAATTAATTTCTGTTTTTTCAACTGCTGATTTTCTTCATGTGCTATATTGCTTCCTGAGCCTTGTAATTCAAACCCCTAGTGACATTTTGCAGCTGTCACTATGCAGATGACTAAGCAGCTGTCAGGCTTTTATTAATACATATTTTACATGATATTACATGATGTAACATATTGCTTAGTATATGCTGTCATTGAATTAATTTTGCCTATTTTCACGCAAAAAAAGCCCTCCATGTCTTAAGGACAAAAAAAGGAAATCCAGATCAATATGCTGACACCTATCCTGTAAGTTGGACTCTGTACAGTTTACAACCTTTACCATTTCCTCTTAGTCACTGAAATGGCGTATGATAATTTTTCAGTAAGAGCCCCTCCTATTCTTACATCAGTAGCAATAACTCAGGTCTCATGAATACTACTAATGATTTGATTTTTAAAACGGAAGCACAGACTGAGTAGTTCCAGGACTGACTTACTTAATCTTAACCTAAGCACAGTTGTGTAGAGATGACTGTGAGTATATAACTAAAATAACTCTGGATAAAGACATTTATAAAGAGCTTCCGTATACATCACTGTTTGGCATTTCCTTCCACTTGGAACTGCATCATTTTGTTCTGTGATTCCATTCTTTAATTTGGCTGTAGAATGGAAAAGCACATAAAGCACTATAGAAAATGAACACACTCAGCCTGCTAAGCTGAATCATTTTCTGAGAGCCAATATTATAACAGTGCTCCAACATGGCACTGCATAGAAGGGGCACTGCTGGAAGTTCTTTGTCTCAGATGAAACAGAAAAATGTAGTCTTAACAACCTGTCAGTAAACTTCCCAAAGCACATTTGGAAAGAGGAAAGGCGTTAACCCTAGTACTCCGGCCAATTTCAAAATTCACTGTTTATATTCTACCTCCACTAATTTCCCCTGAAGTTTCTGGATATTCTCTCCTGCTTCCTTTCCTAACTCTTGTGTAATGCTATCCATAGGTAAACAGCTGTTGCATCTGACAACTGAATAGAAGTATTTCTACATACGGTAGTACCTTAATACATAAAGTGTACTGGAAACATTCTGGGAGACAGACTCTGCAAAATAAAAACAAGCTGTGTACCGTATTAAACACTAGCCATTATTTTGCTGCATGCAACAAAAAAGGTTTCCTGTGGTACTGGCAGCAACATAAGATACTTGGCAGACAGAGATGGACGCTCCACTGGGAAACTACTCAATGGGATATAACTATTGGATATAAAACTCTCAAACTGTTGATTGTGACAGTCTCTGACTCAGGAAGAACACCTTTCCTGTTAGTCTCCTAACCAGTTAAATTACAGCATTTACTGGCTATAGAGGGTTCTGCTTTTGTGAAAATATTCAAGCGTCATATACAGATATAATATATCTGGAATAAAAGTACCCCGAACTTTAGCAAAATGTGAAGTATAGCATTTTGTCACCAACTTCCTTGGAAAGGCCAGAAATTATACAGCACATTGATAAACCTTTAAAACATAACTGGTGTGTTCCAATTAATACCAGAAGAAGGAACTGCAGGTCTGCATTTCTACATGCTGTAGAATCTACCAGCTCTGCATTTCAAAGTAATATCCTACAGACACTTGTTTCATGATTCCTCATGTTTTTTAGTTTTTTTAATGCTACTGAAAAAAAAATTATAAGAAGTAGAAGAGCCCCGAAAAAGACCTTTGCCCCTTATCAACTCTTACCTCGTTTCTGTAAGATTTCTTGCAGATCTGGCTTGCCTGCTGTGTCTGTTAGAGCCTCTCCATCATTTTCCTGATCTGCATTGTCTTCTGTTTTGGAAGATCCAGCAGAGAGAGTTTGGAGTTTGGTCCCCAAATCTTGCACTTCTGATTTCAGGAAAGCAGCTGGTCCATCAATGCCTGCAGGCCAAAATGAAACAGAATGCTAAAGTCTATTTTTTACGGCTGAAGACGCATCCCAACATGCGTCCAAGACATCCCAACATCCCAACAAGAAAAACAATGGTTTTTCTTTTCATCTTCCATTGCTCAAACACCCCTTTAAAGTACTGACGTATACTTGTTCAACTTTTGTCAGACCTGGGAGGAGTCAGGCCTGACTGGTACAGACCACTTATTACTTTAAACACATCAGGCAACAGTTTCTCCATTTATAAACACAGTGATTGTATGTACTTTTTTACAAGGGCTTAAGCAATTAATAAGAGTTGTATTTGTCATGCACATTGATATCCTTCAATTTATTTATGGGCAACTACTCTATTTTCTTTTCTTTCAGGTTCCTTGTTTGCTCCTGTGCCAATAAGTGAGTGCTCTACAGTGAACATCACAAATCAATTTGATAAAAATATCTACAGCCACAGGCAGAAAAAACTGTAAATGGATGCCCTCTATCTTTTTGGTGGAAATGAAATTTCCATGTTTAAACATGCAACACAGCTGTGCACTGCACTTCGTAATTGGTGGAGACGTCTTGATGTCAGGGTCTGGCATAATACTTAATACACGTTTGTGTAGCACACAATATGTAAGTGTAGTTCCAGCTTTGGATTTCTTGCTTTCCCACTGTTTTCCTTCTTAAAACTTTACTGCTTTATCTAGTCACCAGTTTTCTGACGTGTTTACTGCTGTTATTGCTTCTTAACAGGATTTGTTTGTACTGAGGAAGCTTCAGAACTATGGAAGCTAGTGAGGAAGCAGTTAGTTTTAATTTTCTTTCTTGTATTTTCAGTACTACTGAAGTTTCCTAACTTAGAAGTTATATCAATTTTTTCTCTCACTCTCTTCAACTTAGAAGTGTCTTTTAACAGAAGCTTTCTCCCACCTGATTTTAAACACATAAATGCTACCATCCACATCACCACTCTCCTCCCCATTCTATGATCCTGAAAGACATCTGGAGAACAAGAAAAGCATTCAAGAGACAGGGGATAACATAGTTCCAAATGTGATCTTCAAACCAGGTTAACACTGGCTTGTTTGGGTTTTTAAAAATTCTACTCTACACATTAATTCCCTATTAATATAATGGTGGTATTATAACATCCTGCAACAGCATGCATCTCAAAGCCTTAGGATGTTTCCTGTTACTTTCTTGATAGGCTGATGGGATCCTGGCTCTCCTAAACTACTTCCTGACACTTCCACTGGAATGTAGGGGTTTCATTGCTGCTCTTTTTCCCTCCCTGTGACATGGAAGTCTTAAGGCTCTCACTACTGTAATTCTTTTCACTCCTAACAGAATGGTCACTATTTTACTGTAATGTTTTGAGACCACTGAGTTATTGCCTTTGGCTCTGATGTCACTTTGTGTACTTGTGACTTTCTGGACCACTAGAGCCTGTTTGTCACGTTTCAGTTGTCTCCCTGAAGCCCACAAAAAACAACAGATGAGGTGAAAACCAGCAAGAACCTAACTCAGTATTCATAAGACTTTTGTTTTGCTCTTGTCTACTTTATCATTCAGTCATACGCAATCTTGAGATGGAGTATACCATGATATCATGAAGAAAAGTACAGGCAGTCACTACTGGATTCTTTCCTTTTCCTTATCCTACAGCTTCAGAAGACTCTCTTACTTTGGATTTGTATCCCCCTACCTTTATAGAAGTTCCTAACCCATTTCTACAGTTGTTCTTAGCTAACACAAGGGAGAGATTACTCAAAGGCACATGAAGATTCTCAGCTGTCACGAAATTCCAGGTAAGGTTTCTGTTTGTTTTTACAGTTCAGTATTGCTCAACCATACTGTACTACAATTCTACTTTTGTACATAGAAAGGTATGTAATCAATCTTGTTTATCACTTGACCACTGTCACAGCAATGTAGGTGCTCATCTGTGACATAAAATGCATGCACTGGCATTTTGGGGAACACTGTTGCAATCAGGTTGATTACTTACCATGTAATGTAACATCACTGTGGAAAGGGGTAGGAGTTTCTACTAAAGGAGTCTGCTCCTCACACCCTTTGGGCTTTGACCTACGCAGCTTTGCCTCAGGATTTGGTTGTACCATCAAGGGATCAAGACGTTTCTTCCTCTGCTTCTTCTCTAGAAGAGCTCTCTGTGAAATAAAGAAAAAGCACGAAATAAGGATGAATAACCACATCCAGAGTGGCAGAAACCATGCCTCAGCCATTGACAATGGCATGTCACTGATCAGAATCTCCAATAAACCTGAAAGACTCTTGTAATCTCTTACAAAAATCCTAGACACAGATATCACTGTGTCTTTGGAGAGAGACATTGTCTTTGATTCTCCATCAGTGGTTGACGGGTGATGTGGACACCTGCTTATTTTCTGATCTATCCTGAGACCATCAGCAGATAATTTTAACTCCTTTCACCCAGTCTAAACTGCAGCACTCCTTAATAGACAAATTCAGCAGTCATTTATAATCCAATACGAAACATTTCACAAGGTAAATGTTATAATATACAACATGTTCATGCAATTTTATTACTCCATGCATCCTACTTACTTAAGCTGATAGAGTAGACAAAACGGCTCACAAGGACTCTCCGCTCTTTCCACTGCAGTTATGATTGGACTAAACATTCCATCATTTAGGACAACAACTTCCTGTGCATACAGGGAATGTATAATTTTTCCTCCCTGTTTTGTACAATTAAGCTAACTTTGTATTAAGAGAACTATCTCCAAGACTATCTGAAAATGCCGGAGTAAAGATGAGAACCCCTGCCCTATGCATTATATGACAATTAAGTCTTTTACTGTATTACCATAACATTTCTAAAAATCCTTAGTCAGGGCTTACTCTGCCACTGCAGTTATAAATGCTGTCACAATGCAGCAAAAGCAAGTCAGGACTTGCAAAGGAAAAGGTTTTTGTCTCAAAAGCTATCATCCTATAGGGAGAACTCAAAACAAATAGTTCCCAGAAACCAATGTTGAGAGATAAGACTGGGGGGAGTGGGGGGGTTGATGGGAATTTCAATCATTAAAATAGGACTGATCCAGTAAAAGGAAAATTGATCTACCTTGCAAAATTTTTCTGTGTAATTCAGGATTGAAAGGAAAGAAGGGTAAATCCAAATGTTAAAAAATAAAACATTACTTTTCCAAGATACTTATACATTTGATGTTTATGATTTCCTACTAAGTGAGAATAGAAACTTCTAGATTGAAATCAAGGCAAATGGGGACATTGCACCATTTTAAAGACAGCCATGCTTAATCCTTAAAAGTTAAGGCAATGCATGAAGAAGAAGAAAAAAATCATATTCTAATATTCTGTAATGCACCGCTATGCAAACAATGTGCAAGCCCCTTGCCGTAGATGCAGTTTATCCATGCCTGCTTCTTAGGTACCCTGAAAGTTGTTCTTGATGATAGAAACCCTTTCTCCATCAAATTCTTTTCAGTCTCCAAGGATCCATCAGATAAACAGTACCAACAATTCAATCCACTTGAGACATAGACATCTTTGGAACCCTTTCCTCTCCTGTTATGCTTTTTATCTCTCTTGTTGGTTCTTTCCTCTCCTATTAGGCTTTTTATCTCAAGTGAGGTTAGTTTCTCAGGCAACCTCTCCCTGAGGAATTCCAACCCAACTCAGCCCTTGGTCCTTTATTCTTTCTGCTTTTCAAGCACTTATCTAAAAAAAAAAAAAAAACCCAAAACAAAAAACAACACCCCCTCCAAAAATCCAAACCAAAAAACAACAACAAAAAACCAAACCAAAACGACCTTTTTTATTTAAACTCATAATTACACTTTGGAGACCGGACTGCAATACAGGTAGTGTTTGTTACTACAGAATTATTTGCAAGGATTGTCCTGCAGGGCAAAAATTACATAGAATTCCGAAGAGATTATCACATTTGTCTAGAAGAAGAAAAGAAAAATAAGCAGTACTAGTCAAATTCTCAGAAAATGCTAATTACAGATAAAATTTGTTTTCTAGAAAGGTAGTCAGACCCTCCAGAAGAATTTACATTGGTTTGTGTTGTTTGTTTGTTTTTTAAATTAAAGCTGAGGAAAAGTAAAAAAATTCATGATAGTTTATAAATCTCTAATAGTTTAAATAAAAGGAGAGAAGGAAAACGAGAATCAAAACATTATACTCAGAATAAGGATTTGAGAAAAATTGTTGCCAAGGCTTCTCTATCTGACAAATAGACAGACAGACAAGAAAAAAATAAAACAGACACATCCTAAAGGCAGTAAGAAAGTACACAGCTACTGCTAGAATGGGAAATTGAATTTAGGATCAATATAGGATATAAGAACTTTCAGAGCTACCTAACTGATTATTCTATTAGATGAGCTTTTTTAAACATTTCACTGCTCACCAGTCTAAAAATTTATTTTTTCTTATTATAGTACATTCTGTTTCATCAAAGAGGTTCTAGGACTCACCAATCCAACGGGATCATATTGGTTTATATTGAAACATATACTTTACTGCTGGTAGATGTGACCAACCTTCTTCTTGCAAGAACTTTCAAGTGACAAAACTTGATAGTAATTTAATTTGTTTTAAAAAGGCTTCTCTCTACTACTTTGCTTATTGAGATGGAAAAAATCTACAAGCCCACTGACAGGACAGACAGAAGCAGTTCATTTTCTCTACATAAGGTGGCAGGGCAGCCTTACCTTCAGTACTGTGTATTCTCAGACTTATTCCACTAAGCTGGAGTAGAAAAAAGGAAACTGTATTTTGTTTCATTTTGTCTACTAACTAGCCTTTTCCTCCAGCTCTGTGTTACAGCAAAAATTCATATAATATTACAACAAAAAAATTAGATAGTTCATGAACAGGACACCAGAACACACAACCTATTAAATAACAGATATAGATTATCATGATTTGTTCAGGATTTTGTGAACTCCATGTATTAAATACTTTCAGAAACATTTTCTTTGCACCACAGAAAAGCATAACATCAGAATACAGAATGATTAAAGGATCACAAACCACCAACTCCAGTTCCAATGAGTTTCCAACAAGCTAAGTCGTCAGACGCGTCAGATGAATATATCATAGCAGACTAATAAGACAACTAGTTCAGTATTCTTTCAACAAGTGTGATGAACAGGAAGACAGTATACAGGAAGGTTCTAACCACTCCACCCTTGAAGGTGCAATACTATACTACCTATTATTTGGCACGGTCCTACCTTAGTAGGCCATGCAGGATGGATCCTAGCTCCGAAACATCCTCTCCACTGTTCCAGCTCCTCCTTAGTTCATGCTGAGGCAGCAGTGACAAGGCTAGTGCTGATGGCATTAATGAAGCTTCGGGTCAAGAGTAAGTACCATACCAGGTGCATTCAACAATATGCCTTCAGCTTCACGCTCTCCACCCACAGGGAGATGGCAGCATTGCACTTTGAGCTGCAGGTGCCTCAAAAGACACTGAAACACCTTTTACTGCTGCAGAAGTCAGCACTGCCTGAGCAGCCACACACTCTCTCCTCAAGGAAAAGGCAGCAGTCTAGAAAAAAGCATCTTGGCAGGCAGGGCTGGCCCACAGATGGAACTTGATATCATGCATTATTATAAATAATATTTTACTTCAGTTACAGGGTTTCCAAACCCATCATGAAGATGGATGACAGGCATATGTCTTTGCCATGGCAAATGTTTATTCCAGATTCTCTGTATGGCCAAAGGTTCTAAACATGATCCTGCTGGATTAAAACATTTTGCAATTTTTATCCCAATTCCTATAAATGTTTAGGACAAATTAATCAAGCAGGGCATCAGGTACAACCAGCAATGAGTCCATCATGTCCGATAGTGATCTCCTATTGACCTCTATTTCTTCAGAAGGCATGGTACTATTCATGTAAAAGTTAAAAGTAGACATTAGAAGTTAATATTCAAACCTAAATATACAATCCTAAATTAGAGACTGTTAGCATTTCTCAACAAATCTCATTTGCAAGGAGGTGGGGTGGTGTTAAAATATATTTTAGTGAAATTTTCTAGCTGTTGGTTTTGCAGATGATTGCAATCTCAACCAAATTCAAGAAAGCCTGAAACAAAATTGCAAAAGGGTACAAATTCTTTAAACTCACCTCTTCATGATTCAAATGTCAGCTGCTCTGAGGGAATTCCACCCAGCCCAGCAGCTTTGTTTTGGTGGAACAGCAATGCATCCCCATGGCAAGGTCTGAAACTAGGCATATGTTGACCACAGCGCCTAGCACTAGGAACCAGTGATTACTACCAGCTTATGACCCAAGACAACAGTCTAAAAAAGACACTGAGGTTCATCACCAAGCAGTCAGACCATCCTTAGTTTTAGAACTTCTTACTGAGTGGTATTTGGCACTAAATGCTCTTTTACTGATTACTTGAACTAATGCTTTCTTTTTTGTTGTTGTTGTTTTGTTTTTTTAAACAAGTGTCACTGGATAGTTTAGAGGTAAAAGGATTATCCTAGCTTCCACAAATATGACCAAAGATAAATTTTACTCCTTGACTCTGAAGTGTTTTAGATAAGCATCTATATAGACACAGATAAAGTTGGTAATAAATCCACTGTCTGAAGTCAAAGCTAAGCAAACTCAAACTAGAAATAATGAACAAGTTCTGGTAAAGAGGGTTATTATCCACTGCAACAGTTCCCTGAAGACTGTTATGTCTGGATTTAAAGATCCTCAGCTGAGAGAGCGCTTTTCTAAAAAACATACTTTAATTAGAACACAGATGAATTTAACGCATGAGTGATTTGTGGTCCATGTGAAACAGCCAGCTAGAGAATCATAATAATCTCACGTCTTCTAATCTATTTATAAGCATTTAAAATTTCACAGAGGAAGAATATTAAGGACGGATACTTTATTGCTTTGAAGAATATGGTCATGTAAGCATCCAGAACAACACTAAAAACTGAGACCTATAACCTAATATTTGACAAATGCTTGGCTGTAAATGTTTTCTTTGTAGGAAACAAAAGAATTCGAAAGATGCTGGAAAGTTTTCTCAACAGCAGTGTTAAGGAGATCTTCCTATAGCTCGAGGAAACTTTTCCTTTTCCTTTGATGCTTAAAATGGATAATTCCCTGCAGTCTTCCTTTCTTTTGATTCATTCCTGCATTGTGGTGACTCAATCCCAATGAAATGAGAGGACATATGAAAAATAAATGTATCAAAGAAATCAAGCCTACAAGTCATAGCAAGGTTTACTTAAACTAACGAAAGCCATGAAAATCTTTAAAGAAAAATATTAGCAGTGAGTTCTTGTTTCTATTCTTTAGACCAAGCATTTTCCCCATTTCTCAAGTCTCTAGATGGCTAACGTTTGTTTTCCTATACTTAATTTTACCAGCTTCAGCACTATCATTTACCTGATTCTCTAGTTTCAGCTGTCGTAGTTTCATGCTTTCATCCTCAAAGATGCTGAGAAAGGGAAAGAAACAAATTAATTATTGCTAGTAAATAGTTTGCATTATAAGAGCACAGGATATTCACAGACTACAACTTCACCATCAAGACTTTAAAACAACTATAAGACATAACTTCTATCCCACGGGAAAAGCAAGTTACAAGGCATTAAAAAATAAAACATACTTCAAATTCTGTCATAAATGGGACCAAACTGTAGTTTAATCACCTTAGTAAACTGTTCTGAAAACATTTTGTAAGCAAAAAAGGCTTCATTACTGATGGACTGATTATGAGCCACTATTGCGGTGGGCTATGAGACGATTTATATCTGAAGGCTTAACACAGTTCAAACCAATTCAGTAAAGTTCCTGCTCCTTCATAAAATACCAATTCCAAATTAACTCAGAATTTTAGGTTTTGTCTTGGAGTCAAACCTATACCATTTTCTCCTCCTGCCAGACTTCCCAGAACTACTGTTAATACCTGTGAGAATCTGTATTTGCAACACCTGATATTAATTCCTAGAGATAAATAGTGAAATAATTATTTTTTCAAGTGTTTTATAGATAACTTTCATAAGAACTCTAGTTTTTCGTTCTAAGTTGTGTTCCATATAGACTTTCCATTTCCTTTTGTACGATAATGAATTATTACATAAAGTGCAATTTAGAGCAGTTAACCCTACAAAGGGGAAAGGTTAATTGACAAGTAAGCACATATTCTGCCTACCCCAGTTGTGTGCTTTCCTCCTAAGCAGTTTTGACAAAGACTTCTCTGAAAGCGAGAAAGCATCAGGAAGAAGATACTTAATACGGGAAACAGATAAACATTATATATTTTATTGATGGCACGCAGAAAAGCAGGGCTAGCCAAAATTTCAATTTAAACAGGAAATTCTCTGTCTGGTCTAGGTATGCAGTAATGTCCAATGATGTGAAGTCACAAGCTGGCAGACAGTGCCGAATATAACCCTAACAAAGAAAACCAGAGAGATGGAGAGAGACAAGAAGAGAGGTGGGGTGGGGTTTCTGCAAAACACATGCCATGGAAATTGGATCACAGCACATAGAGCTAACAAGAGGAGAAAGGGCTCAGAGTCCCCTTAACCCCTAGTAAATCCACATTTGACTTGACTTCCAGGCAAGCAGATGACAGATGAGAGGTCCTTACAGACAGACTACCCTAGCCAATGCAGGCCCTGTTCTGGAAGGATGAAATGTGCAGGGGAAAAAAAAAAGTTTTGTATACGCACATCATATATAACAGTTTATATACTCTAAAATTGATGCTTACTGCCCAACTAATGGTATTTTAAAGCAAGTTACCATTGTCATTGTTTTTTACTTTGCAGTTTTCCTTATTTCTATAATTTTTTTCTAACGTATTTCAAGTATCATCACATAACAGGTCTAGGACCTTGAAAACACCTTGCTTCTAAAAACTAACGTTACTCTTCACATGGACCAGTAATATGTAGCACCTTGGATTCAAAGGGAATGGAGGGCCTGGAAAAATTATGTCTTTCTTGAAGAGGGATGGAGAGCTATTGTGTGTCCCCACAGCAATAATTACAGTAATACACTTGTCTCCACCTGAAAACATCCACAATTTAAGAAAGAAACATGCAGAGACGTATCTACTGAGTGCAGCAAGATACAGATTAGTTGCCACATGAAACTTCAAAATAAAGTTAAAATGTAACATTTAAATGTTTTATTTAAACCATAGGTGTTAGAAAAGGCCATCTTTGGCAAAGTCCGAAAAATGCTTGAAAGCTCCAGTTAAAATATTCATGACCAAAAAAAAAAAGGGAGGAGGGGAATGTTCCTTTTCTTTTCATACACCTACTGACTTAAAAAATAGATGACATTTGTTAACTGCAGTCAAGAGTTTGTTATAAAGCAATCTATGTAGCTCTGATCAATATTAGATTTACGGACACATTCTTATATAATTAAGAAGAACTACAAAGATGTCCTGTGTAGATACAAGCTACTGTCTGTGGTTTTGTTGCTTTTCCTAATAGAAAATGCATCCCCAACAATTTGAGTCTCTTCAGAAAATAAAAAGAAATAAAAACACTACCACTTTTGTAAATAAGTTTCCAGGTTTTCCTTTTTACCTGGAAGATGGCAAAATGATGAAATATTAGGACTCGCATATGCACCTTGCGGAAATCCTCAATGAAAATTATTTACTTTGTATTTTTAAGTTATTTTCTACCCACACTGGAATAAAGTTATGTGACATCAAAGACAGGTCTGAAGACTGTTGGAACGGCACCATAACGCAGACTACACAATGCCTCACTTCCAACCGCTTAACTGAGACTCAAACATGGTTGAACTACATGAAGATTCTAACAGGTCACAGAGCTTGATAAGCGAAAGATAACAAGAGTGTTCTCTTTTACGGTTAACTGTTAAATGCAGACCAAAATCACCTCGTAGCAGGCCACAAAATGAAAGCAGCCATCAGTCCTTCCCATTATGAAGTGCGAGGATTCATACAAGGAGCAAAATAAAAAGAAACAATTAAAGCCAAGAGCACTGTGGCACTGTAAGTAGTAGCTAAAAAATAGTAAGAATAAAAAAAAATTACACTATTTTTATTTACTCCCCCTGCAACCTTCCTTCCAGCACTTGGTCATCATGAAAGTGTAACATAATAACCAGACAAAAAAGAGCTTCCCACACATACACACTTCAAACTTTTTTCTACGCACCACAGCGAGGCTGGTGCTGTTACAGACCTTACAGGAAAAGGCTGTGCCAGAGTCACTCCCACAGCTCACCACTAAGGAATGCAAGTAGTGTGCTAATACAGCTGCAGGCTTCAAACACAAATCCTCCTTCAGATGGACTGACTACACAGGCCAGTACATCTAAGTGCTCTTTGGACATGCCCACGCAAAACCACTATGCTCTTCGCTATGCTTTTCTATTTGCAGGGTTTACATGCAATAAGAGGAATTAAATACCCAGTAGGAACAGGAAAAATAAGCAGCATTTCCATAGCAACAACAACACAGTTCAAAACAAGAAAAAAAAAAACCCCAACACCAACCACCAAACCAGCTGCCCATTTACCTTTGATAAATAAGAACTGAAAATACTCAAGTAACCTGTCACGATCTTCCTCTTCCAAACTGCTGCAGAAGAGCAGGCTACACGAGACCCGGCACACCAACTCCTCTGCGACATTTACCAGAATCCACTAGCTCTCCTACTAAAGCTGCATGATGGGTAATGGACACATGCCACAGAGAAAGGAAAAACGACCCAGAATGTAACACAGAAGTGAAGACTAATGATTATCCAGGATACAGAATAAAAATGAGAGTGGGAAAGCAACTATTTAACAAAAACACTCAATTGAGAAGATAAAACAGCATGTCTGAATGTGGGAGAAGACAGTGAGACATAAAGGGGTTCACAGATCCATTCCTCCTCACAGATCCATTTCCAGATTCAGCATAGTCCAACATAAAGCATAGTCCAACATGAAGCAAAATGTTTTATTTTTCACTGATACCACCTCAAATTCCTGCTGAAATCAGCATTAGCCCTGTTTTCCTATCATAAGCAGAAGTTAAAGTGTTGCAATAGGAATATGAATGTCAAATTTATTATAGATGTGTTTATTTGGTCTTTCCTAACCACTTTCAGAAGATCAAACTAACCACAATGAAGAGATAACTCACAAGTTATTTAACAGATGTTCATATATGCAATTAAGGCTTCATTTTTATGCAGTTTATTTTCATTTCTGTAAAAAAGGCACACTACGTCTATTGACAGTTCTTTCAGAATGGACGTATTATTTTTCAATAACACACTGCAATTTTGGAATTACAAACTATGTTGTAAAGCATACATATGGCTAGACAGTGTTAACACTCTTGTTTTCATTGCAACTTCTCTGTGTTACTGAATGTATTATACTTAAAAAACCCAAAATAGTTACATTCTAAGCAGTTGGCAATAATTACCATTGAATCAGCCAAATACAAACTCACAGTATAATGCAACTCTGAGAAGAATGAAATACCCTGATATTAAGGCAGGAAAACATAGAAAATAGGGCAAGAAAGCAATCCACCAGTCTGAAAATGGTCTTCCCATTCTGCCCGAGGTCCACACAAGAGAAATGATTCTGAAGAGCTGAAGAGAGTTCAGCAGAAAGCTGAACAAATTGGCCAAGGACTGGAAAATGTACCTCTTAGCAAGATTTGAATGCATCCTACAGTTTATCCAAGAGAAAAACTAATTGACACACTCCACTGTATTCCATGGATTTGAGGCCACAAATGACAATTGATGAGACAGGAGAAGACAACAAAATCCAGTCATACATAACTGAAGCTAGACAAATTCAGACTGCAAATAAAATTTTTATTTAACACTGTGACTAATTAACCATTGGGATATGTCATGGAGCTGTGGATTTTCAACAGAAAACAACAGGTTTTAATCAACGTTGAATATTATGCTAAAAACTGCTGTCATGGAGTAAGGCTATGGTCTACCTCCAATTTCAGGTGTGGTTATCCCAGATGGGAGAGCTAAGCGTTCTTCTTTCAAGTTACCAATTAAGTCCCCTTTATATACTGACTGTTGACACTGTAAAGAGGCAAATAAAAGGTTGACTAGTTTTGCAAGGAATTGACTGGTTGCAGCTGTGAGTGAGAGGCAACAAGCAGAGGAAGCAAGAAAAGCCACAGGAAGAGCAGCCTGTAGAGAGAAAATGTTCTATGTGATCCAGAATTCACTGGAAAGACAGATTTGAAATAGGTTAAGGAAAGGAAAAAACCGCATGGTAGTTTTTCCTGCATTCAACAAAACAGGTACATTCCTCATATATCCACTAAAGAAATACTCTACTCAGTTTTTCCTCCTGAACAAGCAATGTAGCAAGGCCTTGCAGATTTAAAAGCTTCCCAGATAGCTAAAGCTATTCTGCAATTCAAGTAGTTACAGGTTTGAGAAATAATGAGTAAGGTTCTCTGGCCTCTTTTAAGCAGAAGGTCAGACTAGCTGACAGAAACAGACCCCACCCCAACCTTAAAAGAAAATCTGATACAAGAGAAGGAAAGATCACTTGTTTTGCTTTTTAACTGTTCTAAGCTTCTTTAGAGCATATATTAGCACTGTATATGCACTGAATTCTTGGTGAGAGAAATTCAGGACGTATCACTTGCTTGTGCACAGCTCTAGGGGAGATACTAAAAATTTGGATACGCCGTAGTTTGGCAGACAGATTCAGGAAAAGTATCCAGCAGAAACTTTTGGCTCATTTTAAAGTGGACTAGCTTTTGAGTTTACTGCGCCTTGTTACAAACAAGCTTGATATTTTATATCAGTCTGACACATAAATCCTTCTTTTAACAAACACAATCGTTCAATATTGATGGGAATATGAACCTATACATTAACAATCAAGATCCTTAAATTTTTAACTGTTTCCATTGCTCTATTTCCTTTAAAGGAACTCCAAGGCACAATAAACTAACACCATTTTCCTCCACAAATGTCCCAAACTTCCCAATATCTTCTGTTCCATTTCTCACTCTACAGAAGACTGCTTCCATCAGGAGTCTAACAAAGCTCACGGAACTCCTTTTTCCTTTACAGGACAGTTAATGTGGTAGCAGCGGTTATGTCTCTGAGCAATACTCCCAGAACTTAAGAATCAGGGAATGAGAAGAATGTGGCTTGTGGCACATACCTTTGTCCACTAGATTTTATTTTTAGCTGTAGAAGTGCAAGTAAAAGCAACTTCAGTATCAAATGCAAAGTCAGCTGGTATGACAGGGTTTTCACTCTTAACTCTCCAAAGAACTTCCCTGGGAATTGTTTTCCTCATCTGAACTACAGCTATGAAGGAAAATGGAAGCTGTAGAAAAGAGATCATTTGAAGAAGGATTCTTGTCTTTTAAATGATATATTCCAAACAAAAATTGCAATACTGTCTCTGGAAACTGGTTGAGGAACAAAATTTATCTGTAATGCACCTTCCAATCCACGAAAGGGAGGAGTCCCATCTGCTTTCCTTGCAACTGACACAATTGTAATTGTTCATTTCTGGGAAAATGTGTAACGTAGCATCCGTAGGAGTGAGGATTATCAAATTTTTCTGCCTTCCCCAAGGCAGAAGAGTGGGGTTTTTTTTGCAAACACAGGATATTCTTTCCTTCATAATTAAATTAACTACCAGCAAGTCTTCCAAGGTAAACTGGATCTGCTGCGAATCAGCCATGAAATGGCACACCCATTTCTAAGTGACACAGCTCAGTATGCATCAACATTTCCATTCTAAGTTATTTTCAAGCAGTTGATATTTCAACAAGGGCAAGTTTTAGCCTCCATCTGGCTTTTTTACAAAAAGAATCCTTTCTCCAGTGAAATCAGTTTTACCTTTGATTTCCCCCTCAAAGAAACATGCACAGATTTCTAATGCCAATAGCATACTGTTTTGAGAAAGGTTTCACAAAATTTGTTTGGCAAGTCTTTCACTTACTGAACATATTATGGGAACAATGACATGGCAACAGTGAGCATTCAATTTTGGAAGCAATTCTGAATGAATGAATATATTATTGTGAATGGCAAACACAGGATATTCTTTCCTTCATAATTAAATTAACTACCAGCAAGTCTTCCAAGGTAAACTGGATCTGCTGCGAATCAGCCATGAAATGCCACACCCATTTCTAAGTGACACAGCTCAGGCTGCATCAAGGTTTCAGTTCTAACTTATTTTCAAGCAGTCGATATTTCAACAAGGGCAAGTTTTAGCCTCTGTGTTGGATATGCTTTAATACACAAATTATGTCCCATGTGATACAGGTTGAATAAGACTTCTCAGAATATTTGAAAAGAAGTATGAAATGAACTGATAAGAACAATAAAGTCAACTGCCAGACCAGTGTGGGATGGGGGAGCAGAAAGACAAACATCTAGATCTGTATGTCCTACTCCACTTGAATCCTTGAGGCACTGCATGTTCCTGCCAATAACTTGCAGCAACTATTTGAACGATTTACAACTTACTAAAGATCCTCCTAAAGTAACACAAAGGCAAATTAGTCCTTTACAACTTCTCCTTCTACCTACCTCCGAGTTTAAAAATGGAACTTCACTGTGGAACTATCAGGTACTTCTCTTTAAAGTCACACGGACTAGAAGCGTGCCAAAAACACCCAAACCAAAACACCCCCCCAAAAAAATGAAAAGGCTGGCACTCTGAAGAATGAATATATATACACACACACACACGAAGAATATATATGTTTTGCCTTTATTGTGGCAAAATGGCTGCCACAACAACTCCAAGCAATAGGAACACCGTGCTGAAGAAAGGAACTCAAGAAAAAACAATCTGAGATACACATGTACTACAGAAAAATCTTTTGTTATAAAACATGAAGAGGTTAATAATTATTTTTGTTGGCTAAAACCAAGAAAGCAGTGAATTTAATCCAAACCTATCCTTGCATCACCATGTTCTCCATACTTGCATAATGCAGTAATGCCATTAAATGCACAATGCCCTAATAGTAAGTGAAGTGTACCTGAAAGTAACAGGCTGTTCAGGTTAAAACAGCTCAGCAAGAACACACTACATTTGGCCTAAAGGAGTTCCTTTGAAAATGCATCTGTTTTGGGGTGACTGTTCACATGCCAAATGTAACTAGGTAAATAATGATGCAGTCTAGTACTGACTGACTGCAGCTAAGTTAATGCAGAAAAGAGTATTTATCAGTGCAGGAGACATAGACTTCTCTTTTCTTTAAAGTACTCGTTCCAGTGATTTTGTAAGGTGAAATGAAACGGTGTAGGCAAGGTGAAACGACCACTCAGAAGAATCACCCCTATCTTCAGTTTCAAAATGGTATCCGTGGAAGCACAAAACCCTAGTATAAAATTATCATCTCACAATGCAATGGGATATGCTCTGCACTACTACATACCTACACAAACACACCCTGAAATAGGAAGAACTAATGTGGCAGGAGATTGTCAGGTGAACTAAACAGGAACCTGCTAGTAAAGTAACAGAACATTGAGAAACAAAGGGTCTATAGGAGAAAAGTTGAATTATGGTGAAGCAAAGTACAAAGCATATGCTGTCTGATGAGATTCCTTTTTCAGAAATGGATTTATACTGTCTTGGTGGACAACAAGTTGACCACAAGCCAGCAATGCATCCTCAAGGCAAAGGCAGCCAACAGCATTAGGAAAAGCATTGCCAGGAGGTCGAGGGAGGTGACCCTACCTCTCTGCTCAGCACTGATGAAGCCACACATGAAGCGCTGTGTCCAGTTCTGGGCTCCTCGGTGCAAGAAAGATATGGACGTACTGGAGCAAGTCCATCAAAGGTCCACAAAAATGATGAAGTGACTGGAGTATCTTTCACATGAGGTGAGGCTGAGAGAACTGGGACGGTTCAGCCTGGAGAAGAGAAGGCTCAGGGAGGATCTTATCCATGTGTATAAATAAATACCTGATGGGAGGGTGTAAAGGAGATGAAGCCAGTAGTACCTACTGACAGGGCAAGAGGCAATGGGCACAAACTAAACCACATGAAATTCTATCCAAACGCAAGAAAAAACTTGTACTGGGAGAGTGGTCAAACACTGGAACAGGTCGCCCAGGGAGGTTGTGGAGTCTCCATCTTTGGAGATATTCAAAACCTGGACTGGACATCGTCCTGTGCAACCTGCTCCAGCTGACCCTGCTTGAGCAGTGGGGTTGGACCAGGTGATCTCAGGAAGCCCCTTCCAACCTCCGTGATTCTGTCTGTTTGGGTTCTGGAGATCACAAGATAAATGGAGATAGTTTAGAGCCTGAGTCTGAGAGAACAAACTAGATGACAGTAAAGAATACAGGTTGTTACAAGAAAATGCAACAGGAACACAAGCATCATGAAAAGGTTAAATTCTGAGCTCAGAATTATTTTGACTACTGTATTGCTGAAGTGTTTCATATGCCATTCAAAAACTGGCTCACCAAGTACCAAAGCTCCTGCTACTTGGAACAGAGCAATGAAAATAAAGCAGCACTCTCTGGACAGAAGCTAGTAGATCTTCTATCTATCTGGACTATAAAGAAGAGTGCAAACAAAAGCCTGTGTCGTTCTCTACTATACTATACTGGGAGAACAGAAAGTAGATTGTTTTCCTTAACCAGAAAAGTCTCAAGTAATTTGTTACAGCATACCTAAACTGAAAGGAGTATTCTTTTCCTGGAAGGCAGGCCAAGAGAAGCCAGAAATCCACACAGGCCATTAACCACTAAAGCCATCACGGATGCTTGGAGGGTGGCAGGGAGGAAGACAACCATAAGAACATGCACAAAAACTTATCTTTAAGTGTGTAGCCAAACAGGGGGTTTTAAACTGGGTTTTTATTACAATATTTGTAACAGAAGGGAGACGAGGAATCTCCTGCCAGGCACATGCCTTTGAGAGTTCACAGCTGGTGACTCTCAGTGATCCTGACATTAGCAGGGAAGATACAAATTCACGACACAGCTTGAGTAAGGGCTTTTCAGCTCTTAACCACCTATACAACTGCAGAATGCTATGCTTCCAAAATCATGTTTATTCAGGTGAATTTAATGAAACTTACGTTTCTGCTAAGGAAAAGAGACATTTATTCCATAAGCAGAACACCAGCTTTCTACTTAATGTCCTCTCAACTACACACTCCAAATACCCAGTCCTTTAATTTCTAGAAATTGCTCTACCGAAGGAAAGAGTAAAGCAAGATCCACAGGGGCTTACAATCCTGACTCCTATGATCTTCTATTCGTGAATTATTAAACCTTGCCTGTCACTTCTGTTGATGTCGTACACCATTACAACATGAAACCAGTGAAATGTAAAGCAGTTGCTATTCTCTCCTAGCAACAAAGTCAGCAGTTAAATAGCACACAGTATGCTTAACCCAGACTAGATAACAAAACTCAAAGTTCCCTGAAAATAAGTGTATCACACTTCATGCCACAAATTGCACTTGTTTTAGTCTTTCAAACTAAAAATGGGGGAAGGAACATAAATGAAGTTTTCTGAACTGACACTCTAGAACTGACTGTGGACTTTTAGTCCCAGTCCAATTTTTTATTTTTAAAAGATTGAAAGGGGAAGCCATTAAAGAGATAGGAACAGCAAAATTTAATTTCCATCCCAAACTAAGTGACTCAGCAAGATACCACTGCTAGATTTAGATTCTTGTTCTTTTTTTGCTTCAGATTTCACATAAGAATGCTAAATGGGAAAGGAGTGCAGAAGTGACCAGACTTCTACAACAGTAACACAGGCAGTTAGAGTTCTAACATCCCACAGAGTATATGTTTTAAACAACGCTAGGAGTAAGGGTAAATGTTCTTGCAGTAGTCTAAGGCAACAGCTCTAGGCATATCAGCATATCCACTTGGAAGAGAATGCACCCCATGACCCAAATACAACACGATCAACAGGTTTATTTTGAAGATCACCCAACTGTGCCTCAGTGATACAACAAGAGTCCGGAGCTATCCCAGTGCAAGTCTGGTTGCAGAAAGTTTTCACACATACAAAGTCATAATTATGTTGAAATCAGGGCACTTGTCCCTCCTACAGATGCCACACCAACAGTGGTTAAAAAAGAAAAAAAAAAAAAAGCAGGAGAAGAGAAAAATAATGGTTGTCTCTATAAAGATGGGTCATCAGTAACCTAAATTCTAAATTGTAAGAGATGGGAGAAGAACTTATTAGAAACTGAAGAGACAATTCAACTCTTTCATTGTTCTAACAATTGCAGTTAGCAAGTGCATTTCAAGTTGTATTTGGAAATTTGAGTGACAGGTATAACAGCGTTGCTACTTTTTCTCTCTTGCCACTGCTGTCTACATCATAGGAAATGAGGCGATTCCTTCTTCACTCACACTGACAGCACCGACATCAAATTGCAGTCGCAAAAGGTTTTCTTTTATTTCGAAACCGTACTCCTAGGAGTACATCTCAACCACACTTATAAAATATTTACAGATTTATCTCATTTTGGACAGATTCCTTGGTTATAATGTTCAGACTTGAAAGGGATGAAGCAAACAAGATATTAAGCCAATTCTCTTTTATCTAAGGACAAGATTTGCAGAGTAATAAATCCTGGAATTTACAAAACAGTGCTTGTTAATTTCAGGAGGGCCACCGGTGGCCAAATAAAAATACCCAAGGACTAACAGAGATGCTGATAGGCTTTTAAAAGGAAATTTAAACTTCTCTGTCTTCTCTGGATTACAAGTATAGCTAAAATCATTAGCAAAGTATTCTGCCTTTTTTCCCCAAAGTTATAATTAAGGTGCATCTATACAAAACAGTCAACCCCAGCAGCCGCCAAGATTCCTGACAACTTCAACTACACTAAGGTTTTTCAAACATGGAAAGGGCTTTTATCTGGGCAACAGTACATGAAATGACTTTTGAACCTTTTTCAGTCCATGGGCTTGTAATCTTTTGAAAATTGAGCTTATTGACAATAGGCCCTTTTTCTTCGTTAACTTTTGAAGACACTGAGGAAGTATCCCCATGAAGACACTGAGTTCACAAACTGAACACCACTAACTCATGCATGCCCGGTCACCCAAGAAGCATCCAAATTATGGGAGGGATCGCTGTAGTTGACACCCAGTTTTGTAGTCTCTGTAGACTCAGTCAAGATTTTTACACCTTGAAAATTATGTTCTTTATACATGACATTTGCAAGTCAGAAGCTGAAGCACATTTGGAAGGCAGCATAAGCAATGCTTTAAGTATTCCTGTGTACTGTATCATTATTGTGCAAAAAGGTGAAGTTCATCAGTCTCCAAGATTTTGAAATACATACTACTGTAAGAACCAAATTCCCTTTGCAATATTTTAAAAGCTTACAATGATGTAGAATGACCTTTATCTGAATGTTTCTACTGTATTCAACACTATTAATTTCATGTTAAGTCTCAAAATGGACTTTCCCAAATGAAGAGAGAAAGTATAGCACTTATCAAAACCACCAAAGAGCACTACCAACCTTATCATTTTCTAAAGCATTAAGACAGTTGTGCCACACTACCTGAAAGTCAATCAAACTGTAAAATGAACTTGAACAATTTCAGTTGCAGCCACCTCAAATGGAAGACAGTGTTGGTGGACAAGCGATAGGTTAACGCAACACCATAGTTTCAAGGGACAGCCTGTTTCAGAGATGGCCTAAAGCCAAGATCTCAGCTGTCTATCCATCATCAAGTATCCCACAGCACGTTTACAAAACTATACGCATTTATTTTTTACTTGTTTCCTTCACCTCTGTCCACCAGAAATAAAACACTATTTATATCTTAATGTGTGTTGTACATATTGCTCAGCAGTAAAGGTATTCCACCTCGGGGGGGGGGGGGGGAGCAAAAAAAAAAAAAAAAAAAGCTGCCAACTGGTTCTCAGGTACAGCTTTTTTAAACTTCAGAGCCTTTCTTCTGTAAGACGGTAGGCAGTATCTTCATTGCTACAAACTGCCAGTTATTATGTATCACACTTTTTCTGTACAAACCACTGTTTGGACAACTAACAATTATTTTACCAAACAAGAGTTCTAATGACTAAATTAGTGATTTATGGATAATTTTACTGTTGTCTTCTCAGGAAAAGAAGATCCTTCTTAAGAATACAGTCTTTTGTCTTCCTGCAATTTACTATAGTGCTGCTGAACATTCTAAGTTCAGAGTCAGACCCCTAAAAATAATAGGCTTTAAGGATCTATTTAAAAACTACATACTTTTATTTAGGTTCATGTATTCTAGTTTTCTTTAACTATGGAGACTAAGAAAGTTAAGGAAATGGATTGTTTGTTTAATAAACTGGGGGTGGGAGGGAAGCAGCTATCACATGAACTGCCATTATTGTTGGGCTATTTCTGTGAGGCACCCATAAAAGTATGCACCCATAAAAGTATGCAAAACAAGTTTCTTAGCAGAAAGAAATTCTACTAGTACAATTGTTATCCGAAAAGCAGCATCATTTCCTGCAGCTTCAACTCTGTCAAACTTAAACATTTGATATCTATGCAAGGAAATTCATGTGCCAGTCAAAACTCAGGTCACCAGTTTTTCAAAAATTGTTTCCAGAATTGGTATACAAACCTGAGCCCTTAAAGTCTGCACAAATAAGTCATCTTCTAATGTTTCACAGAATATTTGGTGGACCCAAGCGATTATGGGATCCCTTCCAACTCTATAGCCTCTTTTCACCCCCAACTAAAATTACCAAGTGTATGTCATAAATAAATACTGTTTCTCTTCTACACTGTGTTCATTATAATGCAACTACTAGAAGTTTAGGTTCCTCTCTTTACTTGCTTTTCCTTCCCTCATCCAAACATCAGAGGCACAAAAGATATTTTTTCCTGTGTTTTTACTAATTCTGTCAAAGCCCATTTTCACTGCCTGCCTTTATCCTCACATTTAATTTCAACTAATTTTGGTTTTGAGCTATTCAAGTGCCACAGGCATAATCTCTTTCCAAAATCTCTTCTCCGAAGTTCACAGCTGTTTTTCCTATTACATCAGTTAAGTTCCTTTCAGTTACTCCTCTCTTTCCCTTGCAACGGCATACAGAGTATGTTACCGTATACCCCAAGAGCTTCATTAGCACCAGAAGAGCAGAGTAACACTGCAAAAACGCTTCACAGCAGCACCTAGAAGCAAGCAGAGTGGACCGAGACCCCACAAAACCAGTTTAATCTGCAAGTATTTAGATGATGCATAATATATAACGTTGAAGAGTTACGCACATAAAACACAGCCGGCTTTTATACAGCTGTTGCGCGCCTGCTGGAAGCGGGTGTTATCAGGACAGCATCGCCACAACACCCAGCCAAGCAGCGCGACGTTACCACGCGGGTACTCGCCCTGCGCGTGCCGCCCCACGCGCGCGCGGTCGTTAGCAGCTGCGGTGACGGCACACAGACGCGGGCGGCTCTGCCCGCCCAGGCCCCGCTGCGGCCGCTCAACCCGGCACCGGGCGCTCCGCGGCCGGCGGCGCTGCTTCTGAGGCGAGGCGAGGCGAGGCGAGGCAGAGCTGCGCGCAGCGCCGGGCAGCCCCGGCCCAGGTCGTTTTGCTCCCGGAGACGCCGCCTCCCCGAAACCGCGCCCGCCCGCCAGAAGGTGGAACCGGACCGGGAAACGCCGCACCGGGCCGCCTTCACCGAGGTGCGGGGCCGGGCCGCACACGGTCCCGCAGCACCGCGGGGCCCGGACCGGGGCACTCGCGCGGTCCCACCGCCCCGGGCCGGGCCCCCTCACCTGCCGCCGGCGGAGCCACCTCGGCCCCTCGCGCTCTCCATCCCCAGCCCCGCCGTTGCTATGGGGCCCCGGCCGCCGCACCCGGCCCCGGCCTCGCCGCTGCCCGTGGCAACGGAACTCGGTACTGAAGCGCGACGCCATTGGCCGAAGGCGCGGCCCGCCCATTGGCCACGGCGCCCCTCAGCGGGGAGGGACGAGCCCCGCACATGCGCAGGACGAGGGCTGCGCGTGCCGGGCCGGAGCCCAGCCCCACCCCCTTCCCGCGCGGACCGCCGGGCCCCCCCGGGGGCGGCTGGGGCCGGGCCCCGCCGCGCCCAACCCTCCGCTGTCTCAGGGGCTGGAGCAACAGCCCCAGAAGAAGCCACGTAGATTAGAAAGCTCTTTTCAGAGCCACCCCGTTCCCCAAGGAAGCCCGGCCCGACATACCCCCATCCCCCAGAAAAGAGCCCCCGCGCCGTTGCGGCGTTTCTCAGGAGGATGAGCCAGCCGTAGCGCAGCTGGCTGTTCCTTGAAAGTAACATTGTCCATTTGGAGGTGTCTTTGCACATTACAAGATTACCGCTCCCGCCAAGTCAGACGTTGGCCTGTCTCCTTGAGAGCTCGGGGTTCACTTTCACCAGTATGTCGGCGGCACTCAGCTTCCCTCTCTCCCGCAGGTATTTCATTAGATGAGGCCGCTGTCTCCAAGTGACCTTTACTCCATACTCGTCCTCGGGGGTATCTGTAACCAGTACTGCTGCTGACTCCTCTCTCCCACAGGGATCAATGTCGAATGCCAGCTCTTTTTCTGGATGCCAGGCGTGGCTGCTTGTTTGCGGCAGAGTGCTGCTGCATCTCCAGTTCCTTACGGAAGGCACCTGTGGAGTCTCTACATCCGGTGGACTAAAGAATTCTGGCTCCACAGGCTGGGGAGCAGGTAACAAAGGTATTTCCCTACAGTTTGCCGGACTGTTCACCTGGATGTTGGCTTTTGCTGCTGTCCCTTTCTTGGGTGGGCTGGGAGAGCACTGTGTGCTCTTCCTAGAGCGATTTGGACGGTCTGAGGGGTGGACTGCATATCCTTCCGGATTCTCAAAAGTTAAAGGAGGAAATTTGCAGGCTATGGCTTTTCGACAAGCTCCTCCTGCATGAAGCAAACTGTGGTTGGCATCCTGATTCTGGGGTTTGTGAGGACCACGATGCTTCTTCTGGCATGCTTTCAACACCACTGACTTAGTTGTTTCAAATTGTGGGCACACCTGAAGGGAAAGACATAGTAATAAGAAAAAACCCAACAATTTTCTCCAGACGAAGGAATGCCAACCTGATTCTACTCCCCCACCCATCCCACCTTTTTTCAGTGTGTTCATTAAGTGGGTAATCTGGTCTGCAGCAAAGCAAATCAGTCACTAACCGAGCTGCTAAGGAGATCCCTCTAACTTCAACATGATGCTCCGCCACTCTTCTCTGAAAAGTGATTGGGGTGCAAGTGAGCCGTTCTCTGGCAACTTAAAAAGCACTCAAGATACGGGTTTTAAAGAAAAGTCTAACTGGCGTCTACTCCTGTAACCCCTGTTTCTGTGTCTTAGCATAACTCTGAATAGATTCAGTGAACTCCATCCTCAGTCTCCCTGAACAGGTTGAACTGAAAGCAATACAAAATGATTTAAAGGATGCCCACTTAGCTCCATCACCTTAGATTATGTTAACAAGGCTTTCAGAATATTCCCCCCAAACATCTTTTACTTCAAAACATAGTTAATCTCTGTATTCTGGAGTAACAGATCACCCAAAAGCCACTTCTAAAATCAGCTTTCTACAGAAGATGATCAAAGCTCAACAATCTATATTTCTTTGAAAGATTCTGGACTCTTACTCAAAACGTGGAAATCCTTCTATTATGGTATTCTTTGTCTTCCTGGGTATCAACAAAAAAAGTCAGGTTCCGTTTCTTGCAATTTGCTTTTCCCTAGAGCACACCAAACTGGATTCTAGCTACAATAACTACAGATCCCTTTCAGCATTCCTAAGTTACTACACAGTCCCTCAAAAAACTAAGTGCAATTTAATTAAGGGTAGCGATTGTCTGCTGTACAACTGAACTGTTTGAATGTAAAGCCTTTGTGCAGGAAAAGAGAGAAATGATTCCCTGATAATTGTATCCTGGCACATCCTCACAAAGTTCAGAGAACATGTAGGGTAGGCTTTACCAGTGCAGGAGCCTAGCAGTCAAGAGGGTATGAAAAACTTAGATAACATCAAGGAGAGAAGAGCAGAAAATTAGTTGCCACTGAACGAGTTGACAGAAACTCTGCAGAGAATGCTTCAAGAAGTTACAAACCTACCAGGATTTTCAAATGGAAAAAATATCTAACAGTTTCAGTGCCGATAGCTTCAAACAAATTTTATAATCACTGTATGTTTGGAATCAAAGAGCAAAGTACCAGTGTGGATATTGCCACCTCTTCCAAGCAAAAAGAATGCTTATTCACAGCAGTTATTTTACTTAATGTTTCAGAAGCCATAGTGCTAACTGCCTCAAGGATATAAAAAAAAATTAAAGAGGAAAAAATTGAATATGTTCTACTTCAAGGTTAAGGCATCACAAAAATAACTCCAGGTCACCAAGAACAAAGGAATGTTTCATGCAGGTTTGAAACCACGCTTCCTGAGCCTGCTTTGTGAAGAGCAGAGAGTCAAGCAGCAATAATGCTGAAACAGAGCTCCCCTAGGTGATGACTATTGTTGTATAGGAACAGTCTGTCTTTGCAGCACCTGTTTACTTAAAAAAAAAAAATCTTACATTACATGATATAAGGAGTATCCTGGGACACTGCAAACAGTCCCCGGAATATTTTTTCAGACCAGAAAAGGAGCCCATCGGAAGAATGATACGGAGAGAAACTATGCAAAACACAGAATGGAAAAGAGGGCAGGTTAGAACAAATAATCCTGAAGTGAAAGCCTATGTTCTCTAAACTTAGCAGTGTCAGATTTAAGCAAAACACCTAGTACTTTAATATGTAACATTTAGAGTTCAGCAGTTATTTCAAGCAGCAAGCCAATAAAACAATTCCTCCTAATGTTTATTATGTGCAGGGTTTTCAGTTGCCATAGAAAACAGTGTTTTCCTGATGAGAATTAGTTTTTCAGAAGACAAATAATCAGTACACGCTGCACACAGTTTTATGCCTTCAAATAACCAAGCCCTTAGTGGTTGTAGTTAGAACGTGAAGCAGCTCCAAAGCACACATTTATGCTTGAGGCAGCGACAGTGAATTCAGGTCTGTGCTACTAATTTTCAGTATCCAGGACAGAGAGCTTTCTGTTGAGACATACGGGAGAAACTTGAAAACCATTGCTGTGGGACGCAGGGGGAAGGATAATCTATACCAACCCAGGCAGCAGAGGTGGCCTGGTCTACAGGTTTTGTAGGAACACGTCTCGGATTCTCGGCCGAAGGTAGCGGAGCTTCATAGGAATGGACGGGTCCCTCTCGCGGCCTCTCAAGGAATACCAGCTCTGCCTTCCTGGCCTTGTGGGTACATTTCTTCTTCGGAGGCATCAAAAGATACGGTCAAACGACTGAGAAACCTCATGATGCTTGCTAGAGCCAACTGGAGAAAGAGGAAAGCACCCCAAAGGAGATGCTAAAGTGCTCTCAAATCTGTAGAAGGCAAATAAATGGACTTGAAGACAAACTTGTTTAGAAACCCCGGATCTAGTTTTTTAGCAAAAGTAAAACATTTATGCAACAGTACAGTGTACACATCTCTATGCAGACTTTTTCCTACCAGTAGTTTTTGAACCTTCTGTTGAATTTCAGGTAGATTTAGGAACGCAGAGCAGAATAGACAAATGCTGCAAAGCTTCACAAAAGCTGATAGCCAAATACATCGGGGGAGAAAGAGATGCAAACAAAACAAGCATCCCAGCTGCAAAAGGAGTTCTGAACTGGCCTTTGGGCAAGACTCAACATTACTGGAAAAATTTAGTTTCTTATGAAAAATACATATTTTTAAATACACAAGACAGGCAAACTCACATAGGCATTTTTCTTCACAAAAATAAAATAAAAGAAATTTGAAAGACATCCATCTACGATAAGGCCTGACTAAAATACTGAAATACAGAACCAACTATATTTAGAATAGGCTTGGTCACTGAAATTTTAAGGAAATTCAAATCAGTGGGAGAGAAGAAAAAAAAAATTGAAATGGAAGTAGTTGACCTACTGAACCAGCTATGTTATCAGCTATCAAAAAAATTTGAAGAAATAATTTCTTCACATTAGCTCAATATCTAGTCTGGTCACAGACAAAGAATGGTTTAGGAACTTAAAGTCAGAAAAATTTGTTTTCTTTTTTCAATTTAATCCATAAAACTGGTTTGTAATGCTGAGATATATTGTAGGGCCAAGATAACCAGAAATCTTTCCATTTCTAGTTGCTAACTACCTATACTTTTTAATGTCAGGAACTTGTAAGTTTTTAAATACAGAACATACTTGATGTTTCCCTCCTGTAGATATCTTGCATGATTTTTTTTTTTTAACCCAGTGAATAAGTTTTAATTGAAATGACATTGAATTTAATTTTCCATTCACAAGCAGATTAGCACAGACGAGGAATTTTAAAGAGGACATTTTCCGAGAAACGCATCCTCTTTACCAAGCGCACAAGACTGCGGCAGCCTGACTGCTTACCAAACGCGCAGCCTCCTCGGGGAGTCCTGCGAGCCCCCCCGGCCAGACACAGCCGTAACGCCCGTTAAACGGTGAAACTCCGTGGCTCTTCGCGAGGGATCGCCCGAGGCCGGCGACCGGCGCCACGGCTGCCGGCGCCACGGCTGCCCGCCCAGCGGCTGGTGCACACGGCAGGGCTCCCAGCCCGAGGTGAGGTGAGGTGAGGTGAGGCGAGGTGAGGTGAGGCGAGGCGAGGCGAGGCGAGGCGAGGCGAGGCGAGGCGGGAGCGGGAGCGGCGCAGAGCCACCCGCGCCCAAGCGGCCGCAGCCTCTCGCGGGCTACCAGCACATCCGTATCCCCCGCCGCCGCAGCCGATTGGCCCGATCCGCCCCGCCCCCTGCTACATCTCATTGGTCCAGGGCGGCACGTGATGCCAACGAGTCGCCGGGCGCCAAATTCAAACCGGGAAACGATCTCTGCCGCGAGCGGCGGCGGAGCCCGGAAGCGCCGGAGTTGCCGCCTCCCTCCGTACCCCCTGCCTGGCCGGGGAGGTGGTGAGTCGCGACCTGCGCCCGGCACCGGCACTCGCCCCCGCCGCAGCCTCCCGCTCCCCGGCGTCTCCCCGCGGGGGCCGGAGGCAGGGGCCGGCAACCTCGTCAGAGCCGCGCTGGGAGCGTAGGGCGGCTGGGAGAGGGAAACGTCTAGGCCCGGGCTGGGGCGGAGGGGCCCTGGGGGAGGAGGCGTACTTACCGGCGAGTGCGGCAGGGCTGGGGTTGGAGTGGGTGAAGAAGGAGCTAGGAGCCCTTTAGCGCTCCCCCCCTTGCCGCCGCCGGGGCCGTGCGTACACAGGGCTGCTCCTGGGCCTATGCTGATGGTAGCGGCTCGAGGCCTCCTTAGGAAGCGGCTCGCTCCTGTAGGGAATGCAACCTTCTGGAGGCTGGCAACCTTTTGTCGTTGTCTTACGGGGATCTCTCTTTAAGGGAGTGGAGCAGATCGCAAAGGGCCGTCTGGGTGCTACGACCTGTGTGTGATGCTGAACGCTTCTGTTGGGGGAGTCCAGCTGCTGGGCAGCACCTGATCGCAGGGCTGTCTGCTCCCTGCACGTAGGGCATCAACTCAGTTTTTTATCTGCCGGACTCTTTCCAGTTTGTGTCTATGCGGGTGATTCCTACTGAGAATTTTCTTGTTTACTAGCTGGCCCAGTCAAATCTATCAATGCAAAAGGCCTTTTTTTTTTTTGTTACTTGTTTCTATTCTGCCTGCCATTCCTAATGATCAACAATACGTACAATTTCTGTACTCTTTTTCTGGTATAGTCTGCTGTAAGAGACAGCCTCCACCTAATTCTTGAATGGCCTGATATTTATAAGCAGTGTTCTCAGAAGGGACGCACTGTGTCTTACCCTGAAAGCAGTATCTCTGAATTTTATCTCCTTTGCTTTCTGCTTTATAATCTAAATTGTCTGTTGTCCAAAAGTTTGACATTTAAATTGTATGCTGCCCAATGATAAATTTATCTGGTTCTTGACAAATCTGCAGAAGGAATGACTAACGCATTTACTTTGCATTTATTTGAAAGCACCTAACTTCTGCTGCATTTATTGCGTGCCTTTGTAGTGTTCAGGAAAATCTCTGCTTCCCAGATCTTAAACCATCTGTTAAATTCCCTTTTCTCTCAGGTTGCGTGATCTGCTGGTTACAGCAATGAGATACAAGAATCAGGACTGCTATTTCTATGTTCTAGCTTCTCTCCCCTCCAGCTTGCTGGCTGATGCTGGTCAAGTCACTTTACAGCTAAGTCTTAGTCTCCCTTTCTGTAAAGCATATGTACATACTTCCCTCATTATTAAGTACTCTGTGGCTCCCAACTTGTGATGCAAATTATCTACCCTGCAAATATCTCTCTTGTTCTGCTTACACAAGGTGTGGATAAAGGAGGTATGGTACTATTTTCCAATAGCCTCGTCAACCTTATTAAATGCTTTCATTTTTTATTTTCCTTCCTTGTTTCTAGCTTTGTAGCAATTGCTGAGAATGTGTGCTCTGTGGGAGGCCTGTGGTGATTTGCTGCACCTTTCCTAGCTGTTCCTGCCCTCTGAACTCTTATGTTGTATCTTTTGTTTTGCAGGATTTGTTCTTCTCCCTTTCAATGGAGAGTGACTGTATAGATTAATAATGAGGACCAGCCCTCGCAGGCCCTTAATTCTCAAAAGACGGAAACTGACCCTCTCACAGAAGGATGCATCCAGTACTTCAGCAAGAGATGAGAACAATGGTCAGGATGAAAAGACTCCTAAGCAGGAGCACAGCCAGGAGGACCAACACAACAGCCAACCCAGAGACAAAATGGACTGTGGCCTGCAGAAATTCCCAGCAGGAATAAAGATAATTGACCATCCTACCATGCCCAACACACAAGTGGTGGCCATCCCTACAAATGCTGATATTCAGAGCATCATAGAGGCACTGACAGCAAAAGGAAAAGAATGTGGCAACAATGGGCCCAACAAGTTCATTCTCATTAGCAGTGGGGGCACGTCCCGTTCAGCAGGTCCAACACCATCTCAGCATCTCCCGCCAGAGAAGAAACCCAGTGCAGCAACCAAGGCTGCAGACGGTCAAGAAAGAGACAAGAATGTTACACAGGCACCTGGTCTTGCAGGAGGGACAATGCTCTGGCATTCAGGAATTGACTCTGTGGTTGGACAGGAACAGGAGAACAACAGTATGTAATCTTTACCCTTTTTTTTTTTTTGTCCTGACAGATAGACAAAGAGATGTGAAGTGGGCCAATGAGTGTAGTGCTTGGATCTCAGTATGCAGTAATGAAAACTATTTTGTTAATTACAAAATAGCTGTGGATTTGATTCTAATAATCTACATAGCTATGCATATGTAGTGAAATCTGAAGGATCTTAGTGGATATATTTTTGGTAGAAGAGATGGCATATAAAGGTGTATAGCAAAGCAAAATTTTAGTGCTGGGGAAAAAAGAAGGGCTGGCTTGAGGAAATCAAGTCTAGAAGAACAAAAGACTAAGTTTCATTTAGCAAAAGGGTTATGAATTAAAGACTAACATAGCGTACCCTAGTCAGTGACAAAACATACGGGCCTAGAGCTTTGAAAAAGAGATGATTCCCAGCCTTTTAATAACTAAGTGGCAGGTCTGTTTCCTCCTTGGCTGTCTCATGAAGCTGCTGAATAAATGTTAGAAGTGGGATGGATTTTACTTTGAAACACTGCTCAGATCAAATTTGTATTTGCAACTTAAAATAGCTATGTAGTTTTTGGGCTGTAGTAAATCTTATCCCACAGTATAGTACTGTCTGACAGGAACCCATAGACAGCTGCAACAGCTGCATTGCTACAACCAACCTCACCAGAAATAACAAAACTATTTTAGTTTTCATTGCTGCAGTTCAAAAACCTGGAGACATCTGAGCTTCTAACTTGGGTTTTGTGCTAGGTCGTACAGTTGGAGTTTGTCACCACCTTCCTTGGCCTCTGCTTACTAGATTCATCCTTTAGCTAAAAATACTTGAATTCTTGAAGTACTGGATCAACGTTGTCCTGTTTTGGTTGAGAGCAATTGGTTTGAATGTTTGTTTTTAAGGCTGCAGCTTTTTTCAGAAATTAGGCAGATTCACATGAAATCAGGAATCCAATGTTGTCTTCCTTCCACAAGAAACATTAGCATTGCAATACCATCCTGTCCCTATCTTGAGACAGGGATACCTCTTTTAGAAGTGTGACTAGTGCCTTCCTTTTGGCACTTGAGACAAAGGGGAAAGAAGGTTACTTGTGAGTAAGCAGAGCTATGGGCTTGTTATCCCAACAGGCAGTGGCGAGACAATGAGCTCTGTGTTGGACAATAGTCTCACTAACATCCAGTGGCTGGGGAAGATGAGATCTGATGGGCTAAGTCCCTGTTCTGTGAAGCAAGACATGGAGAAAGAGAACCAGATGCCTCTGCGGGAAAAAATCAAGGTAAGTAGGAGAAGACAACAGAGCATATGTGCTAAAACTTTTGATAGAGAAGTAATCCATGTGGATCAGAAGACTTGCGGGAACTAGGCATCACCATCTCTAAGTAACCTGAGTTTGGCCTTTACTGATTTGAATAGCAGAACCTGGAGGATCCAGGGATGTTCCATGGCCCTTCTTGTCAACTTTGTGAGCGCTCATGTATCTTTCCCTCTGTCTCTCAGACTGAAGAAGATTCTGCTGCTGCTGCTATTCCTACCATCGCCACCTCCTCCTCATGGCAGGATTCAGTATCAGAACGACCTCCTTACTCCTACATGGCCATGATCCAGTTTGCCATCAACAGCACTGAGAAGAAGCGTATGACTCTGAAGGACATCTATACCTGGATTGAGGATCATTTCCCATATTTTAAACACGTGGCTAAGCCAGGTTGGAAGGTAACAAGCAGGCCCTCAAGTTGCCGTGTGCCACAGGCATTGGCATAATTATGCTTATATTAGCATAAGCCTTCTGGATGAAAATGAAAAGTTGTTCCCCAGTCTGCAAAGCAAGATGGAAATTAATTTAAATACCCCACCCCAAATACCCTCTCGTTCCAGATGTTCCCTGTTCCACTTCTTGTATCCCCTTTCTCATTCCACTTAGGCAAGATGATGGGATGTTTGATCGCTGGAGTAAGAGCAGGAATCTCAAGAGTAAATAGAGTAAGAGACTGATGACAGGGTTGGCTGGGTATGCAGTGAATATGAAGGTCCATGTTGTCTACACTTTAGAATGTAATCCCTCTGCCAGGGCAGTCATGTCTCAGGTAGGCCCTGCTGTGCTGATAATAAACTACTGCTTTTCAACCTCGGTCTCACTCCTTTCTCTCCAGAACTCCATCCGGCACAACCTGTCCCTTCATGATATGTTTGTCCGTGAGACATCTGCTAATGGTAAAATCTCGTTCTGGACTATTCACCCTGATGCAAACCGTTGCCTGACATTGGACCAGGTATTTAAGGTGAGTGCCTCATGCAGAGAAAATGGGACAGGCTATCCAGTTCCTAAATGCCACACTAGCCAGATGCACCTTATTTTAACAGGAAAGTTAAGCTGGTTTGACATCAGCCTTTTTGTAGAAGCTGGATTCAGTCACTTCTCTTGACAAACAGGCAAGCTCTGTATTTGAAAGAAAAGGTGCTGTGGCTGTGCATATGAACTGGGGCTTCTGTGGGATGCATTTATTCTTCAGGTGGTGTGCCAAATGTAATAGTGAGCTTGTTCAACCTCTTTCCACGGGCCTGATTCAAATTCCTAGTGAGAATCTTTCCACTGAAGTCGACCAGAAGTTCCTGTGCTGTTTGATTAGACAGTCATAGGATGGAATTGCCCTATCCCAGCTAGGTATTTTAGGAAGTACCATTTTGTGGGAAAAAACAGAGCTTGTGAGTCTGGTATAGGTGTGTTTAGACTCTTCTGTGTTTTCTGCAGTGGGTGGGCAGATTGACTCTTGTTTGCTCAGATTATACAAGGTTAAAATGTCCCATTTGTTCCCCCTTTGGTTGATAACTTCATCTTATTTTTCTCCCTCTCAATGCCTTGCTGCCACCAGCCGCTGGACTTGGGGTCACCAACATCGCCTGAGCACTCTGAATCAGTAAGACTTACCCTCTGGCTCGGGGCTTGGGCTTGCATTCTCCTCTTGCCAGTCACTGAAAGAAAGAACAAGAGGCTCGGGGAGGGGGACTGGGTCACTGCTGCACCTAGTCGTACAGCTCCATGCACACCCTTTTGACATCAGCCTTTTTGTAGAAGCTGGATTCAGTCACTTCTCTTGACAAACAGACAAGCTCTGTATTTGAAAGAAAAGGTGTATTTGAAAGAAAAGCCAAAGGTTAATTGCCTTCAGATGATATGATCTCTTTACAGCTGATAGAGCTGTACAGCTTTGAGCAACTAGAAGTCTGCTGCTGAAGTAGGCTGCAATGGGCACCAACAGGCTTCAGAGAACAAGCCCAGACAGAGATTTCTGGTAAAATCCTCATCTCCATGGCAGCAGTCCCAATCTGTTCTGGGGCTCAGATCCAGAGAGAATAGGATCTCTGTGCTCCTTTTTCATTTTGGAACCCAGCTGCATTGTGACTCTCCGAAGGATGAACCTGTTTGCTATATCTCTCTTGCATTCAGCAGTTTTAACAACAACAGATTTGCAAGCAGCCAGTCAAACACTTTTTTGTCACTGCTACAGCCCTGGCCTTCTTTCCATCTGCTTAGACTTCTGATTCCTCTGTTGCCTCTGGTATTCCACTTGAACATCTATCTGGTCTATGGTTTGTATAGAGATCCAATATACAATAAAGCTACCCTATTCACCTTTCCTCAGGCACTGAGAACACCAAAACCAGGTCACTTCTGCAGTAGGGTCTGCAGCCGGAGCAGCTCTGTCATGCTATCTCTTTTTCTACACAGCTTTTGGTTAGCAGCTGGCTTTGAGATGGCATGGCTGCAAAACAGCAAGTGGCACAGAGATAGAGCCAGCATGAGTGCTGGGTGCTAACAGCTGCTCTCTCTGTATTAGCGCAGCACAGGCTTCTGGATTCGCAGTTCTGAATGAGGCAGCAGAATAAAGATGGATTCTTCTCTTTAATGCTCTTTCTTTTCTCCTTCTCTTTCTTATTTGACAATGACTGCAGCAGCAAAAGCGACATCTTCCTGATCCCCAGAAGAACATGGGAAGCAACAGCAGCAGCAAAACTGAACCCCAGAATGCACGTGAGTGTCTACATCCTCCTAGGCCAAAGAGAATCAGCTCCATAAATCTGGGGCAGTCTCCCAGATTCCCTTAGGAATAAAAGTGGAAATTGTTATCCAGGTTTGCCAGTTTTTAGGCTTCCTACTGTCATGTTTGGAGCTGATGGGAGTATTGCTGTGTCTGAGAGAGGAGGTGATGGGGAGATGGAGGGGATTGGGTACTCAAATGGAGTGAGAGCAGAGCTTGCCCCAACTTGAGGGCTAGGATCTGTATGAAGGACTATTTCCTTGTTCATCAGGCCTGCTGGCTTGGGATTTGTATCCTCAAAATTAGCAGAGAAGGCAGGTGAGCCTACCTCTGATCGGATGTTTATTTTGGGGTATTTAGAAGGACTTCCTGTTAGGTGCCTGGGTTTCAAGAGGTAGTAGAGGAAGGGCAAGAGGCTAGCGAATCCATTCTTTTCCCTTCCAGGCCGAAAGATGAAGCCTTTGCTTCCTCGCATCAACTCCTACCTGGTTCCGATCCAGTTTCCTTTGAGTCAGCCTCTTGTCTTGCAGCCTTCTATGAAGGTTCCTCTCTCCATGGCACAGGGAGCATCCCTCAACAGCTCAGAGACTTTCCGGAGCAATAAGCGTGTGCGCATTGCTCCAAAGGTTGGTTTCTTGTTTCTTGTTTTCTGAGGGTTTTTTTGTTTGGTTCTTTTTGCCGGGGGTGGGGTGGTGGGGTGGGGTGGTTTGTGGGTTTTGTTTGTGGGGGTTTTTTTCTTTTTTCTTTTCTATAGCTCTTGTCTTCTATGGACCCTGTTCTTCATATGGTTCCTTTGTGCATCTTTACTACGTGCTCTGAAACTCTAAGCTCATATTAAGGAACTAGCCGGTGACAATCCTTGCTGTCCTTTTCTGTCTCTAGGGTGACTGTTACCTGCTAGTTGACTTGCTATAAGGATATTACTATAATTCACTAGAGGAGGGGGCTCTATGGATTGGTCAAGACAATTTTTCTCTACTGCTTGGACGTGAAGAAATAAGAATGGGAGAAATGGCTTTGTCCTGCCCCTAAAACATTCAGACTTTTGATAGCTTTGAATAGACATCTAACATAGGGAACTTCCTCTGAAAGAGCATTTATTTGCATGTAGTCTCTTCCCAGAGGTTTTCAGTACCTGCTGTTTGCTAAGTACCTGCTGTTTGCTAATTCTGTGGAGTTCCCAGTTATTCTGGGCTCAAGCAAAACAGCTATTAAACAGGTCTTTCTCTTGGCATCTCACTGACTGCTCTTGGATGCTTAGACATTGTAAAGCTTTAACTTCTTCCATTCTGTCTAACCATAATCCTGTTTTCCTTTGTGTACCTGCTGCTTTATGTTCTCTCCTGCTATGATTTATCTTTTCCCTGTGCGCTTTTTCTTTTGATAACCTTAATTTTTTTTTTCTTTTTCCTTGGTTTCTGGGAAAGCTGTCCTCATTCATTTTGTTATTTCACATGTAGATAGTGTAAGGACGAATCAAAGAGGCTACACTTTTCCAGAAATATTCAGCTCTTCTGCCTGTACTCCTAGAAGTTCCTCATAGCAGAAGTGCTCTGAAGGGCATGACTTTCAGTCACTTAGCTAAAATCCTTCCCATGTGATCTGCAGGTGTCTCTGTATCAACTTCACACAGAGATCAATCTCTATCTGTTGTTATAGTTACTGCTTTCTGAAGATCCTCCTCTTACCTGTTCTGCTGTCCTTAAGTGCCAGTCTTTCTTTTCTTCCTTCCACTATCATTTGGATGTTGGGTGGGTTAGATCCTTGCTTACTGACTGCATATCACTTGTGTTTCTTTGTAGATGTCATTCTCTACAGAAGAGTCATCCTCTTTACCCATGGCTGCTGTCAAGGAGGAGAGTCAATGTGATGAAGGTTTATTTTCCCCAACTCATTCCCTAAAGGAGAGTAGCTCCCAGCCTGCTGACGAATCAGCTTCTTTCCCTGAGAGCGTCTGTATAAAGGAGGAAGAAGGCTCTCAACTGGATGACTGGCTGTCCCCATTTGCCTCAACCCTAACGGTAAAGGAAGAGCCAGGGTTGTTCCTTCCAGTCTCATCCACAAAGGAGAAGAAACAATTCACCATACTGAAGTCACCATCTAAGGGTGTTTCTGACACGTTAGTTATAAAGAGGCGGGAAAGGCAGGAAATGGGCAGATCCAGAAGGAAACAACGCCTAGCGCTGCCTTGCTCAGAAGAGCCTGTCCTTGTTTTGCCAGAAAGCAATGGCTTTGACCCTTTCCGGTTAGGGGCAGACCCCCCCTTCCTGCAGGAAAACCAGCCTCTTGAGAATGTATCACAGCTCAGCTGCTCGCAGGGGGAAGAGGGGCCCTTTAAAACACCAGTCAAGGAGATGTTCAGCAAATTGCCAGTTTCCTCCACTCCCAGCAAAGTCTCAGCAACTACTACCCCCCCGCTAGGGGGCCTTGACCCCTGGAAGTCTGCATCCTTAGCCAAGGGAAGTCACGAGCTGGACTTCAGTCCAGTGAGAACCCTTCAGCTGCCATTCACACCCCTCCAGGAGAACCAGGACTTGCTGGGTTTTAACAGCACACCCCTTAAAAATCCCCTCTTTGAGTCCCCTCGGGAACTGCTCAATACAGAATCCAGTGACATGGTGCATGCCCCCCTCACAAGCTCTCCAGCTTTTATTCATGAGTCTACTAAGCAATCATCTGTTGAACTGCCAGCCTCTGGCTTTACTGAAAACCGGTCACTCATGGAGGGCCTGATCCTGGACACCATGAATGACAGTCTGAGCAAAATCCTTCTAGATATCAGCTTTCCTGGTCTTGAGGATGAAAACTTAGGAACGGACATTAGTTGGTCTCAGCTCATACCTGAACTGAAGTAAACTGGCCTGAGGGCTGAATTTGGCTTGTTCTGGTATTACAGAAAGCACTCGACTTTTCTGAGATCTGTTCACATAGTCTAAGACAGACTGCTTTTGACTAATTCCCACATCCATGGGAACAGAGGGCATTATTGACTCCTGCTAAGCTGGGAGACAGGCCCATTGGCTGCTATGAGCTCCCTTTATAAGCTGCAATAGACTATTTATTTGGAACAAGATAGAACCTCTCTAACCTTGTACTAGAGATGGGAGTCCCTGGAGAGAGGTTATTGAGAGAACATCTAGGTAGGCCCTGAATGGCATTTGCTATTCAAGGTATCGGAGGAAATTGATGCACTCCTCAGTTATGTACAATAAGAAAGAGCCTGGGAACCTTCTCCTAGCTCTGTCCTTACTTTCCTTTACTTTGTTCTCCTCTTATTTAGTATCTTCTGTATAGTTTTAATGGCTGTAAATACTGTACATTCCTTAAATTAGCCCTTAATTATAATAATAATTTTATTCTTGTAGGGTTATGGGAATATTTGGGCTGGTAAGGGGGTTGACTTAGAGTGTTGTCCATATGTTCCACATCTCCTGTATTCTTCTACCCTAGATGAGAGCCAAAAATACTTTTTTTTTTTTTTTTCTTTGACTTCAGAAACATTGGTCTAGGCTGTTCTAAAGGTTGCTGGAGCAAAGATCTGAAAAATCACCTATATGTGACTCAAGTCAAACTGAAACAGGTTATCTGGATTGCAGCATAAAATCTTGGTTTGGCTTCCTTTTCCCAGGCTGAATGGAGAAGAGCTTGGATCAAGCTGTACAGCTCTTCTGGTTCCAGAGTCCTATTATTATGTACTTAGAGGACTAGGTAGAGTCACTGTTGCAGTAAGATGGACTTCTGTTGAATGGTTAAAGCTGCCCTCATTACAATCATCAGTTGAAAATGTAAAAAAAGAACCTATAAAGCAAATGCTGATATTTCCACTGAAAAGTGACCTCTGGAAACACAAGGTATGTTTCTCTTGGTGCAATAGGACAACTCATCCCAATTCTGTAGAACTTACGTCAAAAGAGGAAATTGCCATGGAGAAGACCTGATCCTTCTGCTTACAGACAAATGATGGCTCATGTATCTACATACTCAATAAAGCTTCTGTGGGAACACAGCTGAGTATTGTTTTTACTGCTTTCACTCCTAGCAGCGTGCTCAGGCTGGGCCATAGCACGAACAACTGATTTTTTGCTTGTCGAATGTGTGTATCTTCTGTGATCACTAAGTGATCATTAGGACGTTTTCACTGTTCCTCAGGCCATGTTGGCCATACCACATTAGATTTGGTTGCTCAACCCCTTGCTTCCTATAATATACTTTTTCCTGCTGTTTGTGGGTAAATCCTGACTTTACAAGTCAGAAACATACTTAGTCTAAGACGTCAGAACACCACCAGCAGACTAGTTTCTGTATTTTGTAAATGCAAAACAAGCCTCACTCAAAAATCTGTATTTCTACCTTCCCCTATAAACACAAACCAGATTTAGATGTGTGTGGTGTTCAGAATTGCAGTTCTCTCGTGTGCTTGTTAGAGGTTATTTGCCCTCTGAAGGTGTTCCAAGCACTTTGTGTTGATTATTATTATTTCAGTTTTTCTGGGGAGGAATATTGGACTCCATGATCTGTGTTTCTGTCTGCCTAGCGCAAATGACTGCTCAGCTTGAGGCCAACAGTGAAAAATGTTTTACTAGGCTGCCATGTGAATTTCAGACCAGAAGATTTTTGTCAGTGATTAGAGGTTGAAGCTCCATCACTTCTGATTGAGTCTTGGGGTTTCCTTGCCTCTAAACAGGAAATAAGAAAGGACTAAGAACTGTTGGGTGCTAGTAGCCTCTTAAGAGTATTTTGTTTAGGATTGATTTGCCAATACCACCTGTGAGGGCAGGAGGTCTTGATTCCTTCTTCTCTGCACATGTCCTCTAGTAAGGAATTCATGTTCTCCAGCCTGGATAGAAATCATCATTCTCTGATCAGGAAATCATAACAGACTGCTGTGAAAACTGATCAAAGCTACACAGCACATCTGTCTTCCGGGAGGAGAGCTGACAGGAAAGCCATAAACCTCCATCTAGGCCCAGGGGGAAGAAGAGATGCAGACAGAAGGCAAGATCGCGGTCGTGAGGCTGCAGAAGAGGCCCACTTTGTGGTTTGTGGCACACTTTCTGCTAGTACATGTCACACAACTGTCAACACTCTACCTGGGTTTCTCAAGACATCTTAACTCCCTTTCACCTCACTTCTCACTCCTGAGAGGATGCGTGCACACAACTGACATCCAAGAGCCAGCTAACTAAGGATCATGTCTCCAGCAAATTATGAAATGCTCTTGTCCTTGGGATGATGTGATGGTGTCAATTCCAGGTGGGTGATCCCTTGCTGTCCCTGTCAGCTGAGGTGCTTTGATGGCCACCTCACATTAGATTTTGAACATAGTAGTGCCAAAGACTAGTTTCCCCTCCTGCTAAGTATTCCAGTGGGAGCCCCGCTAAAGGGCAGTTATATCAAAAAAGGTGGGGGGAACAACAGAAAAAAATCCAGTTAAGCAGTCCTACCTACTGCTCCCACAGCAGATTTCCCACTGTTTTGCCCAACCTAATTCAAAGCCCCAGTTGGTGAGGATTTCATCACAACTCTCAGGAAGACTACTTTATTTCTCTCCATCTGTAAGTGTTTGCCTGATATTCTGCCTGGATCCTTTCCTTAATCTCATCCTGTTACATTCACCACCGTAAAGTTGTACAAAAAGCTATAAAGCCATCACACCAGTGTCTGAGTGACTGCAGCCAGCTTGTTGAAAACTGTAAGTCTTGGCTTCTCCTTCTGTTCTTTCCCTGCTGGTATTTACATGTCACTATTTGTGGGTATGAGTTGTTGCGGCACGTAAACTACTATGAAAACAAGTTGTTCAAGTGTGGAAGTAATGGATATTTGCATCTTTAGCAGTAAGAAGTTTCACATCTCTCTTGTCACAAAGGGAAAAGGACACTTGCTCTTAATATCCCAGGCCTAGCTCACAGAAGATCTGCAAAATTAAACATGATCAAGTGTTGGAAGGCAGATAAGCATGGCATGAGGCAGAGAAGTGGGGAGCTGCACTTCTAATCGCTCAGCAAAGCAGCTGTTTGGAGGATGTCAGATTAAATTGGCAGAGTTTGTTGCTGGAGGTCATTGCTTAGGTATCCTATATTTGAGCAACTGGACTGTTCAAGGGTGCCATTGCTCAGGAGTGAAGTGACAGACAAGTAAGACAGCTGGAACTCAAGCACTTTGTACTTTCGGGCAAGTGCTAGAGGCATATGCGAAGTCATGGTGGGAACAGTGGAAGTGGGGCTACAGGGTAGGAGTATTATGTTTTGAAAATGTTTGTCATGAACCAAAGGCTAGAACAACAAGATGATGGAGCTGCCAGGCAGAAGTAAAACATTGTGTGAGAAACAAAACAGAAGGCATTATTTTGGACCATGGGGAGCCTATAACTGAACTTGAGGTACATGGGCAGAGCAGAGAGTTGATTGAGCAGGACAGAAATTCTTCTGCAGTCAGGTTGGATGTGTAGTAGAGAACTTCTTGAGCACAAGCCCATCATCCTCTCTGTTATGCAAAAGCATACATTCAGTGGTCAGAGCTGAGCACTGGTATCGCTGTCAGCCTCTGTTCTGTATCATCTTTGGACAGATACAGCCTCCAAACAGCAAGAACCAGCCTGAAATCACCCTGTGTTCAGCTCAACGCAGTTGAACCTGCACTGCTGGGCCTGGTCTTGCCGCAGTCCTCATCCCCCATTATCAGAAGACAGCACTGAGACTTACTTTGAGGAAGAACAGTTGCCTTCTGTCGGGAGCTTGGTGAAAAAATACCAGAAGACCACACCAGCCACAGACCAGAAGACAATAGGGCACTGCAATAAGGCACAGCAACAGCAGCCTGTATAGGAGTAGAGCATACATTGAAGTTTAGGGAGTTTGGGGCACTGTATACAGGGGACTTAGACAGGTGGAAGCATATAGGTAATTGCGTCATGGGATAGAAAGCGCCTCCCCCCAGCCTTTGGCACAGACAGAACAGGTAACACAGCAGCATCGCCCAAGAAGAAAGATTATTGATAACATCCCCCCAGAAAAGACATGCTCCTGTTATGCCTCGGCTTTAAAACAGCACAGCTCTTGGGCAACACTACAACAGCAGCAGCATTTCCATAGGAAAAAGCCATGCTTTTTGGCAGTGTCTCCCTCTGCAACCCTTTTTAGTGAGTAACTGTACATTTTGAAATCAGAGGTTCTCTGGAAATTGTACAGGACCACCTACCCCCCTTTTCCTGCTTGTGAGCAGGCGGAGGTGCAGTGCTTACAACCAGCCCCAACCAAAAGAATTCCGATGTCCTCCCTGCAGTAGCTCCACCACATACCTCTATCCTTACTGCTGATCTGGGGTGCTCACTTGAAGCTTTAGTCTGGCTTGGGAATAAGATGGGAGATATCAAGTCACACTTGCTCAGCAAGTGACAGCAATGAAGCAGTTTGACAGTGTTGTCAAAAAGAGTGTCTCTCAAAAGAGATCTATGGTTGGAACCAGGTAAAAGGCTTGGCTGCCACATGACAGTAATAGCAGGAGGGAAAAAGAAGTATTTTGTAAGGAAGAATGGGGAACATGGTTAAGGCTTTGTGAATAAAGATCTTACTTCAGGCATTTGGGATAGGGTGTCAGGGCAGCAGCAGGTTGGCAATTCACAGGAAACAGGAGGTCTGTGTAGCATAGGGAGTTGTAACCGGGCAAAGAATTGAAGAGTTGTATGTTCAAGAGTAGAGCAATGAAGTAGGCTCAGAACAGAGATGTATACAGAGGGAGAAAAGAGGCCAGAAGGCAGGTATCATGGGCCCCTCTGCAGGCTCAGTATTTGGATTATAGTGTAGAGGTGTGATCTTGTAAGATGGTGGATGCCTCTGTCCATCCTCCTTCAGTAAGAGCAGAGCTATTCTTCTTGTCTTCTCATGAGCCTGTTGTAGCTCAAGAGCAAGCAGGCACAGTTCTTCACACCCTTTGTGTGGCACTCTGCAGGTCTTCTCTGAGTAATGTGCAGGAGCATCCCAAGACTGTCCTTGAGTTCTGATAACAGAGCAGGCTGTTTAGCACCTTCTAGCCAGTGAAAGAAAACATTAATTTAAGATATAATTTTCAAAGGATCTGGGATGCACAAATCTACAGGGAGCCAGCAAGTGCTGCGGATGCTCCGCTCCTCTGAAAATTCTGCTCTATGCCTGGCAAGAAGTGCGACAGGTGCAAAGGGGAAGGTAATTCCTCTTCACCGGTTGAGTGGGGTTCCTCCTACTCCATTTTGTCAGCTGAAAAGGACTGGATGCCCCCTGACACAAGGTGAGTAAAGATGATTGCCACCCTTTTGCTTTTGCAACTTGGCTGGTGGAGGAAGAACTCGAGCCCTTCCCCATACGGAAGAAAGAGACCCTGTTTTACAAGCCAGCAATCTTTTTGTGAGGCCTTCATTTCTACCAGAGAGCAGTCTAGCTCTAAACAAAGGTGGAAATTTCTTTTTTAGTAAAATACCTGACTTCCTCTTTAAAATGCATTATGGATTCAGACAGCGAAATGACAAGCTTGAAAAATGTGAGCTTGATCCTGAACAGAAATAGCCTCCCTCCCCCCTCCCTTTTTTCCAGCAGAGGTGAGCTACAACTGGACAAAAAGATATTCAGGGTATAACAAAGTATTAGCTGCCTGAGATTAAGAAGAAAGTGTCCTGCTTCACTAGTCATCTCAGACTGGTTTCTTGCTTTGATACAAGCAGAGTTTTAGAACGTAAAGGCCATGAATCTGAATTGCCAATGCAGTTCAAATGACACATTTGTCCTTGAGTTTCAGTTACAACTTTTCTTGGAAAAATAAAGATGATAAATACCCTGATACACAGTTTACCAATACAGGCAAAAGATTATGCAAAGCAGATTCTATTCCACACCTCAAAATCTGTGGGAAGTCATTATATAGAGCACACTGGTAAACTGTTTGCGTAGAAGATGTATCATCAGAATTATTTATCCTCCACGTTTGCTTCCTTTTTTTTGATGTACCCTATTTAAAAAAGAAACATTTAATGGCATTATTTAAGAAAGTCAAGCAAAACAGTTGGCATAAATGATTTTTAAACTACAGTCAGACATGAATGGCTTATGTTCCCTGCTGTTAGTCTCTATTACCTTCTCACGGATGGCTGGGAGGTTGCTGCCAATAAGGCCTTTGTTTATTTAGTAATGTAACTTGTAGGAGGTAAGTTTTCTTGTACTTATCTATGGTTACAAACAAGAGACTGACTCATTAGAACCAGGACTGTTTGGAAAACGGATAGACCGATTTTCCAATAGGACAAAAAAACCCCTCATCTTCACTGGACATCAGAGGAATCTCTCAATATTGCTGACATTTTCCATAGAATACCTTTTTTTTTCACTACCAATATGGTATCTTTTCTTGGTATACTGTATTCTTTCACATTTCATGTATTTTTGTGTAAATTTTAATAAAGGCAAAGTTTTGCATAATATCATTACACAACAGGCCAGAACATCCCATCTCAACGCTATGCTTTTCTCATGGAGTAACATGTTTAGATTACTTACATTTTTTTAATTCTGAATTCTGAGATTACATGTTTGTCTATGCACAAATTTATTTTGGATCATGGAATGGTATGAAATTCCAACTGCAATTTCTATTCTAGATAACACATGTATATTGTTAAGCCCTGAAACGCTTGACTTAGGGGTAGTTATATGACTCTTGCAGTATAATCTGTCCTGAATTACCAACATGCATTTTCCACTTTAAGCTTCACTTTAGAGAAGCTTTTGTTTGGGGCAGTTAAAGTTTTGCCTGCTTAGCTGTTGTTACACACAGAGAGGTAACTAGAGGAGGAATTGCTTCGGGCATTGTCAAGTCAACAGTACATGAAACTTTAACAAGAATATTTGTGGTCAAGAACTCCGTCATCCTCTTAGGGCTACTTCTTGTAGGCTGGAAGTGCCCATACGTAATCTGTGCTACTGCTGTCTCTCCATTTAGAGACACTCAGTTCTCTCTCTGGGGTTCCCCATGACCACACCCTATTTAATCTTTGCTCCATATGCAGTGTCTGTCTTCTCCCTCTCTTGACAGGGGGCATGTTACAGGTTAGGACTCGGATGCTGGGAAAAACCATGGTGCTCCATGTGTCAGGCTGTCAATAGTCCTGCCAGGCCTCTGAATAGGGCTTTCATGTTTGCAGAGTTTCTGTTGGAAATAGTCTCCCAGGAGAGCAGTTGTCTCTACATTTCCCTCCAAAACCCCAAGTCTTTACATGCAGACCAGGATGATCCCCAGGGTCCAAACCCTTACCCCACCTGCAAGATAATTTTGGTGCACATACGCTTGCTCTTTGTAAACCTTCACCCACTCTGTCTCAGCCACTCCTCTCATTTTCTACACGTCTTCATCACTCTCTTTTTCCGCTTCAAAGACCACTTGGGACCCTTGTCATTCCTTTATGAATTCAAATCACAATGTAGCCTTAAAATTTTAGACAATTAACAGTGTTTGATGTATTTAGCATCCAATGATAAGAGGGGGAGAAAGGTCAGGAATGCAGCAGAACTGAAACCATGAAGTGCATTGCTTGCAACTTATGGGATCACTGAAGGTGCTTTCAGCATCAATATGCTTTTCCAAGTATTTGCAAATAATTATATCAATGCCACAGAATGGTCTGACCTCAGGAACTCCACCCTGTAGCTAATTAGTGCTTGACAGTCTGCACTCTGCTATGCATACCCATGGGACTGGCATAGTACAACAATAAGAGTTGTTTTGCCGTTTCCCATAGCTGAATCTCAGTTTTGATTTGTTTGCTGTTTTTATTAAACTCTTGATTGCTGGAGTCAGGAGATCATGAGATAATCATCTCGGTTGCCATTCAAATCATTCCAAGGACTAGCCATCAAGAACACAAAGAACAGCTGGGTGATATGATGTATGAATGCAGCCCAAAGGCTAAGAAGCCAAAGGAACCCAGTATTTATAATTTAAATTAAAATTACATTGTTAAACCATCATTATCTTCCATCAAATCCTTGGGGTCATAACACATAGCTCTGTCTTCCTGTCACTGTATGTGCATTGTGTACACAAAGCTGCTTCTGTACTAGCAGTACTACTGTGCTGGTGATTCCATCATAAAATCCTGAATTGTTTGAGCAGAAAATATCCATACTGCATATCAGTCTCAGGTAGAGTTATTCTTGTTTTACTGGGGAGGGAAGGGGCAGGAAACACAGGGAATTTAGTTCAAACAGCCTGATTGCTTCTATAAACGACAGCGCAATAATGTTTTGCTCAGGTTAAAAAAAAACATTTTATAGCAAACCTTTTGTTGAAAAGACCTAGGGCCTCCCTGCTGTGGAGGGAGTTTGTCAGGGTGTCCTTCTTGGCTTTGATGTATCCCTTTTTACGAGCTGAATGAAAATTTCCCAATTTTTGGCTGTTATAAACATTCTTTAAGAAATCTATTTCACATCCTTAGCAGAGGCATAGTTGGCAACTAAAACCTGAGAAGAGATTTGTTCAGTACAGAGTGTGCTCCAGCACAGACTTGCTGGAGTGTATGGAGATTTCTTTCTGAACTTGCTCTGCACGACTGCCAGCAGCTGAGCATGGGAACATGAGCTCTCTTGTGTCCTAGGGACTTCTACTGGGCTTCAGGGAGTGGATGATAGGAAGGAAGACCTTGATGAGAAGAAGGTGACTCAAAAAGCCAAATGGAGACAGGGTTCAGAAGACATAGAATCATAGAATCATTTAGGTTGGAAAAGATCTTTAAGATCATCGAGTCCAACCGTTAACCTAGCACTGCCAAGTCCACCACTAACCCATGTCCCTAAGCGCCACGTCTCCATGTCTTTTAAATACCTCCAGGGATGGTGACTCAACCACTTCCCTGGACAGCCTGTTCCAATGCTTGATAACCCTTTCGGTAAAGAAATTTTTCCTAATATCCAATCTAAACCTCCCCCGGTGCAACTTGAGACCATTTGAGAGAATAAGGAACAGGAAAAGGTTGGATAAGGACCATCACAGTCGCAGATTCAACAGTCCTCAGGTTTAAGGCTGGGGCAAAATGATCAGGTACCGCAGAAAAGCACAAGAGATGTGAAACACTGTTTTCAGGGCTTGTGTTTGACTGTTTTACAAGGGATGAGCCCAGTGCCTTGCATCTACCAACAAGGAGAAAACACAGTGTGGAAAAGGTACTGATTCACTAAGCAGGACTGAGGTGTTGTTCCTGAAGAACCATGCACACCAGGAGCATGTCTTTAAAGATTTAGCCAGCGAGCACTGAAGCTTGAATTGCTGTATTTCTAAACAAAAGTCTGCCTGAACAAGAGAGCATAGGTGGCTGACTCCCCCCAGAACAGAGTGTGAGCATCTGAGTAGCCCTGTTACAGTAGAACTGCTCCAGTCAGGGTGTTCACAGAGCATCACATTGCATCAACCAGAAACATGTTACAGGCACAAATATACATGGCTTAGACTGTGTATAGTGACAAGCATACCTGGTTAAAGTGATTATAGTTAATTTCAGCAAGTTATACTGCTGACTGATGAAGAATTTGACTGATCTGGGTTGCTTTAAGATACAAAGCAAGCCATTTACAAACAAACATGACAGAAAACACTGCAGTACACCTAGCAAGTGCTGATAGGAAAGTTTTCCACAGTGTCTGTTGGAGGACTCTAAAAGTAAAACCAAAGGAAAGGAGACTGGAGGCAAGGACAGCCGATGGGGAGATTCTTTACCTTCTGAGGACTACATCTGGGCTTCATTTTGAGCAAGATCTGCTCTGATTCTACAGCTAGCTAGGCACAGGCAAAAAGTGCATAGGTGGTTGTCTTATTTCTTTGCTTCTGTTGTTGTTGTTTTATACGAAAAAATAAAAAGTTTTGACAGAAGCCCATAGGCAGCCACTCAAAGCACCTTGCCAAGACTTCATAAGTGCTTTTAGTAATAAGCCCGCACATATGCATACCAAATTAAGCTTTTCGAGGCAATTCTAACAGTACTGGGTTTTACTGTCTGAGTATTCATCTTTGAGGACATCCTCTGAAAGGAGCCTTAATGGTGTAAAATTTTCATTATTATTATGGCAAGACATAGAGACTTAAAAAAAATTGTCTGTGTTTGTTAGGGACAAGTGCATTCTTAGTTTCAAGATAAGTGGATAATGGAAATACTGTTCTCCCTGTGGATAGGAAGTGGAGGGACAGTGAAATGAAAGCAATTACCCAGAGACACACACAGGAGACATCTTTGAGACTGGACGTTTCCAAGTACTGTGCTACTGGCCTTAAATACGCAACTATCCTTCATCTCAGACTCTTGCATACTTTTATTGGTAAGCATATTCCTACCAGAAATTATTCTCTACTTTAAACATCTTCATGAGCACAGAGAAGCTCTAGCATGAGTAAGATAGTTGTCATTGCTATGTGCATTAGCACTCTGTAATAAAAGTGGATATTCTTTCCCCTCATGAAAACAAAGCCAAAGGCATCTAGTGTAATTAATGCAGCCATGTAATGTAAGAGGGAATTTTGTATTGCCTGCTGCATGATCAGCAACTGTTCTGTGGCAATGCTAACTATTCTAACCAAACAGAAAAGGCCCCTTTGTATGCAGCTTAGCTCAAGCAGTGAAATCAATACGGGCAGGACACAAATCATTACAAGCAATATTTATACAGCAGGGGGAATTCATATTGGACAACATTGTTCCAAGTTTGCCACAGTGTTTTCATAAATCTAGCCCCTATGGCAGATGACTACAGAGACTTGACCCTAAATTACCTAATTAAGCAAACTATTCTACTTTCTGACCGACTTTACTGGCAGGACACACTTTGCTGTCCAGCAGCTGAGCTAAAACGTTATGTAAATCTGAGATGACATTTATCTCAAGGAAACTTGCCAGACATATTCACAGATATAAATACTGTAACCTGTTACTTATTACTTGAAGAATACGAATATATTTTATTATCCAAATAGACAAACTGGAAGGAATTCAAAGCAGAGGAAGCTTTTCTTTTCAAATAATTTTTTTCAGAGATGGAAAGGGAGAGAGAAGCATGCATAGTTTGCCTGAGTGAGGTTTGTCCTCTCATCCCTCCTCTGCACCATCTGTGCATCCACAGACCGAGCACAGGCTGTGAGAATGCAAGAGGATGAGCAGAAAGTCATCTCATAGTGATTCTGCACCGGGCCACCACAAGGAATCTCCTGGCCTTGACATAGTTGCTACACTGAGGGGCACTTTCACAGCCACTTGAAGCTTACTCTACCAAACTGAGACAGTGCCTTGGAAACTGGTGTAATGTAGAAACAACCTCTGGGCTGGTTACATCATGTGGGGGCTATTGTTGAGCTCTGTAACAGCCCAGCTTGACACAAAAGAAATGTAAAGCTCTTTATTTACAATCCACCCTCCCACCTGCACTGTGTTGGCTCTACAAGAGGACAAAACAATAGTTTCCAAATTGTTGAAAGAGAGAAAAATCCAAAGCTGAAGAGAATTCTCTAAGAAGGGGACAAGTATTAGAAGTTGCAAAAGTAGTAGGAGAATATTTTAAAGAGGAATGAGTAGGTTAGGTAAAGCTTCCCAGAAGTGAGATACAAGAAAAATCTGTAGTGAAAGAACCTCAGCTCATTAATTTAAAGTCAAACCAGTGAAAGCCTTCAACAGAGCAGCTCCTCAAAGAGCTGGGATATTCCCTAATGCTCCTAGCAGAGGGAGGTAAAATCTTTACTTTGTCTCGTGTTCTTTAATCTGGGAGTTACTTCTTTCAGCAAAGGAGTCCATTCCTCCCCTTCACTACTTCAGGTACTGTTCATGAATTTCTTCAACAAAGGAATAGCTGGCTGGAATATTGAACCTCTCCTGTTTCTTGGCTGGGCAAACTGGCTACTGGGAAATGCTGCTTTTCAGTGCCTTTCCTCAGAAATATGGGCGCTAGTTCTGAATTCTTCAGCATTTCTCAGACATGGAGGGGGTCAACACCAGGGACCAATAGCCACGAACACAGATACAGCGCTGTGGCTTTGTGGTTAGAAGCTGGAATCTTTTGCCCCAGAGCTCTCACTGACCCGTAACTGCTAGAAGGCCAAGCTGCTAGCAGGAGCAGGGAGAAGGGCTTTTATCTTCTGTGGAGGTGGAGCGGTTGTTCCATTGACTGAAGAGCACTGTTACACATCCTGTAAGGATTTCTGTATGAAGGGTGGAGAATAGCGAGGTATAACGGGTTATGATTATTGTATGTGACTGGATCAAAGAAGGAAAATAATTTCTTAGTGTGTATGGGATTGTGTATGAATGTTTTTATCTAAATCAGTTTCATTTTTCTAACACAGGCTGTTGATGAGTCATACACTATTTTCCAGGGCCTACAAAAGATGACTGGGAAAGGCATAGCTATTGGGAATAAGCTTAAATTTGCTGCATGTAGTCTGGCTCTCCATTAGAACACCTTTAAGAGTGTCCATTCTGCAAAAAAACTGAAAGCACCTAACCTACTTAGTAAATGGGCTCTGTTTAAGAAGAACAGGATGGAAAAACTAATAGCTGAATAGAAAAAAACAGTGACCTAGAACCCAGCAGGCCTCTGAAGGGAGAAGATAATGTATTAGCTGACTCCACCTCCATCAAAATGCTAGGGTTTTTTGCCAGATCTGGGAACTAACACATCACAGGATGTAAAGAGTTAAGTGACCTGCTCTTTGGAGCAGAAGGGATGAAGGAGGGGAGAAAGCTTTAGATAAGATTTGAAGAATTCTCCCTTTTGAAGAACTAGGAGAGAAATATTTTGTGAATTAGGGGCTGGGATTAGCTGGTCAGGTCCTAAAGCAGGACTACTCAAACAATGGCTCCAGCACAGCTGCAAGGCAAACCAATTTTGATTGGGCTTTGCCAAAGTGCCATGCAAGAACAAATAAAGGGTGGCTAGCTGCAAGGAGGAACTGGGACTGGGAACTATGAATGCTCTCTCCTCTTCATGCCCATACACACATCCAAGGTGGGAGACAATCTTGTCAGAAATTGTGTAACTCTGCCCGTAGGTTACAAGGCAGGGACTGTAGGGGATCTGGTCCCAAGATGTTCTGTTCTACTTTGTAGTTTTAAGGTCTGTTCTGAGGCTTTAAGAAAATTGGCACTGCCACTGCTGCCAGCAGAAGCAGAGCTGCCTTGTCAAGGCTGGCCTGCTGAGGAATTCACAGTCTGCAGGAGGGGAAACAGGGCCCTGTGCGAGCGTAGAGGTACGTGATTCAGTACTGGTTTATGGGGATGGTTAAAGGACTTGATAACAACACTCAGAGGATGCTCAGTGAGGCCACAAGAGGTCAAAAGTGTGTGTAAATCAGGAATTATGACAACCTAGAGGCAAGAAAACAAGACCGTGGGAACACAGCTTCCCTGGGAATATCCATTATTTAAATTCTCTTAATTCAGCTTGCAGAGAGACAAGGACAGTTGAAGACAGATCTGCTGAGTTCTTGATGGGACTCTGCCTGCATTATGATGTTGGAGTTTGGCCTTATAGTGTAAAGCAATTAGAATATATTTCTACTCCCATTCCTGGCAAATCTGGTTCTGCAAGTTGGTGCTGTGGGAACCGTGATACCTTGTGTAAAGCAGTTATCATTCTGGGAACAAAAAGGTTAATCTCTTCAAATTTTAGAATAACTCTAAAAATGACCAACCTCCATTCTAACATTTGAGGACCAAAGATCCCAAGAGAAATGCTAACACTGTGATGATTAGCAGGGAGTAAAAGGTAAACAACATGGTTTGCTTTGCACTGAGGCCAACTTTTTTGTAGTTTCTGTGACCACACTGAGGTCTCACAGTGGCTGACTGGACTCATCTTTGTACATGGACCATTGGATTTACTTCCTAACATTGCAAACTCAGGGTTATATTTTTATATACAATCCAGAACATAGAAATTATTGGTATCAGTAATGTTGGAATGTCACATTACTAAGCTGGAAAAAAAGAAAGGGAGCAACAGAAAGCCTCCTTTTGCTGTAACTTTCATCGTCTGTTGCTGCTATTCCTTCTATGTTGTACATGAAAGCTATTTCACCCCCAGATGACATTCACAGAAAGGTAATGCTGTCCTCAGCTTCACAGCTGAGTAAAACTCAGTTTCCTCCTCTGTACGTGACATCAGAACTGGTGCTTACTGGGGCAGTGCATTCACCAGTGAAAAGGGCTCAAAATAAAGCAGCTTCAGTTCAAGTTGAAACTTATAGTTTCAAGCAGGACAAGGCAGAAAGTTGAAAAAGTGAGCTGTGCCATGTCCTCTCTCCCCTGAGAGGAGGGATGTCTGCCCTGGTCCAGACATCCCACACTGCAGCAATGTCAGCATACTCTTACTGTAAACAGGGAGTCAAGTCCACTGGTATCGACAAGCCAGTGATTTTAGGCTTCTGCAACTTCGGCTCTAGATGGAGAGGGGTGAAAAATGAGGGCAGAGTCAGGCCCAATACGTTTGCCCTGGCCGGAAGCAGAAACCACTCCTTCAGCATTTCGTTCAAGCTACACTGTAAAATCCTTCAGTGCAGCCTATTCCAAATGCGTAACACTGCAGAAATGAGACTGGGCATGCCTGCCAGGAGCCTTTTGGCGGATGCTCTCTCTCATTTACCAAGGCACTGCATCATCTCCTAGACTGAACCATGTTGTTGCCAATATTTACAGATTCACTGAGATGCGTCAAAGCGCCCCCAGCAGAGACACTGAACTGCACAGCCTGCCACTGAGAGATTTACTGTCTCTTCAGCATATCGGGGGGGACAGGCAGTCTACACGCACGCACTCACACACACGCGCGCGCGCGTGCGTGTGCACAGCCCGAGGGAGGTAAGTCCAGCCCCCAACAGCGGGGCCATCCTTCTGCTGCTGGATTTTTCCAGCCGGAGCATCTTGCCGGCTCTGCTGTAATTTATGGAAATCGGTTTCTGACGTGGGGCTTTTTCTGTTAAGACAGGGACCCACCGACTGGAAGAGGCAGAGCTGCAGTCAGGGCAGGAGAAGAGGGGGAGAGGAAGAGGTGGGGAGCAGAGGGACACCGGCAGAGTGGAGAGGACAGAGGGAGAAAAAGGCACAGAGACACTTCAGAGATGGGTGATAACTAAGAGAGCAGGAAGAAAGGCAGAAAAGAGAGAGAAGGAGAGCTGTGGGGAAAGGAAAGGGAAAGGAGCTCAGAGACTGAGTCAGCCTCAAGAGGGCAAACACCAGGAGACGAGTGCAGGGAACCCCCCAGCATACCAAGAAGGACCTGTTCTGTCTGAATCTTCACCATGAGCACAAGGAAGAACTGCCCCCTGCCACTGGGGCAAGGAGACCGGGAGGAAAAGCAGAGTGAGGGTACTCCTGACCTGGAGCGACAGGAATGTGAGATGGAGCTGAGGAACAAAGCTATTCTGCAACAGAAGAGGCGCCTTAAACAGGCCACCCAGTTTGTGCACAAGGACTCTGCTGACCTGCTGCCCCTGGACGGCTTGACAAGGCTTGGCACCTCCAAGGATCTGGTGAGTCCAGTGGGACCCCATTTGGGAGGGGGTCCTCCTAACAGGCTCATCATAGTTGGGAACTGCTGCCAGGCTTTATGAAAGGGTCATGGGTTCAGCAGAGATGAAACTTCCCGTCAGCATCATCTAGGAGCAGGTCAGGGTGAGGGGAAAGAATGAATTGCTCATTTTTTTTGTATCCATCTTCCCATGCATCCCCATAGGGATCAAACTCCTCACAGAGGCAGGCAGACATGGACTGGAAGGACTTCCTGGGATCCAACTTTCCACTCACCCGGTACATACATTTGTTCATCTGACATGTATGTTTCCATGTGGGACATCTCTGAAAGCCCCCATGTATACCTGCATGATCCAGCTCAAAAGCACACTCCTTTCTGGACTCAGCAGGGAGGGAAGCACAGTTCATGAAACTCCAAGAAGCCTATGTTTGACCTTGTCACCTTTTTGCATTATTCTCTTTCCCCCCACTCTTTGGATTTCCGGAGGAGCAAGCACAGGGCAGGACTGCTAGCCAGGCACACGGGCAGCTGCAGTGGCCAGGACCCATCGATAACACCTTTGGGGAGGAGGCACAGGAGTGAGGCCTGTGGGTGTCTCCTTGTGGAGATGTGGAGCAGGAGGCATCAGGGAGGGGATCTGTTCCAGGAGCCTGGGCAGTCTGTGGTCTGGGGGGACTTCCCCAAGGCAGGGAGCAGTTTCCCACGGGATCTCTTGCTGGCTTAACTGGACGCATCTCCCCCTTGCTCTGGCAGTTTTGCTGTCTAACTTCTCTCTGCTGTGGAGTTTAACTCCTGAAGGATGCAGAGGTCTAAACCATTTTCCCAAAAGAGGGCCTGGGTCTGGCCCATGATGTGGACACAACCATTTAGTCCAGCTGTGCCAGTGGGGGTCATAAAAGATCTTGCCCCTCCCTGCAGCCCATGCTTCCCTCTGTATCCTCAGACCAACACAGCAACACCATGGATGCTCGTGTGTGTATCTCCTCTGGTTGTTTCCTGGCTCCTGTGGCAGGCCCCATGGCTGCCAGCAGTGACGCGCCGCTGCACACAGGGGCACATGTGTGCAGGACAGACAGGGTCCCACATGTGCGGGACAGGCAGGGTCCCAGGCACTGGGCCTGAATGGAAGCTATCCCCTTGCTGAGACCTTCGGGTGCAGCGGCTCTGCCACACGTAGACGAGGGGTCAGTGCCATGTACCCATGCCGGCACACCCTCCTGCTCCCACCACCCTCCCCGCAGCTGCCTCGGCTGCTGCTGAGAGCCCCTGGCTCAGCAGGGTCAAGGGTGGCTCCTCAAAGTCACCCTGAGCTGTCGCGTCATGCTCTGCCAGACCTTCACAGCCACACACGGCTTTCAGCAGGGACTAGTCTTGAGCATCCCTCTGGCACTGAACACAGTTGCTGTCTGAAGTACAAGAGGGGAGTCGCGTAAATGTTGCGTTAGCAAGGAACAGGGCCTCTGCTCCCCGTGGGGAAGGAGGTCTGGCCACACCGGAGCCTGAAGGGCCCCGTTCAGGCTGGCAGCATGGGCAGACTAGCACTGGCCCTTCATGCCCTGCAGCGTTGCAGCTGAAACATCTCCTCAGGAGGGGATAGCCAGACATACCCCTGGGCTCTCCCTTGTACAGCTTTTGGCAGGGAATGAGGAGGAGCCACTTGTGAGTCTTTTAGTGCGTGTTTGCTGAGCCCAGCCACGAAGGCAGAGAGAAACATGTCTACCTGCTTTGCTTTGGAATTGACTCCTGTCAACACCATGCCCCAAAATGACAACTGTGGTGCCAGTCAGAGGCCTCTGTGAGAGTCCTACACAGTACGGGTGGCAGCCGTGGCCTCCAGAGGCTGGCACTCTGAAGCCCCAAATGCTTGCTCGAGTGAGACAGGCCTTGTCCGAATCGCTTACCACGAGCAGCTGTCCTGGTCAAATTAACCATGTTAGGCAGGAGACTTCCTCATATGCAGATGGCATTCAGTCACTCAAAACCACTGCATAGTTCATGTTTGGTCCATAACAGAATGGCCGAAACATTTTTACCATGGAGCTAGGGAGCAGTGAATAAAGCATAACATCTTTTCTGCCATGGAAATTTTGCACTGGTGTTAGAAGACACAAAATAAAGTGTGACACCTGTGCAAAGTTCGCACACATAGTGCCATACCTGGGGTCAATGCGGTAGCTGCGGTACCTCCGTTTCTGGTTTACCTTGGAGCAAGAAAAGAACCAGGCCTTAGATTTCCAAAAGCAATTCAGCAGTCCCTGCAACTTGATGGGCCACTGTGATATCGCTGTGATGTTTTGGGGGCTGCAAATCAGAGTCCAAAATATGCTTTCAGGCGCTCCTCCAGCCCCATGCAAAACTCCATCTCTGTTTCCTAAATTGATCTATCTCCCTCCTGGAGGACAGGAATGCAGGGCTGAAAACAAAGCAGCAGCAGGAAGTGCTAGAGAGGTTGATCTTGGAGAGAGTGCAAAACACCCCAGAGTCCTGTAGCACTTACACTGGGAGGAGAGTTTAATTAATTCCCCAAAACATGTCTCTACTGACAGTGCCAGAGACTCCAGCTGTGGCAGCCCCACGTGACCTAAAATTAGAGCAAGGTCCCATGTCATTTAAAAAACCCTACATTTTCTTACACAGCCAAAGTCAGGTTGTTAGTTTTTGCCACTCTTTCCTGTGTATTCTGAGTGTGCATTCAGCTTAGGCAATGCATCCAGCAGTGTCTGGGATTTGATGTGCCCATCACATCTCCAACAATGAGTAATTATACATTTCAGTGGAGACCTCACATTTCCAGCTTTATAACAACCACAAGCATGACAAGTTTTTTTTTTAAATGGCAAAAAAAAAAAGTAGCTGCATGAGCTAAAATATTCTGAAAGTACCAAGAAGGTCTGAAGATCTGGCTTCTCCCCTCCCAAAAATCAAGATCCCCAGCTCATACCACTTCACTAATCATAGCAAGGCCTTGAGATTTCACATTGGAGAGCCTGAACCTGATAGGTTGCACTGGGAACCCGCTCTGACCCTTCTAAGAGTCCTGAGAGGGCCTCCCTTCCAGCTGCTGGCCACAACTCCCTTCAGGTCCTCCCTCACCATCCCCTTCATCTCATTGTTTCTTACCAGCGCAAGAGAGACAATGGTCTCCACTTCTCTGTCTCACTGGTGAGACAGAAGACAGGGAGGGCCCCAGGAGTCTCCTCTTGAATCAGATTCCTCCACAGTCCCAAAGCTCAGCTACTCCCCACCAGTGCTTGGCCTCTTCCCAGCCTGAGTGACAAGAAGGAGACAGAGGTGGCAGCTGCAAAGAGCCTGCTCTTTCTGTGGGAAAGGTTGCGGGGAGAGGGAAAGGTCCTTTGCATGCCAGATTGTGAGAGGAGACAGGAGGGAGGATGGGAATTTGGAGACCCCCTGTCGGTTCCCTGCCCTTTTCCCATGGCCCAGATGTTAGCTGGCAGCCAAACTGGCACTGTGCTCAGAGTATTTAGGGAGTGAAGTACAACAGCCAGCTGTACCATGGGCCTGCACAGTAGGCTGGGAAAAGATGGGGAACAGAGGGATATTTTTACCTCACTTTTTCAACTACTGCAGTGTCTCTCATGCAGCATGTGAATGATCTGACTCTTGTCCCTGGAGTGATGGGGAAAGAGAGGCATGAGGGACTCAGCACCTTGCAAAGAGCAATGCTGAGTGCAACCAAAGAGCCAGTAACAGCTCTCCCACTCCAACCATTGGGCAAAACTGACAAGTCAGTATGCTTCGAGTTGCAATTTACACACTGCCCCGGCCTCAGCCCTCTGACCAAACATAGAGCTAGTCTGAAGCACACACACCCTGTAGGGTTAATACAGCCAACTCATTGGCAGGTCTGGTCTAATTCAAATGTTTGGCCTGCACATTGATAAGATCCTACATAAAACTGCTGCACCATCTGAAAGTTGATTTTTTTGAGAAAGATAAAAGCAACAGTTTATGCTGTAGCACATTAGCCCCTTTAGATTCATTGCCTTTCTTCACATAGGTAGTTGTTACTGAGAACGTTATTGTCAGCTCTGAGCAGCCGCTCTCCTGGAGAAGGGCCATGGGGCCAAGTACATGGAGAAAGGACAAAGCTACCTCCAACAGGCCTACTTCATTCATGCTGCCCATTGTTGATTCAGTAGCTGTGCAGGGACTGGAGGCACTAGATCAACATTGGGCAAAAACTAGAGCATCAAGCTGATGACAAAGGGAGCTTTCTTTCCAAAGCAACACTTTCCTGTATGTGTATGCAATGTTGGGATAAGAAGGTTTTCACGATTTTTCTTCCCTTTTGGTGCACCTCCCCTTCTTCCACCCAGAAGAAAGGAGATAGGAATACGAGATACATGAGATATGAATGAGATACATGAGATGATAGGAATAAAGTTCCTTCAGCCGTCGATCTGGCTGATGGCACTCCTTTCTAGCTGTGAACAACATAGGGCATCATAGATGCTCCCCCAACTAGGAAGGGAGTCAAAATAGTATCACTTCTCATGGAGGGGAGCAGAGACAGACTCCAAAGAACATTAGAAGCTAGTTTTAATTTCCTGTGCAGGGGAAGCTTCCCACTTCACTACAAATAATTGCTTGTACACCTAAAATTTCTGGAGTCCTGCCTTCTTACCCACATGTACATCACACACATGCTGCGTCCCCCATCACCTCCCACATTAGAAGTTGGGAATTTGCCTGGCTGGATGTCAGCACACACCCACCAGGTAGTGTATTGCAGTACCTGAACAGGTATGAGACTGCCGAGTGCATGTTTAGCTGAAGGAACAGGTATGTGTGGCAAGATCATGCATCAGATGTGTTCTTCTCCTCCAACAATTGCATCCCAGAGACCTGCCTGTCACAGACAACCCAACACTTTAACATCACCTTAGTGGCTACAAAAAAAGTCTTGGGATTTAAAGAAAGTTTTTTGGGATAAGCCTGTCTTTCATCAGGATGATCAGTTGGGTCAAGCATTTGCAATCTGCTTCCCTGGTCTAGCAAATGTCCTTGTCCTTAGCTCCATACTTAGCTGGGATTTCTCTTTCTTTGTGATGGAGACAGCAGCCACATAGCGTGGTCCAGCGGCGCCTCTTGGAAGGCAATCTGAACAAGCTGCGGGGCGAGACCAGGGTTCAGTCTGCATGGGTTCAATCTCCGCTGGCAAAAGACCAGGATGAAAAGATGGAAAAGGGAGAGGACAGGAGAAAAGAGACTTCACCCCTGCTAATACAGTGCCAGGTAAGGCAACAACATGCTGCTGCTGCTTTCACAGTGATGGCAAATGCTCAATGAGTTCCAGCTGCCCCACTCCCAAGGGCCATGCTAAGTTATTAATTGCAAAGCCAGCTGCAGCCAGAGAGAGCAGATTTCCCACACGGCCTCTCCTAGAGTTTGGATTCAGTTCTTCCAACAGACAGAGGAAGGCCTTTCTGTCACATGCATTCTAGTTGTCCATATTTGAAGATAAATTACCTTAATCACATCTCCTTCCTTTGGAGGCCAGCTTTCCCATGATATGAGGTATTTCGTAACTGCACACAGAAGCAAGGAATGTCTCCTTATCACTTTAAGACAGGTGCCCCTAGTTGATTTACACTTACTAGATCCAGTCTGGTCTGATTCCCTCAGGTGTCAAAGGACATCCTAAGAAAGTGGCTAACTGTGCTCTGAATTAGCACTGTTGCATTTCTTGATAGAAGCAGTATCTTTAGCTCCCTTTTCTTCTTATATCCTCTGATACAGCAGAACACACTCCTCCCTGGCCCCTGTAGGTAAGAAAGCACATCCAAAAGCTATGCCCCATGAAAGAGGGCTGCATGGTTAGAGCTGTTCAGTAATATGCAGATATGACACTCACCAAGATATAGACCTGGTATAAAAAATCCATTTTAAAACTGTGTTTATTTCAGTTACCTGTCCTAAAGAACATCTCACATGTTAGAGTGTAAAGTCTACACTTCCAGGAAAAACACATATACCTTTGAAAATTCAGTTGTCACCATTAATTATCACATTGTTCTGGTTTTGGCTGGGACAGAGTTAATTTTCTTCATAGTAGCTCATATGGGGCTATGTTTTGGATTTGTGCTGGAAACACTGTTGATAATACAGGGATGTATTAGTTATTGCTGAGCAGCGCTTACACAGAGTCAAGGCCTCTTCTGCTTCTCACCCCACCCCACCAGCGAGTAGGCTGAGGGTGCACAAGAAGTTGGGAGGGGACACAGCTGGGACAGCTGACCCCAACTGACCAAAGGGATATTCCACACCTTATAGAGTCACGCTCAGCAACTAAAAGCTGGGGGAAGAGGAAGGAAGGAGGGGACGTTTGGAGTGATGGCGTTTGTCTTCCCAAGTCACTGTTACACATGATGGAGCTCTGCTTCCCTGGAGATGGCTGAACACCTGCCTGCCGATGGGAAGCAGTGAATGAATTCCTTGTTTTGCTTTGCTTGTGTGCGCGGCTTTTGCTTTACCTATTAAACTGTCTTTATCTCAACCCATGAGTTTTCTCACTTTTACCCTTCCGATTCTCTCCCCCATCCCACGGGGGGGGAGTGAGCGAGCGGCTGTGTGGTGCTGGCTGGGGTTAAACCACAACACACATGAACACAGCCTCGTAGCAAGGTTCTGAAATGTTCAGATCGGGTGTCTCAGGATCATGCAAAGCCACTGTCTGGTTTGTTTTCCATCCTTCACTGTTGCAGTTAGGCATTGCTTGCTCTGGGTTTTAGACTTCGATGCAGCTATGTTAACATAACCACACTTGGGAAAACAGACTAGTAGGATGAATGACTCTCAGTGTAATTTCTCCAAACAGCTGGAGTCTTTTTTTGAGCAAATGAAGGTGTTTCTTTTTCTTTAATCACCGCTCTGTATTGTTCTGTAAGAGGAAACTCAATGATAAAGGGTGTTTTTTTGCCAGGCATGTACATCGAACAAGGACAGGCATGCATAGGTATATCCCAGGGGCAGTAGCTAACTCAGCGTCAGAGTCCACTACTCGTTCCCCTGTTGTGTTTCTAATGGACTGTATCCCAGCTGTCACACACATTACATTTTCCTTCATGGAGGAAGATTAATGAACATCACAGTCAAGAAAATAGGTCTAGTGCTGCACTTAACTCTTCCTGAACTTGATACCTTCTGCACAGGCATTTCTCTCTTTTTCTGTCCTTCTTAAGAGCCAGTCACTGTTTGTCACACTTAATCTTCTTACATTGAAGGAAGGGAAGCTCTCCTTCCCTTCTTTTTAGGCTTGCTGCTTTTCATGTTCACACTTGTGAACTTCAAAAAGCCTCGCCTGTAAGTAACAGATCTATGGCAGGAAATAGCACTCAGGCTGCCAGTTCATTTTAACCAGAGAGGTGAGATGGTACCTTTTGGAGAGCTGCTTGACTATGGTGTAGTTTTTATTAGAAATGGAACACGACCCCAGTGAAGTCTCTTCTCTCTGACAGCAGCTCCCGAGAAAAGATCATCTACCAGCATAAAGTTTCCATTTACACTCAGGCAAGTATGCTGAAAATTTCGAAGTGGTAACAAATGCATCACCTGACTAGTAACTGAACTTGACTAGGAAATAAAGCTGAATATATGTAGACTTCAGTGATACAGGGAGATTCAGGCAATAAGTGTTTTCACTCTAACTGGTTATAGTTGCCCTGTGCCTTAGGCCTTTTTAAGTTTCAGAGATCACAGACAGACCCAGTCTACAATAGTTGTACTGCAGAGTCACTCACCCTCCTATTTACTTAGGTGGGTTGCTCACATGGTACTTCAGCAGAATTGCCCCTTTTTGTGGCAGTTTTTGCAAAGCACTTTGGAAAGCTTGCCATAACTGGCATCTGCATCGTAAAATCAAGCTGTTGTTTTTTGTGGTGAGGCTTGTCTCTTCTTCACTTGGAAATAGATGCTGAAAGATTCCACTGCTGTCCAAGTCTGCTTTTCCTCTGTGTCAAAGCAACCTGGGATTAATCAACCTTCGTTGGTTAAAGCAACTTCTTGACTTTGGAACTGACATTATTTCAGAAAACAAAGCTCTTTATAAATGGTAATCCCTGCTGATTCCCCTCCCCTCTTTCTCTTTCATGGAAATCCCCATAATTTGCCTTTAGGTGAAGACTAATGGTGACTGGTAGTAACAGACTGAAAATTCTGAGGCAGAGATGAGAGCGGGTAATGTGATGAAAAGTCCTCTTAGTCCAAGAAGTCTTGCAGTGTACTCCTTACCTAATCTGCATTATATTTGTGGTATGCTGGACCAAGGACTCTCCTCAGGCTCCTGGTGAGTTCTCTGGGCAAATAGTAGTATAATTGGAAGTTGGATAGCTTTTGTGAGGCTGCTGGAGCTGATAAGTGTGCAGGGCTGTTTACCACTGAATGAGATTAAATGTTTTCTACAGAATAATCACTGTCCTGTTATATCCTAGCAGGTTTCTAACTAGCAACTTTCCCATCTTGCTCTGAAACAAAACTCAAGAATCTGCCTAGCGATACAGTTTAGGTTTACTATCACAACAGTGCTAACAGTTCATGCATCTCAGGTCTGCCTGCTCCCAAAGTGATTCCTTAGCAATTGCTATCCATACTCCAGGTCTTCTGTTTCTGAAGAGCTGATAGAATGCCTGTGAATGAGGAAGAGCTGATTCAGCTGGACAGTTGGCAGGTTGCAGTCTAGGCAGATGTGGTAGCATACCTGACCTGACACTCATGGCTAATATACCTGCTTAGGTAGCGAGGAGGCACAGGGAAGCCTCTTCTATGAAGCACAGTACAGAGGATGAAGAGGGAGATGCTTAGCATGTATCTGCACTTTATGCTTTATTTTGCCTCTTGCCTTGTGGTCTTGCTTAGTCTGGCCAAAATCCTTCCAGGCAGGGCTGATGTGTCAGTGAAGACCAGACAGCACAGACATTACAGAGCTTTAAAAGCAGAAGGAGAGGCATTTTGTCATAGAATCATAGAATGGTTTGGGTTGGAACGGATCTTAAAGATCATCTAGTTCCAACCCCCCCTGCCATGGGTAGGGATAAAGGACTGTCATCTGGGTTCAGTCAATTTCCAGGCTGTTTTCTCTCTAGAAGCCTGGACTTAGTAATACCAGCTTTTGTCACAAACAGCTGTTGTCATGAGGTAAGGTGGGATCTCTTCAGTTGGCCTTGGGGACCTCTATGGGCAGGCACTACTTCTAGTCCTGAATGTTTAAACTTGACATGCCAGGCAGCCTGGAGCCATGGCGGCAATGGTTTTTCTTGAACAAGCAGAAGTATTGACAAAGTCAGGAGCTTCTAAATAGAGTGCTTTGCAGCTCTTCCCCTTCTGTGAGGCGTTAGCATGCTCCCCCACTTGCTTAGAGCAGATTTGTGCCAAGAGGCAGGAGGCATACATGAACGAAGGGCAAGAGAACTGGTGTGCATTCCGGGAACAGGCAGCAGCTCAGGTGGATCTCCTACCAGCTCTGTCATGTGTGATCAGTATTACCATGGGACGGTAGTTCAAGCTGCTCCGAAGTAAAATGGGACTGCTCATTTGTGAAGGAGCTGGGGGAATATTCCTGTATGAATGTGCAAAGAACTGCAAGAGAGAGCTTCTGGGGGCTGGTTTCTCTGTGCGACTCTCATGAATCTTCCAGCTGGTATCAGGTCGGTTAAGTTTTGTGTTCTCCCAACCTGTGACTTTGTAGTTCTGTGGCAATTTCCACAACATGTGCCAAAGAGCAGCCTTGGATTGAATGTAGTTGCCAGTGCGGCTGAGACTGTGAGAAGCACATGATATAATGGGGAAGGCACAGTGCTGGCAGCCAGAAGTTTGTGAGGTCTGTCTTGGCTTTGGCTTTCCTAAAGTATTTAGCATTATATGCCTCACTTGGGTGTTGTAAGAAGTCACAACTGTTTGCAGTCACACGGGACTGTTAATTAACTGGACATAATTCTTTATGAATAAGACATGCTTTTTTACATTAAAGAAGAAAAAGTATAATAACCAAATCAGGAGCTGTTGAAAATATGCACCTGTGCATATTTTCTGTATAGATACTGCTTGAGCACTGCTCTCCTTGTTCCTGGATGAGGCCGCACATGGTGAATGCTCATCCTTCTAAAACTACTGATGTTATTTAAATATACATCATATATACATATATGAGTCTTACATGATTCTTGATGAACTCTGTAAAACAAAATAGGTTGAGATCTCTAGCTCCAGTGGTCTTGCAGTTCTTGAGAATTGCTCAACTAAATGGCCATTCTGGTAATATGGTGTATCTAAATGTTCAGAATGATGAAATTCTCTAGACTGATGTACTGCAGATGCAGTTTAGACCAGAGGAAGAGCTCCAAGACAAAACAGACTTGAAGTTTCCAGCATGCACTCTCTGAGGTTGCCTTGAGTGCAATTAGCACTCAAGCTACTATTGGTGTTGTGTCTGTTTGCAGCATTCCAGTATTTCTCACAGGAGTTGTTTTCTCCTTTCTCTTTATAATAACTCACAAATAGCGCATGTTTGAAAATGAAATCTTGGAAATACTGGATGTAGCTTCTCTGTGATGATTAACCCATGTAATAATCATAAACAGATTTAGTTAAGAAATCAGGAAATTGAGACATTTTTCTTGACCCTACTGGTGCTGCACTGAGTCCCTGATGGTCATGCTGATCTGCTTAAGGTGTTCAAAGCATTTAAGCTCATCAGGAATGAGCATAAGGATAGAGGAGCGGTGGGAGGTCTGTTGCTGCTTCTGAGCAGCTCATGGCACTGAGTGCCATAGTGGGTGAAAGAGAAGGAATCATAGGAAAAATACAAATGATAGCAGGAGAAAAATGAGCCTCCCAAGAGGGAAACTTTGTAGTTGGGTTTTCTTTGGGTGTTGGTGCAAGACAGAGCCTTGAAGAACTAGGCTGTCAAGAATGGGTATGGTTAGGCACCATGTATGTATGTAGGTGCAAGCCATATTTTGTAGATGGCAGTTACTCCATCTTTTCCAGTTCTTTTACTAAGTCCTGCTCCTCCTTTTTTTCCTGAACATAAGTCTTACTGATGTCCTTGACAACCCTATTTTTTCAGACCTCTACCATATATGAGACCTGCTGTTACTTCAGCACCTCTGTGCAGAGGGGACAGAAAACAGATGGCAACCACATCTCCTGTTCCCTTTCAAGTGCAAAGGGGTGAAGAAATGAAGTGGGCAAGGCACTGGGGATTGTTCCAGTATGATCATGCAGAGGTGACTTGGGTGCAGAGCATCCAGTCTCTCCCTTTGCTTGATGACACCAGCTGTGAATATTGTAGTTGTAGTGTTCATATCATATTTCCTTAAAGAGCTGTCTAGAAACTTAATGTAAGCCCCACACAAAATAGACACCTCTTGATTAGGTTGTTTCTTGGATTTAAGAGTCACTTGGATGTGTCAGTTATCTTGGGAACTGCCTTAAATTCAAGCTCTTCTCAGGGAAGCTTGTCCTGGGTGCTCCTGCTTCACCCACAGACTTCTCCCTCTGGAAGCTGTTCAACTGAGAACAGGCGTCTAGCCCTGGAACATTGTTCCCTGTGACACCAGAAGAAATGGAGAGAGGAAACCTACAAAGGCTGTAGCACATGCTTATATTACTTTAGAAGCTTTTGTCATATCAATTATTGCTCTGCTAATAAAGTCCATGTGGGTTTTCTGAAAAAATTCACTAGTTATGCATCTTTTGAGTGGAATACTGCTAAGTTAAAGTCGCTAATAACAGAGAAGTGTCTGGGCAATCAAACACAACTTAAAGAAGACAAATTCAAAAAGAAGCCTTTGGCAGAGGTTTGCAGAGCACTGGGGAGACCACCATTGTCTTGGATGAGTCTCCTGCCTTCTGACTACTGCCTAAAACACCACATCTTTGGCTGCGTTGCTAAGGAAGGTCTAAGGGATTGTCACACTGTTGGAGGAGTGGGTATGCCGATTTTGAGCCCACAGTAATTATCTGTTATTGTTTTTTCTAGTGCCAAGGTCAGGTATTGAAAGCGACTGTTAACACTGGGTGTCTACCAAATCTCATCTCCAAGAGCTGTTTAAACCAGCTGGGGTAAGTCTTTGCACAGTAGAAAAGGAGGGGTGGCTAAAAGAAAACCTATGACAAGAACATAGGCACTCTTGACTCCCAGCCCCAGTGATAATTACTAGCAGCTTTGTATGTGCACATGGCTGTTTAGGAGAAGATGCAGAGGGTGGGCTACAGGGCAAGGCATCAGAAGCACTGGCAAAGTTGTGTGCAGACCCCAGACTAGGAGGCAGAGCTATGTCATTCTGTCTGTGTGTACTGCAGGGCAAAGCTGCCCAGCTGATGGTTAGCCTCAGCGGTGAGGACAGCGCCTTATGGTTTTGCTTGTGGAATCTGCCTCCAGACATGCTGTATGAAAGAGTTCCTTCCTCTTGTGGGCCTGTTCCCAATGAGACCAAGAAGTACTGCCATCAGTGAGAAGTTCTGTTTTTTCTCCCCTTCCCCCACTTGAGGCAATAACACATCTTGTGTCCCACAGGCTGGAAGAAGTGTCTGCCATGGACTGTGGAGACCTCTCTCTTCCCATCCCCAGCGTTGTTGGCCGAGTAGAACATATGGAGTTGCAATTTGGCCAGGAGACAGTGCTGTGTTCAGCACTGGTTGTAGGTGAGAGTGCCAGCCCCTCCTTCCCCCCAGTTTTCCTGTGTCCCTCTTGCCCTGCCAAGGGCATTTAAAAGGATCTCTGGGAAAAAAAGTAATGCGGTGGGAGGTTGGTGACGTGGTCCCCTCCACTGCTGGCCAAGATCATTATGCACTGTGAATACCCTCAATGTAACCAAAGGCAAAGGGCACAGGAAGAGTACAGAGAAGACAGAAGACATTGAAAGTGGGGAGAAATGAGGTACTTTTTGGTCTTTCCACATCTTTGGATGTGGAAAATTCTCATTTCCTTCTAAAATGGACCTTTCTTAAAATTATCCAGGTTGCTTGATTAGTCCTCTGGTGCCCTATGTTCTCCTATTGAATGAGCACTTGTGTCTTTGGCTGGATGGAAGTCATCAGAGAAACTGACAGAGGGTACAGCTTATTCTCCAGCGTGTTTCTCTGTGTACTCATCTGCCTCTGCTGCAGGGAGCACCCTGGAAGAACCTGGTAGCCCCAGAGTGCTGAGTCTCCCTCGGTGTCCTCAGGCAGGACCCTTTGAAGGAAGGAGCCATAGGAGACAAGGTCAAGTCAGCAGGCACTGGAGCACACCCAGAAAACAGCAGAAAGGCTGTTTTCTCCTCCTCTCTCTCCATGTTCTGCATTTACATCAAGCTGTGCATATGCTGAAAATAACTTGGTCGTCTTTTTTTTCCCTGTTCTTTCTCCCTATTAGTCTTCCAGCTTTACCCTCTTGCCTTTATCTGTCTCCTCATCTTTGATGATTACTATTCATCTTCCAAGGCCTCCCTTGCTCCCTCTTTTCATGTCCATTTTTCCCACTTTCCTAGTCATCTAGAAAGAGCTTCCTCCTCTTCCACACTCCAGCTCATTCTTCCTCCCTGGTTTCCCCTCTACTTGTTCTTGCCCTTCATGGGGAGACTGTATTAGTACCAGCACAGGTGAATTTAGCCCAGTAGCAGCTATCCATTTTGCTGGGATGTAGAAATGGCTGCCTGGAAGGAGCAGAATTGCTACATCTATGCCTTACATCTCCCTGTGCACGCAGTGCTCTTGCTTATGTGGTTACATATAAATTATAAAATACAGCCACTGGTTACAGGGCAAGCAGACATCCAGGAGACATGGGAAGTATTAATGATGTTACCGGTAGCTGCTGAATCCTGCAGACTCCAGGAACTGGGAATTCCTCCTTCCCTGCCACTGAAGTCCAAATGGATGACTCTAAGACCCAGGAGGTCACTCTTGCCCAGTCCAATGCATGTTCTTAGTGGCAGGTTCAGACAGTAGCAAGGCTGAACGTATATTCCAGAGAGGCACATACGGAGAGGACACAGACAAGGCCAGCCACACAGGTTACCACACACAGAGCAGTGCCTTTACCAGCACTGGTAGCCCAGTCCTGGTCCTCCTCTCTGGCTGACCAGGAATGAAGTTCACTAGCAGAAGCTCATACATCCTCAGGCTCTAGATTCATAAGCACACTCATATTCACAGAATCTTCAAATATCAGCACAGCTTCTAGGTCTGTCTTATATCCATTTCTGGACCCTGGGCCCCTTACCTAGCCACGGACCCAGACCTTGAGTCTTCCCAGATGCAGGTTTCCTCCTACTCACTGGCTAGACCAGATTGAAGTTTGCTAGCTAATTATGTATACAAAACCACAAGCATATAGGATTAAATTCACTGGGGAAATATAGACACACCCAAGTCTTTCTAGTTAGTGGCATTTAGACCTCACCCATATGCCCTGTCCTCTTCAGCTGCTGGCTTGTAAACCTAAGGCCCCTGTGACCCTGGTCAGAGCTAGTACCCAGATCTCCCTTGCATGCTGATCTCTCCAGTTGCTGGCACCTAGACCTACAAGCTCTGTGACCTATAGTCCTTCTCCAATTACTGGAACTTAGACCTTGCAGCACACATTGTGGTCCCTCCAGTTGCTGGCACTCAGGTGTATAAGCCCTATGGCCTGTGCTCCCTTCCCTAGCTACGGGCACCCAGAGTTGTCTTGCACACTGGTCTCTCTAGTTGCTGGCACCTGTGAGCTACATCCCCTTCTCCAGTTGCTGACACAGACCTATGAGCCCTATGGCCTGTGGTCCCTTCAGTTACTGGCACCTCTCTTGTATGCCAGTCCCTCCAGTTGCTGACATCTAGAGCTATTTGCCCTTTAACCTGTGGCATCTTCTACACTTGCTGACACTTAAGACCTGCAGCAGTCACATGTAGGATAGAGAGGTTACACAGAAAAAAAATTACTTAATAAAATTATTTAATAAGAAGGTCGGCTAGATTGTGGCCATCAGGTGCAGGGTTTGCTAAGACAAGTGAACTGACCAACAGCCCGCTTGCATGTGACTGGCCCCCTTATCCCCCATCCTCTCCATTTTTCCATGCTTGTTCTTCCCTGATCCACCCTGCTGCTTGCCTTCTCCTGCCTTTGGCCCTTTCCCTACACAGCCCGTAGTAAGTTTTACATGATCCCACAAGCCCCTTCTGATATCTCATAGTAAGTTTCAAACAATCCCACAAACCCCCTCAAATATCTCATAATACTCATGATAATCATGGTTTCCTCCTCTTACCAGCTACAAAGTTCATTTTGGCCCTCTTCAGGGCTGTGCCTAAGTAGCTCCTTTAATGGCTCATCAGTCAGTGGCAGAAGAGTGCTGGTCTTTGTTATTGTCACTGTTACCACCTGCTTGTTAATGTTTGTGTGTTTAGTTCATCACTTTCCTTGTTATTTGTTATTTACTTTATACTAAATTGACCATAACCACATAACTTTATGAACCAGATACTCTCATATTCCACACCCTCTTATAGGAGAGACACACTTTCTTTAGAGGGGCCATATATATAGTCTTGAGCCTGATCAGTCTCTTCTCTCTTCTCAGATGATGAAATGCTGGAGTTTTGCATTGGTCTCCAGACTCTGTTGTCTCTCAAGGTAAGGAACAGCTTCTTGCTTATTGCAGGGCTCGTCTCAACAAGTTCTCCAAGATTTGGTTGCTGGAAGCATCAGAAATATTTATGGCCAGGTCTTCCAGGGTGCCACTTGCAATGCTTGTTGCACAGCTGCTTAGCTGGCTGCAGTATGCTCTGAGTCATTGATTCCTTTCTAGTCCTTCTTAAAGGTTTTAAGGAAGGAATCACTTGATAGGATACTATCACATCTCCCATTCTTTGTATTCCTGACCATATGAGTTGTAAACAGGAAGAGGAAACTGAAGAGGAGACTAGAAAAGGCAAGGCACACTGTGTCACGAGTTATATCTGTGTTGCCTTTTGAAGGCAGATGTGAACAAGCTCTGCCCTTGCTTTGAGCCAAATGAAGCTGTATGATCACATTCAGTGTCCAACATTAGCTGGACACAGGTGGAAAGAGTCCTCTCCTTTTGTCAGCTCTGCTGAGCCTGGCTCCTGGGCGGCTCAGAATATGGCTGCAGCAAGCTTGCTCCTGCCTGTCAAGTATTTGTAGCCACATCAGACTCATAAAGCAGGAAAAGCATTGTGCTGAATGGCTGAGTGATGTGAGGACATCACCTCAGAGGGAGTCATAGGAAGAAGGGAGGGGAATGGCCCTGTGAAGGGTCTGGAAAGGAATCCATTGAAGGGAACAGGAGCAAGGAGGCAGCATGGGGAACAGGGAGGGGAACTCTAAGGTCTCTACAAACCCAAAGTGGGGTTGTTTGATGGTTATACAGGTTTTCCCCAGTCATAGACATCATGAGATTTGCTATCTGAAATGTCCAGAAAGTAACTGGCTCTCCCCTTCTTTAGTGTTGCATCGACTTGGAGGAAGGAGTCCTGAGATTTAAAGCACTGAGTCAAGAGCTGCCTTTTCTACATGCCTCTGAAGAGCCTGGTCAGTGACTGGCTGCATTCCCCATGTCTGGGGCTGAGGAGACTTGCTGCCATGAGAGAGAGATGAGGGTGAGGCTCACATGCCCCTAACCTTGCTGAGTTCTAGGCTGAGGCATTCACTGGGAATTGATAATAAGGCAAATGGGTGCTGGAAGCTGTTGTTGCTGGGAGTGCCTCATCTTAAGAAATACCACTCCTTTCAGTGGACCCTCTTCCTCATCCCCATGTGCCGAGTGGGCATTTTGTTCTTGTTTTTCTATCTGTCCCTAGTCACTCCAATTTCTGCTTCTGTACTAAATTCACTCTACCCTTTTAATGATTTATTTTTACAATACCCTCTGCTCCTGAGACAAGAGAGTATCTGTGAACAATCTCCAGTTGTTCTGTGGACAGGAGGATGGCGCTTTCTCCAAAAGCCTCCAAAGATTGCCATGAATGTTCCCCTTCTCTTTGCCTTAATGTGAGTGGACTCCACTCCCCTTTCTTTGTGAGAAGGGCTCTGTGGCCAGTCCCCTCACCTGTACTCTAAGAAGCTGGATTTTGTTACTTTTTGCTGGCTCAGAGCAGAACAGAAGTATTTTCTTGGAAAAACCTTGCAGCAAGAACACTTTTAGAGTTCTTAATTCTAAGAAACATTTGCAGAAATGCTGAGTGTAGATGCCTAGAGTACAGTGGACACTCACAGGGGCTTGTGCTTTGCCACTGCATCCTTGGCCACTAAGCTGTATTATATGAATGGCAATGCTTATCATCTCTTGGTGTGATACGTAGTAATCAGACTTGCACACCCTGTTCTTCTGACCAGGCCTCTCCTCTCTGCACTCCAGCTGCTAGAGCTACATTCCTATCACCTCTGCTGCATCATCAGAGATCCTGCCACTCAGTTTAAATGCTGCGATGAATTACAGCGCCCAGAGTCTTCTGTTCTGTCAGCTCCTTTCTTTCAGCTTGAAATCTAGTGATTGGACACAGACACATCATCAGCCTCAAGTCCCAGCATCTCACAGCCCATCAACTTTGCTACTCCTGCATGAAACAAGAACTAGACTTCCTTGCAGTATCAGCTCAGGTCAGAGAACTGTGAACTCATCTGGGATGACCAGGGTGATTATTAAGTCACTTAATTGTTGGGGTTTTTTAATTTTATTTTTTAAAAATTTTTTTAATTTTTTAACAGAGCATAGCTGTATGATAAATACATAGCCTATTCTTTATTAGCTCTAGGAAAGATGCACCAGATCAGGGCTTGTTCTATGTCTCATGACTACCGATTCACCACCCAAACTCTGCACAATATCCCTTTGTCCACCCTTAGAATGTCATGACATCCCCATTTTGCCTATCTTCCTGGATTAAATACCGCTGGCTGTCTTCCTTTTTTATCAAACTGCGCATTGTTTCTGTTGTGCTTCTCGAAGAACTTGTGTATGCATTTTTGCTTTTTTCTGTTAGTTCTTTCCTAAATCAGATGCAGTATTCTGTAGTTTAACACATGCTAAGGACAGCAGAGTTACAGCCTGGCTGATATGATTTGTCATGCACTTACTAGTGTTAGTTGGTGTGACTGGCATCTGCTCCTTCTACAAGCTGCATCAAGCTAGTGACTTTTATTGTTAGTCATCATATCTTGCAGCTTCTTTGCCGTTCTATTTGTGCATCTGATTATTTCTGGCTGCATGAACTGCTTTCCATGAATGTCCTGAATGCCACCAACAGTTCTCTCATTTATGTCAGGACCCATGTCTACTTGATGAGCCTGTCTTCCAAAGTACCAGTAATTCCTCCTGGATTTGTATCACTTACATGTCTGACTGGGTTCTCAAACCCAGGGGTCTTTAATGACATTTCAGACTTGTATTAAACCATCCTGTGTGTCAGCTGGAATCTCTGTGGTACCTGGGTCAACTCTACTCAAAAAATCTTGTTTGTGAGAGATGAAACACCTGTTCCTATGTGCAGCAACTCATCTAGCTTCCAACCGCCGTTGCCCTCTAAAAATGGCATGTGGAACAATGGCAAAAAATCTGCTAAAGCTGACAGATACTATGTCCATTACATCTCTTATTATTCATTAACTTTTATGATCTATTTTAAAAAAAATATGCGAACCCTAAACCCTAACCCTAAACATTAAAGCTAACTCTAGCCCTAACACAAACACTAAACCCTAACCCTAAACTTGACCCTAAATCTAACCCTGAAAAGTAACCCTAACCCTAAATCCTAACCCTAAATTTAAACCCTAAAACCCCTAACCCCTAAACCTAACCCTAACCCTTAATGCTAACCCTAACCCTGACCCTAACCCCTAATCCTAAACCCTAGCCCCTAACCCTAAACCCTAACCCTAAACATAACCCCCTAAATCTAACCCAACTCTAACCACCTATCCCTAACCCCAAACTGTAAACCTAATCCTAAACATAACGCTAACTATAAACCCTAAACCCAAAACCTAACCCTAATACCCAACCCTAACCCTAAACTCTAACTCCTAACCCAAACTCTATACCTAAACCTAACCCTAACCACTAAACCTTAACATGAAGCCTAACCCTGACCCTAACCCCTAGCCCCTAACCCTGAAAGTTAACCATAAACCTAACCCCCTAAAACCTAACCCCCTTACCCCCAAACTCTAACCTCGTAACCATAACCCTATTCTCAAATCCTAACCCTAATGATAACTCTAACTCCTAACCCTAAACCCTAACGCTATCCCTACCCCTAACCCTAATGCTAACCCTATCACTACCCCTAACCCCAAACCTAAAACATCTAACCCTACCCCTAGGCCTAACCCATAAACTCTAACCCTAACCCCTAGCCTTAAATGCTAACCCTAAACCCTAATCCTAACTCTAATCCCTAACCCTAAGCATAACCGTTAAGCCTAACCCTAACCCCCTAACCGAAAAACCCTAATCCTAACCCAAACCCCCTATCCATATCCCGATCTCAAACCCTTAAACCTAACCCCTCTAACCATATCCCTCACCCCTAACAGAACCCCTAAACCTAACTCCTAACCCCAAACCTAAACTAAACCTAACCCTAACCCGTAACATAAAAACTAACCACAAAACCTAACCCTAACACTAAACATTAATGCTAATCCTAACCCCTAACCCTGACCATAACCATTAATCCTAACCCCTGGCCCCTAACCCTAAACCCCAACCCTAACAGTAACTCCCTAAATCTAACCACCTAACTCTAACCCACTTATTCTAACCCCCTAAACCTAATTCTAAAACCTAACCCTAATCCTAAACCTAACCTTAACTCTAACTCCTAATACTAAACCCTAACCATATCCCCAACCCTAACCCTATCACTAACCCCTAACTCTAACCCCTGAACAGTAACCCTAACCTTAACCCTATCCCTAACACTAACCCTAGCCCTAACCCTAACCTTAACCCTAAGCCATAACCCCTGACTCTAACCCTAACTCCTAATCCTAACCCCTAGCCCCTAATCCTAACCCCTAGCCCCTAAACCTAAACCCTAGTCCTAAACCCAAGCTGCTGAATGTAAGCCCCTAACTCTAACACCCTAACCCCAAAACCTAACCCTAATCCTAAAACTAACGCTAACTCTAATCCCTAACCCTTGACCCTATCCCTAACCCCCTAATTCTAACCCTAACCTCTAACCCTATCTCTAACTCCTTACCCTAACGGCCCTAACCGTAACCCTTATCCTATCCCATACCCCTAACCCTATCTCGTACCCTAACACTAACATTCCAGAGATCTGACGGCTTTTGCCAGTGCCCACAAAGGGCCCTGCTTCCCTCCAGGGTGCCCTAGGGCTTTTGCCGGGTTTTGCTTTGGTCTGCAAGGGGCCCTGCTTCCCTCCAGAGCACCCCAGGGCTTTTGCCGGGCTTTGCTGATGCCCAGGCAGGTCTCCACTGCCTTCCAGAGTGTCTGACAGCTTTTGCCAGGCTCTGCTGGTGCCCACAAGTGGCTGCCAAGGGAAGGTGAGGGCCACTAACAGCTTTCAGTCCTGGCCACTTCTGTGTGGTAGCCCTAGGTGGTGGGTATGCATTTTGGAGCTGTGCTCTGGTGAGGATGAGGGGGTAGGTGAGGGTTACGTGGTAGAGCAAGCTCAGAGCCCCAGTGTTGGTGGGGCTGTGAAGGGGCTGCCAAGGGAAGGGGAGGGCCACCAACAGCTTTCAGTCCTGGCCACTTCTGTGTGGTAGCCCTAGGTGGTGGGTATGCATTTTGGAGCTGGGCTCTGGTGAGGATGAGGGGGTAGGTGAGGGTTACGTGGTAGAGCAAGCTCAGAGCCCCAGTGTTGGTGGGGCTGTGAAGGGGCTGCCAAGGGAAGGGGAGGGCCACCAACAGCTTTCAGTCCTGGCCACTTCTGTGTGAAAGCCATGCCTGGCGGGTGTCCCATTTTGGAGCTGGACTCTGCTAGGGTGAGGGTGTAGGTGAGTAGGAGTCTTCCCAAACTCAGACTGAAGCCAACAGGAATCTTTCCAATGATTTAAAGGGTGCTGGATGGGATCCTACAGAAAATTGGCACAACTTTGAGTTGACAATTCTATTTTGACTAGTGCCTGTCATTTACAGCCCTGCAGATACTTGCACACTAGCTGCTGTTGGAATCCACTAAGTGCTGTTCTTACATGTCAGTCTTGGGATAACTCTGCTTTTGCTCACCTCCAGAACATCCTCCAGTCCTTCTGAAGCCTTTCTGTGATTCACATGCCTCATTTCTCAAATCACCAATAGTTCAGGTTCCTCTGCGAATTAACATGCTACAGTAGGTGACAATCACAAGCCCTGTCCGTCCCTCTCTGCATAACGAATCCTTCTTTGCATGCTCCTTACCTTCCCCCAAGCAAATAATTCATTCTTCCACACTGGCAGGTGACAAATTTGCTTCTTCCAAAAGGAATTCTTGCCTTCTTAGATAATCCTTTTAACACTTTCCTGTACCCTGGTTGCTAATACTCTCTCGTGTTATGCCACCATCCTGCCAGCCTTTCCTCTTTGTTCTTAACAACTGCATGTATAAATGTAGACTGTGCCACTTGTCAGTCATAGAGAGGATGTTTCCAAGCAAGCGCTAAATTAGCATGTGAGAGCTCTTCTTTTCAGCTGTGAAATCAGTGCCAGAGCAGAAGACATGCTTTTCACCTTCCTCCTGGTCCATGTCAGTTGAACATGCAGGTCCACACAGTAAAGGTCTCTTCCACCCAGACACTGAGGAAGCTGTTGCCAACAGTTATCCTGGAACCTCCCCATCAAGCTTTGTTGCAGGCAGAGCTTACAGAAAAAAACATTTACATGATTAAATGAGTACTGCAGGTCATAACACCATGGCTGACACCTCACGTCAACTCATTCCCTACATCACAGTCTAATCCTACAGTGTCAGTACCCGGTTTCCTCGTTGTCAAACAGAACTGCTGGTGGGTTGCCATCTCCCAGAGTTCCTCGGCATTAAATGACATGTTGTTACTGACCTTAACGCATGTATTCTGAATTCTTGCCCAAACTGGTGTTTTCTCCAAAAACCAGCATTTTTGTGTCATTACATGGGAATCCCAGCTTCCATTGTGAAAGACAGAAATCTTAGCTTTAAAAGATGTGATTATAAAACACGACTTAACATCTCAAAGAAGCAACCTTAACCCCATCTACAAACATAGTAATTTTTAAAAGTCTTCCTATGTTAGGGAGCCCAATAAGTAATTTTTAAGTGGGTTGGCAAGGCTGAAGTCTGGCTCAATTGTAGTTTCTTTTGGAAAAGCCTATTATACAGATACACTTCCCTACCCCCATTTCAGTCATCTCTATTGCTTTTGTGGGACACGGGGAAGGAAGGAGCTATCTAAAGGTCTTTTCTACTGGAGATCAAAGAATGCCAATGCTTTCATATGGAAACTATGTATAGAAATTTAGTACAAACTGCCACCTCAGAGCAGGGCATAGGCACATCCTGTACGTGTCCAACACTGGCTTCCTCATAACGAGGCCCATCCCTTCAATACAGACAATGGAGTGTTATTATTTTAGGGATAATCTGTCTGAACTGCCTTGGTGGTCAGCTCCTACTAGGGCTACTTTCCAGCAGTGGACACAGCAGTTGCAAAACAGTCAGCAGGGAAGTGTCTGTCACAGCAAGTCTTTAGAACAGAGAAGTGTTACACGGCAGGTGTGAGATACGTATGGCTGAACCTGCCCGGGGATGGGGAGATGGACTTCTGAGGCCACTTCCAAGGCCTATGCGCAAGAGGCAAACCTATCCCGAGAACATGCACTCTGCCGAAGCCGTAATCAGGACCATTTCCAGGAGCTTGGGAGTCACTTGGTTTTGAACGGAACAGGAGCTCCAGCCATCCATATTCCCAGAGGCCTGCTCCTTCTTTCACTACTAGTGGGCGAGTTATGGAACTGAAGACCACTGAGCCACCTACATGTTTGCAGTCAGTCCTCTTTTCAAGAGACTCCACTAGCAAATGCCAGAATATTCCTGAAGAGTTATAGAAGTAACTGCGTTCAGCAAAGAGATCATAAAAACGAGAGCAGGGACGACCAGTGGGTTTATTACGTCTCAGGAAAATAAAACAACCCCTTCCCTTTATTTTCTTGCTAGTAAATTGAGTGTCACAACCAAAGCCATGAATCATTTATCTGCGAATGCCCCCAGTGTCTGAGAATGCTGTTGGACTCCTCATTTGCTGTGTGCTGGCACTAGGACATACAAACGTGTCTTGCAAATCCTGCCCTGTCAAAAAGCTTCCTGGCACCAGTGGGTATGCCAATATGCCACAGAGTAGGATGCAGCAAACAACATGTTCTGCTGCGTGAGGAGGAACAACTAATTCCAACTCTGTGGCTTGTGTTGGCTGGCAAGGACAAACAAGCAATGCATTACAATGAAAGTATAACATAACTCTATCAGTCCAGAGAAAGAGCCTACGTGGCTCCTTCTCTGAATAATGTATACTCCACAGAAAATTGTTGCCAGTGGCAGTAGCCTGAAGCATTGACTTCGGGAACTATTGACTGCAGCCAGTCGGTTAACTGCCACTTTGGAGTTCAGGGCATGAGAAAAGAAGGAAAGTCATCTTTTGGCCAAGGAACAGTACAGAAGTTCCAATTAATTTTTCTGTAGACAGTTTTCATTCTCCTTTGTGCACAAGGGGCACAAGAGCAAAATGCATCTGCAAGTTACTATATGCTCTAAGCAATATAAAACTGTCAGTGGAAACCCTCAAACATTAGTAATTTTCCTCTCAAATGGTTTTAAGAGCTGAAGAGTTTTGGGAAACAGATGATCTGTAGTGTCCGTTTCTTCTCACCTCTGCGTTCCAGAATGCAGCATGCCTGGGCTTGCACAGCACACAGCAATGTTATCCTCAGGCCAACAACAGAAGAGGGCTAGGTTGCACAGATTGCCCTGTCCAACATTTGCATTGTTTCTGCCCCATTTTCTTTTAAAGATGGTTCTTAGGAAAAGAACCCCCATTAACCCTTTCCTGTTTCTTCTCAACAATTAACAATCCAATAGTGGATCAATTTGACCTTCCTTAGAAATCATTTGACCTGTACGGCAAAGTTTGTTTTGCATAAAACAGTTTCAGTCATACAACCATTTGTATCCCCCTTGCGCTTGTGTTGCTAATAAAGGTTTATATTTGGCATGGACAGACAGCATTGAGTTGTTCTCTGTTATGAGCGTAGACAATCCTGGTAGGCCTCAAAAAGGAATTACAATCTAGTAGCACTGCAATAGCCTGTGAGACCCAGCTACCAGATTAGCTCAGCCCGGCCCAACTCTCAGGCAAATAAAATACTCCAGGCAATTGCTGCAGGAACCTCTGGGGTTCCAGCAGTGGATCAAGAGAGAGAGTACTTCTGTGGAGAACACCTGCCCCACAAAAGCCAAACAACATTGAGTAGGGCCATGGTAGGCACAAGTTGTGGTAGGACCCCATCGGTTTTTGTGAAAGCACAGACAGAGCAGAAGAGCCCATCATCTGTGAAGCAGTACACATGCCAGGTTGTGCAAGCCATGACTGAAAACTCAGGCATTATTATTTTCTGTTGCTTGTAACCATCCCGTTGCTATCGACAGTGGGGGAGACAGAAGCCACAGAATTACTGGGGGTGCGGGGGGGAGCAGGACAAGAAAATACACAACCTTAAGTAGAGGAAGAACAGTAGTCTGTGTTCAGGATGGAAGAACAGCATATGCCACGACACAGGCCTGTGCAGGGACATTGCTACAATGTCATTTCTGTTGTATGCTTCTGGAAACTGCCCTGCAGAGTTCCGTTTCGCTGTGGTCCCTCTTCACGTCAGTTCCACTAATTTTGAAGTGCAAGATTAAAATCAGGTAGCAACAGGGCTAGGTGGGAATTATCTCAGAATACAGTGAAACCAAACTATTCACCCCATCTGTAGGGACATCTGCTTCTCCCCACCTCAGCTGGGCCCCAAGGGGAGGAGATAAGAGTAGCAACTGCTACTACTTCACCTGAAGGGAGGGAAGGGAGAATCCTTACTTGTTCTGGTGATCGGAAAGAGCAGCTTTAGGTTTTGGGAAACAGAAACCTGGAAGTAGCAAGAAGCAAAATACTGTGATCTAGTTAATAGCCCCAACAAGACTCATCCTCATTAGGAAAGGACTATGAGACTGATGAGAGCCCAAGGGGTCACACTGACTAATTTGCCAGAAGCAGTGGTGATTGCCCACTGGGATGGGTGGCTGTACATCTCAGCATCACGAGAGCTGACAATTTCTTGAGGTTACAGTCCAGAGCTGACAAACTTCAAGACAACTCCTTGCTTTAGCCCATCAGTAGGTGGTCCCTACACTATCAGCTCTCCATAGCTGACAAACTCAAGCCCTGCTGCTCTGAACACCACTGTTACTAAAGCACTATTATGACTTTAGAGCTCCTGCCTGAAGGATCCAGTAGTACATAAGCACTTAGTATGACAGGGGAACATTTAAAAATGCTCCTCAGTGAGGTCATTAAAATGGAAAGAAGCTTCCACTATAGTTACAGAGTCAGAAGACAGAGTGGTCCGAGAAGCAAGCTAGCTGGCGCAGAGCAGGTCATGCCATTTCACTGCTCCATGCTTCAACTTTCACAGCTATCAAACACAGAGGACAGAAGTTGTCCTCTATAGAGATTACATAAATCTACCGATGGAAATTCCAAAGAAAAGCTAGGGCTTATTATGTAAAGATCCTGCCCTTCTACCACATAGGGCTACTTCAACAACAGTCCTTTTGACCCAAGGGCAAGACACTCCTTTCCTCTATACGAAGTTTTTTCTCCCAGTTAGGACTGCCCTTGGATGTTTTGCAGAGTATAGAACAGCAGGTTTTCAACAGCCTGCAGGATCTTTAAATGTTACCATTTGATAAAGAGAGATCACTGGATTATATTTGCTCTGACTCAGGCTGCCATAAGGGTGAAGGGACAGCTCCATCCATTATGCATGTCCAATAAAACATCACACAAGTGAGAGAAGATAAAAGATGCAAAACAGCAGGTGAGCCTGCTGCTCCTATCCTAATAAGCTGAGTTAGGCAAGGGGCAAGCTGAGATGGGGAAAAGCAGAACACCAGCAGCACATGGAAAGGTTCCTGCCTGGGCCTTTGCATGTGAGCAGCCTGTGTGAGCAATGGCCTCTTCCAGACTCTGCATACCAGCAAGTGGAACATCACCTCCGGTCCACATCTTTCAGTTGTGCAGGACTCAAAATAGCATGGTATTCTCCACAACAAGAGGGAAGTGTGGCATTTCCACTGCTTATTATGGAATGGCCAAGCGCTCACAGCACCACAGATCCATGGTTCAGACAGATTCCTCCTACTGCCCAGTTCACAGCTGCTTTGCTAAGTCACAGCCATCTCCGGGATCACCGTGCCCAAGAAGTCGGGGACAAGCAATGCCTCTTGAGTACAGCTGGGGTTCGCTGGAGCTGTTACCTCTCGACACCTTATTAGTGCAAGTTGTGGTTCTTCTCATGCATGTCTCCAGCTCCTCAGAACAGGAGGTGGTTTGTGAGAAACTGCTTGGTAGAAGAGCAGCAGCAGAGCAAAGGCAAACAATGCCTGGGTCTACTTTAAAAACACACCTAAATGGGAGAGGACGTTGCCTGCTCCCTAATTCAGTTCCTCCATCTGCAGTTCCTGCACTGTGGTCCTGCTAAGAACTCAGAAGTAATCACTCGAGCAGTTGTAAGAAAAGGCCAAAACAGAGACTGAGCTCAGCTATTCTCTCCATCTATGACCTCAGTGCTCCTTCACAGCCACCCATAAAGCGCTTTAGCTAGCGGAGAACATGGAAACTGGCAATGGAAGGCCAATGAGCAGGATCCTGGGCTCTTGCTGTTCTGGTAGCTTCCTCAGCTAAAAGCAAATCATCCCACCACCTTCACTCAAGCCTACAGCCAAGCACATCCCTCCACAGAACCCAGCCTGTACGCCCTTTGCTGTCTGGAAGCTTTGACAGAGATGGGAAAAGAACAGTCTCATCTTCATTAGATGCCCGATTCCAGTCAGAGAAGAGTTTGTGCTGATATTAAAGATGTCAGTCTCCACGTGACTTGTTATAAGGGATCCTGGATGGCAGCGTAGTGGGCAGAGGAGTCTGTTCCAGCAGGGTCTTGACACTGCGAGGGGCTGCTCTGCTGCTGTTTCTCAGGAAAATACAGTGTTTTGTGAATCAGATCTTTGACAGCAGAAACATCGCCTCTTTCTACAGAAAAGAGAGAAAGACAATTGTTCGGGATTCTCAACAGGGAGTACGAAAGCCCCTCCTCCTCAAGAAGTACTTGGAACTCTAGTTCCCAGCACATCACCTGCCAGCAGCCCTTCCTCTCTTTATTCCTGTACGTCCTTCACCCTTTCTGCACTCACCCACACCCAGCTGCTGCAGGAGACTTCCAAACTCTGGGTCACAATCCAGGATTTTCAACAGGTTGGTGGACTCCATTCTCTCCAGCTGCACATCCCAGTAGATGTAGATCTTCTGATTGAAGCTGACATAAACCAGGCAGGGGCTGTTGCTTCCTCCTTTGCATGCATAGAGGCCTGCAGAAAGCAAAAGTGTGGAGATCCAACTACTTCCAAAAGGACAGAGAAAACAAATAGGTGACTTCTCATGATGAGGTATCAAAGCTGTTAGCAGAAAGCAGCGAGCACCTGGGGTGAGGGGCGCAGACATGGACTTTGGTATATGAAGTGCCTTTGAGACAATCCAAGAAAGTGTCTCTAAACTGTTATTAACGCATAGAGCTTTGGAATTTGCAAGCTGCTTCTTGCAGGTTAGAGAGGGGACTGAGCAAAGCCAAGGCTCAGGCTGGTTCTGCGGGGCTCCTTATCTCCACTTGAAAACAGCTTAGAAGTCTGCAAATTAAAAAAGCAGTGGGGAAGACAAGAGACCACTGTAACACTCCCAAAAAGGACAGGAAAAAAACCCAAAACCATCACAGACAAACCTCAGCATCACCTCCTCTCACCCCTACTTTTCCCAGATGCCACCAGAGGAAAGGCTATCTGGGCCTTCTGCAGTATACACACAGGGAAATTATTCCCCACTGCAGACAGACAAAGGATTCCAGGTCTCCCAGAGAGGAGTAGTAGCTTTGAGGGAGAAATGCTGTGAGGGCTGGCTTTGCAGTCAGGCTCCCCACCTGCACAGAACGCACTGACATTCTCATCTGCTTGAAATCTGGCAACAGTCCGATTCTGGTCGATGATGTACGTCTGACCATCCCATGCACAGGCAATCACCTCCTCATGTCCATTGCCCTGCAGGAACCATAAGATTGCATATTAGCATGGACATCAATTATTCCCAGAGGCAGTCAAAAGTCTTTCCTGCTTGTTCAGAGACAGAACACTAATGTCTGAACAAGGTGTCACTTTTGGACGTCTTGTCTAGACATTTTGCACTTGGAGACCATCTCTCTCTTCTCTATTGTAATCCTTATGTATCATAAGAGCTTGTAGACAATTGGGGTATTAGCAGTGTGCAAAACCATTCAACTTTGCAATAAGGTAAAAGAGCAGCTGGGGGACGAAAAGTTCATAGCAGGATCCTGGGTTCACTAGGGTCAAACAGGCAGACACAGCTCAACCTTTTCCAGGTGGACAGACTGACATGAGCGCAGAATGCACCAGCACAGTCAGAGCACTCTGTGTGTCATCCTGAGATAATCCCAGTCTTTTTCAGCTGAGTCATACTCCCTCTGCCCTTCCTAAATTCATATACACAAAGCCATGTTGAGTTTTTGTCTTCATCCCTCCCGGCCCTATTCACAGACACTCACAGTAACATCCAGCTTTTCCAGAGCAAACAGCTGGTGATCAACCTGCACAGACCAGAGCAGCTTGTCTGCTCCCTCCATGAGTTTCAATGTCCCTGAAGGGGGGGAAAAAAAAAAAAAAAAATATTGTCTTGAAAATGTTAAAAGGGAGCAAGATGTTTGCTAACACTGGGCCCTGCACACTCCTTCAACACTTAGGGTCTGCAGGCAGAGGGTTGGGCCCATGGTACAGGCTGTGGTTGATAATAGGTAACACAGTCTCAGTTTCAGGAAGGACAGCAGTCCTTTATCTTCTCATCAGTACATCAGCAACTGGAAACAGAGAGGAAAAATGGCAGCAGCCCTGCTAATTGGATTGTGTTCTAAGACAATAAGAAAACTACCCAAAACAGGCTCCCAAAGTACAGTACATAACAGATCTCACATGAGACAGTTAGTAAACTAGAAGCTTCTCACCATGTCCCACAGATCATGTGATCTCAGGACACCATGTTGACAAGTATCAGCTGAGAGCTGGCTGGCTAATAGCACGGGCACGGCCTCTTGGCTGCTAAAACCATACTGGACACTTACCTCACATACTGTTTTTCTGTCATCCAGAGATACTGTGATAGTACTGGGGGGGAGGGGAGGCCCGTGAAAGAGTGGAACATAAACATGAATCTATCCTCACAGTGCCCTCCAGCCTCGGTAAGGCTCACGAGTGAGCCACAGTGAGGCAGGAAGCCTTGCCAGATGCAGAAGCTTCAGAGTTCAGGCCCAAAGAATAATCAGAAGTTCCCTAGCAGGACATCATTGGGCAGGTGGACGTCTGGCCCAAACAGGACAGGCTGCCTATCTGGGAAGAGAAAAGCACAGCATCTTGTCTCCACACTGTTGTTTTTCGGACAGAAACCCTGTGTTCAGCTCATTAGATTCAGTCCTATTGCAGCCTGTCCTATCATTTCTCAGTCAGGGGCACAAGCAGAAAAACACGGCTCCAGGTCTGCATGAGGCCAGCTCCTCTCTACCAATACTCAAGTTCCAGCATCCATTTCCTTTACTGCTTTTGGAAACAACCCAAGTCCCTTCAAGTACAAGGACACATCTCTGCTGTGGTTTAGAGGCTCCCGTCTACATGAATGGCACTGCTGAATTAGCATCTCAGTTATTTGACCATTGAGTAAGCAGGCAACTTAGGAGTCAGCAGATGACAGTTCTAGTCTCTCTCTCCATCTCAAGCTTTCAGTGTGCCTTTGGGCCAATGACCTAGCCTCTTCATTTTCCCAGCTGCTTGCTGCAGCATGGCTTTAATACTTCTACCCCCGTAGGCCATGAGACCATACAAGCAATTAAAGTTTGCAAAATCCTTTGAAATTCACAGATGAATAGACGGTACCAGGGGAGAGATAAAGGCAGATATTAGTAACAGATAGAAAACACAACAGGTTTCCTGGAGAGAGCAAGCCTGTGCAATATCAGACCAATTCAGTAAGGAACAGAAAGACAGGCTCAGCTTTAATACGTTTCATCATATCCTCAGATACAGGCATGTTATCACTCACCTGCTTTAGGGGGAACTTGCTCACAGTGACAACTCTTACCTTGGCTCCTGTCTTAGCTTTCATGCCTTCATATAAAGTATGTCAGCAGAAGGAGTCTTTGAGTCAAATTCTCTTGCCTGACCCAGGAAGCGTTTCTGAAGCCCGGCTCCCCCTTCTTTCAAAACCAAAAGCACTGAGTCCCTGGTTCCCTGCTTTCAATTAGTGACAGGCCTTGGCCACCCCACCGGCCTTTCTTCCAGGACAGTGGTAGGACTTACCATCCAGAGTACAGAGGGCAAAGAGACCTGAGCCACTATTCTCACTGGAGCAGCCTGTAAGTGCAGAAGAGAATTACAGGAGTTGATGCCGGTTTATGAGCATTGTTCTCTCCCTCTCCTGAAAAAAAATTCCAGAACAAGCTGATCCATCCTGCCTCCTTTTTTGCCTAGCCTTGACCCTTTGCTTAGCAGGTATCTACAGATTCTTGCAACCAATCGTACTTCATGCTGGCTTTTATTTGTAGGGCACTGGCATCTCAAAACCCAAGACCTTTGGTTTGCACTGATCATTTTTATCATAGGCATGTCTGGTTCTGCTGGCTGATCCTAGGAGTCTGTCTGTACCGCATATGCACTTGCAGGCTGATGGCAGTTCCAATTTTAGTGGACTGCATCACATCCTTTCCAGGCTACAGAAATGCACAAGCATGGGCAGGACCATCACAAAGGACAAAGTGAAGAACAGCTGCAGCCAAACAAGAGTATTACAACTGTACCCTCGCTGTTTCTTTCAAGGACAGGAACATGGCCTTCGGCTGTTCTGGGAAGGTGCAGGGGAAAAAAAGAGAGGTCCCGCCAGAAGGACAAAGCATCAGTCACATTAGCACAAAAGCACCTCCATGGCAACTCCTGAATGAGTCTGTGGAGATCATGCTACCAACTCTATTGTTTTCGCTACAGCAAAACTGCACAGAAGCTGTGATCCTCTCCCAGCAAACACTGGTAAGATACTAGAGAGCCCTTGCTTTATGAGCAGATTAGACATGTGCCTTCATGCTCATCTACACACTCAGCCCTGGCTTTCCTAGGCTATGTTTATACAGCTGTGAACTTCCCACAAGCAGTATCCTCCCCAAAGGCTGTACATCACAGTTGTGTGCAGGACAGCACTGACGAATGTGACTAGTAAAATCTGAAGAAGAGACTCCCCTGACCACTGGGCTGCTTCAGCTCTTCAGTACACTCTCCACCTAACTACCAGTCAGAAAAGACATGCAAGGTCAGGTTTTGAAAGCGATATCACACTTGGAGGGAGAGGACTGGAGCTGCATTCAACTACAGCTGCATTTAATCCTTTCAGTGACAATGTAGGAGACACACTGGCTCCCTGAGGTCTGCAGGAACCCAGGAAACCTGGCAGTCTGGGACAAGCCAGCAGAGCTGAAAGCAAACAGGTAGTTTCTCCAGAATGACGTAATACTGCAAGCCTACCTCCACGGTCCATAGACAGCTCCAAGCTACAACATCCTGCACACTCCCAGGACACAGACTACCCTATTTCCACAGATCAGCTTAAAGCAAACAATCAGCTGGTTTAGTGCTCTGTTGCCGCTAGCTGACATTCTTCCAGACAGGCTCTGATCCAAAAGATCTGCTGTGTTCCCCTTACAGACCGGTCAGCATGGCACTCTTCAGCTGTTTCATTACTGATGGTCCAGCATCAGTGGGCTTTTCACAACCTTCTCTTTATCCCTTATTCTGTGTGCCTTCATTTTTCACAGACACCTCTCATTAGATGCAAGGCTTTGTATGCAGTGAAATAATTGATTTCATGCTCTTGTTGACCATGTTGCTCATAGCAGCATCCGAGATGCTGAAAACATGGCAAGCTTAGGAACTGGGGAGGAAGGGTACTCTGGGGAAGGGGAAGAGGAGTGGTTTCAGTGGATTGCTCTTCTCCCCCAGCTCTAATTACACTGGACAGCCTAAATCATTCTCAGACAGCACTGCAGGGGGTAATACTTGGACAGAGCAAATGAAGCTGGATTCCAGCCAGCTGCAGACAAGAGAGTGATCTGCATTGGGAATTTTCTGCCTTCTTGTATTATGCCCACACGCTCCAAAGGGGAGTGAAAGCTGCTTATTCTCCATAGGTACCAAAACAGGGTTCAGCAGGTGCACCAGGCACAGGTCAGAGCACAAAGCAGTTACACAAGAGAAGCAGTGGCAGTGTGTAAGAAAAGTCTGGACACAACAGCAGTGTGTCAGGGCTGAGAGGAACCAGCAGCTGTGGAGAGTTTAGATACAACAGCTGAACAGAATACATTGGAAGGAGACAGAGGACAGTGATATAAATGAAATATGGAAGCAGCTCTGGAGGGGTTGGGACTGCGTAGGTGACGGAAGAGCAGGCTATAGCTGCCAGGTATCGGGAATCAAATGCTCAAAAGCACAAAAGCAGGAATAAAGATGAGGCTGTGGAACAGAAGAGATGCATCTAGGGAATATTAAGAGGGCATAAGCTGCAGCCATGCAAAAGCAAAGACCAAGGACATGTGCAGGAGCAAGGCATGGCAGCCATTCAGGATGACTAAATGCAGGCCAGTAGAGGCTGCAGAAAAACTGTTGTGCTAGGTGAAAAGTAAGAGCTACCTAGGGAAGGACAAAGGCTATAAAAAGTTCAAATGCAGATATCCATCTGTCTTTCTTTGGGAGCTGACTAACGGAAGCTGAGTTCCCTCAGTTCTTGCAGCTGCCTCCCACTGTTATTTTTCAACCACAGGAAATCTGACTTCATGCTGGACTGACATACTGAAAAACTATCAGGGGCAACTGTTGGGCCAGAGACCCCAAGCTCCTAATCTCTCACCTCGACCAATGCTACCAATTAGATGAGTGGAAACATTCTTGTTGTGAATCCGTCCAGATGTTTGGTGTAGAATAACATCTCGAATAGGGGCCTCACTAGGGAAAAGAGAGACAGACATCAGTGGAAGGTTAGGGAACCATGCCTGGGACTGTGCCAGAACAATCTCAAGAACAGTGTACTCCAAAGCTCTACAAATCCAAAGATTGACAGAGTTTGTGCACAGGTTAGCCCTGTAACAGTAAAGACCAAGGAAAAGAAAGCATGCCACCCCAGGTATGAAAGGAACTTGCTAATGTTTAAAAAACAAAACCAGAATGATTTGATGCATCAGAAAACTGGAAAGAGCTCAAAGAAAAAAAAGAAAAAAAAAGAAAAAAGTCAGTAAAATTTATTCCAATCAAGGAAAAAAAAAAGACAATTTTTATGATTACTGTCACGTAAGCCTGGCTGCTTTTCACTCAGGAAGTGTCTGCCTGGGGTTGAACAGGTTGGTCAGAGATCATGCCTGGGCCTGGCTTCTGGCTATGAGGGTACCATTCCACTGAAGTCTCTAAGACATCAAGGAGACTTGCCCAGCTGCCCTCCTGCTGCAGTTTTCTGGGTCTGCTTTAAAGTCTCACAGAACACCACAGAAGCACCTGAATTCCCCACAGCAAGGACAATAACCTCACTGCTCATCTCGATTGTTCTGGTTGTGATTTACAGCACTGGCTGCCAGGGTTCTCATTAGGAAAACCTCCAATCACCTCACCTGGAAGAAACAAGTGAATGAACCCAAAGTGTCATCCTGGGCTTCAGACTAACTGAGCTTGGCCCAGCCTTTCAGTTGCTACCCTTCCCACCATTAGACAGGTCACCAGATTGCCTACTACTCTTTCTCTGGAGATCTAGGTGGCTCATTTCCCTGCCTTACTCCCCAGTACTGACCCCTCAGTGAGCTGGTTTTGCCGGTCTCCTTGCCCATCCCAAGGAGAAGAGAGTGGGATACAAGGAAAGCAGTACTATTCATCTTTGTGATAGAGGCATGAAGAGTGTTCATGGAAGCTTGGATGTGGGTGTGCTTAAGTCATGAACTCCCAGCAGCACAGCAGGTCACTGAAGCAACGACAAAAGACAGCACCCCCCCACACACACCCCCCTCAGAAAGGTGGTGTGGTCAAAGGTGCCCCCTTGTGACGGGCATCTACAGCGGACTCTCCTCATCTATCCCATGCAGTAATGCTCTTCACCTGCTCGGGGCAGAGTTGTCTCTTCCCTCTGTCGTGGCCTGCTGCTCGGAGTCCCAGGTGCACAGCAGAATTGCATAACCACAGCCTGGCTGAGACACCATCATCTCCGGTGAGCCATCAGGGCCTGGGTTCACAGAGAGGCTGTCCACCTATACTGGCAGAGGAAAAACATGGATAGAGTCGAAATGAGAACTTTAAACACCTCAGAAGGGTTCACTGTGCTCCTTGTACCTAAACTTGAATATGGCAGATCTTCTGATAGAGCTGAGCAGGAGCTGAACAAATTCAGCTAGAAGCAAAATGTCCAAGTTACAGTAAAAGGTTATGTTTCCCTACCAAAAGCCACTTAAGAACACGCTAGTATTTTCCATTAATGCTCTCTAGTTGGGTGAGAGCAACTGACTGTTTCCCAGACCAACCCACCAGCTGCTCCGTGTGTATAGGAAAACCACTGGGCAAATCTCCTTTCAAGCCATCAACATGACAATTGCTTTGTTCATAGGACCGAGATTTTTTGCTTCTTCCCTTGGGAGAGCCACCTCTTGAAGACTGTATGACAAGTTCTGCTCTGAACATCCTGTTTCCTTACCTGACCTTCTAGCAGCCATTTCTTCAACAGGAGTAGCTGCCCAGAGACATGGTCTGAATTCTCCGACAAGTCCTCCCAGCGGAAGGCACGTACCACCCTGTCAGTGTAACCCACCACCAACTCACACTTCCCATCTCCATCTGCAGGGAATACAAGAAGACAGATGGGCTCTCAGGCTTTCATAGCCCCAAGACCCCCAACATTCAGAAACCACTGTGCTCATTTCCATCAGGTAGGATCCCTGAGGATCCCAATCCTGTAATGAGAACTTGCACTTCAGGAAAATTCCTGGAGTTCTTGCTTCTCTCCTCCGTGACTTGGCTGTGGTTTGTTAGAGCACCTGTTTCAGCAAGATAGTAATTTCCTTCTGTGAGTCCCACACACGTTCTCTCTCTCTCTCCCCCCCACCACCTCATACCCACAAACTCCCTCACCCTGCACTCCCACACCAGCTTCCCGGCTCACCAATGTCACTGATCAGCATGACCTTGGTGTTGGCAGGAATGTGCTGCTTGAACACTGGCTTCTGCTCTTCTGCTGCTGCCAACTCATGGTGGCCTGAAGCATCTGAGTGTTTTGAAGTTGGAGAAGTCAGGTCAAAAAGATGAAACCAGCCTTCTGCACTCACCGCCACCACGAGATTCTAAGAGGGAAGAGAAAAACCTTTTGATTTTTCCTCTTTTAGAAACTGCGGAAGCTGTCCCACAGCAGGGCGAGGGAGGATATGAGGGTAGATCCATCAACATCAATGACTGCTACAGAGGGAACAGGAGAAGGTTTTTGGCCAGCATCAAAACTACTCAGGTACTGCAGGGTCGAAACTTCTTGTTCATCCTTGTCAAACTAGGATATCAAGCTGATGTGTGCACGCAATCCCCAAACAATGTGTGGCTTTCTCAATGCTCACTTCAGCTCTGCTCCCCACTGGAGCACACATAGCTACAGTATTTTAGGCAGGGTGCCTAAACTGGGACTTTTGGACTCAGTGGTCCTGGTTTAACCCCCAGAAATAGCAATCCAGCAAAAAGTCCTATTAGACCCAGTGGAATTTACTTGGGAGTCTAGACTATTCTGTGGCTCGGTCTTGTTTAGATGACCTTAAATGCACACAGCCAAGTGACAGAAGGGCCATAGCCCACAGCAGGGACCAGCACAGAGCAGGGCACAAGCCACTGAGGAAAAGGAGCAACCATCAAACCACCAAAGCCTTGCGGCGCTCACACAGGGGGACATGCAAATCAATAGTGCTTTCTGAAGATAGGATGGATTTCTTTGCTCACTAAAACCTGCATATGGCTCACAGACAGATACAGATTATACGTAAACAGAAGGACAGTTTTAAAACAGTAGCGCTAAAACTCTATGAGCAAGGGCAGATCCTGGAGAGAAAGCACCTGCAACCTGTCTTCCTCCACACTCAGGATATGACATGACCCTAATCTCCTAAGCACCTCCCACATGTCCTACAGACACAGCTGGGAAGAGTTTGGCCACTCTTACCTTTCCTTTATTGCACACATCTCCCACACCAACACATGTGAGCTGCAAGAGAAAAGAAGGCCATACATGAGAGAAGGCAACCCAAAACAGCACTTTGGGATAAGCCTCTGCCCTACCCCCTCCTCTCTCATAAACCATCTCTTGAACTCTAAACAGCCTTTTCAAGGACAAAGAGAGCAGAGTCAGGGACAGAAACACATCTGCCACACAACTGCCCAGAGCCCTGGGGCAAAATCCACAGTGCACAGGAGCAGGGTCAAAGTAGGACAGAAGCCCAGTTCCTGTGTTTGTTCAGTACTTTGCTCATCACTTCTCGCCCATGGGGCTAGCTGGGGGCAAAAGCAGGGCCTTGCATGACATGAAAGGCATCAGAACCAGTTCTAGCTGCCATTCCCCTCTGGCCTACCTATTCCTAGGCAGTGGTCAAGGACAGCTGGCTGCACAGACACCAAAAGGCCCAACCATTTAAAAATTTTGTCAAGAACTGACCATTCCTTGGCAAGATCGCACAGCCCAGGGTTTGCTGTCATCATTCTTGTAAACATAGAGTTTCCCGTTGGTGTCTCCCACCACTAGCTCATTCAGCTGTACAAGAGAATTGTGTTAATAAGAAGAAATTCACAATTACACTAACAGTATTCCCACACAGCAATAATTACAGAATTCCTATCTAAAAATCCCTCTGTGGGAAGAAGCAGCAAAGCAAAACAAGAGTTAAAGAGACAGCCTCGAATCAATAGAGGTGGTCTGGGAAAAAAATCAAAGCACTAATTTTACTCTTGCAGATAAAAGAGCTGGAGTGGCTCCTTAGAGCAACATCCCATTATCCACTGCTTCTCTAGCCATTGTTTCAAGTTGCGTCACTGTGTTTTAACACCCTGCTCTGCTAATCATCATGACCCCATCTTCCATCCTTCAATCCGGATTGACTTGATCTTTCTTGAACCATCTGAGGAAGATGATGGCAACGAGGAAAATGTAATCATCCAGGAAGAGGCTGCAAGAACACTTACAATAGATTTACACTGGATGGTCAATCTCACTGATGAAGGGATAAAGGTCTTTCAGAATGGTGATTATTTCTTTAAAGAAGACTCCTAAAAACCAGCAACCACCCCGGCTGACAAGCCCATTCCTACTATCCCATCTTCTGCATCATGCCTCTGTGTATTGAAATTGTGTGCATTTCATAAATCCCTGCACACATTACCCCACGCAACACAACTTCTTATGGGAAAATTTGTTTTATCATCCACTGCATTGCTAGCCATGACACTTTTCAGGATAGGTCTGTAATAAAATTTGACTGTTGAAGAGAAGAAGGGACAGTTTACATATACCTGGTTAAGCTAACCTCTTCCTCGTTACAGACAAATCAGACCCACCAGAAACAACCATTTGTGGGGCCAACAGCAACATTCCCGATGCACATCCATCCATCATACAGGTCACGAGACATTCAAACTTGGCTCTACCCTGTTTGTGATCCACTGTACCCCAGCAATGCATTTCCCCACACCTCTACATCCCCACCACCGCGACAGGAGAATGTCTCTCTTTGGGACCAAAAGTTAACCTCCCTACTAGCTATACATCATCCAGGGCCCATGCCAAGGGCGCCGAGCACGTCTAACGGTGATGGAAGCACTGACCACCGCAGCCCAGAATCACTGAAAGATTCAGTTTGCAAGGGTCCTCTGGGGGCCATCTGGTCCAACCTCGGCTTCTGACATTGCTCGAGCGCCTGTCAAGCTCCAAGTCCCCCCAAGGGCGGGAGCCCCACCACCTCCTCCAGGCTCCTGCTCTGGTGCCACACCATCCTCTCGGTGTTTCCTGCCCCGTTTCAGCCTCCTTCGCTACGACCTGCGACTGCTGCCCCTTGCTCCGCCGCTGCTCATCTCGGAGGGCGGCCGGGCGGTGGGCAGCCCTGTGGTGCCCGCCTGGGCGCTCCCCAGACCGACCGAGCCCGGCTCCCTCGCCCCGCGTGCGCCGTCCACGGCAGCCCCCCGAGCATCGCGGCGGCCCCCTGCTGGGTTCGCTCCAGCTCGCCACCCAAACCGAGCCCGGGACTCCGCCTGCGGAAGCACCACCTCCCGCGGCCTGCTGCCACGGGCCCGCCCGAGCCCCGCGGCGGGGCTGGGCCTGCCCCGGGGTCGCCGCCACCACGCGAAGGCGGAGCCCCCCCCGCCCCGCCGACCCCGCGCCGCCCGCCCGGGCCCACAGCAGCCGCGCCCCCCCGCCTCCGGACCGCGTCGTTGTCGGCATCCCCCAGGCAGACGGCGTGCGGGAAGAGGCTGCCGCCGAAGTCGAGCGCCACGCACTGCACGTAGCTGACGGACCGCATCCCGCCGCCGCCACCCGCAGAGGCGGAGCTCCCGCCGCCGGCCGCCGGGCCGGCCGCCAGGCTGGGGCGACGGGGGGCGACGGCGGCCCTGCAGGTACAAATGCGGCCGGGGCGCGGAGGCTCGGAGCGCGAGGGAGGGGATCACGTGAGCGGCCGCGGGGCTCCCGGCAGGCCTGGCGGCGGCGCCGCGCTCCCCTCAAGCCTCCTCAGCGTGACCGTTCCTCGGGCGCGGAGCGCCCCGCCCCGCCCCCGGTTTCCAGCGGCAGGGGCGCGGGCGTCCAGCGCGGAAGCGCCCCGGAGCCCGACTCCGCGGGGCCGTCGGGCAGTCGCGAAGGCCGGGGCGAGGGGAAGGGCCAGCCCAGCCTCACGCCGCGGGTCTGGAAACGCGCCTTTTGCCTTTGCGCTCTGGGCAGCCGGGCCCGCGGCCGCTCTGCCGCCCGCCGCGGCGCGCTGCGCGTCCCTCCGGCGGAGCGAGCGCCCGACCTCCTGCCCCGTTACCCGCTCTCGGGCGGCGCCGCAGCCCCGGCCCCCCAGCCGCCGCTTACCAAGCGGGAGCGGCGGGCAGAGGGACGGCCTGCCAGGCCGCAGGCTCCGCCACAGCCCCGCGCCCACGGCCGGGAGCCTGGCTGCCTTTTTACACGATCCAGCTCCTCCTAGGAGCAAAACCGCTCCCCTACCGCGTTCTGCAAACGAGCTGTTTAATTCCTGGTCAGATCCGAGGGCACCATCCAACGGCACTGAGCGCTTCCCTCCCGCTTCTGTGGTGGGTTAGGCAAAGAGCGGTTGCTTCCACTTTCACAGACGATAGCGAACCAGACACTTCTGTTACTTCAGAGGTACTGCACTATTACAAGAATACCACACCCACACAGGATGAAGGATTCATAAATTGAGAGAGACGGGTGTGTGTGGTTTACAAAGTCACTATTGTAATCGTTTATTTTAAGCATTTTTCTATAAGGACATAACAAATAGTTTATATTTGAAGTTTACATGCATGACCTCACTCATGAACACTAGCATGCCATCTTCTGCTGGCAACTAGACCCATTTTTAAAGGCAGCACAGAACCTCCTTTCAGCTGCCTGAACAGGGCTCATTTAGTGTCCTTAGATTTACATTCTTAAACATTTCAGTTTGTTATGTAGTAACAATGAGGGCAAAATGGTATTTTCAAGGTTGCTCACACTTAACATATCCACCATCAACTCCAGGAATTTTTTAGATGCTCTACAGAAATAATCTCACTTCTTGCTTTCAAAAACATGTTGAAGAACTGTCATCCCTGTGGGAGATTTTTGAAAACTATTGTTCAAGAATTAGAAATTTATCACTACACTTACTTTCACAGCAACAAGAGTTTCAGCCACAGGGGCTTGTATTTCCAGTAATAATTCCCAACAAATCAAGGTATTTCCTTGCTGGAGAAAAAGAACTCTTGCTTGACATTCCTGCTCCCCTTACTGTTGTTCTGTGTCTGGAAATCCCCTCTTGTAACTTCAGCTGACATTCTTCACACCTTGTTGTAAGCTGTCTGTAACACTCCCCTTAGAGGTTAGTCATGGCTTGGTACAAGGTGAAACAGTTTTCACATACACAGGGCTGATACTATTGAGAGTCAGAACTCACGAAAAGCACCTGCATTACCTGGCAACGCTAAGATTTTGCTAAGCGAATCAAATCAGCATTTCCTTAAACATGATGACCTACCACCAAGCACTTTATCCTGCGTCTCCTATCCCTCCCTCACCCCACTGAAGCTTAGGGCACTGTTACACCACGCAGAGAGCAGCACAGTTCACAGCTCCCCAAGCTAGCTCCAGCCCAGCAGCCGGTAGTGAACTTGTCTTGGGCCTGGACAGCATGTCAAGCACGCCTTACCACTTCGGTGACAGTTCAGTTACACAGCTGCCAGGCCCGAGCTGGTGCTCCTGCAGGGCCAGATGCTGGCAACCTCCCAGCCCGTAAGAACCCCATGAATAATTGCTTATACAGTACTTCTGTCTCAGCAAAGGAGACCAGGAATTCACACTAAGATTTCAGACGTCATTCATGTTAAAACAGGAATACCCTCTGCAATATACACATAATTCCAGCCCACCCCATGCCAAGACAAGACATCTTTCTCACTGCAAAAAAATCCATTTTTGTATCTGAAAGGAACAGATTATCCACCTTCCTCCTGCAGAGCAGGCAAAGAAGTATCCCTGCTGCTAAAGGGTCTCAGAACAGGACAGTGGAGATGCTGAGTTTAACACTACATAACAGGATAAACAGAGAAGGTGAGTTTGAGTACTATGTTCCATGCCTGCAGACAGACAAAACAAACACCCCAACAAAAAGCCCACACAAAACCCAAAAGCATACCCACTCCCAAACACCACACACAACATACTGCAGAAAGAAGCAGAATATCAAGCAATAGCTTTCTTGTGAGATGGGGATAAGCAAACATTAGAATCACTCAGAAGTTTGTAGTTCACTAGGAATTACAAGTATTTGTAATGTGTTAAACCATTATCACTTATTTTCTCTTCAAAGCCAGTCACTTTCAGGTATAAATAAATGGCTTTTTTCTGGTCCAGTTTTACAATGTAGGGGGTGAAGAGGAAGGTAGCAGTATGAACAGAAAATAAGCTCTATGCATAGGTTACAGACTTGCTTTTTGTACAATTTTCAGCAACGCATTTTTTTTCCTTTTGCAAATACATGGGTAAATACTGTATCGATTATTGTGGGAATTTTCTATGGCAGTGAATGAACAACATAGAGAAATAATCAGATACTGTGGCTACTGTACAGCTATGTGGATGAGAAAATGCTGAATGACCAAAGGACAGTAAATTCTCTCCATTCTGTGCAAATTCCAATAAAAACCCACGAAAAGTTCTGTTTTCTTGAGTTTAATTGGAGCTTTATTACTTAAGCTGTGACTTCACAGTCTTCACCTTCAGCAATTTGCAAAGAGGAGGCATACAAGAAAGGTTACAACACGTAATGGAAGGGACTCCCTACTGAACAGGGGGAAAGGGGGCAATACCAAGGCAGAAGAACTGGGAGCGCCAATTTGTTCTCAAGTCTCATGTGAGGACTCCTGGAAAAGCCTGATTACTTGAAAGAAATCAAGGAAATAAATTTAGGGAGCAGAACCTGGGATTAAAGTGAGCTGGAACCAGAAAGAGACAAACACCAATGGCAAAATGCAAATAAACCAAGCAGAGTAAATCCAGACAGAACCCAAACAGTAACAGAGGCTGAATGAATAAATAAAGTCCCTAGGATTAAACCAGATTTATGCTGCCACTCAGCTTCTTCAACAGACATATAAAGCTGTAACTGACTGTGGCATGGTGGCTTCAGCCTCTGCTGCCCTGAAGCCACTGTCCAACCAGGTAGAAAAATAAAGGTCTAATTCACTGGAAATTCTTTCATTTACAAAACTAATGGAATAGGGTTTGTTTTTATGCTTCTGTGTCAACTTCTGATTTATCTTCAACTCCATTCTGTTCATCTTTCATTTCTTCATCTTCAGTGTGGCTGGTTTGAAGAGTAGCAGCTGACTAAATAGAGAGACAAAGAAAATATATTCCTTTGTTATGCAAAATTGCTAGCATTTGCAAACAATACCACAAACATTATTTGATTCTTATCACTAGGATACCTGATCTCCCTGCAAGACTGAATTAAGATATTGGGACCTTCAGCCAAGAGAAACCAAAAATTTCTTTGCATTTCTTCTGCATCTAAGAAACCAGGAGCAGTTTAGAGGAGGCTGAGAAATAATACTGGTGTTAGATGGTTGAGTCATAACGTGGTGTGCACACACTTGCCACGTAACACTAAGAAAGTGTTCTCCCACAAACTGAAATTTGTTTAGGAAGCTTCTGCACAGAACTGCTTTCGTCCTGCTTCAATTTCAACATGATTCAATTTCAGCAATTCCCATACCCTGCCCCCACCCCCAAGTTGTATGAGGCACACTTGGTCTCAAGATACAAAGCAGTATCTTTCTTGGACAACTAGTTTCATGAAGAGTAACTTCAACTCGACAACAGTCACTTGGATGTCCTCTGTAAGCGCTTAGCTGGAAGAAGGTCTAATCTGACAAGGTGGCTGCTCTAAAAGCCCTCTCCTTGCTCTATCTTCCAGTCCACATAAAAAGGTGTGGAAGGCAGAGCGCCATGAGGTAAGGGTCAGAGGTCAGTTTTTACAATAAGACATAGAAGGACAGCACATCCTGACCTTGCAATAATTTTCAAACACAGTAAAGGGAGGTAGAAATGTCTTGTCCTGCTCATCTCAAAAGACAGTGCAATGAAATTGCTATTCCACCTGTCAACCTAGCTCCCTGAACCATCTGTTTTACGAGGTTAGTTAGATGAGAACCAGACAAGAACAAGCAAGGACATAGGCATGCACTGTTGGGGGAAGGGAATAGGAGGGGAAAAAGGAGCAGAGTCCTTAAACTAAAATGTTACATCAACTTAGCTGCAACAAGAAACCACAGCCAAAGAACATCCAGGCATCACAGGTCAACCTTTCATCCTTAGAAGCGTTCTGTGAAGCACAAGAGAGCGAAGTCTCCTCTCCACAGAAAATCTGTTAGCTAGCAATCCTGGGCTTAAGACAAAGTGATAAACATCCTGACCTTTAAAAATTCACACTTTACATATGTGAACTATTCAAATTCATGACAAGAACTACTGATGCAAGAGCAGCTGTCAAACTCCATGTAAGATACACAGATGTCAAGAATTTCAGAACTATATTCCAAGCTGCCTTCTTACCAATCGGAAGACATTTGGTAAACAAACCCTCTTCTCCAGAACTCTTGACCTTCTCCCACCACCACTAATAGAGAAACTGCTGGAGCTAGAGTAAATGATAGATGAATTAACAGGAAAACATGTTTTCTTGCAAGAAAAATCCCCAAGACTGACCTGGGGAGTAAAGTGTCTTTTGCTTACAGTTCTATGTTCCATCAATCCCTTTTCATATGAAACCACATCCATTTGAAGTAGGCCAGATGGCTCCAAGAAAAAAACAACATGAATACATGCACATTCCCAAGATCATCTAACTGTTGAGAAGAATGAACCAGGCCAACAGCATCCTGGCCCGTATCAGAAATAGCGTGGTCAGCAGGAGTAGGGAAGTGATCGTGCCCCTGTACTCGGCACTGGTGAGGCCGCACCTCAAATACTGTGTTCAGTTTTGGGCCCCTCACTACAAGAAGGACGTCGAGGTGCTGGAGTGTGTCCAAAGGGCAACGAAGCTGGTGAAGTATCTAGAGCACAAGTCCGATGAGGAGCGGCTGAGAGAACTGGGGTTGTTTAGTCTGGAGAAGAGGAGGCTGAGGGGAGACCTCATCGCTCTCTACAACTACCTGAAATGAGGTTGTAGCAAGGTGGGTGTTGGTCTCTTCTCCCAAGTAGCAAGCGATAGGACGAGAGGAAATGGCCTCAAGCTGCACCAGGGGAGGTTTAGATTGGACGTGAGGAAAAATTTCTTTACTGAAAGAGTGGTGAAACATTGGAACAGGCTGTCCAGGGAAGTGGTTGAGTCACCATCCCTGAGGTATTTAAAAGACATGGAGACGTGGCGCTTAAGGGACATTGTTTAGTGGTGGACTTGGCAGTGCTAGGTTAACGGTTGGAGTCGATGATCTTAGGGGTCTTTTCCAACCTAAATGATTCTATGACTTTAAGCTGATCCTACCCAAAGTAGATGGGAAAATTGGAACTAAGTGCCATGTCTTTGCAGTATCCCAAACAGTCTGCAGTGCAAAGACTGTGAGTCTGCCTTTTGCCAAGAATACAACTCTACCGTCTGTCTGTCTTAGGGGCTGAGGTATACATTTTGAAAAGCATGAAGGCAGCCCTTTCGTACTTTTAGTGGGTATAGCTTGTTTCAACAATCCACTCTTCCTCTCTGAACAGCAGATCTTGCTGTGTCCCACACCTAGTGGAAGAAGCCAGATTCCCAGCAGCTGTGCTAGCTGAAAGGAACCTGCACAGCAGAGCCTGACAGCTGGCAATTAAACCCTGCAATTTCAAAAGTGAAGATGCTCAACAGTGAAATAATTCTAGTTTAGTTGCTCTATCTTTATCTTCCTGAGATTTTTCATTAAATCAAAAATAAGGTGCTATGTGGCTATAAGTGACAATGTCTAAAAGGACAGAATACTTTCTTCCAGGCAAGAATAAGCAAGGACTGTTGAATCAGGCTGCTTTAGCCAGATACATAACTACACGGACAATGACACTTTCCTTGCAGAATCAGTGGGTAATGTCTGCATTTATGTGTTTGTTTACACTCCTCCATGAGAAGCACAACCAAATCTACAGAACTACTGCTACTCTTTGAAGAGGAAAAAAAAACCCACCAAAACCCAAGAAAACCCACAACCAAAAAGCCACAAACAGAACAGCTTGCCCACCCAACCATCCAGTTAGGCGTGATTAGTCATATAGTAAGCATAGGGTACTTTAGCAGAGTAAGAGATGAAGAATGGAATACATCTCCCATTGTCTCTGGGAGATAAACTGATTTCAGGTATAACTCATTTTGAAAGATTGGGGAAGGGGGAGAAAGACAGGTTTGTGAAGCGTTTCATGTACAAAATCATCAGTTGACAGTCTGAGATGGCTGAACTATCAGGATACACTCATCTGGACAGACTCACTGACACAGTTAACCACAGGAAATTGACATACCAATATCTGACAATTTTTCAGATTCTCCATGCATATGCTGGGAAGGTGGACACAAAGATCCGTGAAAATAATCTCACAAGATGCAAGCTTCTGCACTCCCCAATGTTACCAAGAAAATTTGAGTCTGATATAAATCCCAGATTTGTCTTGGAAGTTACAGGTTTACCTAGTCCTTCTGGACCATCAGATTTAAGGAAAACAAACAGAACATTTTCTTAGGATATGTGATTCTCACCAGTAACTTTGCATGTTTCTTGCTAGCTGATACAACCTTGTTATAACCTGTATTCAAATATTGCCATTGTTAACTGAACTTGTATTTACTAAAATTCTAGTGAAAGCTTAGTAGGAAAACCATCCATACAGTAGAATAATGAATCTTCTGACAGTCTGAATGCTGACACTTCATAATCTATCTGTGACATTTGAGATGGAGAGCATCAACCACATCTTAATGTCCCCATGAGAAGCAATGGGGATTGAAACCACCACAAACCTTATGTCTGTACGACAGACATAAGGTCTCAGTAGATGGGCCACCCAGGCACCAGAACAGACTGTTCTTTAGAAGATCAGTTCAAGGAGAATAGGCGCTTTTTTCAGTTCTTGAACATTATCATGTTTGCATCTCATCACTTCAATTGCTTTCTGATTAACACTGGTCTGTTGCAAAATCAGTTGAAATAAGTAAAAGCATTCTGTGCAATGCTTGGTACTGCTAGTTGTCTTGTTCAAACAAGATGGCCTAATCATTTTGACTGTTGGCCATTTCCAGTTCCGCCCCCCCAGAGGAACCTACTCAAGTGTTCTCCCACTGTATTTATCTGTACTAAGAAGTAAGCTGAATACCTAAAACACTATTCCTTGTCTAACACATGACACCACCTCTTGCAGTCTTCTGGAGTACTGTTACTTACCTTTAAGTCTTTGTCGGCAAGCCTTTGGAACATGTTGGCATACATCTTTTTCTCCTTCTCATGCTGCTCCCGTATTTTTTGCTGACAAGTTACCAGTTGCACTTTGGCAGCTTTGTTACTTGGATAAAGTTGTATCACTTTCTGGAAATCTCCCCGGGCCAATTCAAAGTCATTGACAGCCAAGTGCGCTTCTCCACGCCGGAAGAGGCCTTTTTCATTGTTGCTATCCAATTCGAGTGCCTGCATTAAAAAAAACCAAACCAAAACAACATTCAAGAATAATTTTTCTGTTTTTAAAATAATATGCAGTCAGAACACCAGAGACTGCTACAAACCGTACCTTCTGATGTAGATTATGAGCCTTGTCAGGGCTTACTAATAAGGCGAGTTGAATACAGTAGAAGTAAATACAAAGAGGACTGAATATAGTAGGCTATTTGACAGAAAACCAGCAAGTCTAAAATTTAGTCCTGCCTCTATTCCAGCTCTTTGAAGGACCTTTACCAACATGACTACCTTCACCACATCTCAGTGTTTCTAATTTCTAAATACTTGAATATTCTCAATGTAGCAGCAAGTTAGTAAAAGATATTCAAAGGATAATAATTATGAAAATAAACTGTTCTGCCAGCTGATAAGAAAGGCCAAACACCACATGGCCTGGTATCCCTCAAATTGTTAAAGCAAGAGATAAACCGTCAGATTGCTTGTGCAGCTTAAGAATAAATAAACCCTTACTACCTTGTTGCAGTTCTCCAAAGCCTGGGAGTATTCCTTCAGCTTGAGATGGCACATAGCTAGATTAAGGTGGGCAGCAAGCCTCAAGCTTTTGGCTTTCGTTTCCTCCTCATTGGAGAGTCCTGATTCATGCTCCAGCCACGACACAATCTTCTTATACTGTAATGCTGCCTGTTTGTATTTCCCCTCCTGTAAGCAAGGCAGTTCAATTATCACACAGCTCATCACAGTAACTTTTATCTCCCTCTTGCCCCTTCTGCTTACCTTGAGCAATAGATCTGAAAAAAATAATTCAGAGTAATCAGAAAGTAAATTTCTATCATCAAAAATATACTACTTCTGAAAGCCACTCCTGCATAGGATCAGAAAATCTTTAGGAATACCTACTGGTTCCCCCACTAAAGCTGGGGGTATAGGCCAGCACTGATGCTTCACTCTCAACTCCCACCTTATATTCAACTTTTGATACAGAACAAGGAAGATGGGGCGTTTTTCAAAACAGCACAACTGTTGCTGTGTCATGAAGATAATGAAGAAGTCTGCCTTCAGCTGGTCAAATTGTTTGAAACAGCTTCTCCACACGTCTCTATTCGAATGTTGTTCATTCACAGCATTATCCCACAGTAAGAACTGAAATACTGTAACCTTGCTGCTATTCAATTTATGCCCCAAAGTTATCTGTAGGTACAGCAAACAGCTCTGACAGAGAGATATTGGATATCTCTTTGGATATTCCAACTCTGAGGCTTTTTTTTTTTTTTTTAAAGACACCTTTCCCCCTCCAGTCCTCCCTGTAAAATGTCACAGAGTACCATGAACACCACTCTGAAATGACAGAAGCTGTCATCATCATTATCAGCTCATGACATGGACAAAGAAATGCTATCATTACTTGGGGACTGTAATTTACCTTGAAGTACTGAGTGCCTCTCTCCTTCACAATGCAGCTTTGTTCCAGCTTCTCATCTGTGTTCATTTCCCAAGACTCCTTAGCCTACCCAAACAGGAACAGTTCAAGTCAATGATACAATTTTGGAGGAAACAAGTGGCTATGCTGCTTCCCACTAACAGTATGGTGGGGGTAGGTTTGGCAAAGCAGTTTTGCACTGCCACTGGAAACTGGGCTAGAGCAGGAGAGACACTGACGGCAACAGACAGGGATACAGTAAAAACAAGAACAATTTCAGCCAAGAGCTCCCAGTGCGTTGTCATCTCTGACAACAGTGGCTTCCCTGTTTCAGATGAACATTTAAGGATTCCATCATCCTTGTTTAAGCTGCACTCACACTTCTTCCCCCACCTCCCAATCTCTTTGGGACTTCACCTCTCATTCCTACCTTTTCAAAGCTTTTGAGTTTCACTTCATACTGTAGCTCTGCATCAGGAGGGATCTGAAATTTCTCCTTCCCAGCACTTCCAAAACCATAGCTGTAAGATGGGGGGGGGAAGGGGGGCAGCAAGGAAAAGAAACAAACAAAAAATAAGAGTTCCAAAACTATCCAGCCAGCCATATTCGCTACATAGGAAGCTGGAGGCAAAACCCCCATGCAAATCTGGGATGCCTATACAGCATTATTACAAGACATAAAGGCCTGAAGAATTCTGGGTACTAATCTAAAATTAGCAAGCACAAGGTAGAAGAAAAGCTGGAGAAGCCTGGGGTTAATTTCATTAATCTCTAGGTTACCAGTTCCTATTTCTTTTTTTTTTTTAGCTTATGTGAAGGAAAAACAAGTTATCTCTCCAAGGAAAGAAAAAAAAAAATCCAAAACTTTCAAGTTATACACATCTTGCTTTGTATTAACGCTCTGAGACTGGATGTTTCCTTCAGAGTACCTGTATTTTAGTACTATTCTCTACAGTATATATATATACATATATAGTATGTGTATATACAGTATATACACATATATAGTGTATATATATACACACACTGTATTTAGTACTATTTGCTGTCTTCTCAGCAAAGACAACAAATACAGAGATTAAGTGAACAGCTGTACACTTCACACACTGCCAATCAGCTGATTAACAGTAAATGCCTATAGAAAGGTTCCACACTGCAACTCCAGTAAGAAGCTGCATATTAGCAGGAAAACCCTCAAGATCAGATTGCTTTGCTTTTCTTCTCCCATCAGGTTCAGTTCCAGCTTAAAAAACTTAAAATAAAAACTGAAATGAATTAAAGTTTGATGGAAACAATCAGTGCAAACTCCACTTCTTTCAGGTGCGTTCTCGCTGTAAAGAGAAAATTCTGCTTATATCCAAGACTGTTTAAGGGTACAATACTGGGCAGTCATATGTCTCAGTTAGCTGTTCTTATGTCTCAGAGTTCTCATAATAGTCCAAGGTTTGGATATAACTCTGCCTTGTATCTCACAGGAATCTTGAAGGTCTTTTTTCAAAAGGCTTTCAGAATACCAGTGAACGTTTTCTACTGACAAAGGATTTCTGATTCTCTTTACTAACCACATCACTTAAGGACTAGCTATCTGGTCACATCGGGCTGCTCTGAAGGCTCATCAGCTCTTTTCCTATTCTGAGGCTGTTCTTTAGGTATCTTTATATGCACTGCTGCACAGAAAGTACTGTTTCGTTAAGAGGGACCACAAAATATAAGTTAGAGAGCAACAACTTTTTTTTTTAATATTCACCAAGATCAACACTATAGAGACTTAAGTAAATTTCTTTTGCAGTGCTACTACTGCACAACCTAGTGGCAAAGTGATCTTAGCTTCATACTTCTCATACATCAAACTTTTGGGGCTGATCAAGTTTTTATTACAGCACTGAAAAAAGCTGAAAGGCATTATAACAAAACACTTTGTTCTTGCCAGATGCTTAGTATAAGCCGTTCAAGTATCAAAAGATAAGAAACAGCATACTTGGGTTTGAGATAGAACACAGATTCCTCCGATTTCTCCATTTTTTGAATTGCTTTCTCCAGACCATGAGGAAGATCATAGTTGTCACCTTCTCCAATCTCAAACCGCAATTCCCGCCTGTCAAAAACACGATCTCCATATCGGCCTTCAAACTGGACTGGTAACAAAAAACAGAACAACCCAGAGAAAAATCAGAAGATATTCCTGTATGGTAAGGGGTAAGTAGCACAGTTAATATAGGGAGTGCCAGAGCCTCCTCCTAAACAGTCTTTTCTCTTTTAACAGCTACCTATGCATGGTGGCTACTGGCAGCAAATAGAACTTCTGCTGCTAAACTTAATAAACCCTTTTTTTTTTGTTCATCTGTGTATTTTTTTTCCACTTCAGCAAGTGCCAGAACTACTTCCCCTCTTGTTCCTCAGCAAATGGAAATACTTTATTAGACTCATCTACCTTTTGTGATCAGATAAGCACTTTATCAGATTCAATATCTCTGGAGAACACAGTTGCTCCTGGAAAATGTAAACCTCGCTAGAAATAAGAGAATGAAAGCTTACTCCAGGTTGTTAAGTTACTTAGTAAAGGAAAGAGAAGCCATGTATTCCTCTCTCTCAGGGCAAGGAGTTGTAGATTGGGAAAAAGGTTCTGCCCTTCCACACGGTAAACCCATTTACTATTTGTGTAACATACTTACTCTCTACAAGTGCACCCTCATTGGGCTTGGAGTAGCCTTCCCCTTTTTTACGGATTCTTCGGATGATGCCACCATCTTCATCATCAGTGAGGTCCTCCCCCTTGAACTCAAAAAGTTCTATCTGTGGAGGGAAGAAAAGCCTTGCATTTATTCTCATCACATCAATTCAGTAACTCACAGGATTTGTTCTCCAGAGATCTTTGAAACTATAGCTGTTCAGGAAGCCACTATCTTTGTTAATGTCCTGTAAGATACTAGATAGCCAAGGCTATGAAGATGCTGTATTCAGTAGATACTGGATGGAAACCTACTGAAGAGTTTCAGATTGTATTCAGGCCTTTTGGCTTTTTTCTCCAGCAATCTTGGTCTCCTAATACTACAAATAAGATCCTCTAATTGAAAGGACTATGAATCTGGCTTCTGAATAAAGCTTACATGAGCCACAATGCTTAGTGACTACTGCAAAAAAAGATTCTGTTGGCTTCTTTAATAGTATTTTTGCTAACGTCTGCAAGCAGAAGTATGGATAGTAGTTTTTGGGCTTGAGGTTTTGTTTGTTTTTTAATATGAGGGAAAATACCTTTTGAACACATTAAGCCAGGAAGAACTGGCTCTTAGCTGCCACTTTGCAGTACTACCACACTGATCAGCAGCTGTCACACCCTCTTACTCTACAGTCGCGTAGAATCACCAGTAGTGTTGCTGCATCCAAGGGCCTAGCAGGTTTGCAAGTAATGCAAGGACAAAAGGAGCAGGAAAATTAAATATAGAGATGCAATCCTTATCCTTAAGTCCTGATTATACCCTTAATTCCATCTATGGTCAAATTCAGATCAACTTTAAAGTGCCTGGAATGGAGCCCAAACTGATTCCAAATGCTTGTCCTGCAACATTAAAACAAATTCAAGAATATCTTTTCAGACTTCAGCTATTCCCCACCTGTTTCTTCATCCTCCTAGTCTTGTGCCACAGGACAAGAGTTTCAAAACTTCTGCGTCATTCTCCCTTACATGCCTGAACAGAGTTAGTGTTCTCTTTTTACTTGTTACATTTTCCCCTCTAGTCTTGCCTTATCATTGTGTATTGTAGGATCATTTCAGAAAAAAAACCTATTTCCAGAAGAATGAGAAAACAACAAAGCCATGATCTGGCCCACCTTTAATGTAAACTTGTTGCTGCAACAAATTGTTTAGAATTTTCAAAGAGCTGGTGTTAATGTAGGAGATAACTATCCAGCCTGAATCTTCACATGCCCTCCCAAGTCTCTAGTGTAAATCATAGTTTGAAGTGGGAGTACCATGACCAGATGGAAAAATAGTCTAGTCACAAAAGAAATTTGTTGTTGCTATGAAATTATGGGGGGGAAAAAAAAAAAAATCTTTTGCTATCCTATGTTCAAGTAAAACAATAGTAAAAACAGCAAGCCACTACAATCAGCATTGTTTAGACTAAGTACCTCATTTAAAAAAAAAAAAAAAAAAAAAAAAAAAGACTTCAGGGCTAATGCTGTGGAGGTTCTTGACACTAGACTTAAGATAGCTGGAATGCAAAAGGAACTGAATATTCACCAGCACAAGGAGTACTTCCACTTTGTATTTTGATGGATACCTAATAACACGTAATATTCTGGTCTTTCTCTTCAGTCTGTCTGAAACAAGCTAAGTCACTCCACAACATCTCACTGATGACCATACAGCCTCCCCTGCCCCCCCCCCCCCTTTTTTTCCTGAACAATGGTATTCTATGGAAGAATCTATCTATTTATATTGCTCAGCAAAAGCAATCATGAGGAAGAAAAAAAAACCAAAAAACCAAGCCCTAAGACATCCGTTATTTCAGGTCATAACCAAATGCCGATGTGGTGATGACACAGCTACAAAATCTTTTAACGTAACTTTCAGAGGGTCCTTTTTAAGGCAACTCATACAAAATTTTGGTATGGTGATGGCACTTGCAAAGGAACCATGCTGATGTTGTTTTAAATAATAAAAAGGAAACATAGGAGCAAGACTAAAGAAAGTGGAAACTTAAAGAGATTTTAAGTGCCTGAGAGTCATACTAGTCAGAAATCACTCCTACCTAATAAAACTTAGGAAAAACTTTCTGGACCTAAGTTCCACCCTATTGCCCAATTCAGGACGCAGCCGGCACTGCTTATTTATTGTAGCCAGTCATCTGCACGCCATTTTGTTAGGGAAGCACAAAACCATCATAGGCAGCTTCAGTGCTTTTCTTTCTTTCTCCCTTTTCTCCTCTAACATTACTGCTCAGGCAGGCATTAGGGCGTATAAAGGGTCATGAATGAAACACTACTTTTACCTAAACAGTACCTAGAAGATGGATAGGTCAGACTGGCATCATTAAGAAAAACCTAGTGGGAAGTGAAGCATCTGGATGACTGTATCAGATAGACTCAGTAGTACTCTGATGAAACAAACTCCATCTTGCAGTTAGTGCTTTTATTTATCAAAAGGTTTAGGTGTTATCTCTTGTCGCAGGACAACGATGTAGCATCCTGTGTACTAGTGCTAAGCCCTTCAGAATGCTTTATTATGCTGCCAAGGTAGAAGGTCTTGAGCTTTGAGACACTGCGCATGGACAGTAAAAAGCAGAGAAGCTGAACATCTTCAATAATTGCTACACTGAAGTTCTGTTTTTCCTTTCCCTCAACCAAAATGAAGTGAACAGAAGGTGGTGGAGGGGTGGGGGGTGGGGTAACAAAAAACAACCCACAGTAGAGTTTGCATTTGAATCATTAGGTCAGAACACAGTAAATGTGCTACTGTTTTATCACCCCCTTCAATCCTGCCCTATATTACACTTAGTATCACTTGCATTTGTGCAAAGCACACAGCATTCCAGCATGTGCAGTTTGATCCAATATAGATAAGCCATATCTTCAGATTTATATATAAAAAAATGTTGTTTAAGAACAGCTTTACAAGATATTATTTTTCAACAGTCAACTGCAGAAACAATGGCATTAATTTTGATGTACTCAAAATGAGTAAGTTCTCATCCCTTAGTGGCCTGGGATACTACCTGCTGGCAGTATTTTTTTAATCCTTCTGCACAAAATACATCTTTAATGCTATTACTCACAAGTTCATGGAAAAAAGGAATGCAAATACACTATCCAAATGTAATACAAATACAACATCCCACTATGTTTAATTTACCCTTCTTAAGAGATGCTCATTGTTTCCATTAAAATCTAAATAGGTTTTCAGTCCCTACTCCATGAACTGTTTTTACCTTTCTAGGATATTAGATAAAACGTTCAATCTTAGGGCAATCAGAGCTTAAAAACTTTCCTTATGCCCCCAACGTAGGAGTCCATTCCATAGATTAAGTATTTTAGAACGAAATAATTTTTAAAATCACACTTAAAAGGAGTCTATCTGCCTTCTTTCAGGTGCAATTAATTTTGAAGTGTTTCTTGGAAAATGGAACTGTTTCAACAGTAAGAAAAAGGTATCCTCCCAAAACACTGTTTAGACTGTTTGTCAGAGCACACTCCAGGAACAGCTTTAATATCATCCTCTATGGAAAAAATCAAACATGAGTCTCGGCATTCTAAGCAACCACTCTCACTACTGAAATAACACACAAGAGGCAGCTGCTATTTCCACCCCCTTTTGGGAAGGGAGGTGGGGGAAGATGCCTTAAAGATCACTAGGAAACAAATTCCTGTCATCTGCTGGTGAGGTTAAGAAATACCCATGCTAATTGGCTCCATGCTCACCAAGACATGCAGTTCACCTCTGAGGAGACCAACTGTCCATGTGAATTGTAAAACTAGCGTTACCCAGACACCAAACTCAGGACTGCTGGATCCGTCACAGGGACCAAGTGTGTACAAATGACTTTCTATGATGGTAAGATTGACCAATGTAGCCTGGATCCACAGACAGACTTTGGCAATCAACAAGCAACCTGAATCCAAACTGTTCTTATGGTGCTTTAAGGCTTATTAAAATGCTCAGCTCTACAGAAAACAGAGTTCATAGTTGCAGGGCTGTTCAAATACACTTTATATTCTAGCAGTTTATATGGGGTAATTATCTCTTTTCTCCCCCAAACAGCTCATAAAAAGACTGTGTTAATGCTGCTGCATAAAAAAGTATGAAAAATATATTGCTGAGAACATTAACTGCGCTTTCTGTTCTTGAAAACTTCATAATGTTTAACATAAGTATCATTACTTTAATCCTCTTTCCACTTCATAAGACTCAAAGATTTCATTTTTTCAACTACTTCAGAGTCCACCACTGAGACAGTCCTCCCTCCCCTGCCCCACACCCCCCAATCTGCACTCTCCTACAGTGAATCATTCCATAACTGTAACATTAAAACTACGAACACTGGAAAACATTCAAGTATTTTAAAACCTCCAAAGTAAGGGAACCTGAGCCATTGCAGATCAGTAGCAGCCAGACTAGAACTCTATGCTTTGCCCACTCTACCCAAATTGACTGTATTTTTCTCTTTAGAAAACCTAACATTCCTGTTTTGACAGGATATTACATCACACATTTTCTACAGTGAAATATGATTTTTGTTTGTTTTTCAAGTGTACAGTTTTAGTGACTGTCTCTCACTTACCTCAAAAATCAGTGTAGCGTTCGGAGGTATCTTTGGGGGGCTCCCAGCCGAGCCATAGGCATATTCTGGTTTACATGTAATCCGACAGATTTCACCAACCTTCATAGTTGCCACAGCAATGTCCCATGCTTTGATCACCTCACCTATGCAAATCAAATTTCAATCACGTGATTGCTAGGCATACATGAAAGACATGATCAGCTGTGAAACTGAACATCATCACTTTTAGTATACAAAAGCTAAGATAGAGCAGAAATACTGAAAGACTTGTGCTCACTCCGATTTATGTACATCAGTTTTAACCCTAATCAAATTATAAAGTTAGCTGGCGACCCAAACTTGGCTAAATTTCTTCATCCTAGGTGTAGCGATTCTTTTCCTCCCCTTACTTCCTCGCCTATAGAGAATACAAGTCATCTGAACGGGCTGAAGTGCTTGGCACGATTTCAAGTGCGAGGAAATAACAATAAACTCTTCAAAGAGGAAGGTCTTAGGGTGAGAGATTGCCTGCTCGTATTTTGAAAACAATCCAAAACAACAGCATTTTCTCTCTGTACTTTATCAGTTGGCAAAGAGCAGCATGAGTGGTAACTAAAAGTTACATGCACTTGTAACAGAAAGGGGGAGGAAAGCAGGAGAAGCAGTATTCCTTCTAAAGCCAAAAGTGAACAGAAGCTGGAACCTCAAGTAACAAAATCCTATCTCTTACTCAAGCTCTCCTACTTGCTGCTCCTTTCAACTCAATCAAGCAGCCTTTCTATTAGTCTTGTATTAATAGGTACACTTCATCTCAAATTTCAGTACACTGCAGAATTTATCTCCCAAATAAAAAAGCAGCGGGTAAGGAACTGCCAGGGAAAAACCTCAGATCGAGTAGTAAGATTTGCTGGAACAAGGATGTTTGGATTTTTGCATTCAAAAAATGAAGGCTTTTGATAATGAAGAGATGCACTGCTTCAAGATTCATATTTGGGTTAATCTGGAACTTAGGGAAAAAGGGAGTATGTTTCATCATGCTACAGCTGACAGCTGCCCCCATGCACCCTGTCCCAGTATCTGGTCACAATTAAGCACTCCTGAATTTGAGTCTTCTGCCAAAGAAAAAAAAAAAAAATCAAAATCAACAAAATGCACGTTCTGGCTATTTAACTACCCTTTATCACTACGTTTCACGGCAAATTTGCTCCCCTGGAGTGCTTTGTCCGAGGCCCATGAATTCTTCAGCAGGCCTCATCAAGGGGCTACATGGTTTTCTCATTCAGAAAAATCTCAAAGCCGTTCCTATTGGACCATTCTAAAAGAATAAACCTTAAGCTCTGAAAACAAGTTTAAACAGCAACTTTAACATGCAAAGGAGCCACACATGCAAGGAAATCCCATCTCATTTATTGCCAAAACTGATCAATACCAAACACAAGATACTACCTTTCCCCAAGTCAAATGAGAATTTGTCTCTCCTGTCCAGACTGGAGTCAAATTTTGTGCCATCAAGAAGCCATCCTGTGTAATGGACGGTCACTTTATCACCTATCATCGGAGACTCTGTCCCACTGCCTTCTCTCTTGACAACCTGAGAAAAACAGTAAGCAACATTAAGATGATGAAAACTAAGTCTGCCTATTGGACATTAATTCCATTTACTTACACGCATGTGTTATCATCTTCAGTAGATAAAAATTTGCAGGTTTACTTCAGTTATCTGGAAATGCATTGACTATTCTGTCTACAGATTAGCAGTGTTGCAAATGCAGGAACCTCAAGATGGCTTTGCTGTGATACAAGAACTTAATTGGCAACAGTTGGCACCATCTTACAGCTCTCTGCATCTATAGTTAGCAATGTCACTTACCTTTCCTCAACAATATTTTAAGTGTTCTCGAAACTTAACCAGGTAAAGCATTAGGCAGGGTTTGGTTTTCTTTTCTTTATTCAAGTACTTTCCTCACCACCACTCTATCATTACCCCTGAGTTCGGTGTTCTAGGCAAAGCATTTAAACAAGGAAACGAGCTGGTTCTTTCCATGCAAAGTCTATTCTAACATGTAATCTGAGGTTACTCGAGTTAAACCAGACAGTTTAACAAAGGTTAACAGAATCTCACCCCAACACAGGTTAGTTCTAGCACCCAACACAGCAACACTTAGGAATTATTATATTGTATTAATTTTGTCTCCCCACAACTCTGACACAGATTGCCAGCACCCCAATTTCACATACAGCTGCAAGGATTTGATTTGCTTCTCAAGAGGTTCCCCAGCCTAGCTAGCAAGACCAGTATCAACTAAATTTACACTATACAAAAAGCATGATCAGCCAATCTCTCTGGTGTTCATCTGAAATGTATATAGAAATAGGGAATAATACCGACATATCTCATGGGACAAGGATATGAAGCCTTGCCCGTAACAGGATTCCTGAAGTTCAAATTTGTGTTTTCTCCAATACTGACTAATACCACCTAGCTCCGAGCCAAAGCTCTGCATTACTTTAACTAGGCAAAAGGGAACCAATGGGGGACCCTATTTGCTTGCCATCTATAGAGACCTGGAAAACATACTGTTCATACAAGATAAACATTTGTTCAAGGGCAGTTATACAGAAGTATGGATTGGTGTCCATCCTTTAAAGAAAAGCTATAAAAAGGTCATGCTTCTGTACCAATCACGTTTTTCACTGAAGGAAGCAGACCCTTGGGAGCCTCCTTCCCAAATTTCAACTTCTTGCAACCAACCACTGCCCATCTCCTACTTTGCCTCCCACCATCCCTGTTACTGACCATACGACTGAAATGCCAGCACCCAGCCAAGGCAACGCAGACAGCTTCCGTCAGACTCTTAACAAGCTGAAAGCACCTCACTGGATGCATAAGAGAAAGAAAAAAAACAGAAGAAAATACTACCTGCTCTGTTTCCTAGGGAGAGAATACTCAGTGTGAAAAGAGATGCCTGACCTTACACAGCACACCATCCCCTTACCCTGCACCACCTCAGTGCTACAGCAGTTATTAGCATTACAGAACTAATCTACTGATTTCTCCACCAAGGAAGGCAAAAATTCAAGCAACCACTCTCACAGAGGTAAGGGAACAGAGATATATGAAAATAACGTGAACCTGGTAACCAACATAAACTACATCACGCTTAGATATATATATGTATCAAAAAGTGGATCCATACTAGTAATTTTAAAGCAGCCAACCTGAAGTCACTTTGAAATAATAACTGCATTTAATGGAAATTTACTAAGCTTTTCCAAATGCCATATTCTTGTAGTGTCATACCAAGTTATCCAACAAGAAAGTAATGAATATCTCATTTTCAGTATTTATACAATATAATTCTTTTGCATTGATTTCACTTTCGAGAGACTCAAGTTTCACTTTTTTCATATACTCAATATGGCAACCCTACTTTCCATAGGGTTTACATTTCCCTTTCAGATGGAGAAACCAGATTTTTCTGTTCATACTGTGACTGCAAATATTTCTATATCTAAACTTGAATACTTAGACTAGAAATAGTGCCAGCACATTCAGCAATATCAGGTAAAAACCTCTGGATACTATTCTGATACAAAGCTAATGAACAAATAAAAAAAACCTCTCCTGGAATCAGTGCAATGACACCAGTACAAAATTGGCGTAGATTAGTTCAGAGTTAGACCCTTGATTTCAATGGGTGTATTCTGCACTCTGGCAATTACTAGAAAAATAAAATCTATGAAAGCTGGACTTCATGACCTCTACAGTCTTTTGCCTTACCAATTCACAATCTCACCTTTTTTGAGGTTTTCACAACCTCAGTTCTTTTGCCAGTATGTTCTCCTCCCCTCCTTTAAAAAAAAAAAAATTAAAAATATCACCTGCTGCTTCTCCATCATCAAAAGGGGGGTACTGCATGGAGCAGGCAGACATTCACTGCCTTTTACCATGCTCAGGGATCTGAGATGCGGGAGACCCGCAGGCAGCTTCCTGGGCAGCCATGCAGGTGAGGACTCTAACCTGATACTGTGCTTCATGCAAAAAATACAAATTCTCACCAAAGCATGTTAGCAGGAAACATGGGAAAGCGGTGTATAGAAGCTAACCACACATCTTCAATCTGGTCCCTGATACTCTTCCTGAACTGGAGACAGTGCCTCTATGACAAACCCAGAATTTAAAGCCAGAAGGCTCTAAAGGTTAAAACCAGAATTTTGTCCTTGCTGTGGTGCTGCTTTTCTTCTCCAAACACCGTAACTCTGAAATTTCACTGCGATTAAGAAATACCTCTAGCGATTGTTTTTAAGTTTTAGTGATAAGTTTTTAAGAGAGACTGAAGAAGTTTCTAGAGATTGTCAGAGGAAGTTAGTGCAACTCCCCCTCACGGTATAAATTCTGCTACCCTTATCAACTGACTTCCCAGTACAAAGGGAAGAAGCCAGGCTACCGGCATTCTCAATACACGGCAAAAACCGCGACCGCAGCCAGCCCTGCAGCCAGCTCCACCAGCGACCTCACCTGCAGTTTGTTAATAGCTAGTTTTCCCACTGGAGCCGAACCAACGGGCAGCCTTTCCGGCTCCTGCCACCGGGGTGCGTCTACATCAGGCCCACGCGTACAATGCACCACCTCAGGTTTGGGAGGCTGCTCGTACCAAGACGGAGAGCCCCATTTTCAGAGCCTTCAAGACAGGCCAAAGCAGGCAGCGCAGCACTGCTTTGCACCAGCTATGAACGTATACGAAATGCACGTGGCCTGCCGAGGCACCATCTTTAGTTCCCAGCCCCCGAACACGTGCTGGGGGGCGGGGGCGGGCCCGGACCCCCCCAAAATAAGCCGTGCGGGCAAAGCCGCGCCCTGCGAGCCGGGCGGAGAGCCCAGCCCCCCCTCGCCCACCCCAGCCTCGGGGAAAAGCCCCAACGCAGCGAGAAGCGCCCCTCCCCTCCGCAGCGCCCCGTGACCCCGGGGTTTCCCAGCGAGCGGCCCGGGCTCCAGCTCGCCCCGGCCGGGGGAGGCGGGAGCGGGGAGCTGCCGGCCGCCCCGCGCCGCCGCCGCGTGGGAGCCCCCGGGGGCGGGCAGCGCGTGCGCGGCCGAGGCGGCCTCCCGCCCTCCCCGCGCGCCGCCGCTAACGTTTAATCGCCGGGGCAGCGCGAGCCTGCCGGGCGGCAGGCAGCCTGGTAACGGCCTCGTCCCCTTCCCCTCAGGGGACGAAACGGGCCCCGGCAGGGACAGGGCACCGGGGAAGCGCCCGCTCGCAGGCGAGGAGGTACCGCCCCCCCCCCCGCTGGCGCGCGGACCCCTCCCCACCGGCCTCCCAGTCAGCGCGGGGGGGGGGATGGGGATGGGGAGCGGCCGCCCGATACCTTGAGAACGCCCTCATCCCGCTTGGGGGTGATGTCCGCCCCCTCCAAGGGAGCCCCGTCCGCTTTCATCTCCTCCGCCGTCATCCCGCCTGCCGCTGCCACCGCTGCGCAGGGAAGGGCCGCCTCGCGGGGTCGGGGTCGGCACCGGCCTCCCGCCGGGCTAGGGCTAGCGCCTCGCTGCGCCTCCGGCTCCGAGCAGCGCGGGCGAGGGCGGGCGCCGCGCGCCTCCTTCCCTCCTGCCTTCGCCGCAGCGCCGGCCCTCGGTCGGCTGGGAGGAGGAAGGGGAGGGGAGAGGGAGGGACCGAGAAGTTTCTAGAGAGGCAGCCGGGCTGCCGCAAAGCGCCCGGCCGTGCCAGGGGCCGGGGTGAAAGTGCGCGTCGCCCCTGGGGGCGGAGAGGCCAGCGGGGCGGGGGGAAGGCAGCCGCCTGGCGGCGTTACGCGGCGGGGGATGAAGAGGAGGAGGAGGAAGAAGAAGAATTTATTCACGAGAGGAGGGAGGGCGCGCTTTTACAGCGCTGGGCGCGCGGGGCAGGTGCGCCCGCCTCTCGCCGGTGGTGCAAGGGGGGCCCGGTCCGGCGGCGAGGAGGAGCCGCCCTGCCCTGCGGAAGTTTTATTCTAAGCTGCACTTGGAGTTAAACTGACCCTCCCGCCACCTCGGTATTAGCAGCCCTTTGCAGGTGCGTGGGTTTGTTTTCTTTTCGCCCACCACGCGCTTGTGGACGATTACAGGAAAGGTGGTAGAAACAAGCACGGAAGCAACGTGCCGGCAGCGAGCGTGCAGCCCGGGGAGCTCGGGCATCCCTTGGCTTGCCGGGCTGGGGAACCCGTTAGAAACCATGTGCTTGAAAACGGTTTGTTACCCTGGACCAGGAAAGGTGAAGACATGCTTAGGGCACAGAGTGTAAGTTCTGTGGCTTGCCCGTCCGAATCCATTGGTGTAAGTAGCACCGTTTTGTGCCTTGACCTGCTGCTGGAGTATTTGGGGATGCATCGATAAAAAGATACGCCCCCCTCCGAATATGAAGAGCATTAGTGCAAGTGTAAAGGAACTAGTAGGCTAGGTTCTGGGCTTGCTCGGCGTCTGTACAAACCTCATGGGCTGTACGCTACTTTGGCCAAATCATCTGCAACTTCCAATGATGTAAAATCAGACCAGGACCTTGTCAATCATTTCGGGCACAAAAACTACAGCAAACGTGAAACGCGTTCAACCTTCCCCGCAAGCCATTAACACCGGCCCGCCCCGCGCAGCTTTGCGCGCTCCCCGCCTCGGGCGGCATCTTCCCGCGGCGCCTTCCCGGCACTTCGTGAACTTTCCTTTCCCCTCTCTCCTCTCGCTTTCCCGACGGGCCCTGGGCGGGCGGGCTGCCGCACAGGGGCCCTGCCTGCCTGCCGCAGTCGCTCCTCCGCGCCGTCGGCTACGAAAAAGAGCTGGGGCTACGCAACCGCGGCCAGATGGCGCACGCCCCCTGAGCGGCTGAGGGAAAGGCAGGCGCCTGCTTGTGCGCCTTCTGCTTTTGCATCTTCAGCCTGATGTTTGATCCTTAGGTAACAAAACCGGCCACTGAAGGTAGAAGGACAGAGGCTCACAGGCTGGTGTTCCGTGTTTCCAGAGTTCTTTTCCAAACCGCATTGCTATCTTGGGGCATGGGCCCGTGCAGTGCAGACCTCTAAGTTCAGAAGGGATCCATGGAAAGGCTGCAGAAGGTTTGGCAGCAGTGTCTGAGATTGTTCTGCGAGTGTGCATGTTGCATCTGCCCTGACTGCATGCAACCTGGAGTTGTTCTGTGCCAGTATAAAACTGCATCTGTGCACAGCGCACAATGACTCCAGCAGCCTTAGGATGGCTCTGCCGATGCCAAAGGAAAGTAGTAGCAAAAGAGCCTAAATAAAGAACCTGTAGTTACTTCAGCAGGTGGGTGTAAACTGTGAAATCTACAGGTTTCCTCTGAAAAAAAGCATGCTTTTCAACCCCAAGCAAACATACACTTCAGTGCACTTTCAAACTGAGTAAGTAGGGAGAAGGCGGAGAAGGAAAGAAACAGCTGTGGTTTCTGGGTGCATTTGGTCTAGAAGCTTCTAGCTGCTGTCAATTTGCAATTTAACATGGATGAGTTACTTGGTTGCAGATTAAATCTGTAGGAGGTGCAAAGCTGCTTCTGTGCATAGACCCTAGACCCTGATACACTGAGGAACAGAGAGAAGCATCTAAGCTGGTTCTGGTCCAGCAGGTCATCTTAGAGGAGGCACAGCAAAAACATGGGAGATACTTCTTCATCTGTCCCCTAACTAATGAGTCTGTATGGTGTTGAATTTACATTCTCCAGTCAGCACTAACACACAAGTTTTCTGCACTCCCGATTCATTGGGTCTGACCTCTCTTTTCACCTAGATTTTCTAATAATAAACCAACATAATTTGGTTTATTTATTAATTTAAAATTTGTAATAATTTTAAATCAACATATAGTTGGTTAAATAATAATAAATAATAATAATAAATAATAAACCAATATAGTTCGTTAAATAATAATTTTAAACCAACATATAGTTGGTTAAAACTTTAAAATAAGTTTTTACTGGTCACCTGCCTTACGGAGTTTCTGTTTGGGACTAGTACTTTTTCAGCTGTATATTGTATACTTCATAATCCAGCATTTAAAAATTGCAGTATGTAGAAATGGTGCCCAATTAGCTACAACTGCCAAGCATGCTAGAACCAAGTTTAAACTGTCAAACATGCTAGAACCAAGTTTAAACTGTCAAACATGCTAGAACCAAGTTTAGCAAAGTGATCAATAGTAAAAAGGAAAGGAGATCTTTTAGTGGAGGTCTCTTACAGGTGTTAAAAATCATATTTAAAGCCATTCCCGTTTTCAGCATAGCAGTGCAAACTCTTACATCAGTAATTTAAACCCAGTACTGCAGGCTATGTTCCTTAGTAACCTTTCAAAGACTGCTTAGATATTGTTTAAGGGCCTCCCTTAGGGTGCAACAGACAAAAGTTGAAAGCCGGCTGTATGTGGGGGGCTTTATGGAAAAGGGAGCAGAAATAGTAGAAAAAAGGCAGTGAGTGTTTTAGGTGATGTCAATGCCGTAATGCTTTCGCTAGGGTATGTATGGGTGGAAGGCAGGTTGGAAGAGTCTCCTCTGTCTTTTAAGCCTCGTTTTAAGCCTCCTTTAAGGCATGTTTATGGTACCATGGCATTGGAAAGGAGCCTTAATGTCATGCCAGGCCTGTTTTCAGAAGATATACGGTAGAGACAGTTTTGAAACTAGAGACAGTGACTAAGCAAGGTGGGGAGAATACAAAGGAAAGATTTCAGAACTTGATGGGTATGCCTAGGAGGGGTGAAAATGAAAATTTTGGCAATAGCTTTCAGGCAGAGCGAAAGACAAGTGAGATGGTTGCCTAAAATAGCAGAGAATAGCCTGGGCAGTAAAATGTCCTGAAAAACAACTAATTGCAGCAAGAGTCTGGAACAGCCTCCCAGGACATGAAGCCTATCTAAAGTTGGTCTGCAACGTGCTAGATTTAGGAATAGGTTTATATAAAGAATATATATAAAGAATAGGTTTATATATAAAGAATAGGTTTATATAAAGACTTGTAAGAGATAACAAGGTTTGGACATAAAACATAAAAGGTGGTGTAGGGCAACACAGCTTAGCTGTAGCTTTATTGACAGGTCCGGCACAGGCAAGGGCAGGACTCGGGGTGGCCTAGCCCATCAAGAAGGAAGGACCTTTGGGGTGCTGTCAAAGGGTCAACTTCCCGGGTGTCACGGCTTGAGTCACTGCACTGTGTAGGCTGACTAAAGCCCCGCCATGACAGGCTGTGGCCTGGACGTTCACATCCCCAGTTGTGTGGATCAAGCTGGCACCGCAGACTCACACAAATGGGGATAAGAAGAAGTGAGGAATGCAGGTCTGTACAAGCTCAAAGATGACAGTACGAGATAACAGCAAACAGAGTAACCAAAAAAGGGAACGACCCTGAATATTCATTTGTGATTGGAACACGAACTGAACTCAAGCTCATCATGAACAGTGGGTTCATGTTTGATTGGCTTGAAAGGGCCAAGCACAGGGTGTAAGAAAGGAATAAAGGCAGAAGCCACACACTCTGTGTCAACTCGGACTTTACTGCCAGCTGGCTGGTGGACCGACAGCCCAGCCATTGGCAGGGACGCCCCTGATGCCAACTGCCAGGGAAGACGTGATTCAACACAGCGCGGCTCAAGTGTGGTGAGGACATTCCTGGGGAAACTAATACCAGAGGGATAGCTCACAGAACATAGGTGAGAGCGGTAATTCATGCACCCATGTTATTTGAAATAAGGCCTTAAAACATTGACTGATTGTAAATATCTCTGTAGCTGCAGTAACAAAGAACTAAGTAAACTTGTTACTTTTTTTTACTTGACATACATTTCTTCTGAGTGATTGCTTGGTTAGTCTCCGAATCCAAAAGAAACCCCAGATGCTCCTCTGTTGGTGTGTCACATTTATACTGAGCTGGAAAAGAATATGATTTAAGAGATCAGGGATAGCTTAATACTTCTGCTTGTCGCATTATAAAATATACTGGTGCGTGATAAGGAGGAAGCAATGTTCAGTTTATGTGAATTGCACATTTTTTTGTTGCAATAAGCGGTGCTACCCTTGAAGTCTACAGTAGGGCACAAACCTTCATCGGTCTAACCCTACACCGTTAGTTTGTGTGACATGTCTGTGATAGGCCACTAAGGATGTCAGCCACTGCCCACCACCTGAGCTACACCCTGCCCGTTCTTCATTCGCAGCTTCAGTGAGCTGTCCCAGTATGCCTGCTTTCCCTTGCTCCCCAGCAGCGTATAGCAAAACAAGTCCTGTGCTGTCCTTTTAGTTTAGAAGAGATAAAGTTGTTGTTTTTCCTTCTCCTTTACCACATCACTGCAGACTATAGTAGATTGGCATGGCCCACATGCAAAGAGCATTAGACGACTTCTCTGTTCCTTTTCAAATGAAAACAGTGGTGTTACACTCGTCCCCTTCTTTAAAACCTAGCAACTTTTAAAGGGAAATGATCTGAGCATATATAGCAGGCATGCAAATGAGACTCAACCCCTCCAGCGTGGGATTGGAAACCTGTAGTGTCCAGAGATTTCTGAGCTGTTCTCCTCCATGTTCACCAACAGATGTCAACACTTTTCTAAAACTACAGGCCACAGGACTTGCATTTAGGCAAGCTCTCTTTTTTTTTAAATAGTTTTCTGCTAAGGTTATGATTTCTTCTCCTGTGCTTCTGCACATTACTTTCTATTATTTGGTAATTTAATTTATGTGATATGTGCTGTCCTTTTTAGATCACAGATGTAGATTTTTAAAAAGACTAAGCAGCACTTTTTTGTATAGATATCTCTTCTGATTCAGTGTATCCTTGTCTTTACTGATCGTAGCCCATCAGCCTGCTTTCAGTTCATAGGAAGTTAGTAAAATTCATTTTAATTAAGATGTTAATTACCTTTCCAAATGCAAAATTATTTTAAAATACCCAGACAGATGTCATCAGCTGCTTTCATTTTGTTCCTTACTTGCCTTACCTTTAAAAGCAATTAAGATTGCTGGACAGATGTATGTTTAGACATTCAGGTTTTCTATTTCTTTGCGTCCTGTTAGCCAGTGAGCGTACCCTAATGCCTGCGCGTTAACACCACCAGAAAGAATGGGCAATTCATGGTTTTTTTCCCTTAAAACACAGCAGCATTTTACTAGGCTTGAAAATTGTAGTGTTTTGTAATCTACTGCTGTAAAGTGCCATATGAAAATAACACCAATAACAGTAATTACAGATGGCAATTGCCTGATTGATTCTGCTGTACTTCTACTAAAAAATATTTTTTTAGTTTTTATTGGTTTTCAATAATATTTTCTAATAACTCTTAATACTGTAATTGTAAAAAAAAAATAAACACAGTAACTTCCTTTAGTAATTGCTTTCTTGACCTAATTTTAGACTTGTCATTATTTTACAACCTAAGCTACTGCTTTGGCTCTCTTTGCCTTTGACGTATTTAGCTTTGTTTCTTTGACTTTTGTTAGGTAACATTAGAAAGGTTTTTTTTGATGTGTTTTTTTCTAACTTTGTTTTTCCCATGCAAGCTTTCTTGCTTGGCTGCCTCCTGCTTCTCCATCCCACTTCTCCAGCTGTGTCAGGGGAAGTTCAGTCTGGACATTAGGAAAAGGTTCTTCACTGAGAGGTTGGTCAGTCACTGGAACAGGCTCCCCAGGGAAGCAGTCACAGCACCAAGCCTGTCAGAGTTCAAGGAGTGTCTGGACGACGCTCTTAGTCATATGGTTCAGTTTTAGGTAGTCCTGCGAGGAACAGGGAGTTGGACTTGATAATCCTTATGGATCCCTTCCAACTCAAGATACTCCATGATTCTATGATCTCCACTAGGTGCTTTCTTTTACCATAGTTTTGAGCAGTTCCTTAAGAAAGGTTGTTGTCCACATTTAAGTGTTATATTTTTTTTGGCGTGCAATCCATTGCACTTGAATTTATTGCTTCATCTCACCACCCTTCTTGCACATTGCTTGGTCTTTACCTTTCACAGCTTACTGCTTTAGCCTACCCCACTGGTGGCTTCATCGTGCTTATGCTTTCACAGGTGTTGAAAAGGGTGGAGAAGCATGCTGAACATACCTGAGATGTTCAGTCCTGAGAGTCTCCATCTTCAGGTTAACACAAATTTGAGCCCATTCTCAAGTGGTCCTGCCTCACAGTTACCCTGGATGCTGTATATATGTGAGCACACACTGGCTAAGACCGAGTTCCGGAACCTCAGGCAGGGCAGAGCCTGAGCATATTACTGCCCTAACATCAGCCCAGGCTCTCACTTGTATGCTTAAGCCAGCTCTAGAGCCCACTTACTCTTGCAACGTAGACACTGCCTTTCTTTAGAAGAATATGCCATAGAACTTTGAAGAAGGCCAATGGCATCTTGGCCTGTATCAGAAATAGTGTGGCCAGCAGGAGTAGGGAAGTGATCGTGCCCCTGTACTCGGCACTGGTGAGGCCGCACCTCGAATACTGTGTTCAGTTTTGGGCCCCTCACTACAAGAAGGACGTCGAGGTGCTGGAGTGTGTCCAAAGGGCAACGAAGCTGGTGAAGGATCTAGAGCACAAGTCCGATGAGGAGCGGCTGAGGGAACTGGGGTTGTTTAGTCTGGAGAAGAGGAGGCTGAGGGGAGACCTATCACTCTCTACAACTACCTGAGAGGAGGTTGTAGCGAGGTGGGTGTCGGTCTCTTCTCCCAAGTAGCAAGCGATAAGACAAGAGGAAATGGCCTCAAGCTGCACCAGGGGAGGTTTAGATTGGACGTGAGGAAAAATTTCTTTACTGAAAGAGTGGTGAAACATTGGAACAGGCTGTCCAGGGAAGTGGTTGAGTCCCCATCCCTGGAGGTATTTAAAAGACGTGTAGATGCGGCACTTAGGGACATGGTTTAGTGGGCATGGTGGTGTTGGGTTGACGGTTGGACTCGATGATCTTAGAGGTCTTTTCCAACCTTAATGATTCTATGATTCTATGATTCTAAGTACACTTGCAGTTTTTATGTATGTTAAATTTGCATTTGTGCTACACAGCACATGAGTCATAGAATCACAGAATCATAGAATGGTTTGGGTTGGAAGGGACTTTCAATGATCATCTAGTCCAACCCTCCTGCCCTGCTGGGACATCTTTCACTAGGTCAGGTTACTCAAAGCCCCGTCCAACCTGACTTTGAACACTTCCGCTGATGGGGCATCCACAGCTTCTCTGGGCAACCCATTCCAGTGTCTCACCACCTTCATCATAAAAAATTTCTTCCTTCAGTTTAAAACCTTGCTGATGATGAACAGACATAATGAATGTAAGTACTTTTGTCTCTTCAGCAAATGCCGAATGTCAGCATTCCTCTCCTTGCTCAATTTGTTGATAAACATGTTAAGAAGCAAGAGCCCACCGATTCTTTACTGCCTACAGACTTTGCAGCATACTTGGTGCTTGGTTACTGTGCAGACAGCTAGACTGTAAATCTGAAAGATGGGAAAGACTGGAAGCCCAAGAGCCCCCCCTGTTTAGGAAGAGCAGCCAAATCCCTAGGAATTGTGTCTCTCACTCACTTAGGCTGCCTGTGTTTTTAACAAGTGATCCACCCCAGTGGCTGTCCTGTGCCTTTTGTCCTGTTCCTCTCAGATATTGCACAATCCCATACTTTTTACTCATGGAGATCCTCACAGGCTTTATAGGGACCTTAAAGACTCACCCTAAAGTGACTGAGCACTTGGCACACAAAGTCTGTTCCCTTATTCACCCTTAGACCCCCCCCAGGTCATCTGTCTCCCAGAGATACTCTTCCTGAGTGGGCCAAGGGGTATTCCTTCCTTTGTACCACATCCTTTTTGCCTGGGTGTGATGGCTTCTGGACAGCAGATGATGGAATCTTAAGTATGCATTTAATGAAGCCCCAATACCTTCCAATCGCGTTTTTGTCCCTTTTCCAGAGAGAAGAAAGGCTAGGAGAGAACTGGTCACCTGGCAGGATTTATAAATGTATGCTCCAATACCTACTCTCAATACTCTCAGCTCTGCGGGGAGTGGGAACTGTCTGGAGGTGAGAGGTGGAAGGGGCAGGAGGGGAGACAAGGGAAAGAGAGTCTTTGACTCATTTGAGACACTGTCATGGAGAATTTGCACTTCCATGTTAATAAGGGAGGCAGCTAGGAGCCAAGATCTTCCCCTTCCCTCTGTGTGTGCCCAGATCTAGTAGTTATTTCCTCCTAATTGACACGACAGACATACAGCTCAGTATTCTGCAGCTTCCTGCAATTCTTGTTAGACATGAGGGTTCTCTGTCCCTGTCCCTGCTGTGTTCTCTGTCCCTGCTGTGTCCTCTAGAAAGAGGAGTTAACCTGTAGTTGTGTCTGCTCTGGGTCTTCCTTCTCTCCACACTGAAATGGTTAATACAATGGAAATGGAGAAATTGTGATTACATAGAAATTGGGAATTCTGTTACATGGTGATAATTGCATTCAGTTAAGAGAGAGTTAAAATCCTTCCCAAGAAAGCCACACCTTGTTCTGGATAAGCGCCAGGGAGCACCCATCTTTTTATGAGTCTAAGACGTTAGCTTTCAAATCCTGTGATAAGAAGGGTGGGGGCTAAGAAGTAAGGGTTGGTTTTTACTGAATTTACTTCAAACCTAGTCCTGTAGGGTAGTCCTCAGGTAGAATATGAGTTCCTGAAACTGTCCACCTGATTTTCTTCTCCCCTACATCATGGTCAGTGTGTCAGAACAGGTACATTAGTATCAAATCCACAGAAGCCACCAGAAAAGAACTTCAGTATTTTCCCAAGCTGTGTTACTACTTTGTTGCATGATTCCTGGTAAAACAACCTAAACCACTTAGACCTCGTATTTGCCTTTAAATGTAGAGCTTATTCAAACCCAGGGAAACAAAGCTGAAATTCAGACTAAGCCAGCAAACAAGCACTAAATTACTGGGCAATGTAGTTTTTATCCTATGTTAATCGGCAGCTTTGACTCATAAATCATATGTAAAACAACAGTGGAGTCTCACGAGAGTTTGGGTGAAAATCAGGAGCTTCCAGGCATGTCCAGAGGATAAGCAATGGGAATGATGCTGTCATTCTTGATAGGGTTGCTGTTCCTGAGCACCCTGGGGCTTGTTACAAATCCAAATCAAGGATACTGCTTCTCCAGGATTTCTCCATTTTCCTGTGTTTGCATGCCAAGGATTTGCTTTCAGGGTAGCCAAATATGAAATGCATGTGAAGCCCAGAGAACGCTGCTCCAGTGTTGGCTCGGGATGCTGCCAGGGAAAGGGCCAGGCCCGCCCCAGAGCAGCTTGCCATAGGCGTTGTGCTCCAAGTCAGCCTTGTGAATCTTGAATGACAGGAACTGGGTGGGACTGGGTCATACTCTCTACCTCAAAACCTTCCTGTTTGCACAGTCACAGCAGCCCCAGCTCAGCAGAAGATAATTTTGCTGAAGAGCTAAGCCAAACTTTCAAACTGAGGGACCCTCAATAGAGCATGTGTCACTCATAGACTTCAAAGGGCTTTGCAATCAAGGTCAGTATCACTCTCCTTACTTCGTAGATGGGAAAACAGGTGAAACAAAGCTACAGAAAAGGGAAATGATTTCCTTGAGATCACGTGGCAGTTTGGATCAGGGAACTAGGGCATGAATCCCCTGTGCCCAGACCTGCTCTCCTAGGTACTGTGTGACTTAAACTGACAGTTATTCCAGGGGAGCTGGTTGTCTCCATCATTTCTGCTGACTCTCCTCCCCCTCACAGCAACTCCTAATACTAAGCAAGGGCTTATAGTGCCTAAGCGGAGGTAGAAAAGTACAACTTTGGAATACCATCTTGCATCAACTGTGTAGGAACTAAAATGTGAACTGTATGTTTGAATTATGTCGTGTGTTGTGTTGATAAGGTCTTTTAATTTTCTGGCTATTTCCATGTAAACCACCTCTACCAGGCAAGTTCCTAGTAGACTTCCTGGAGTCTCTGGCACTCTCCCTCTCCAAATAAATTGTTAATGGGAAAGTGAATACCTTTATTTCCCTGTTGTCCTCCATGATGCATAGCAGAATTTGTTGAAACAGTCACTTTCTTTTCCTCCATCATCTTGATATACTTGTCACTTCTGTTTAAATGGTAAATAGTGTGATAACAAAGCCAAACAAGCAAACAAAAGAAATCCCAAATCCCTGAAAAAGTTGTGTCCACAAGGCTGCTTTCATTAAATGATTCCTGCTTGTTTGGAGTTCCTACTAGACAACAAAGAAATGACCCCACAGGGTTGTTACAGCTGTTCTTTATTGCTGAGCCATACTGTAATGAATGTTGGTCTTCTCTCCACCAGATAGGAGTGACCTGAAGATGAAACCCTCTGCCACCTATGAGCTGTTAGTGGACGGTGTTGGGCCATGGGACTTCAGTGGCGGTTTTGTTCCTTGTGAGCTGCTACTTGTTGGAGAGGATGCCTATCCTGTGCTTGTGAGCTCTAAGAAGCAGGTTCTGATCGCCGTTTCACAGTATGGGAAGGGCCGGATGGTGGTTGTTTCCCATGAAGGAATCTTGAAGGACTCCAAGTTTTCCCAGTTCCTCAGAAATGCTGTGGAGTGGCTCAGGCCTTCCCCTGAGACCCTGGTTGGGGTCCATCCTCATTTGGATTCCCTCTCCCAGCTGCTGCTCAGGGCAGGCACCAAAGTGCAGGCTGGGGCAGAGCTCAGCCCCTCTCTGGGGGTGTACTGTATGGATGCCTATGACAGCACGCAGGCAAAAGACCTGGTTGGCTTTGTAAAGGGGGGTGGAGGGCTGCTCATTGGCGGCCAGGCCTGGCACTGGGCTAGTCGACATGGCAAGGAGAAGGTGCTGTTTGAATTCCCTGGGAACCAGGTGATCAGCGTGGCTGGTGTGTACTTCACAGGAAACGCTGTGGAGAAAGGCATCTTCAAAGTTGCCAAGAAAATTCCCAAGATCCCATTAATTGTCCCGTGAGTATCTGAATTGCTGTCTATTTAAACAACTGATCAGGTTGTACAGGTGAGGTGTTTATAGAAGATTCTTGAGGTGAGAGATGAGGTTGATGGCAAATGCTGGTTCTTTAACAGCCAGGATGGGATGCAACTGTTGTCTTCCAGTTTAAGGGAGACCTTCCCACTGTTTGCAATCGGAAAGAACGGTGTCTTTGACTGCTTCCAGGGCAGCTGGGCCAGGCCTGGGGAATTCATTCAAGGGGAAGGAAATGAGGGGAGCCGTCTTTTAGACCAGTCTGCCTGACCAAGTGTGCCTGAGTACAACACACAGCAACACGGGGACCGGAGGAGGAGCTCCTCTCCCTCTCCCCATACGTGTGTACGTTCAGGGCAACTTTCCCACAGTTCAGAACCAGGTTGGAGGTGGAGCACCAGGCCAGCCCTCTGGGCCAGGCTCTGGCTGGCAGCTGGTAAACCTGTTTAGCCTGTTACTTGCAGAAATTCACCTTCTGCAAGTGAAGCCCTGGGGCTGGCAAAGAGCTGAGGGGGCGGGCTGGGTGCCACCTCCCTTCTCAGCTTCTGACACAGGCTGTGGGCAGGAAATCTCCGTACACCCAGTTTGTTTGGGACTCCAGCCTGGCCCCTTTGGCCCTGGAGCAGCAGGTATAAAACTCAGGGCTGTTGTGACTTGTATTGCACAGCTGACCAGGCAGTGGAGTCCTGGGCATTGCTCTGCCATCTTCCTCCACCTACCCTTGCCAGCGGGTGTGCCAGGCTGTGCTTCCCACCACTTTCTGCTGAATTACACAAAGCACAGCGGGTTTGCCAAAGGAGCATGAGCGCTGCTGCGGTTCCTCTGTGTGCCAGCTTCATTTCACTGCAGTGGAAGCTGCAACAATTACAATAAAACTCCCTGCAAGTCTTTCCTTCACAGCCTTTTCCTTGTGGATTTCTAATAAATTTCTAAAATTTAACTCTGTTAAAATTTCTAAATTTTCTAAAATAAATTTCTAATATTTTCAAACAAATAATTGGATTTGATACTTTCTGGATGCTCAGTTTGTTTCCCAGTAAAGGTAGTAGAAAGCTCTGCTGTTGCATTCAGCAAAGGACTTAGGACACAGCTAACAAATGAAGTTACTGAATTAAAATTTACTGATTGATTCTTGTTCCTACCTGCAGTGCATGGGCATGTTCCCACCACCTCATGCACCAGTGCGTGGAAGAGGGAGAGGGGTGGAGAATTCAGCAGAGAAAAATTACATAGCAATTAGCAAGACTTTAAATGGTAACTAAGGGTGAATTACACCTTCTTTAGGGTGCTTTTGTGGTGGTTTTGATTGGATCCAGAGCCACAGAGAAATTTAGGTACCTAGTTTCCATGCAACACAACAGCTCTGTGCACCTGGGCCTTCCTGCTGGCCTTTGCTTAACCCACAGAGAATCAGACTGCAGTCTAAGGAAGGTGCTGTGCCATATGCCTGGGCACATACTCTGTGTGACAAAGGGCCTCAGTAAAGTAATAACCAAAGGAGAGCTGCAGATTTAATTCCTGTCCTATGGGCGTGCAGAAGGGCAGCATCATTTATTCTTATTGAGTTGGCTGCAATGGCCACATAACAACAGATTCTTTCCAGGTGTTGGGAGAAAACTGTTTGGCAGAACCAGTGTAAACAAAGCAAATGAGAGTAATTCAACATGTCTTTCTCCACAATGACATACAGGAGTTATATGGAAATAGCAGAGATAAGAGGGCCTTGCACAGTATAATCTCCTTAAATTGTGGAGATCAACTAGTGGTAATGTGAGGACTATGTGTTAGGACCCTGATTCAACTTCTAGTCACTCATTATTTGTCTAGCTGTGTGTCTGCCTGTCCATCTAGCCCATCTGGCCTAGCTATCCTTTCTTCAGTTCTCAACAGTGGCAGAGGCTGGGAGAAGACACAGAAATCTTTCGGGCTTGCCTAGCTGATAATGACTAGGGTGGGGTAAATGGAGAAAGTTTCTGTTACAGGAGATGTGCCAATTCCCACATCATTTGCAGTTTAAAAAATATGAAAAGTCTTCTGATTATTGAGTTTCTGCAATGTATTTAGATTTTTAAACTGTTCTTCAAAGCCAGAGGTCTAGAAACTTCCTTTTGACCTCTTCTTTCTCTCCTTTTTTTAAATGAGTGCTGAGATTCTTATAGATTTGCTTGGCTGCAAAAACTGAGGCTTTAAAAGGAGAAAAATGAGGTATTGATGGATTTTTTTTTAAATGAAAGAACTGGCAACATGATATACTAGGATGAGGGAGGAAGAAGAGGCAGGGATGGACGAGGTGGCCTTTCATGCATAGGATTCTGGGACAGGGGCTAACCTGGACCTCTCTTGGTTTTGCAGGCACCAGGCCAACCTCGGCCTTGATGCTGAGTTTCTCCTGTGTGGTGTGTCGGAGCTGGATTTGGTGACAGGGGGCATACCTTCCATCTTGCTGGTGCACGGTGTACTTTCCTTCCCACTCTGCCTGGACAGCTCACACCGCTGCCTCTTAGCTGCGGCACGCTATGGCCGAGGCCGTGTTGTGGTGGCAACCCACGAGAGCCAGCTGTTCTCCCCAAAGCTGGCCAGATTCCTGCTCAATGCTATCCGCTGGCTGGATGCTGGGAGAAAGGGGCTGGTGGGTGTGGATGCCAGCCTGAAGAAACTGTGTACCCTCCTCTCTCAGGAAGAGGTGAAGTCGCAGGTGTCACAGCTGACAGGCGACATCAGCGTGTACTGCTGCTCTTCTTACAGCGACAGAGAGGCAGAGAGGGTTCACGCTTTCGTGGCAGAGGGAGGTGGCCTGCTGGTTGGAGGCCAGGCCTGGTACTGGGCTTCCCAGAACTGTGGCAAAGCTGCTGTGGCAAAATATCCTGGCAACAAAATCCTCAACCGCTTTGGGCTGAGCATCCTGGGGCAGAGCGCCCAGGCAGCTAAGCACCCGGCCGTGGGCTCTGGGGAGCACTACCACTTCCGCACGGCGCTCGCTCTTTTCAACAGGCATGTAGACAAGCATGAGGAGCTCAAGGCCCCCTTGAAGGACTGGCTGCAAAGGCTAGCACAAGACTGTGCTGCCTTTCTGCACATCCCAGCCCACGACTGCCCTGCATATGCCTCGCTCCACCGCATCCTGACCAAAGTGCTTCAGAGAAGTGGGATCCCACATGTCAGCAGGCACTGCCCTGTCAAGAGCAACTCCAAAGAGGCAGTCCTTCTCTGTATGGCGACCGAGCTGTCCCTCACCATGACGGACAGTGCAGCCCTAGTGCAGAAATCTGCTGCTGGTGTCTGTGCCCTCCCCGTCACTGTGGAAATTGATGGTACAAACCCAGGTGAGGAGTGTTCTCCCTTCCTTCTGAGGCATCCTGTTGCTAGGATCGGTGGGGTGCCCATCCTCAGTGTGCATGTGTCTGTGTGTGTCTGAACATGGGCACAGATGTGCAATTTCACTGTGGGCTTGTGAGGAGGCTGACCTCTGTGTAGTGGCAGGCAGGCTCTTTTTGTGGCCAGCCCTGATTTCAGTGCTCTGAAACACCCCGTGAAAGTCCTGCTTCCTCACTGTTGGTGCACAGGCACTTGGGGGAGAAGAACCACCTAACAGAGGCACCTCAGGGTACTTGTACAGCACAATGGCTTTGACAGGAAAGCTTCCTTGAGAAACCCTGGGCTCTACACTGCAGGTTGTTGTTGCCATAGTTGTGCTGATACAGCCGTCTATGGGGCCATCCTACGAAGAGGTAGGAGTTATGAACAAAAGGTTTATTTTTTATCTGGATATTTTCAGCCTGAGATAATAGCACAGTCTCACAACTTGTTGTGTCAGCACAGTTGATGGAGTAAAGGTCTGGTTTTGGGGGTGAAAACAAGAGACTGGAAGCATGGTGGGAACTTCTTGGGCTGACACCACCACTGAAGCCAAGGTATTTGGTAATTACACCCTGAATGATTTGCCTAAGCTTAAGCCTTGTATCTATACAACCTTGCTGAGATTCCTGCTCACAGCTGATATGTTTAAACTCTAGGTTAAATTCCACTAGTAAGGTATTACCCCCTGGACAGATTAATATTGATTTTTTTGTATTGGAATATGATTGAGAGGAGTTGTTTCCAAACTGTTCTAATGAGATGAAGGAGATTGTTCTGGAGTGGTGATGTCTGAGTGCAGAGGATATGCGGAGAGAAACGTTGCGGAATAACTGCTCACTGGTTTTAACACTAATGAGTCAGGACAAAAGGGGAAAATTGTTAGGGTTGGCTGAACTGAACGCATTGGATCGAACACAGTATTTTGTTTGACCAGAAATATTCAGAATTTGTGTCATTTCACATAAAAGAAGTACTAGCAAACCCTGAATACCATTTCAAAACTGCCTTTGGTGCAAATTCAGCAAAACTGGATGAATTGGTGAAACACTGTGATATGCTCTAATTTGCATTTTTTCTTGGATTAGGTTTTGCTTGGCAAAACTGGTCCTGCTTTCTTGGAGGACAGGAAAGGTTGTAAGTTGGGTGCTTTATGACAGTTCAGCTCTTTTTAAGACTTTTGCTGTTTGTGTTGAAATATGCTTGAGTAAACTTTATGTCAGAACTAGAGAGTGGATTTTGCCTGATCAGTACAGTAGAGATGGATCAGTTTTGCACTGCGTATCACAAGTGTTTACAGAGATCTAGGCAGAGGAGACTTGCATTTCCATGGAAAGACTGTCTAGAAACATGCTGAATTGTAGTGGTGTGGGGGGGTACCCATCTTACAGTTATACCTAGCATAGGATAGTCCTTTTAGGCTTTCTCATAACTTCAGTCAACTAGAAATGGTAATTCATGTGGGCCCCAGCTTGTGCTTCCAGTCAGTAAGGAAAAATGCAATGTCACTGTCAGTCTGTTATTTAGGAAGTGTTTTATGACCATTACAACTTCAACTGTGTTTAATACCACCACAGTATGCACCTCTTATGAGGGCCTTAGGGTAAGAGGATCTGAGTGGAGGAGGTGTTGGGGTTTTGGTTTCTTTTTTTCTTCTTATTTTTAAAAGATACTAGTAAACACATTTAAGCTTGGCATTTCCAGAAGTTCAAATTTGAGTGGGCTTGCTTGCTAATGGTGTGATGATCTTGTTCATGCTGCTACCCTATTGCTTTAAAACTGTATTTCTGTCAGGTTGGGTAAAACGTGAGACAGTTCTGTGAGTGTAGAGCAAGGGAAAAGAAAAGGATGGAAGATTCTTCTATTGCAGCTTGAAATCTCCAGAATCCGTAACGTCAGGCTGAAGAAGTGCTTGACTGTTCTGTGTTCTCTTACCTTTTAGGTAAGGCAGCCTGGAGGAGTACGGGACTCTACCTTCCTGAAGGGCACACAGCAGTTATAACATTCCCTTGCCTGGTGGTCGGTGCTGGTCTGAAGGTAAGCTGTCTCTAGTCTGGCTTCTCTTTACAGCTATGTATTTGTCAGGTGAGCACTCAAAAATAGCAGAGAGAAGGGTTTTCTCCGTATTGGTTTTGCTGCCTTTTCAGTCCTTTCCTAGTGCTGCCACCCTGTGGCACTTTCAATGCATTGTCATCATTTTTCACCTTGTTTCCCACTCTCTTCCGTTGCATTCCTCTCATTTCTGTGTACTGGTGGGATAACTGAGTATGGCTGCTGCCTGAAGGCAGCTGTATTTGTTTTGTTATCGTGCAAAGAGAGCTGATCAAGGTGATTTTCAGGCCCAGGATAAGTATTTGGGCCCTTCTAAGCACCAAACTTAGTTCTGTCTCTCAAGCTCTCTCATAAGGTACTTTCACAGTGCTGTCACTATTGCTCATGTAGATGTATCCAGATCAGGTATAAACTAGTTACTTGGGATCCTGTTCTCTGCAAAGTACGAAGCAGATAAATGCTTACCTGCTTGGATATTTTTTGCAGTGAGCTCCCCACAGCTGAAATGCAAAGTTAACTCGGGTGTTTCTGTCAGATCCTGCAGTGACATGCTGTCTGTTTTACTGTATGAGGACCAAGAGGCACAATAAAAGAAACCAGCAGTGATCACATCTCTCCAACGCATATATGTTACAGGATGTGACTTTGATGCTGGTGAAGGGTGAAGGAATGATCAATGCAAGTACAGTGCAGTGAAAGAAGTCACTGCAGTACCCAGAACTGGTGGTGAAGGATGTAGTTGACCCAGTAATAATGGGAGTATAGCTGTAAGACTGAGACAGGGACAGCAGTGAACTTCACCAGCTTTTTTCACTTGTTTTGCTGCTTCTGGTCATCACAAGCTGAAAGCTTGAACTAGGCTGGAGTCAGAAGGCTGCTTATGCGTGCGTGCCCTGCAGGGGCAGTGCTGCAGCAGACGGCTCAGGGTGTTGCAGTTGGTCTGCCAGGTCACACTTGGAGCCCTTTGACCAGCTGTTCCTACCCTTCTGTTTGCCAGGTGCAGATTGGGTGTCACACGGATGACCTCTCTCACGCCACAGAGCTGAAACGGGCCCCAGTGGTAATACGCACCTGTGATATTGCCTGCCAGAAACAGTCTCTTTCCTGCCTCTGGGGTGGCCTCATTTACATTGTAGTACCAGCAAGGAGTGTCCTGGGGAAGGTGCCCATCACCGTAGAAGGGGCAGTCAGAGCTCCTTTCTTCAAGCTTGGTAGGTTTGTTTACCTTGGTGCCTTTCTCCTTAGTGCTGCTCACAGATGCTGCTATCCCTGTAACTGAAAGGAAAGATGGTCCCACGCTTAGGAACGTCTTAGAAATGCCTGGGTTTAGGAATACCCAGATTTAGTTTTCTTGCTTTGTCGTCCTCTAGGATTCTGGGTAAGTCACTTAGTCACTCTGTGCCTGCTACGTGGCAGGAGGTAGGTGAAGGGAGCTGTCACAAAAAGGGCAGGGTTTGTCCAAACCAACATTTCTTGGAGGCTGGAGTTGTCATTTCCGATGGAAACCATTGTGTTGGAAGGAGACAGGCTGCCTGCTGCCGCAACAAAGCTTGCCTTGCGCTCTGCCTCCTTTATTGTGCCCCCATATGGCCATCTCCAGTCCCTACAGTAAATCTCTGCTGAATGTCCCGTGTTTCTGTCAGTTTCTCTTCCTGTATGCGATTTCGTCTTGCTCTTCTGTCAAACTAAACAAAACCAGGGTTGTTATATGAAACAGCAAATCTCTGCTGGAGAAGAAGAAATGCGATCATCAAGAGACGTTGGAGAAACCTGATGCTTCTTGTTCTCAGATGGAAAATAGGGATCTGTTCCTGCTATGCTACTACTCTGGTATATGCCAGTCCTCTTCTGTCTGTCTCCCATCCATAAAAGATGGGAGATTACCAAGATGAGGAGACTTCCGAAGCACAGGATGAGGATTAACTGGTTAACAGCCACCACCCCCACTCACACAAGTGTTTTCGAAGAGAATTTCACAACTGTGGTCTCTTTCTCCAGCTTGACCTCTGGGAGCGTGCTCAAAAGTCAGAGCTGTGCTTAACTGATTTTCTGTGTTGTCGACGTAGGGGAGACCTGTGAAAGCCAGTGGAAGGCCTGTATCCGGCACTACCCTGCTCCCTGGGCAGAACTGGCTGTTGAGAATCTCATCCTGACAGTGCCATCTGACAGCATCCGCCACATGGAGAACCCACAGCCACTGCTGACCCTGTGGAATGAGATCATGGCGGCAATAAGCAAATTGGCAGCCATACCAACAAAATTCCCAAGGCCAGAGAGGATTGTAACAGATGTCCAGATCTCATTTGGTAGGTACATTGCCATATGGCCTTCTCAAGGGCTGAGACAAGTGGCATCTAGCAGCAATGTCTGTTCCTTCAAAGTTATTTTGCTAAAACCAGACTGAGAACATATGTAAGGTGTTAAATGACTGTGACCCTTGCATAATTGTGAGCAACTCCGTCACGATGGAAACATGGTAGGGCAGGGCTTAAAAAAATGTATTGACCCTTTCAGATGCCTCCTTGCTCTCAAAACTGGTGTTGTCTCACTCAGCTGTTCTGCTGCCTGGGTGTGTTAAGAGGCAGAGCTGCTGACTGCAGTGGCTTTGACTCAGATGCAGTTACTCATTCTCCCTCCTGAATGCACTGCAGAGTCAGTACAGCTGGGAGACAGCAACCTGATTTCTATTTTTTCCCTGCCTCAGCCACAGGACTATTCTCACGCATTCAGTGACAATTGTTAAACGTGTGTGTGTCTACCTGCTGGAGATGGGGTCCACAAAGGTTAGCCTGGGTAGGCAAAGCTTAGCCTGAAAAGATGTGTGCCTGAGATGATGGCAATGGAGAAGTACAACCAGTATTACTGTCAAAGCCCATGGGTTTGTAGTTTTGCAGCTGATGCTCTCCCATCCCAGCTTTTCCAGTTGTGAACTGAGTGCATTTGATCTAGAGTCAAATTATATGGTAAATGTGGAACTTTGCAATACAAGTTTTGTTCAGTTGTTTTTCAAACTAGACTGGTTAAATTTATCATCCCACAATGAGACAAGGGCTTGGCATGAACCCTGATGTCCTAACCCTTTGCTAAGCCACATGGAAAGAATTTGTTGCACATCTTGGGAGTGTTAAGTTTTGCTATCCTGAGCAAATGCCAGTTAAAAAGATCATAGCCTGCAGACATAAAATTCCCTTCTGTTTTGGGTGGACTAAATGGTTTCACTCACATTTCTGGACCTGAACTTTTTGGGTGCCAGTGGCTGCTAAATGCATGCATCCCTCTTATTAAGAAAGAGGGAGCTCAAGATCTTAAATAGTTTCTGCAGGAAGGGAGTTGCCATTCATGTTCTCCAACTTGGGTAGTCTACAAGCTTAGTGTTCAGTCAAAGCCAGCTGTGTAGGCTCCCTATGTAGTGAGCGTAAAGGGCTGCTTATCCCCTGCTACAATAGGTGTTTGAGTTTGAGGAGGACTCTTGTATGAAGCTTTGGGAATCTTCAAGAAGGACAAATTAGGGATGAAGACACCAAGGACACATAAGTAAAATCCCTTGCAGCGCAAGATTCTTGCCTAGCGTGATGCTGGGAAGTTGTTTATGGAATAGCTATCCTGTGAGGTTAAGAACAGGCTTAAGCATGACAAGCTTTGCAGCCCTTAAGTAATGACAGACTGTGACTTCCATGTGTCTTATCACACTGCTGACTACTGGAGTGCAGACCTGCAGTATCCACGCTCTGCATAGGAAGACTCAAGCTTTGCCAGGGTGCTGAATCACATTATTGCATGGTTGGGTTGGCATCAACTGTGCTCAGTTTGTGAGAGTTCAGGTGTATTCTGGGCAATGGTCAGGCTTTTTCCCTCCTCCTAAAATCTCAACCTCAGTCCAACTGTGAGTGTATGCTTATGTATAAAAAGGGAAAGCAGGCGAAACTGTGCTTGTCTGATAGTTCAGTACCTCCTTTACACTGCTTATTTGACTATTTGTTAGGGTGAAACTTGTAGTATTTCCTTGTCTCACGAAGGGAAATATTTGTCATTCATGGTAATACAGTGTGGTTTGTGAGATGGAGGAAAGGCACTAGAGAAATGAAAAAAAAAAGTCATTTATGTCTAAGAGGCATTGGAGTGAGCACTTATGATGTGTGTTGGTACCTGTCTTTCCTGCAGGCTGGATGCATGCTGGCTACCCCATCATGGGCCACCTAGATTCGGTGAAGGAGATGTTAGACACGAAGCACATGCAAACTACTGGTCTTTGGGGTCCTGTCCATGAGCTGGGACACAATCAACAGCAGCAAGCATGGGAGTTTCCCCCTCATACCACAGAGGCCACCTGCAACCTCTGGTCTGTCTATGTTCATGAGAAAGTGCTGGGGATTCCCAGGCATCAGGCCCATCAGGCGCTTAGGTCACAGTGCCGGGAGGAAAGGATAAGAGAGTATCTGAGGAAAGGCGCTCAACTAAAGGACTGGGAGGTGTGGACTGCTCTGGAGACATACCTGCAGGTAACTGGGAAAAGCGGGTGTATTCTTAGTGCAGTCAGTGAAGCCTGTGTCAGAAGGATGTCTGCAGCCTGGTGACTGTAGCTGTCATGCCTTGTAAGTGTTTGCTTACAGTCTGGGTTCATCTTGGGTCCAGAAAGCACCTGAGAGGTATACAGACAGAGTGTCTAATGCTGATGTATCCTGAAAACCTTCCTTTGCCTGACTTGGGCTTAGCCACTCAGGGAGACAGCTTAGTGCAATACACTAATCTTTCTCCCTAGGGGAGAAACAGGAACTGCTTCTTGTTATACAGCATGGGAAAAGGATGATCAAACTTGGGCACAGCTCTTTAATCTGCTGCAGATTTCCTGTGGGACATTGGGCTAGTTGGCAGAAAAAAACTTGGCATTGTAAAGTGTCTAGATGAGCCAGGCTCCTAGCAGTATCCTGGTGAGTTACATGACTAGGCTCCTCTTTACAAAACATAGCAAAGAGTGGGGTATTTGTATTAGCCGATGCACTGAGTGGAGCCAGGGTAGTCCATCAAGTGTCAAGAGGACGGGTTCATCTTATCCTCCTGCATATGTAACTGGATCCCTCACTGTGGTCGAGACTCTAAATCTTTAACCCTGTCCTAGATTAAAGTGCATTCTCTTGGGACGCATGTGAGAGAGATTTTTCCCTTCCCCCTTTTCCTTAATCCTTGTAGCAACTAGTAGTCTAATGGAGAGAGCACTCAACCTGATTTTAACTGGGGACTGTAAGGTGAACGTCCATTATGATGGCTTAAGCTACTGAGTTTTGTGAGGTGAGTATCCCTCAGCCCCCTTGTCTGGAGCTCTCACATCTTATATGAACAAGAAAATATTTATTGGAGGAGTATTGATCCTGATTTTTCCACATCCCAGAGAAGTGCCTGAATCTTCAAGCTGAAGAGTCAACCTCTGTTTTCTCTGGTGCAATGAGTATCAAAATACTTATACAGAGTGGAACAATTTCAAAAGGGGAAATTTTCCTACACTACCTTACCAGTTTGGCCACTCCCCCACTGCCTCATCCACACTCTTATAGGCTGGGATCTCCCATCTCCTGTCTGGCTACTGACAGGACTGCTGGGATAAATGTGACATGAAAGAACAATTACAATTCTGATTATATACTGTCCCTATTACAGCCATAATGTTTTGGGTTTTTTTCCTATGGAACGGTCTCCATGTTCCTTTGAGCCCCAGATTTAGCTGCCATTTAGATGCTTTTCACATTCCTTCAATCCAGGAAGTCTTCAGCCTTTCAGGCCTGTTTAGGTTCTTACACTGCGTGGCAGCACGGTGTTCTCTGGTCTTGCCATTGCCTGATGGAGCATACCATCTCTCAGAGTTCAGCTTGGATACCCATTTACCTCTCCAGAGTGGTCACTAAAGCCTGTAACGCAGGTCTTGCAAAAAAGAGTATAAAACAATTAGAAAATCAGTTAATTGGCACGAAAGATTTACAGATTTAAATGGAACAACAAAACTCATGTCTGTACTGTTCTGTATCCACCTCCTCACTGCTTGCTTTGGAGTAAAGTCAGAGACCTCCAAGGTTCTGTCTAGACTAGGAAAAAGAAGCACTTGCAGCATGCTTCAGGGTGCTGGTTCCCCCAGTTGTCCAGGATGTGCCACAGTTCACCCCCACAAGTACCTGTGTGTTCTTTCCATAGAAAACTGGCAGTGGGGGAGGGAACAGACAGTTTTCACTGTGGACATGTTGTGACAAGGAGTTGGGAGGTGTCTGGGATGGATACTTGAACTCAGGGTCCAGGAGGTGCTCCTGCATTCTGCAGTTCAGACATAACCTAACACGGTGTGGAGCCTCCTCCAGTATAAGTTGGCTTACTGGTTTTGACCTGGCACAAAACCAGACCCCTTCGTCTCCCACCTTCCAGTCAGCCTCCTCATGGCTTTCCAACCTTCTCACAAAAAGATACTGCCTAGTCCTTAGCTAGTCTCACACCAAGAGTTTTCATATCAATAGGGGATTATCAGAGGTAGATGACCTGCCTGTTTGTTCTGCCTAATGTAGCAGTGCTGTCTCCTGCTTAGCTGTTCCAGCATCTTGGAGGATTTGTGGAATGCAATTTAACGTCAATCTGTTTAGTATCAGAAAGTGAGATGTAGGTCATGGCTTGGTAAGGAACTATGGACATTGAGTAGACATTCTGCATCCTGTCATGCTGTTGTTCCAAGTCAGCTCTTCATATTAACCTCATCTTGAGCAACAATGTAGGTTTCCCCTCCCTCTTTACTTTAAACTCTTTACTCATGCAACAGCAGTTTTTCTATCTGAAAGCCTTTTTTTCTTATTCCTAGCCAAAGCATGCCCTGCTCACAATCTCTCCTTCCTGTTTTCTGATTACTCCTTGATCTCCTGTGCTCCTTCTTCCCAAGTTCTTTGTCAGTGTCCTCTGATGCTTTTTCACTGCACAAGAAGCTTTCTTCTGCCCAAATCAGCAGCTTGTATAGTTGGTTGCTGACATTTCTGGCTGCTCCCAATGCATCTTTCACCTCTGTTTGTTTTGGCAGGCCGTATATTGGGAAGGTGTATTTTTCCATACTCTAGTGCTGTAAGTTATGCTTTGAAGCCTGAAAGCTGGATGCCTTCATCTAACTTTACATTCATTCTAAAAGACACTGCAGAAACCTATGGAATTTTCTACTGCTTGTAATATAGGAATAATGTCAGTGAAATGAGAAGTTCATTGTTTTTACACTGTATTCTTCTCCATCAGTTGCAGGAAGGGTTTGGTTGGGACCCTTTCATCCACCTCTTCTCTGACTACCAGAAAATGTCCACCATCCCAAAAGACAACCCTTCTAAGATGAACTTGTGGGCACAGAAGTTTTCTCAACAGGTGAATAAGAACCTGGCTCCTTTTTTTACAGCCTGGGGATGGCCTATCAAGAAAGAGCTGTCTGTGGAACTGTCCTCTTTACCCATCTGGGAACAGGACCCAATGAGATCCTATAGACCATGAAGGAAAAATACCTAAACCTGGATTCTCAGACCAGCTATGGCCCATCTTTTTCTCCTTGTGTGCTGCATGATAGCTCACTGGGCGCTTAGCTTTATGCTGAATTCTTTACCTTCCTGCTGTCAATGGAGGTCAACCTGAACAGAAATTCAGTAGAAACTTGCGTGCAGCTCAGCAACGATCTAAGCCATCTTCTGAAGGGTTAAATAATGAATGAGCTTTGTTCTGGGTTTTACACCTCAGGAGGAATGTAATTCTGAGTAGATTTAGTTCCTGCAGAACCTTTCTCTGATGAAATGGAAGTTTTCAGGGTGGAGCTACCACTGGAGCAGTCTGAAGGACAATACTGATAGAATATGGATCTGTAAAGCAAATAGTAGCCTCCACAATGTTGTATTCTTCAGTTATAATCTCAGTGACATAAGATTTTCACTATGGTTTTGATTACCCTAAAATCCCTAATCTTTAATCGCTCTAAGTATGCAGAACTTCCACAGCTACTATCATGAAAGTGACCTTATAATGCTTATATACGGCTTATATAATACACAGCTGATACTGAAATGCTGTAGATTTCTTCCTACGTTGTATGACTGTGTGACCCAACGTCCAGCTTTATATGAATAAGTCAATTATAAGTTGTAGCTGTCACTCTTACCGTAGCCTGACAGCAAGATACATGCCATGCAAGATGGGAGAGTGGAAACAAAGAGATGACTTGACTGGTGGTGTTGGGTTGACGGTTGGACTCGATGATCTTAGAGGTCTTTTCCAACCTCAATGATTCTATGATTCTATGATTCTATGACTGTAGTCAGTAGTGGTTTAACTTGTGGACTCATCAAAGGTTAAAAAAATAGGCACTGACATTACAGCATGAGGGAGCAGAGAGGAGGAAGACAGCAGTTCATGAAGACACAAGACCAGCCTTTTCCAAGGAGCAACAGAAGTTAATCTTTCTCCCACCTCATTCATAATTGCTTGGCTAGCACACCACACTGGTGACTACACAGGGCTGGCAAGCATGTTACTGCTTAGCCTAATAGCATACCAGTCCCAACCCATTCCTTGTGTATGAGCAATAAATAAAACAATTGTTGTGGACTTGCAGGTTGTGTGTGTGGTCCTACTTTCCTGTCTTTATGCCCAGTAAAAAAAGCCCAAATAGAAGTGACCCAAAGATTTGTTACAGCAACTTTTCATTTTTGTTCTGGCTCGGATATGGTTCTGATTTCCCTGTGATTCCTTGGCCTAATATTTTGCTTTGTCTTTCAAGTTTTCTTTCCATTCTTATTCACTACTAGTATGAGTTGTTCTTCTGATAAAATAAATGCAGAGGCTAGTCATAGCTTAGACAGTGTTTCAGTACTGGTTTGGTGATTCAGAAGAAAATTTACATGGTATAAAGATTTATATCTGACCCTACCTACAGAAGCAGGTTTCACCCCTAATGAGTTTATGAATAAAAGTTGCATTCATGTACATTAAAAAAATGCTCAAAATATTATCAGATCTGTTACCTAAGTATGGCAGGATCTATTCCTTTTTCATGAATGGCACAACAAAATGGACCATGAAATACTTAAGAGAAAAAAAGACAAAAGAAAAAGGTGATGCGTTGGATTCTGAGCTAGGATGGATTAGTCTAACCACAGGGATTCCAATGGAGAAGCTACAATATATTTACACCAGCTCTAAATGCAGCCTGAAATATTCAGGCACACATAGTAAAGAAATTTAAAATTGGGCTAACTCAAATTAGTGTCACCCTCAGAATGATGTCTGTTCTCCTCCATAAAATTAGGAAAAAAAAAAGCAATGTAGCATAAGTCAGAGAACAGATTGGAATGTTGCAGGCCTGAATTCCACAAGTGCTTATCCACTAGTTATAGTGCGTGCTGGAGTAGCCCGTCAAAGCAGAAAAGCCAAACTGAAATTGTGGCAATAAGACAAGAAAATGTTATCACAGAGACAGACTGCAAAATAACACATGAAACATTTAATAATTTCTGTGAAAATGTAGTTCAAGCAGCAGTCACAGAGCAATTCAGCATGCAGTCTGGGAAAAGCCTAGGACACACCTGAGACTGACCTGAGCAGGAGCTGAAGTGGAAGAAAAGTAAAATAGATTAGGAGGCCGCATCGACCTTAGCAAAAATAAAACCAGAAACAGAGGATTTTCGTGCTCTAATAAACTAAGAATGAATGGGTTCACTGGTGAGGTTTTCAAATTACATATAGACTTACTGGCTTCATTTTTACAGTCAGCTTGCTTTTAGTGGAAAGTTGCCTGCTAGTAGGGAGCTGGAAGCCCAACGAAGATCTGACGAAGACTTTCCTTTTAATATCAGGGTAATGGTGATTTCACCAGTAGGTGAAGTGTCAGATTTGCCAAGACACTTGGAGAAACACACAGAGGCACAATACCTCTTCAAGAGCAAACATGAAGTAAAATGCTGATGACTGTGTCAATTTTATTAACTACTTTATAAGCTTTCTGGCTAGCAGCAAATTATTTTCAAATATGTTATTAATAAAGAACTCAGTGGCATTCAATGAGTGGCTGATTTAGTAACAGGTTCTGCTCATTTTGATTTCTCAAAATTTAGTTAACTAGAGAAATTTGTGCTATTGATTATTTTAGCCTTTGATTCTCTGGCAGCAGCTGTAGGAAGTGATCCACAAATCAAGCATAGCTAAAATGGGATTCATCTGCCCTGATTTAGGCCTCCAAAAGTTAGCCATCCCAATCTGAGCTGCTCACCAAAGGCTCCCTTTAGGGCCAATGCAAAGAAGCAGGCACCTGCAGAGGGCAACTCATCTCCTAAGGCAGTGCAGAGGATTTGCCCTTTGCAGGTCTCCATTTCTTTCTAAGGTAGGTTAGATGAATCATCACCTTAGCATGAAAGAAAGTGAACTCTGCAGTAGGGCAGTGACATACATGATTTTTTGACCACTTTCCTCAGGTGTTCAGTGCTATGTGCACCTGTCTTGGGGACTTGAAGACTCTTCCCACTCAGTCTTGCATAGTGTAACCGTGCCAATGATAGGAAAATGTACATGAGAATGGGAAATAATGGCTGGAGAGGATGAATGACTGAAAGTGACACTTGAAAACATGCAATATGAGTTGGTTACTGTCAGAGCTGAGCAGAAGCTGGATTTCCATTGCAGAGTAGTGGGGTACTAGGGGTCCAGGGAGTTCTGTGGGAGTAGAAAGAGTGGGATAAAAAAACTTACTGAGTGATTTAATACTTGATAGCCTAAGGCTACACAAGAAAGGAAATAAGCCTGTTGCAGATGAAGAGATTTTGGACAGTCAGATGGAACTGTGGAGAGGGCAAGCTGTGTGAGTGAACTGAAGTTTGAATGGGACACAGTATTCCCTAAATAAAACTCTTGGAATACAGGAATTGCTCTTTTCTTTGAGGAAATACAGCGTGGAAGTACAGAAGAACAATTTCATTTATGTTAATATTGTACAAGAGAGGAAGAAACTTAGAGACCTCTGTCAATGGAGATGTGTATTTTTAGCTGTGTTTTGAGATGACCCAGAATGCTCACATAGAGGAGAGGTTCAAGGATGTGTCAAATAGCAGCAGCTTCAGAGGGGAGGGACGTGGCTGTCATTGGGCCGTGGAAGGGTAAGTGGGTAAGTCAGGCACCTACCAAACCTCTGTGGTCTGAGAGGAAATGCTTGACTGCTGTAGCAGGGGACAGTGCCATCTATATAGTATAAAAGACCTGGTGACAGGTGGCTTAAACCATAACAGATGATTTTGCACGTCAGAGCAAATTCCAACTGAAGCATCCTCCTACTGGCTCCTCCCAACTGAAGCACATGGCTGTGTCTGTAAATCCAAGTCCAGAGATGGCCACATGGTGTGTGGGTACTGTCTTGCACCCTCACAGGCTTTTTTGTTGCACGTGACCAAGAGTGTACTTTTCTGGCAGGCAGCGCTGGGGGTGGGGAGGGAGGTAAGTGTCTCCACAGCGAGCCACCTCTGATAGTTATGGTCTCTACCATGCTCTTTTTCTCTAATCCTTCTATTCTGGATAGCTTGTCCAACTTCAGTGCCAAAGACACTGCTTATTCCAAGTCTGTTTACATTATTGAGGTGTGGCCTTTCTCATCCAGCATGCACTAAAATGCACGTGGGTGTAAAGCTGCTCTGCCCTCAATGGCCTTTTTTTGCCTGTTCCTGCTCTGAGAACAGCAAGGCTCAGCAGTATCTGTAGTTTGAGCAGGGCAAACAGAGGAAAGGAAAAAACCTTAAGTGGGTGATCTCAGTGAGGAATTCACAGATCTGGTTTGACATGATTCATATTATCTTTGGTTTGACAGTTCATGCAGGGCCTTAGTTGTACACAGAAAGTAAAAAAAAGGTTACCTTGACCTTAAAAAAAATAGTATTTCAGTGTTCACTGAAGCCACCTGACTGAATAGTCAAGAAAGCAAAAGCATTTACCTAATCAAAGAGGTTCAGCCTGGGAGTTGACAGCCATTTACTATAATTATTCTTTTCAGGCCATCAGGGTCCTGTGAGGGTGAGCGCCTTGTTGTGCTAGGCACTGTGCAAACACGCAGAAACAAATGGTACCTTTCCCCACAGGGTACAGTCTAGTTAAGCAAATGGAAGAGGTTGAAAAGATAAAATTATTTAGCCACAGCTAGATCAGGATGAAAATCACTATCTTCTGAGACTAAGGCCTAGGCCCTGTCCCTTGAATGAACTACAGTCTACCACCTGCCCTTTGTTGTGTGCCCCAGAGTTGTGTGCGGAGGAGAGTGAGGAGGCCAGGGCGGCTCCGTGGCCCTGTCAGGCTTTGGCTTCCCGGTGTGAGGGAGCGGCAAGGGACAGCTGCTCCTAAAAGAAAGTGAGCTTGGAGCTGAGGGTGACGGCAGCACAGGCAGTGCCCTCATGGACTGGGCACAGCCCCACAGGGTCTGAACGCCGCAGGCAGAGCAGGGTGCTGGTAACAGAGTCCTTCGGCGGTCCCAGGCAAGGCAAGCGATGAGCCAGGCCCAGGGTCCCTCCAGGGAGTCCAATCAGGAGCAAAAGGAGAGGGGGTCAGAGGCAGGACAGGAGACAAGCTATGACTTATGCCTGCAGGGCCCATCCTGGAGAAAAGCTACCTACAACAAATTTCTGAGAGCCATCCAGGAGGCAGGGCCAGAGACAGGCCTAGAGACAGGCACACCAACAACATCTGAAGGCCCAGGGCTGAGCCGAAATGGAGCCCCCGGGCCCATGGGCAGGGGGAGTGGGTGGAAGCCCCAGGTGAGGTTGGCCATTAAGGCCTTTTGGTGCACTCAGGACACTGACATTCAGCTGAAACTGCCAGCAGAAAACCATACGTGGTGGCTATTTTGACAACATGTTCTTGGCTCCCAGGGAAATGGGTTTAGATCAGCTAGTCACTTCACTGAGGTTATAGGAAGCAAATAGTAAATGGCTAGAGTTTCCATTCACTCCAGCCTGGGATAGATGTGAAGTAGCACCCTATTCCTTCTCCCCGTGGGCCGTATCTCTAGGTCTGTGCCCTGTCCCCTTGCTGATACAGGAAGGCACCCAGCGTATCGCTAGGTCAGCTTATGTAAGAAGGTGGCACCCGGTGCAGGACCGGATTAAAAAAATTCTGTTAACACAGCTTTGCCCTGCTGGTTAGTTCCCTTGTCTGGACAGGTGGAGATACGTGGAACCTGCTATACCAATGTAGCCCCAGAGGAGATACGCTGGTCATGAATGGACTCAGTTATCTATCCTAATGGTCAGGTAGATGGGTGAGGAGGCAATGAGACCACACTGCTTATGCCAGAAGATGTGCCCCTAAACACACAGCCTTGCAAAAGCATGGGTCTGTCTAGTTCTTCAGCACTCCATACATAATATTCTGGAAGGGGTTTGATCTTCTCTGTTGCCGAGTAAATGCATTGTTGCTATTGCTAGAGGCAAGCCACAGGCCTTCTACTAATTTACCAGCTCAAGACTCACCAGTAACTGTCTTGAGTGGCCACAGGTCTCTTTTAGATATAACTTCAGAAATTTGTGTCAGGAAGGAGTTGGGAGGGCTATCTCCTATAGCTTAACACCGATTCTGCATATTTATCAGATATGGTAGAGGTCTAACATTACTAAGTAGTCATCGTGTAACTGACCCATGGGCCAGTAAGAAACAGGTTGTTTAAGAAGTATAAAAATAACTCCAAGAGGACCTAAGATTAAGGAGAAAGAACTCCCCTCTCCTTTCCTCCATTTAATTTCTCCCAGCAAAGAACTCATGATATTGACAGTTCGCTGCAAATCATCTCTTCTAAGAAAAGACTAGCATGACTGAACATCAGGACCCGACACTGGGGAAATGGTTAGATACTGGAGAGCCTATGTATATCAATTTTAACTGTATCATTATTGGGATTTGGCAATAATTGAATAATTTGTATTATATATGTTAGTATCATTTTAACTGGATTAATATTTTTGCTGTATTGTAATTACCCTGTCAAGGCACTAATGAGACTAACAATAAATTCTTTACTCTGTATATAACGTATGTTCCTTTAAGTCTATACAACTTCCACTGAGTGTAACACACTCTGACAGCAGGTGTACAATGGCATGAGAGCCACTGATTCCACCTCTGCCAGTGGGATGAACACTAAGCCCTACACTCTTAGAGATAACTGAAGGCCTTTGCCTCCCTGAGAAGCAAGACTTCCTCTTAAAGTTGAGCTGTGGAAACATAATAGTTTGTGGCTAGACCTAGTAATCTGAATTCTACATATTATCCAATTAAAAAATTATTTGGATTGTTCTTCTACAACTCCAGGCATGTTAGTGTTGTAAAGCAATTTCATACCAATTCAAACACTCATAGGCAGAATAATATAGAAAGGCTTAACTGGAATTATGTCTTCAATGTATATTTCCTAACATGTCTGTTGGGGTTATTGTGTGACTAGTAGCTATGCAAAGTTTCCTCATTCCTGTCATCTTTTCCTGGCTCACCTTACTGCTGGGCTATATATTTGTGCATCACTTGTGGATACAGGTTCCTCCTGGGACTGCAGAACAGCATAGCTGGTATATATCTCAATAGCTTGTATCCACTAAACTATTCAAACATAGCTTCTAATCTAAAATGTGCTTCCCTTTCTTTCTCTTTCAGTACTCTTTAACAAGAGGTATATCAGATGGATTCCACAGCAGCCTATGCCTCTCTGGTGAAAGATGTTAGTTCATTTGAGTTCACAACAAACTATCATCCATGTGAGCTATTGCTCACTGGAGATGAAGCCTTCCCAGTGCTGGTGAGCACCAATGGGCAAGTGCTAATTGCAGCATCTTGTTATGGGAAGGGTCGGATGGTGGTTGTTTCCCATGAAGGAATCTTGAAGGACTCCAAGTTTTCCTAGTTCCTCAGAAATGCTGTGGAGTGGCTCAGGCCTTCCCCTGAGACCCTGGTTGAGGTCCATCCTCATTTGGGTTCTCTCTCCCAGCTGCTGCTCAGGGCAGGCACCAAAGTGCAGGCTGGGGCAGAGCTCAGCCCCTCTCTGGGGGGGATGCCTATGACAGCACGCAGGCAAAAGACCTGGCTGGCTTTGTAAAGGGGGGCTGCTGCTCATTGGCGGCCAGGCCTGGCACTGGGCTAGTCGACATGGCAAGGAGAAGGTGCTGTTTGAATTCCCTGGGAACCAGGTGATCAGCGTGGCTGGCGTGTACTTCACAGGCAGTGAGGGAGAGACTGGCACTTTCTCAGTGTCCAAAGAAATGCCGAGGATTCCTCTAATCACCCAGTGAGTATTTAAATATTTGTTTGTACTGTCTTTAGATTGTATATAGTGTTTATTCTGCCTTGGGTTTTCTGCTACTGGCCTGCTGGAACGAAAAAGATCTCTTCTTCCTGTCCCCCAAAAGAAATGACCATGGATAGAGATGGATGTGCAGGAGTTGAAGGTGCTTCTACAGTTTATTGAGAAACTACCATGAAGCTTGGCTCATGTGCTCCATGGTAAAATGTTCAACAGATGACTGTTTAGGAAGAAACTTTTGGTTGGGTCTGATCTGCAGTGCTATGGCAATTTAGCCTTTTTTTTCCCACTATGTCAATAGCACAGCTATGGGTCCACTTCCTGAGGTATTTAAATCGTTCCTGATGCAGGACCTGGGACACAAAAGATGACCTTTGTCTTTCCTGCTAATCTCCTGTGGCGTGGTGTAAACTTTAAGGCATTTGTAACAGAGTTCTTAGCTTTGTTATAGGGTGTCCCTGCACTTCAGGGTGCACTTCAAAGTCCCTGGGAAGCATGGGGTAGATACTGTGTGGATCCATGAGGCTTGGATATTGTCCACACAAGGTCCATGATCTAGCTGTGCATTCCCCACTAGATGGTGTATTGTGTAGATGCCTGGTAGTGGAGGCAACTCGACTCAGTAGCATAGGTGATCCTTTCCTGCCCAGTGCTGTGAATAGAATAGAATAGAATAGAATAGAATAGAATAGAATAGAATAGAATAGCTCCAGTTGGGAGGTATCATCTAGTCCAACTGCCTGACCACTTCAGGGCTGACCAAAAGCTAAAGTGTGTTGTTAAGGGCATTGTCCAAATCCCTCTTAAACACTGGCAGGCATGGGGCATCGACCACCTCTCTAGGAAGCCTGTTCCAGTGTTTGACCACCCTCTCGGTAAAGAAATGTTTCCTAACGTCAAGTCTGAACCTTCCCTGGTGCAGCTTTGAACCATTCCCATGTGTCCTATCACTGGATACCAGGGAGAAGAGATCAGCACCTCCGTCTCCACTTCCCCTCCTCAGGGAGATGTAGAGAGCAATGAGGTCGCCCCTCAGCCTCCTTCTCTCCAAACAAGACAAGCCCAGTGTCCTTAGCCGCTCCTCACAGGACATGCCTTCCAGCCCTTTCACCAGCTTTGTTGCCTTCCTCTGGACACATTCAAGGACCTTCACATCCTTCTTAAATTGTGGGGCCCAGAACTGCACACAGTACTCAAGGTGAGGCTGCACCAATGCTGAATACAGAGGGACAATCACCTCTTTGACTGGGGGTTTATGCTGTGTTTGATGCACCCCAGGATGCGGTTTGCCCTCTTGGCTGCCAGGGCACACTGCTGACTTGTATTGAGCCTCCTGTCAACCAGCACCCCCAGGTCCCTTTCTGCGGGGCTGCTCTCCAGCCACTCCTCTCCCAGTTTATACTTGTGCCTGGCATTACTCCGTCCTAGGTGCAGAATCTGGCATTTGTTCTTGTTAAATTTCATGCCATGGATGATTGCCCAATGCTCCAATCTATCCAGATCCCTCTGCAAGGCCTCTTGTCCCTCCAGAGAGTCAACAGCACCTCCCAGTTTAGTATCAACAGCAAACTTGCTAATGGTGCATCCAGATAATTGATAAAAATATTGAACAGAACTGGCCCTAGAACTGAGCCCTGAGTGACACCGCTGGTGTCTGGTCGCCAGCCAGGTGTAGCCCCATTCACTACAACCCTTTGAGCCCTGCCCTTCAGCGCGCCATGTACCTGCTCATCTAACAGTTGGACAACTTGTCCAGAAGGATGCTGCAAGGGACAGTATCAAAAGCCTTACTAAAATACAGAAAAACTACATCCACTAGGTGGGTGACCTTAGACTATTAGACTTAAGGCACTTTCTTGTCACAAGTCCCTGAAAGTGATGATAATTCTTCAGGGAATTTCTCACAAATAAGGTGGGAATTTGAAGCTCTATAATTGGACCTTATACTGCTACATAAGGAAGAATATATTACAGCTTCATCTCTGTCTCAGAGCTATGTTCAGACAAGGATAATAGAAAAAATTACCCTTATATCTCAGGATGGAGAGGCAGGCAGGCAACGGAGGCTAAAGTTTAGACTAAAGCCTGTGGTAAAGAGACAAGCAAGAGAGCAGATGACTGTGCAACTTTGCAAACAACTATCACAGTTTTAACATTTTACTATGTGGTTTCCATTTGCTCTATGACTGGAGGTCACCACCTTAAAGCTGAACTGTTAGAAGAAAGAGTGTCAGAGCCCCTAGACTTCCTGAAAGCAAAATCAATTGGATTAGTTGAAGCCATTGCTGAGAATGTTTTGAGGTACATGTCTGCCTTTGCACTGAAAAGGATTAGGAAGTGCTTGCTTGATCTCTTATGGATTCTGTGCCCTGAGGACAATAAGTTCTTCTTGTGAAGGATAGAGCCACCCTCTGTGGGTGGTAAGATCTTAGCCCATTGCAGAAAAAGCTAACATGAGTCACAAGCACACAGCACCATTCTTGCCTGGAATTCAATTTATACCATGCTTAAGGAAAGCTGGTGATCCCTGTAATTTTAACATTGCTGCCACTTCAGTGATATCTGTTGGGTAAACTTACAAGTCTCTTTTGATAGAGATTAATATATTTGTCTTGAGAACTTCTTGAAACAAGGAGTGTTAATAGGAAGTCATGACTGTATTACTACTAACAGGGCAAAGATTAGTACAGCTTTCAGCATTTATAAATCAATCTGGATGACGAGGATTTCTTTTGGTTTTCCAGACATGGATTGGATGCGAAAAAATATTTAGAAGTTCTTTTGAAAGGAGTGACCAAATTCAAGATAGAAGATGGCAGTGTCCCCTCCCATCTACTCATCTATGGTGCATTAGCATTTCGCATTGCTATGAATGACTCCCACCAGGCATTCCTTGCAGCTGCACACTATGGCAGGGGCCGTGTTGTGGTACTCACTCATGAAAACTTTTTCCAAGCATCAGCAATGAAAACCTTTATCCTCAATGCCATTGGTTGGCTTGATGCTGGGAAGGGAGGACAAGTTGGTATTGCTGGTGATCTGCAGGACTTTTTCACTCTTCTAAGCCAGGAGAAGATTCCTTGCAAGCTAACAGATCTTAAGGAAAACTTGAGCGTGTACTGCTGCAAAGCCTACAGTGATGAGGAGGTGGAGAAGATTCATAAGTTTGTTTCAAGGGGCGGTGGTCTGCTGGTTGGAGGACAGGCATGGTCCTGCAGAGAATGCTGATGAGAATGCCATTGCTGGGTTCCCTGGGAGCGAACTACTGCACAAGTTTGGAGTTGGTATCTTGGGAGATGCCAACATACTAGCACCAAGTCAGCCAGTCTTACATCCTGATGAGGTTTTCTCACAGTACCACTTTTGCAAGGCACTCTCCCAATTTTGGCAAAACCTCAAGAAAAAAGAAGCTCTAAAGCCACCATATTCCTCCTGGCTCAAGAAATTAGCACAGGACTCAACAATGTTCCTGAGGATTCTGGCTCAGACCTCCCTAGCTATGTGGTCTGTTCAGGAGGAGATGGCTGAGCTAGTGCTTTCCCAGGGGGTTCCTGACGTCAGTGCTGACAGCCCAGTCAAAGGCAGCTCTGAGGAAATGGTTTTAATCAACATAGCTGCAGAGTTCTGTGACAACTTCCCTGATGTACGAAAACAAATATGTGCTCCCAACCGAAATCTTCCAGAAAGGACTACATCCCCGACTGTAACTGTTCAGATTGGTGGAAGAAATGACAGTAGGGGATATTTTTCTATTTCCTTCCTCAGCAGCACCCAAACTGTGGAATGGAATGAGGCTGACCAGAGTAATCTATAAATATAATAGTCTAAATCTCTCTGCTTCCTTCCTGTCCCAGCTTTCTTCTGGGATTGCATGCTCACCATGTAGTCAGAAATACCTCGGTCTTATGATGGATGCTGTCATATTGATCATTTGATCTTCTGTTGGGTACAATTTTGGTCAGATGATGAATGAATTTTTTCGTTATGCAATATGGGAGCTGTCCAGGCATATGGCCCATAAATGCTTCCAGAGGAAGTGATTTAACATTACATTTGGTCGATGTAAAGTACCAGTACTGCTCTTTGTCAAATTCAGGTGCAAATTCAGGTGCAATGACATTTCACCTGAGGATGTCATTGCATGGAGCTGTGTGTTTTGTCTTGCTTGAGGAGAGCTTCTCTGGAAAGAAAAAAATCCCACACTGTTATGGAGTGTTTCTAGTTGGACATATAAAATCACAAGTCACTTTTGGAGATTGTCCTGCATTCTTTTCAGAAACAAGCATCACTTCCGATGTCTGTTCATTATTTTTTTAATAAAATTTTACCAGAAAGGTCACCTTGATATCAAGTTTATCCAACTGAACTAATTTTTATGACGTGAGGGTGGGGCAGGATTATCTTGATAGTTTAGTTTAAAATTTCCTTGCATTTTCTCAATTCCCTCATAAATCATTAAGAATTCAAACTTTTCAAAAAAGTTTCAGCATTAGCTGTTGGTCAAATGGGAAGGATTCAGCACAAAGGTGAAAGCTTCAGAAAAGTAATTTATTAGAATTAGAATTGAAGCTGCTGTTGAATTTCATCTGTAACTTGAAGACTATCATATGACTTATGTGTTTCTATCTTGATAATGGCTGTGGTTCTTTCTAAGGTCCAGAAGCATGGAGAAGCACTGGGCTTTATATTCCTCCTAGAAGAATAGCCACTCTGCGTTTTGCCGCTTCTGCTGTTGCAGCTAACCTGGAGGTAAACATTTGCCTTTGTTTCTCATTACAGTCAGAAGAACTTTCATTGCTTCCATTCTCATTTCTTTGAAGTTTGTCGTGGCCTTACTGAGACATGAATCACAAACAATTTCTCCCCAAGTTTCTCCTATCATAAACCTCTTTCTACGTTTCTCAAGTTATACTCTCTCGCTTCTGTCCTGAAAAATGGCTGCCCTATGCAGCTGTAATGGACACACCTCTGATTTTCATCTGCTCCATACTGTGGCCATCTCATGTTGGTCTCATACCTACTCTGTGCCCTTCTCCATTCCCCTAGAGAAGGCAGAGGTCAAACAAGACAAATATCTATATTGTTGCTTTCAAGATTAAAGGAATAATCCCTGTATTGACAGTGAATAGGATGAGAAATAATAAGGTTGAATGTTGTCTATGTCTATGACTACTAGATATTTCTGCCCGCTATAAAAATATCTTACTTGTCCTACCTTACTGTCTTCTGCTATCATCCTGCCTCATTTCAAGGCCTCCAAGCTGTTTTCTTTCAAGTTTTCTTACCTTTGTCATCAGGACAGATGAACAGCCACACTATAAAAAAATATTTTTGTGGGGCTTGTATCTTGACTCTGAAACCAGCCCCTACGTAACTGTAAGTAAAAAGGGATAAACACTACCACAGAGGTAGTTGTCCAAACAGTATTATCTCATAGCAGTGTGGGTTGTTTTTTCTCTTTAAAGGGACAATAATAGGACAAGCTTTGGGCAGAATTGGGCAGAACTAGTCTGGGAACCAGGGATTCCCATGTCTTCAGTCACTGATGGCTGGCCCATGTGGGCATTACAGTGTTTCAGAGAGTGCATGGAAAGCAGGTGAATTATTATAAATGGGAACATTATCCCCTTCCCCAGTTTCCTTTATCCTTGCTTGTTTCATATCAGAGTAAGCTCTGCTCATGCTCTGCTTTTCACCTTTATGTTACTGTATTGGGTTTGCAAGGCAAGGTTTTGGTAGCAGGAGGGGCTACAGGGGTGGCTTCTGTGAGAAGATGCTAGACGCTTCCCCCATGTCTGACAGAGCCAGTTCCAGCTGACTCCAAGATGGACCCGCCACTGACCAAGGACGAGCCAATCGGCGACGGTGGTAGCACCTCTGTGATAACATCTTTAAGAAGGTGAAAAAGTTACTGTGCAACAACAAGTGCAGCCAGAGAGAGGAGTGAGAATATGTGAGAGAAACAACTCTGCAGACACCAAAGTCAGTGGAGAAGGAGGGGGAGAAGGTGCTCCAGGCACCGGAGCAGAGATTCCCCGGCAGCCTGTGGTGAAGACCATGGTGAGGCAGGCTGTCCCCCTGCAGCCCATGGAGGTTAATGGTGGAGCAGATATCCACCTGCAGCCCGTGGAGGACCCCACGCTGGAGCAAGCGGATGCCCAAAGGAGGCTGTGACCCTGTGGGAAGCCCGTGCTGGAGCAGGCTCCTGACAGGACCTGTGGACCCATGGAGAGAGGAGCCCACGCTGGAGCAGGTTTGCTGGCAGGACTTGTGACCCCGTGGGGGACCCATGCTGGAGCAGCCTGTTCCTGAAGGACTGCACCCTGTGGAAAGGACCCATGCTGGAGCAGTTCGTGAAGAACTGCAGCCTGTGGGAAGGACCCATGCTGGAGAAGTTCGTGGAAGACTGTCTCCCGTGGGAGGGACCACACGCTGGAGCAGGGGAAGAGTGTGAGGAGTCCTCCCCCTGAGGAGGAAGGAGCGGCAGAGACAATGTGTGATGAATTGCCCGCAACCCCCATTCCCCGTCCCCCTGCGCTGCTCGGGGGCAGGAGGTAGAGAAAATCGGGAGTGAAGTTAAGCCCGGGAAGAAGGGGAGAGTGGGGGGAAGGTGTTTTTAAGATTTGGTTTTATTTCTCATTATCCTACTCTGATTTGATTGATAATTAATTAAATTAATTTTCCCCAAGTCGAGTCTGTTTTGCCCGTGACAGTAATGGCTGAGTGATGCCCCTGTCCTTATCTCGACCCATGAGCCTTTCATTATATTTTCTCTCCCCTGTCCAGGTGAGGAGGGGAGTGAGAAAGCGGCTTTGGTGGGTAACTGGCATCCAGCCAGCCTCAACCCACCACAGCTATCCATTTATAGCAGCACATCTATGGTAGCTGTGATGGGAGGTAAGGGTCCTAAAGCTGGGGCCAACCAACTTCGAAATTTCTTCAAAACCAGTGAAATCCCTCCTTTCGAACAGAGCTGTAGAAAGAGAATTCTACTTTTCTTTGGCAACTGATCCAGCATTTCCATTTTCTTCTTCATGGGGCTTAAGTCTGCCCTTGAATTCTTTCACGCTACTTTCATCTGGTTGGTATCTGTGCCAAGGCAAAGAATAATGTTCCATATGGTAACATACTGTTGCCATTCCCTGCTGAGACAAGAGCGTCTTGTTGCCTATGGTAGCTACAGAACACACCGAGTTTGGAGTGGAGCTACCCGAGCCTCTCCGAGTTGCAGTGCCTTTCGGTGACTGTTGTTCCCTGCCAGGTGCAGATCAGCTGTCACACTGATGACCTCAGCTATGCTGTGGAGCTGAAGAGGCCTCCCTTGGTAGTAAAGAAGTTCAAAGTTGAAAAAAATACCATGGAATTCTCTAGTCTGTGGGGTGGCCTCATGTATATTATAGTGCCAAAGGAGAGCACATTAGGCCAAGTATCAGTCACAATTAAAAAGGCTGTGCTGGCTCCATTCTCCAGGGTTGGTAAGTGGTCCCAAAAACCTAACTATAGGCAGGTGAGTAAAGAAGTATTTCTGTATTGCTGGCCTGGTTTTTTGTGGTCATGTATAGAGAAAAACCTATTATTCTGATAAGTAATGCCCCAGGAAAGCCTTTGCATAAGGCTTTGTATTTCTCAGTGCAGAAAGTATATTGATAGGACTTTCATTTAGGAAATAATCTCTGTCCATGTTCCCAGTATGAGCATGTCTGAGCCACCTTTAATGTGGCTTGATATTGAAAAGTGAGTATCATCAACCCCTTGCAGCAACAGTAGACCTGTCATCACCAAAGATGGCTGGACCCCTCACCAGACCCTCAGGATCTGCCCACTGATTCAGTAAAACCCAGTTACATCTAGATTAACTTACTGTTTCTGAGGCTATGCAGAGCGTTTTAGCTATGGTGATTCTCCTCTCTCTTCACACTTAAAACTTCTTTTTACATTGCCTACCTTTTTTAACCTGAATGCTGAATTAGGGGAAACTGACATCTCTGCCTGGCAGTCAACCATCTGTCAGTACCCAGCCCCCTGGGCTGAGGTGGCCACAGAGAACATCATCCTGACAGTACCAGCTGCTGATGTACGCAATATGGACAACCCAGAGAGTCTGCTTTCCATCTGGAGCAAGATGATGAATGCAATAGCCAGACTGGCAGCCATCCCAGCAACTTTTCCAAGGCCAGAGAGGATGGTGGCAGATGTCCAGATATCTCATGGCAAGTATCATAACTAGAACATTTTGTCTTTATCTGTGATGGATATTTGTAAGGGAAATACACAAGGCAGTAACATTATCACAAGATCATGCAGATCCTCAAATCAGCGGATTAATCCCACCAAATTCAAGGAGACTGCTCATGAGAGTAAGAATCTTCTGTGACTGTCAAGAGCTGGCACACAAAAGTAACACGTTCTGCTGCTAAGTCTGAGGCTATCCCAGGGTAAAACACAGTGGAGGGAGACAGGTTGGCCACAAAATGATGTGTAATACTGTGTCATGTTACTCTTAGTGCTGTGGGAATGAGTTTATGCTAATTGCAATAGAAAGAAGGGAGACAAAGCTAGCTGTTTTAGGCAGGACAAATGAGATCTTGAGTCTTAAATTAAGGCATGTAACAGACACACAGGCAGCCTACTACGTTAAGAAACATGCTGCTTAAAGACAACTCGCTAGGCCAGTGGAACTGAACAGGCTGGAGCAGGCTGATGTGTTATTATGGGTGGTAAGGAGGCTCCTAAAGGCAAGTTTGCCAAATCTCACCATTATTTGCAATCAGCGTTTGTTCAAGTATTGCACTTTTCTCAATAAGATTGGCAGGTGCTTTCAGCTCTACTTGGTTGCAACACTAAAGATGTTTTCTACCACTTGAATTGATAAGTTCATCAGCTGCCCAGGCCACCACTCTGTCAATAATCCACAGCTCTAGCAGCTTAACTCATGTGGTGTAGCTGCTGTCAGTCAAGCAGGACTAATTCGTGAGAGGCTGGCTTGAGTGTAAACAACTTGCACTTCAGTTATTAATAACCAGTTAATTATAATCACTAGTGAAATATAACCAAAATAAATAGATGCTATGTTTCCATGCTGCATGTTCTCCTCCAAGCATATCCTCACTTAAGAAGGATTTTATCAGAGTAATCAATCATTACATCTCGCCACATGTGGCTCTGAATTTAACAATGAAGTTGTAATCTGTCAGTGACTCTGCAACAATTGTGTTTAGATTACATGTCAGTTGCTAATTTTTGTAACTGCTAACCCCTTAAGCTCAACAGGGAACATGGGAGTATTATATTTTTCTCATTCGTTCTTACCATTAGCGACAGCCGTATTTGAAAATTCAGACTCGGGACACAAAGGTAACATAGTTGTCATGAATAGTTTTGCACAGGTATAAAGGATGAGCAAGCAGTTCATTTGGCAGTGCATGTCAGAGAGCAGAGTCCATCCCTTTCCCTGCTTTGTTTTAGCTGTATTCACTCTGTAAGCCCAGTAAGCAAACCATGGCATGTGTATGACCCAGGCCAACCAGTAGGTTTTGTGCTAACACAAGCAGCTGTTCTGCAGTAATTTTTACTGACGCACAGGAAGAACTGATTTCCAAATGCCAGAGTTTAAAATCTTTGGATGTCTACAGATGCAGGTGAACTTTAAGTCACTAGCTCTCCCTTCCCTTGAGCTGTAGGGAAACAGGAGTGTTAAAAAACAGCATGACCCTGAACACATGCAGACTTGATTCACAGCTGCTGTGAATCAGATCTTTCAAATGAGTTTGCACCGACTGAGAAGCTGTCCCGAGAAACACTTGTTGTTTAGATAGCTGCCATTCTCTGAGTGAAGGTGCACTCAGAAACAAAGACTTCTGGATTATTGATTTATGTGGCTCCTTCTCTTAATGTATTCTAGCCCTCTGCACAGATACTCACCATGTGATAGACAGCTATGTCCACCAAAGGCCACGCTGGTAGAGCCCAACATATAAAACTCTTCCAGCTTCTATCACGTCTGCTGAAATAGGTGGAGAGCAGCGCCATTTCAGAGATGTGAATGGCTCTGTATCCTCCCTGCACTATTCTGGAGCTGTAAGAAAGCAGTGAAGGATCCATTGAGCCTATTGAATTGGCACTGAAGGAAAAAGAACTAAAGATAGTAAATTCCTATGAAAAGCTACTGAAATGTGATTTTTAAAGCTGGTTATGGTATTCAGCAATACTGAGAAACTCATGGGAGCTATTAAGGAGTATGTTAAGTCTGTTTGTCTTTTCTAAAAAAGATTTTTACAAACAGCATGAGAAACAGCAAAACTGGAACCGAAGTGATGACAATTACAGTGAAGTAGTAACTGTGGCCATCAGCAACAAGTTCTATCCAAAGCTGAAGTGAACTATGGAATATTTTTCAATAGTAAAGAGCTGCTTTACTAAAAACACTGGCAAGAATCTGTCTTCACAAAAAAAAAAAAAAATCCCAGTTCACTTTTTGCTTTCTGGTACAATAGACATTGTCAGGGCACAGTGCAGGCCAGCTGCTCCCTGAGGGACAGGGAGCCAGGACCCATGCAGTAGCAGAGCCAGCAGGACAGGTGCCTCGCCAGCTGGGGGCCATCCCACAACACCTGAGTGAAGCAAGCAGGGCAGACCTGGCACAACAGCCAGGGTCAGCTGAGAGTCCAGACTGCTAGAAAAGTCTTCAGGGATGAGGCAGGTCTGAGGTCAAGCGAGGAGATCAATCCACAGGTCAGGGTCAGGTCCAGTGACGGTAACCAGGGTCAGACATAGTCCAGTGATTCCCAGGCAGGCCCATTGTGATAAGGCACGTCTGAAATCAAGTGAGGAAGTCAGACCGTGGATTAGGGCCTGGATCAACAGGGTCCATGGCCAGTCACAGACATATCTGTGACAGAGATGGAGACAGGCACACCTACAACGTAGCTCAGGCAGGGACTGATGGCCCACATCTGAGCTGAAATGCAACCCGTGGGGCCACCAGCAGGAGGTGTGGGTAGAATCCCCAGGTGGGGCTGCTCAGGCCATTAAAGCCTTTTGGTGCATTCGGGACCCTGACACAAAATTTTGCAATGAAACATTTTAGTCCCCTGCCTTCAAGATGAAAATCTGCTGCTTCTTTGGGAGCACTTTGGGAAAAATAACCCATTTTTCTACTTTATTTGTGTCTGCTATTTATCATGAGGTTTTTCCCCCATATATTTCCTCCAGAGACAGAACTTAGATTACAGAGTTTCTAGAGAGAGCTGAGGAGGGTGCTGGGGTCATTTTCATCAACACAAACCATACAGTTATTTGGCTATACAAGGATACAAACTGTCCTGGCAATAGCATCTTCCTCGCCAGATCTGAAAATAAGGAAACACCAATGTCAACAGAAAATTCTTCTACAGACAGAATTAGATTTTCACACCTCCTCTCCACACCTGTAGCTGGGAGTACAGTCACCTGCAATGTCTGTAGCTCTGGCAAAAGTCATTTGGCCTTTTTTGCTCTTTGCGTTGGGTAGCGCTGAGGAATGGTAATGGAGCAGAAGAGCATATAATATGCACAACGAACTTTTGCTTGTGGTTGATACATTTGATACTCCAGCATAGGGGGTGGAAGCTGTGTCTGAATGTTATGGTACTATAATGAATCTGAGAAGCAGCTTTACATTGTAGATGTGATAGAAGAGTTCATTCTTAGCTCCCTCCCAGGTCTGCCTTTGTGTGTTAGGGTCCCACTACTTTCTTTCCCAACAGGAGTCTTTTTAACCACAGAAGGGGAAACATTTGCTGTCTTAATACCTATGAAACAAAGCAACCACTTCCCATTTTTTTCTTCCTCTGTTTCCTTATCTCTAAAAGGTTCTCTGTTCCAGACTTACTCTTGTTACAGATATGCAAAGTCTGTTAATTAAGAGTAGGAACAGGGGAAAAAAGTCACTTTAAAAATAGAGACATGTTAGGAGATAATAAAGTTAAAAATAAATGGAAGAACTCAGGTGAAATTATGGCTACAGCAACAAGAAATGAGAAAACCTTGATGGACAGCATAGGAAAGGCCTTGATCTTTGTTTAATGTTTTGAAAGGGGTTACCTTCATGCTCTGCTTTCAGAGTTGGTAGCTATGTAGTGAGAAACTGCTGCTTTAGCTCATGTCAGAAGCAAAACAGTATCCAGGCAGTGAAGGTACCACCTTGATCCTCAGCTAGAATAAATCTGCAGACATCTAGTGAATGTAAAATTGTGGCAACTTGCTCTGCCTAAGGATCTAAGACAGCAGGTGCCTCACCTCACAGGCTTGAATGTGTTGACAGGAAAGCAGCACTGGAGTGTGTTTATAACGGTCTATTTTGATCTCCAATCTAAATAATCAGATCAATGGCCCTTTCTTAAGTGCTACACCTGAATTTCCCCTATGTTAAAACACGGACCATAGCACAAGCCAATTTTTATGGTGTGTTTCAAGATCCTGAGCCAAGCAGTTGCTTGTCTTGTGGTTGTGGTTTCTTTTTCTAGTGAATGTTACAGAATTCTTGATCTTGCTGTTAAGGCCACTGGCACGCACTACAAGGGACAGCAGCAACAGAGTTAGAGGCTCTCTGCAACTCCTCCGGATCTCATGGGCCATAGCTGAGCAGATTCTTCAGCAAAAGAGCTGGGAATGAAGGGATACAAGGATCAATCATTTCTTTTCACTGTGCCCAGATAAACATATGTCAAACCTATGTATAATCCAAAGTCGATGAAGTGATCTGCACTAATAATATTACAAATAATTTACATGTACATCCAATAGCAAATGTTATCCAGAAAGATCCCCCAAATCCTTCAACCATCCTGAACTTGAAAACCTTTATTCTATACTTTGAAGCCAAATGTTCAAATGCTACGATTTTTTCTTCTGGCAAAGTCCTACAACTATTCTGTTTTGAAGTTTTGGGGATTCTAAGCTGAAAAAGAGCTGAAGACTTTATGATTTGATTCTCAAGAATTAAAACCTACCAGTGCATGATTATGTCCTCAACCCCAACATTTGAAAAATTTCCACAAAGCTAGTTTTAAACATCCCAGAAAATGGAACTTGCTCCCTTTTCTACAGTAGAGGATATTCTTCCAAATTGGGTACATTTAACACTGATATTTAGGGTTTCTGTAGAACCTCTTTTTGCCTCTGGTGTTTTGTGGTGTCTTTAATAAAGGCTTTTTGATTGTTGCTATCTGTTTGTACACAATATGATAACATACTGTTAACACATCTGGGATTCAGCGGTTATATCCAAAGTGTTAGAAATGTTTCCTTCATAATGTACTAGCAGAGCATGAAGAATTGTACTAGGCACAAATTTCATTTAGCATTTTCATCATGATCTCATACTAATAAGTCTTGCTGATGCCACAAATATATGGGCATTGTTGGTACAGTGTATGAATATTATCTGAAAATAATCAGATGTCACTGAAGACTATAGTATGGGAAATAGGATGAAAATTTAAAGTGCAGAACTATTTTGCTCCTCATCAAGAGTTTCTTTTCTAAGCTAAGAGCTTACCAATGGGAAATGGCAGAGAGGAAAAAATCTAGACATATTAGTGGGTCACTGAGTATCTTACGATATACTGAAACTGAAATAAATGCAGAAGATAATGGGGAGGCGGAATGAGGAACCAGCCTTAAGATTGGTTTTGTGAAACATAGTTTGCTTAAGCCTTGAAAAATTAAAGCCTGGGAGAGGTTCTATGATTATTCTGTATGAATGCATTGGAGAGCTAAACTCCAGAAATGAGGAAGAAACCTACCTCAGGTGTCTCCAACAGCAGTAGCTGCATGGAACCCCTTCCAGAAGATATGCTCAGGGATCCGCCTGTGCTCTCAGATGCTGGCCTGAAGCTAGGGAAGATCTTCAGGTTTCCCCAACTTGGCATTATCAACATAACAGACATCTGCTCTGTACCTGTTTCCCCAGCTTCTCTCCTGGGAAGGAGTCTGAGTAGTATGGTGTTTTATTTTAAAATAGTAACACACACTCGTGTGTTCAGGCATGGGTAGGTACTCATTACTGCTGCTTTACATTAAAAGGGGGAAGGAAGGTAAGGAATTGTGCCTTCCACTCTGGGCAGAAGGTTCATGATGACTCAGAGAATCTGTCTGACAATATGGGACAGGCTCCTGAAAGAGCTGTTTCCTATCTTAGGAATGCATTGTTGATCATGGCTATGAGCCTACAGCTTCATCTGATCTTTCAGATCCTCTAGGCATGGGGTATCTTAAGAACCAAGGCCTAGAAGTCAGTTGCTGCTTCTTTTATGGAAGGCAGTGCAGGATCTGGAGCATAGTGCTTGGTGTGCTTGCAGTAGCCAAGGCTGAGAAGACGTGCTGCAGTGTTCTGCCTCTGCTGGGGTCTCCTAAGAGCTGCATACTTCTTCCCTGGGTATACTGCACTGCTGTAGTGCCTCTGAGTGGTGGTGAGGACATGAACAATTGGGTTGGAGTTTGCCAGCTTAGGTTGGAAACTGTCCACCAACTACAAACAGCTACTGTTACAGAAGATCTTATTTTTGTGAGGAATCCATCAGTGACCCTAATCTGAAATGAATCAGCCAGTTTATCATGGGTTATAATTTTCTCAGTGAACCCTAGTTTCTGCAAAGTAGTGGATAAACAGGAAAGCTGTGACAACAGCAAAAGGTGAGAAAGAGCAGTGGTGGTGTTTAAGGCTGAGGGCATCTCATTTCAGCCTCCCTGCTTATGCTCTACAAGCACTGGTGCCATGAAAGGTCTCATGTCTTCTTGGATTCAACCTAATACAGCACATACATGTGCATACCCACCCCATTACTGCTAGTGGACCCTCACTCTCAGCAACTCATATCCTATGTCCACACACTGCTCTCCAGTGGGACTCTGCCTTCCACTAGACTTCAACTGGCTCCATGTCTTCAGTGCTTTCTGATGGTTCTCCTCCTTCCTGAGTTTTATCTTCTCTCTCACCTCTTCTCTCAGAGACCCCACCTCATAGGAACTCCTCTCCACCTTGCTGTGAGGAGTCACCAGTCACTCTCTGCAGATGTCCAATGGTAACTGTTACCGTAAGTCGGCAAATTAAAAATTCTCTAAGACTCAATTTGGAATTTTAGAAAGCAGACATTCTTTATTGCAGCGCCAGGCGCATGGGGGATCGCTCCACCTAGTGTGTGCACCGAGTTGCTCAACTACAGGTTATGTACAGTTAGAATATATATATTCATTAGATTTCTGAGAAATGATTAACATATTGATGTTATTTCCTGGAACTCATTAACATATGTAAAAGTCTTTGACGCATGCGCTCTTATGTCCATTTCAGGGTCCTCTGGTGGTCGTCGATAGTCTTCCTCACCATGTCCACTAGTTGAACTCAGTCTTCGCAGATGCACAGTTTGTTCTTTGGCTCAGTTGCGCATTTTGCTTACACAAACTAGCTTATTTCAGCATAGCTTCCTTATCTATTCTACTCCAAGATACAAAGTTTCAAGGTCTTCTTTTGCCTACTGAATGTTTAGCTCATCTATGCATAGGGTACTTCTACTGAAGGTCTAGCTTATCTACAGAGTACGTCAAACTTGGCTACATTACTCCAATAAAGAGAACCATATGTCTCTTCAGTGTTCCTTCATACTCAGTATCAGTAATTCTTTCCATACCAAGGTTGGATGGAGGAGTTCTTTCCTGCTAGGCAGGTAGAGGACTACCACCCCTTTTCTCCACATGCAGGTAGGGAAATCCTGGGTTGGGTTTCCCCTTGAAAGAGTTTTCCTTTTGGAAAGGAAACTTAGTGCCAAGGTATTGTTGAATCCAGACACAATAAGACCGATGGGCAAAGCTGGAATCTAGTTTCAGAACTACGCAAGAAATGGGATAGTGTCTGCCCCTCTTTCTTGCTAGGGGACTGAAGATGGAAGACAACTGCTCCCTCCAAGATCAAGGGACAGAAAAGCTAGACACAGTAGTTGGCACAGTAGCTTGACACTGAGCAACTCAGCTCAGTGGTGTCTGAAGACATTTTACTACATTACTGAGAAAAAGCAGATTATGGTTTTGAACAAGTGGATGAGTGGCAGGAAAATTCCAGTCCTGTAATACGTCAGCCAGAGGTGGAACAGTAGGTGGATTCAATGCTTGCTCCAAGATTAGCATGTCACAGATGAAAACATCTCCTGGTTTGTTCATTGTAGTCCTAAACTTCCCATGTTCCACCTGTACCTGGGAATCTCCTTCTGTTACTGTCCACGAAATGCTGAAACAGAAGGAACAGATGTGTGGAGCTGGGGTTATAAAAACTAAGTGACTCACCTGGTAGGAACTGCTGGCAGAACATTGTTATTTATTGTGCAAATTTTGAAGGAGGCTTTAGAAGTGAGGGTTGGAGATGCTTTGGGAAGTGAAGTATCAGGTAGAACTCCCAGAAAGTAATAGTAACAAAGTGCATGTAGATAATTAAACAAAAAATCACAAGAGAGAGGACAAACTCTCCCCCTTCATCCCCTCCCCCCCAGTCAAAAGTAACCTGCACAGAAAAGAAATAGCTTTCTATTTCTTTCTATTTTTCTCTTCAGGCCTTCCTGGTGGGAAGATGTGGGTGGAGGTGATACTGCTGCACAGTTAGCACTCACTGTTGGCTCTTGTATTCATGAAAAAAGTGCATATGGCCCAGAAATCACTGGTTTGCACAAACCATTACTGGAGCTCCAAAAGTGAAGAATGTTCCTTTATTAACCATTCCTTTTCCAGGAAGCAAACCAACAGACACAAGGTTAAGACTGCAGATGGTAAAACTAGCAGAATTTGCATGAGCAGTGCATGATAGGGCTGATGCAGAGTTCCTCTGTCCAATCTCTTTCTCTTTCTATGAGAATGCTGCTGTATGAAGTTCAGGGCAAGCACTGAAGTGCTTGCTTTACAATGACCATCACCTGAGAAATGGCACAGAAGGTGAAGTGATTATGTGTGTCCCTACTCTAGAGGGTGCTCATTTTTGTTCTCTAAGCCTCTGCCACCACATTGCATCAGAAGTCACTGAACTTCCCGTACTGATGTAGTTCTCTCTGCAATACAAGAGCTGTGTACTGGTGACACCCTGTGTTCCTGGGACTCTGCAGAGAGAAAAGCAACTGTTCATCAGAGGCGATGACCCCTGGAGGGAGCCCCGGTCAAGGGACTGCAGGTGATAGTGGGGATTGCCTCTACTGTCATGTTTAGGCAGGGTGGGAACAAGGAGGGATGAGGCTCTGGGAACTGGTGGTGGGAGACTGGACAGGTGTCCACTCTAAGCTTCTGAGCTCTGAGCTTCTAAGCAATGCTAAAGTGAGCAGTGTCCAAGTCCCACATCCCACCTGGTTAGAACCAGTGCTGGTGGTTATCATGAGTGCAAGGGACCCTCCCTCTGCAACTGATGCGGACTGTGACTAGCACAGGAAAGAAGAGCATGAGAGAGGGGAGCAATGGCTAGAGAGGGGAGAGAAGGGAGCCGGGGTGTGAAGGATTGGACAAGTGCTCAGGGGACAGGGGGAAGGAGAGGAGCTCCAGCAAAGCAGAGACGCTATGGCTTGCTGCCCCCTTCAGTGCCTACATATTACAAAGGTGTCTGCGGGACTCCACAGCTTTCTCTCCGGAAACTGTGTTGCAGGAGGCCAGCTGCCTGGTGAGGGCTGCTGAGTTTCCTGGTCAATCCTGTCCTTGTCTCGGGGCAGTGTGTGACTCCTGCTCTTGCCTTTTGTTTTTCAGCCCCAGCAGAGAAGAGAAGCTGTCCACTGCTTAGCTCTTGGGTCCTGCTCATTTCTGCCGTTGTCCTCAAAGCAAGTCTCATATCCATCTGTCTCGGTGGGTTCTTGAATTTTTTTATTTTGCCTGGAGGTGGAAGGGACTGAGGGAGAGGGGAGTAGTGGGAGAAGAAGACATGATTAGAGAAGCTTCAATTGCCTTTTTGGAAATGGTCTTGACCATGTGACAGCTGATTTGGCTCCTTCCCGCTTAAACAGTTCACAGCTATGCAAACATTCCTGGTTAGTGTAGTGGCAACTGCACATGGCCAATGTGCCTCTCTGCTGCAGGGATCCTCACAGTCTGATGACGTTGCTGTGTGACAGTTGCTGGGCTGAGGAGCTTAAGAAGCAGTAATACAGCCTTGTGCATGAGGGTGTAAGCTGGTTCCTACTAGGATGGGAAGAATCCCTGCCCCACAACATCCCTGTTGTGAGATGGGAAGGAGCCTTCATAAGATACGCAGGCTATCGCCTTCCAGGGGGGCCCTGGCCCTAGTCTCTAGGTGAGGAAGAATCTTTGCTGCACAGCTGCACCACTACTCCTTTGTGTGGCCTCAGGAGCTGGAGGGCCTACTGACCCCATCTCATTCCAGCTGACTCAGCACTGGCCAGGGGAACAGCATGGTCCCTGGAGCTCCCTGGACTGTCCTTCCCAGGACTGGTCCAAGCCACCTTCGCCCTGACTTGCATAAATTGTTAAAAGACACACTGTTGCCTTTTCACATGTAGGTAGTCATGCTTGGGATGTGAGTTGTCCGGCTGCTTGCGGTCTTTCCACGAGACTCCTGCTTGGGATTTTTCTCAGTGACTGACACTTGTAAACAGAAAGCTAAGCTGTCATTTAGGAAAGAATATGTTTCCTGTCCTCCTCATGGTGGGGGAAAGACTGAAGATAAAAGTCTAAATCAAGATGGTCCCCTAATCATTAGTGCAAACCTGTGATTTCTGGACCACACAAACTTTGCAGTTTTGCTTTACCCCATTTTCAATGCAGAGTGTTCCTCTCAATAAAAACATCACCTACACTTTGCTGATGCTGTCCAGCATTGCTGAATGCACAAGACATCCCAAACATGAGTCCTATCCTAAGCTCCTACATGGCAATGATGTTTTAAAGCTGCATCCTACCAGCAGGCCCCAGAGCACTAGTTTGTACCGTTCACTCTGGCTTCATTTAGCAGTGCCTCATCACTCCCCCTTGCTGTGCTGTGCTGCTTAAATCTCCACATGCTCAAAATCCTGTGCATTGGCCACATGGCTAACTCTAGAACAGCCATAACCTGTCAGGACTTAACTGGCAGGCAGAAGGGAGCAGTTACAATGCAGGCAACTTGGAGGTTAGGTGGCCGATTGCCCCTGCTCCCACAGCCCTTGCTCTTACCTGTGGTCTGTGACCTCTCTCCACCCATCTGGAAAGCAGCTTGGCAGAAAAGGGCCTGGGGTCCTAGTGGACACTAACTTGAACATGAGGCAACAATGTGCCCTTGCTGCAAAGAAGGCTAATGGTATCCCAGGCTGCATTAGGAGGAGCATTGCCAGCAGGTCAGGGGAGCTGATCCTTCCCCTCTGATCAGCAGTGGTGAAGCCACACCTGGAGTACTGTGTCCAGTTCTGGGCTCCCCAGTATAAGAGTGACATGGACATAGTGGAGAGTGTCCAACAAAGGGCCACGAAGGTGATGAAGGGACTGGAGCATCTCTCCTGTGAGGAGAGGCTGAGAGATCTGGGACTGTTCATCCTGGAGAAGAGAAGGCTTGGAGGGATCTTATCAATGTATATAAATACCTGAAGGGAGGGTGCAAGAAAGACGGAGCCAAGCTCTTTTAAGTGGTGCTCAATGACAAGACCAGAGGCAATGGGCACAAACTGAAACACAGAGAGTTCCCCCTTAACATCAGGAAACACCTTTTTACTGTGGGAGTGACCGAGCACTCGTACAGGTTGCCCAGGGAGGTTGTGCCGTCTCCATCCTTGGGAATATTTGAAAGCCGTCTGGACATGATCCTGGGCAACTGGGTCTAGGTGGCCCTGGTTGAGCAAGGGGTTGGATAAGATGACCTCCAGAGATCCCTTCCAACCTAAACCACGTCTCTAATGCTTCCTCTCCCTTTGCAGTTGTCCCCCTCCGTCACAGCTCTGAGCATGGCTGAAGGCAATGGTCAGTGCCTGGGAGACGGGAATGAGCAAACATGAGGGTCTGGGGCTGGGAGAAAGGGCCCTTCAAGGTCTGGCTAAAGAGCAAGTAGATGGACAGGGCTGGATGGGACTCCTGAGGAGAGGAAAACTGGAGCCTTTATGCAGTGACTAAGGAGAAGACAGAGGTGGAGTTGTGGGGTCCTGTCAGGGCAGCATAGGTATGAACATCACAGGGTGATAGCAATAAGGTTTTCAATAATAAGGAGTTTTTCAGGTTGCTGGTGAGGAAACAATCCTCATGGCTGAGGCCGACAGGACTACCACAGGCTTGTTCTGGGTGAGGGGTTAAGACTACTTCAGGAGAACAATATGGGGTTTGTTTAATGACGGGCATCAAGATGCGTGACTAGAGCAGGTCAGCAGCCCCTGAAACAGTGCATGGGAGTTACTGAGCATGATCTCCAGTAACATCTAACTTTTCTGTCCTTGTTGGGGCAGGAGCCAAACTGTAGGGGAGGTCACTACCCTGCACAGTGAACTGGGGAAAACAGTTGAGCATTCTTGCTGGAGGACAGGGATCCTTGCAGTCACCATCTCTCTTGTTATTAGCATTCATTTCTGCGGTCTCACCCCACACAGAGCGAGGCTGGACATGCTGCCCAAAGGGCTGGAGATGCTTTCAAAAAAGCTGCTATTATCTGTCAGATGATGAGTTGTGCTGGGCTGAGGGTAGCAATTGCAATGCACAGTTGAATCACAATACAAATGTGATTCTCATTACCAGCCTCTGCAGTATGCTCAACATCAAGACACTGGGTGTCCCCAAGGACCCAGAAGGAATATGTGGGTTAAAGCCAGCTCAGAGCCATTGCCTTCTTCAGACACGTCTCTGTTAGTCATTCCGTTTTTCACACTATTTTGGGCTGAGCCACGTATGCACTCACCCCATGCTGTTCTGCCTGACTTAGGAAGATGTTGCCCTCTTTTTGACCTTTAGAGGGATGAACAGTCACACAGCTGGTCAATTCACTCACCTGATGATACAACTGGTTGATTCACTCAACTGAACTAGAACAAAGGCCACCGTCTGGTCCCCCTTGTGTTGAGATAAGGTCACCTTTCTTTGCAACAGGTGTGGTCAGCCACGCATGGCCCTTGCCCATCTCCTCTGAGCCTTCTTCCATTGTAGGAACTCACTTCTTTGTAGGAAATCAGTCACAGAGGCCACTATGATTACTCTGCCCTCCGCACTAGTAACAATACTCCTGAATGAAACGGTTGATAAAAATAGACATCTGTATTACTTCGCACACCCTGATGAGCTTCCAATCAATATCCCTGAGCGTTTGAGTTAGCGGTAAGTCCTTCGGGTTGTGGGTGTGGCCTGCTGACACTTGTCACCAACACTGTGTTATTCCCCATAAACTGGCTAGTAAGTCCTAGGAGTTTACCTTCCACCCTGGTTTCAGCAGCTCTAGCTGTATGTGATTACCTTCACCTGGGCTGTCTTTGTTGCTGATGAACTGGACCCGTCTGATGTGTTACTCATCCAAACTACTGTTGATGTCTGTCTTAGGAAGAGATAAGCTGTGCCACTGAAGTGCTGCTTTTTATTTGCTGATTGTAAAGAGATTTAGACAGGCAGCTTGGCTGTAGGTATCTACATGGTAAATGCCTGTGGTGGGGTGGAATCAATCCCACCCTGTCTGGCATGGCCTCAGTGTGATGTCCTTCCAGTGGTCCTTCTGCTCTCTGACCTGAAAGATTGTCTCTTTCTGCCCGGGAAGGCAGCCAGTTTGGGCCAGTTTTCTCAGAGCCTTGGACCAGGGATCCACTAACAGCCCGCCTTCTGCTCCACAGCACCCGAGGGGGCCTGATGTCAGCTGCTCGGTGCTGGGACAGACTCTGCTGACAAACCACAGGCTGGCTACAGCCACCAGGCGCTGCTCGGGTGGGTCGCAGGCTTCTCTAGCTTTGCTGGCCAGGTCATCCTGGCTAGATCTTGTCAGTCAGTGGGCAGAGGAGTCCTTTCGGGCAGCTGTGGGATGCCGGGGGCAGAAATGCCGGTTCCCTTTGCCGAGAGGATGGCAGTTACCGCTTGTGAAAAGGAAGGAGACAGCCCGAGGAGAGGCGATGCTGAGACAGTGCTTGGTGGGGAAGTGGGGAAACAAGAGTGAAGCCCAGAGATGGTGTGTGAGGAGCCGGGAGGAAGGAGTAATCCTGCCGCCTTTCCTCTGCCTTTCCAGTCGCTCCCTGCTCCCACAGTGGTGACCAGCCCACAGCCCTGCGGCAGAGATTCACGGAGTGGCGGTGCGTCTCGGCAGTGCCGCGAGGCAAAGGTCAGTAGTGCTGGCAGGGGTGCAGGAGGTCTTTGGGATGAATTGGGCAATGAATGGTGGGGTCTGCTCTGACAGCAAGGAGCAGTGGGAGCAGAGTCTGGAGAGGCGGACTCCAGAGGAGAGAGGTGGGGAGAAAAAGGATTTCCTGCTAAGAGCTTAGGGGGAGGAGAGGGCCATGTGAATGATGTCCTGGAGGGCAGGGTGGCTGTGAACACTGACAAAACAAAAGGGGCAGCATACAGCCGCACAGGGAAGGTTAACCGTGGAGCAATAACAGAAGTGCAGCTGTAGTCAGGGAAAGCAGCACTATTCCCTGTTCCCTGGGGCTGAAGGCCTAAAGGAGACTGTGCAAGGAGAAGTCAAACCAGATCACCAAACTAACTTTGTCTTTGTCAGGTCAAGACCTGAGGTCATGTTACAAGGACTACCATGGATTTGTGTGCACAAAGCTCACTGGTCATACTCCAAAGCAATTGGAAGAACTATCTGTACTATCCTTGTTTATTCAAGCCCTTTCTGTCAGGAAAAGTGATCTAAGGAGAACAGGAGCTTTGTCCCTGCAGAACTGGGATCCTTGCAGTCACTATCTCTCTCGTTATTAGCGTTCATCTCTGTGGTGTCTCTCCACGCAGGGCAAGACTGGATGTGCTGCCCGAAGGGCTGGAAACACTTCCAAAAGAGCTGCTATTACGTGTCAGATGACAAGATGCCCTGGGCTGAGAGTGTGCAGAACTGCACTAGGATGGAATCCCGCCTGGTGGTGATCAACAGCAAAGCAGAGCAGGTACGTGCAGGGCTGAGAGAGGGGCACAGCAGCCAGAGACACAGTGCCAGGCCCTGGAGGGCACTCAGAGGCCCTCCTTGCTCCTGCAGGGGAGGGGGGATGTCCTTTCTGCATCCCTTCAGCACCGGCTTCCCTCTGCCACCAGCCCCACCCCACAGGGACTCCTGCCTCCTCCCTCTGCTTAGTCCTGCACCTCATGGACATTGCACTCTCCCTGATTTCCAGGCTTTCCTCACTAACGAGCTACGACAATCTCGAATAGGAACGAATTACTACATCGGTCTGCGTGCACAGGTGGTGGGCCACTGGCGGTGGGTGGACCAGACTCCGTATAATGAGACGGCAGCGTGAGTATCGCCGGATGGAGAGTGCTTAGCGTGGCTCCTGGCAGTGCAAGAGAGTAGGAGAGATGTGAGGGTGTCTGTTGGTGCATGAGAGAGAGGTGAGACAAATCCCTGTGAGAGGACAATGATGGAGCAGGAGAGAGGGCTGGGTAGGACACCAGGTTGACACGTCCCCATCCATGCTGGTTAGTGGTTGTTAGTTAACTACCTGTGACGTGGCCATCAGTGCTGCAGGCACAGAAGCAGCTGCATCTCGCCAGCAGGAAGAACCCTTCGGAGATGACCAGCCTTGCCTGACCTCCATACTGCCCCCACCATGCATATGTGCACGTATATGCACAGGCCAGTGCTGTGATGCTGTGGGAGAGATGGGGCACAGGGAGAGGTCACCAGGGCTGTCCTTGCTGCGCCTCCTTCTGGAGGACAAACTTGCCCTGGAGGCAGCCACATGCCTCTGCTGGGTGTGAAGTGCGTGGGGTGAGTGGTGGTGAGCAGCTCCCCCCACCAGGACTGAGCAGGTCCCTGTTGTGCTGGCTGTAGGAAGAAGGCAGCTTTCCACATAAGACTGGTGCCAGTGGGATAGCAAAGCGGGAGGAAGGGTTCTGCTTCTGTCCGTGAATCAGCATCTGGAATTTTTCTCTCTCCCCGCCAAGCCTTGCGTCCTGCTGTGGCCTCCTCCAGCAGTGCTCTATGGGGTACGCTGGGAGTAACAGTCTGTCTCTATCTCAGGTTCTGGCGGACAGGGGAACCAAGTAATGTGGCTGTTGAGATGTGCGTTGTAATCCAGAGTACTACAGAAATAGACAACTGGAATGATGCCCGCTGTGAGAGCCATAATCGAATTTGTGAAGCTGCAGCAGTAACTGCGTGATGGAGCGACCCTCATCCTGAATGAATCCTGGGCTTTTGTGTCCTATTCCTTCTGAGTGGGTCTGGCAGCCACTGGCTGAAAAGAGGTTGAGTTCTCCAGGAAGAAGACACAGGAATGGAAGACAGATGTTCAGAGCTGTGATTTCCTCTGTCTCCCTGAGCAGAGGTGTCTGCTTTTTCTTGGGGCACGTAGAGAATGTCCTCTTCTTGCATTGGTTTTGCTGAATAAATATTGATTTCCTATACAAGAGAAAATACAGCATTAGGCCAACGAAAAAGGCTCTGTGCTCTGTGTGTGTGTCTTTCTCCCTCTTCCTCTTTCCCTCTCTAAGCTGCAGGTGGTTTGTATAAGCAGAATCAAAACGTGTTCCTGTGCCAGGATAGAGCCTTAGGCAACTACTGCAGCAGAAGTTGCAGCCACCCAGTGAGAGTAAACCCCCCAGAGACAACCTGGCTACAGTCCCATTGCACACAGCCAAAGCTCTGGAGGGGACTGGGCACAGGAAACCAGCTCTAGGGATATGATGACTATTTGTTTCCATTGCTGAAAGTCTTGCCCGGGAGAGTAACAGGAGCTTGTGCCAGGAGTCTGACCTGCACATGGTTGACCAAGTATGAGGAGCTGTTCCCAGTGGCAAAATGACTGGGGCCTTCAGTGCCACCTCTAGGAAGAAGTCCTTTTCCCAACTCAGAGCTGATCCCAGACTCATCTGATGCAGCAGCCTTACTGGGAGGCCGACACCTCAGTGGTCCCTGTAAGGCCATACCTGCCCAGGCCAGACCATGCTGCAGAAGAGGCAGGAAGGGACAGGGCTCCTGTAGCATGAGGTCCCTTCCAGAAGTGCATTGCCTATTGAATTGCCTTCATGTTCTGCTGCAGACCATATGCCACCATGGATCCCACCTTTTCTCCACCCATTCCCACTTCCTGGCCCCATTTTTGTTTGCCTCAGGAAACATCATCTGCCTAAGCTTTCCTGACCAAACAGTGCCAGCTCTGCAAAGGGCACTGGTGTGCATCTCCTGCCTGTGCGATTCTGTCCTACCTATGAAAGTGAATCCTCTCTCTGTGTCCCAGAGAGAGGGGAGAATTTGTACTGGAGACAAGGTGACCAGGAGATTTGCCTTCCTAAGCCAATCGATGGGAGTAGTTCTGTGAATGGCAGGGGGTAGTGGCAGGAACTGCTGAATCCCGTAGCCCAGCAGAGGCAAGGCTGCTGCAGCTCCACGTCCCCAGCTCCAGATGGTAGTGAGACTGAGCGTGTATGTACAATATGTACATATACAGATACATATAGAAGAAAAAGAATATGTACATATAAGCAGCCACACAGGTCAACACAGACAGAAAGCACTGATGAAAACACAAACAGCATGGGCAGTCTGATCCTGTTCCCCTCTCTGGCTGCCTGCGGGATGAAAGCCTGCTAGTAGAAAAAATATATGTTTACACATATGTAATATGGACCCCTCCAGTAGCAAGGCTTAGTCATTCAGTCTACACATAGCTGGCCCTTAAATCCCCTGGTCTTCCCTATACTCTGTCTCACGCCAGACACAATAAAAAAAAGGTCTTTCCAGTAGCTAGTCAAGACTTCTGGTCTTCCCAGTAGCTGCCTCCCAGACCCCTATGTCTGTCTGGGAGCTGGCTTGGACACCTGGACCCCCGATACATTTTCAGTGATGAGGTTCCTGGGGTTCATAATTGCCTGATGTTGTTCAACCACATAATCTGACAGGTGGGAAGATTCAGGAGTCTTTTTTTTGAAACTAGCCACCCCCACTGGTTGACGGGGGTATTTCCACTGGTGTAGTATTGACACTTGCAGGGATTTGACTTAATTCCACAGGATACTGTCAATAACACAAACCAACACAAAGCAGTGTCACAGACAGCTGCCAGAAAGTGGTGGTCAGCGGAGACTTGTGGTGGTATCAGGGAACTGGAGAAGTGCAGTGCTGGAAATGGCCTCTCTTCCCCTTCCTGGTGCTCCGGTCCTTTCCAACTTCACAGGACAGTGGTGTACCTCACGTAGAACAAAATCTTTCTCTGCTGCCACTTGAGTTAATGTCCTCCAGTGTACTCTGGTGGCAACAGGACCACTGTGTTCTTCACAGTCTCTTTGTGGCTAAGATGCTTCCCTCCTCCCCTCTTCCAACTGCTTTTTCCCAGTCCCAAGCCTCACCTTTCCTCACAGGTCCTACTTAACAGACTTCTTTCCACCATTTTCTTACTTTGCCTCGGACTCCTCCCATTCCCCTCTGACTCTGGCTGAGCCCAATGCTCTAGCTGTGAGCAGAACAGCATAATTTACCTCTTTCCCCCTATGTCATACATCTAGCCCTAGAGTTAATATGCCTCCCCCGGAGACCCACTGTTGGACAAGGAGTTTCCTCCTCTCTTTAAGGAGTTTTATGAGGGCCAAGCTCACTCCTGCAAAGCAGTGTTGTAGTCACTTGTCCCAGGGTTTGTCCCTGAGTCTGTCCTTTGCTTGATTCACCTGAGGATAACAGACGCCAGCGGTATCTGCTCCTGAGTGGTGATGATTATCACACTGGCCACTGTGCACTTGAGATCCTGTAGTTCACAGGCATTAACAGGTTTCAGCTTTCTCACTTATTGGCTTGCTTACCAACATCCTAGCTCCTGGCAAGTATAAGGAAAATGCCTTTCTGACTGGTAGCTTCCTGCTTCCAAATGCACCGTGCCTAAAATTACAGAGCTTTGAATCCACCACATCTGAGGATTCGGTTTGGTTATGTGATTAGAGGATCTTCTCCCCAAACACAGAGGAGCACAGAGGTCTGATGGCAGGTAGAGGAACTGCAGTAACCTAATCAGAGAAACAGAGTACGCTCGCCTGGTTCCTCCTAAGGCTGTCACAGGACAATAATCAGCCCATGGACTGGGTGTGAAACCCATCTAGATGACTCAATGGGAGAGGCTCCCCACACCACCTGGCAGACTGAGGGGCTTTACTGCCTACAGGGGTATATGACACATTATGGGATGCTAGGAAGAGCATTTTGGGATTGTGTGAGACTTTTTATGGCATGTTGAGGTGAGGAACCAAAGGTGGGGGAAGGGAAGGATCAAGGTCATTTTGAGAAGAGGGAGCAGTCCCATGTAAACAGGTTGCTGGTCAGTACACTTGTCTGGCCACATTCTGTGCCTGATCACTGCAGTCCATCCTGTCTTCTTATCTAACTTCATTTCTGACTGTTTTCCTGGGTGACATGACTCTGTCTTGGTCTAAGTGCCAATGACAAGTGGGACCAGGGGTCATAGGGGTCCATGTATGTGTGATGCCAGTAACTGGAAAGAAGGAAGCGGGTAAGAGTCGATGTGCTAGGGGCTGTGGTCTAACCGTGGTTCATAGGTGTCCATGCATCTTTGGTACAAACAATGGGAGTGAGAGAATGAGAGTCTCAGAGCCAACAACTGGAGTGGGGACCAAGAACTATAGGCACCTGTGTGTCTGGGGTGCTACCAACTGGAGAGACCACAACAGGTATGTGTTGTGTGGGTATGTATGTCAGGGTGTGATCCCTAGCTAATATCAAGATGGATCAGCTAGTGAGTAGGGTAAGCCACTTGGCAGTCTGGAATCAAGGCAGCCATAAGTTTGGACCAGCTACTGGGGAGACTTGAGGGTCTGTGGTTTGACTACCAGAGGGACCAGGAGGTCTATGCCAACTCCTGGTAAGGTCCTGGGGTTGACTGAAAGATCCACTTGCATGTGCGTGTCTGTGCATGAGGCACCTGAAGACAATGGGATCCAAGGGACAGCTACTGAGTAGACTGAGTGTCTAAGGCCAGTTACTGAGGGATCCCCACTGTGTAGCTACACACCAATGGACCTTCATCCTGATCAGCCAAAGAGCTGATAACGGGCTGAGGCCTTTGGTGCTCTTTGTATTTGCATGAGTGCTGAGTGTTTCTGTCTGTGCTGTCTATTTGTATGCTGTCTACTATGTCTGTGTGACTGGCCGAGTCCGCATGTGAGTGTATATTTTATATGTGTGTTTGCTTACTAGAAATAAATGCTCAACCTCATTACTGGCTGGAGCAGGGGAAACAGAGCTGTGGCAGCCTCACCTCTCAGGCTACTGGATTTTGCAACTCCCAACAAGTTCCACCTGAAGGTGTTAGTGGGATCTGGTCACTTATTTGCCTCACTGAGTAATTCAGTGTAGTTTCCCTGAGAAACACAGTCTGTCCCTGGGGAAAGTGCAGCCAGGCTGGCTCTGCTCTGGTCTCTGCTGTGAGCCACAGGTTGCTGTGCTGCTGCTTTCTCAGCGTTGGTGCTGACCCCACCTCTCATTAGCCTTGTCAGCCTCTCAGGGACCAATGATTGGTCTCGAGGGCCACCACAGCATCTTCTGCTCCTTCTTCATCTGAGGTTTTTGATCTTTCAGCTTCACGACTTTAACATGACACTCAGTGTTTCTTGTGTTTGTCCAAGTGTCGAAGACCTTGAAATCCTGGATGGACAGAGACCTCTGTTCTTATTTATGAATGTTTTCCCCACAGCCCACTTAGACATGAAGCCAAGGTGAGGGACTGTCAGTCCTAGAAGTCCAAGATGCAGCAGGCTGTTCCATGGAAACTCAGAGCTCTTTGTGCACAGCGCTCCCAGAAGAGTTAAGCCACCCTCATGATTTCTGTAACAGCTTCAATTCACCTTTGTCTGTCTGACTGAGGTCTGAATTAGAGCTACCACATCCTCACTGGAGTCTTTTCTGCACCAGCTATAGTTTTTGCAGACCTTTCTGATGAGTTCCAAACTGGTTCCTTGAACTTCCATTTTCAAAGCACTCTCCACTAGCAGAAAACAAAGAACTAGCTGCCTCTGTCCTTTGCTTTGGCATTATGCCATGCACAGTGCCTGTCACCACCCACACCTTGGCAGAGTGGCCTAAATCACAGAATTATTTAGGTTGGAAAAGACCTTTAAGATCATCGAGTCCAACCCTAATACTGCCAAGTCCACCACTAAACCATGTCCCTAAGTGCCACATCTCCACGTCTTTGAAATACCTCAGGGATGGTGACTCAACCACTTCCCTGGACAGCCTGTTCCAATGCTTGACAATCCTTTCAGTGAAGAAATTTTTCCTAATATCCAATCTAAACCTCCCCTGGCGCAGCTTGAGGCTGTTTCCTCTTGTCCTATCACTTGCTACTTGGGAGAAGAGACTGATGACCTCCTTTCAGCATTGATCTCTGCAAAGTTAGGGTCTGCCTCCTGGCTGGTGTGATTCATAACTATAGACATGGAAATGTTAAACAGTATTGGATGCAGTATCTGCCCCTTGTGGGACACCACTAGTGACTGGCCTCCAGCTGCACTTCATGCCGCTTATTACAATCCTTTCAGCCCAGCAATTCAGCCACTTTTCGATCCACCTCACTCTCCACTTCATGCCTGCACTTCATCAGCTGGTCTATGAGGATATTATGGGAAACAGTGTCAAAAGCCTTGCTAAAGTCAAGATAAACAACAGGCACTGCTCTCCTCATCCATGGAACAAGTCATCTCATTGTATAAGGCTAGCAGGTTGGTCAGACATGATCTCCTCTTTGTAAATCTATGTGGACTACACCTAATCACCTTCTTGTCCTTCATGTGTCTGGAAATGATTTCAAAGGTTAGTTGCTCCACCAGCTTTCCAGGGATTGAGGTGAGCCTGACTGGCCTGTTGTTCTCCAGTTACTCTTTCTTGCCCTTCTAGAAGACAGGAGTAACATTTGCTTTCTTCCAGGCCTCAGAAATGTCTCCCAATGGCCAGGACATTTCAAAGATAATTGAGGGTGGCTTCACAATGACATCTGCCTGGTCCTTCAGCACTTGTGGGTGCATCCCGCAAGGCTCCATAGACCAGTTTGTTTATATGTTCTCTAACCCAATCCTCCCCCACCAAGGCTAAATCTGTATTGCTCCAGATTTTCCCTCTTATATGAGGGGCCTGTGATTCCTGAAGGCTGGTCTTAACAGTGAAGACTGCAGTGAAGAAGGGATTAAGTATCTCAGCTTTTTCTGTATTCCTTGTTACCAGGTCCCCTGCCCCAGTCAGCAGCAGGCCCACATTTCCCCTGGTTTTCCTTTTGCTGCTGATAAACAGGTAGAAGATTTTCTTGTTGCCCTTCACATTCCTTGTCATATTCAACTTCAGATGGTAGGCTTTGGCTTTCCTAACCCCAGCCCTGCACACCTGGACTGTATCTCTAAATTCCTCCTGGGTCACCTGCCCTGCTTCCAGCTCTTGTATGCTCCCTTTTTATGCTTGAGTTTTGTCAGGAGCTCTTCTTCATTCATGCAGGCCTCCTGCTGCCTTTGCTTGATAATGTTTTCTTGCTCATTGGGATGGACTGCTCTTGAGCTTGGAGGAGATGATCCCTGAATATCAACCAGCTTCCTTGGAGCCCTATTCTCTCCATGGCGATATCCAAACTCTTTGGATTCTTCCAAGCGTCCAGGATCCTTCCAAGCAGATCCCTGAACAAGCAAAAGTCTGTTCTCCTGAAATCTCTGGTTGTGATCCTGCTTTTCACCATGCTCCCGCCTCACAGGATCCTGAGCCTGACCGTCACATCCCTGACCAGTTTATCCTTGCTTTTAAGTGTGAGATCCAGCAAAGCACCTCTCCTCATCAGCTCCTCAATAACCTGTGTCAGGAAGTTATCATCAAGGCAGCCCAGAAACCTCCTGGATTGCTTGTACCTGCTGTGCTGTCCCTCCTGCAAATATTGTGGTTCAACTCTCCCACAAGGTCTAGGGCCTGCAAATGTGAGGCTTCTGCCATTTTCTTGTTGCCCATTTTCTAGCTGCCCATTTCAGCATTTCAGTTGTGTGAGCTATCCCACCACGTCTCTGTGACCCCAATGAGACTGTAACCTTGTAACTGCGCACAGACTTCTAATTCCTCCTGTTTGTTCCCTGTGCTGCATGCATTGGTGTACTGGCACATCAGAGAGGCACCGCAGCATGCTCATTTCCCAGAAAGGGTATGAAAGCTTTCTCTGTTAATATATCTCATGGGTACTTCTGTATTTATGTGCATGTGCTTGTGGGGATGCCACCTCAGCCTTGTTTGGTTGATTATGATTATGATCATTATTTCTGTTCACATCACCCCGGAACCTTTGCTTGAAAAAACACTTCCTAAATCTAACATGATTGCTGGTCATCCTCTCCCTCCTCTGTAATTCCTGGTTTAAAGCTCTTCACAGAATCACATAATCACAGAATGGTTGAGGTTGGAAGGGGTCTCTGGAGGTCATCTGGTCCAGCCCCCTGCTCAAGCAGGGCCACCTAGACCCAGTTGCCCAGGATCATGTCCAGATGGTTTTCATATATCTCCAAGGATGGAGATGCCACAAACTCTCTGGGCAACCTGTGCCACTGCCTGGTCACCCTCACAGTAAAAAGGTGTTTCCTGATGTTCAGAGGGAACTCTCTGTGTTTCAGTTTGTGCCCATTGCCTCTGGTCTTGTCATTGAGCACCACTTAAAAGAGCTTGGCTCCGTCTTTCTTGCACCCTCCCTTCAGGTATTTATATACATTGATAAGATCCCTCCAAGCCTTCTCTTCTCCAGGATGAACAGTCCCAGATCTCTCAGCCTCTCCTCACAGGAGAGATGCTCCAGTCCCTTCATCACCTTCGTGGCCCTTTGTTGGACACTCTCCACTATGTCCATGTCACTCTTATACTGGGGAGCCCAGAACTGGACACAGTACTCCAGGTGTGGCTTCACCACTGCTGATCAGAGGGGAAGGATCAGCTCCCCTGACCTGCTGGCAATGCTCCTCCTAATGCAGCCTGGGATACCATTAGCCTTCTTTGCAGCAAGGGCACATTGTTGCCTCATGTTCAAGTTAGTGTCCACTAGGACCCCAGGTCCTTTTCTGCAAAGCTGCTTGCCAGCTGGGTGGCCCCCAGCATGTACTGGTGCATGGGGTTGTTCCTCCCCAGGAACAGGGCTTTGCTCTTCCCCTTGCTGAACTTCATGAGGTTCCTGTCAGCCCATTTCTCCAGCCTGTCAAGGTCCCTCTGGATGGCAGCATGACCTTCTGGAGGAGGGAGGAGGAGTCACTCCTCCCAGTTTTATGGAATCAGCAAATTTGCTGAGGGTACACTCTGCCCCATCATTCAGGTCATTAATGAAGTTGTTAAACGGGACTGGATCTAGTTTAGACCCCCTGGGGTACATCACTAGTTACTGGCCTCCAACTAGACTTTGCACCACTTGATCACTACCCTCTTCTTACCAGCTTGGCCAGCCTGTTGGCAAAGATGTTTTTGCCCCACTTAGTCAGGTGGATGCCATCTCTTCAAAGCATCTTTTCCAAGCAGCTGTCAATCCTAAAAAAGGGTCCCATGGTCATAGAAACCAAAACCCTGTTGCCGACCGTAGTGCTCCTGACCAGAAGACCATTGAGAAGTTAGTGATCCACATAAGAGTTAACCTGAGTAGGTGCAGGTCTGTGCTGTGCTGTTCTGTGATGTGTGTACAATGTGACATTCAGGCTGTGCTGCCCATCTCTCTTGTCCACAGGATAAACTTAGCTGGTTGATTGTAACAGGAGCCTGCAGGCAGCTCCCACTCAGTACCAGCAATTACGCCATGTGTTGTTGCCTTTATCTAAGGCTGCAGCAAGAAGTACCCATGTGAACACCCTTTTGTTGGACAGAAGAAATGATGAATAGAATTGTTTTCCTTGTAATAAAGTACTATAAGAACTCAGAGGAGCAAAATGGGGTAACCCTTGCAAAGATGGGATCTGCTCGGCGTCCTGTGACCTGATCGGAGCCCCATTCAGTGCTGCACAATGCAGGGGTCCCAGCATCCGAAGGGACATAAGATTATCTGTACTGTCCAATCTTTCTTTACAGTGTTATCTCTGATAAATAACATTTTAACTGGTACTTTATGGAGTCTGTGTGCCTTTCTTACCGGGATCATAACAAAACAGTACTTCTTGGTGAAAAACACTTAACACCAGCTGCACAACTAGTTATTGACCTACAGAATCCATCCACTCCTCCTCAGGCCCTTTCCCCTCACTAGCAGGATCAAGAAGAACATCACTTGGGCTCCCATGCCTTTGACCCTTGCCCCGCCCAAGTCCTGCTTGATACGCTCCAGGTCTTCCCCAGCAGTATCATTGTTGCGCACATGGAAGAGCAGCAAGGAGTAATAGTCCGAGGGCTGGACAAGTGTTGACAGTCCTTCCACAACATCACAAATGCAAGCCCCTGGCAAACAGCAAACCTGCCTAGATGATATATCAGGTTGGCAGATGGGGGCCTCAGTTCCCTGGAGGAGAGAATTGTCCACTGGGGCAGAGGTGGCCCCAACAGAGAGAGGATCCAACCCCTTCTGATCCAAAGACCACTTTCAAGAAAACTTCCCACTTACCTTGAGTCTGTCTAGGAGATCCAAAAGGGAACCACAGCAGCAGGATAGCACCTCAGCTCTGTACTACTTTGGTAGATGGGCATTAATAATGCAGCTGTCCTGGGACGCCACGAGGATGCCTGAAGATCTAGCTCCCCTGTGCTCTACAACATGCCAACACTGTTGCACCTGCATGGAACCAGCAGTGTTCTACCACCATTCAACCTACATGCCTAGCAGAAATATGGGATATTCTCCTGCCCATATGGCTGTGCCATTAGAAAGATAAATGGCAATGGCAGCTCTGTGGTTGCCTTGCTATATATCAGTTGCATGAGAGCTAGAACTGCACAGGCTGCCTTGTTGAAGCAATATATACTGTGTCCCTCCACCTTCTTCCTGCCAGAACTGCCTGAACTGCTAGCCTAGTTCACAGAGATGAGTAGGCATTTGGACGGAATGGGATTGCAACTGCAGTACAGGCACTGTTTTGGCATAGGCAGAGCTTCCCTCATGGAGTTATGTTTGTTTTGTTGTATGGTACTTGAATGTTTGTGCAGGAAGCACAGATGCTTGTTCTCATGTGGATACAAGTCATCAATAATTCTGTTGTTTGGAACTACTCAGAGCAGGGGAGCTAGGCTCCCATTAACAGTGTGATAGTGTTTGTTACTTGGACAGTTTTCATCCACCACTTTCATTTGCTTTAATAACTCTTTGGTGAGTTCAGTAGTGTGGAGGGAGGGACAGAAACCTCAGCACTCCAGGAGCAAAACCCACAGCACTCTGGAAACAGGAAGCTGCCACTTCTTGCTTTTCAGAACTGCAAAACAGTCTCGCAGTTTTGGAAATCACTCATAATGTTTTGGCTCTGGGGTGCAGCCACACTATATGGCTTCCACATCAGCCACTCTTCAGGCAGGGGGAAAGAACAGCATTAATCTGTCCCACAGCACACTCATCCCAACCTGCTACCTCAGTACTACCCTCAGTTTCCCATCCCTCTCTGACAGGGTGAACAGTGTCATGCAGTAGAATGGCTTCCCAACAGCCAGCACAGAAAGAAGGGAAGATGAACCGCGGGTCATCTTGCCATCATGCCAAGGGTCCTCCTGAGGGAAGTGACCCATGGCACTTTTGCAAGTAACATAGCCAGAGGACATTGCGTTAACTACAGAAGTTAACAAAGACAGGTTTTCTTCCCTTTTGTTTTTCCTCTCCTTGTCCTCTTCCATATCTTCTGGATGGACATCAAAGCTGCAAAGAGCACAAAGCTTTGCTGCAGTACCTTAGAATGGAGGACTGTGACAAAAGTTGCTCACCAGAAATTATGTAGATTGCCTCTTCTTAACTCCTCCTATGTTAGTCAGGTGGCTAACTTACTCCCACATGTCCCCACTCAAAATTGTTGTTCTTAAAAACAGGGAGAGTCAACTATGAGGTAGGACGTAGGGACAAAGAAAAGCATCAGACTGCATTTCAAGTCAGGGAGTGGAGAAATAGTGACGGGGTGAGTCTGATTACACTGAGATACTACTAGTTTTCTCCAGGCACAAATTTCCATATGAGTGGTTAGATCCACAATAATCAGCTTGTTAATGTAGCTAGAGCTGCTAAACATATTAGGAAGATCTTCTCATAACCCGTATTTTATCCCAGTCTCGGCAAAGGCCTAAACACAAGATGGCAAATCCTTAGACATAGGGAGGAAATGATCCTGTGTGGTTCCCAGGGACTATGGGATATCCCATGGAAATCATTATTGTTTGCTCTGTGCTTGTCCTCCACACACAGGGTGAGGCAGGATCTGCTGTCCAATAGGCTGGAGAGGTCTTCAAGTCAGCTACTCCTGCATATTGTCTGATACAATGTCCCAGCAATGGGAACAAGAACTGCAATGGGATGGGCTCCCACCTGATCTGTACAGGTGCTGAGAAGGTAACTACAGAGCTCAGCAATTCTGGTGGGATCCTGCACCTCCCACCTTGCTCCCGAGTTGGACCCTCTCTGTTTGGGCTGCCTCCGCCCTCAGTCCCATGGTCAACCCACAGAGACTCTTGTCTGCTCAAGCCCTGCCTCTACTGAAGAATTAATTTTATATTTTAGCAAGATTTCCTTTTCTGTTTGGCTCTAAGTACTTGTCACAGGCAGCAAAGAAGTAAACTTCTGCATTGGTCTGGGTGTGGAGAAGGCAGAAGACTAAAGCCACTGGGCATGCCACATTGCAATGTGTGTATGCACTACGATGGAAACCATTTGTCAGAGCACACCAGAGATAAGCAGGGCTGAAGATGATGTCGGGCATGGGTGCAGCTGGATGTTGATGCATGTGTGAAAGAGATCATTCTCCTTACTTGGAATGAAGTCTTTCTGCTGTCGCAGCGAAGACTGTGTTGGGAGAAACTATCAACTCCTCTCAGGGCAAAGAAGAGAAACCTTTCTGTATGATTCTGAGACTCTTCCCACCCCTCCAGCTACAGCTACAGCTACAGTTTTGCAATATCATAGAATCATAGAATATCTTGAGTTGGAAGGGACCCATAATGATCATCAAGTCCCAACTCCCTGCTCCTCACAGGACTACCTAAAACTAAACCATATGACTAAAAGCGTGTTTGGTTTGGTAAAGCTGCAGCCATTTCAGCAGACGGGAAAGCAGAGTTAACGGAGGAAATAAAAGGTTCCCCCCAATGAGCTGAGTTACTAGCTGTTACACAAGCTTTTGAAGCCAGAGCTAACACAGTCTATACTGATTCCTATGCTGTTTGGGCTGGAGCTACCCAATGGCTTGAGAATTGACAATGACACAACTGGTAGGTAGGGAAAAGAGAAGTTTAATAATTCCCTTCTGATGCAAGGACATTTCCCTCTTGCAGAGGCTGGTACCTAGAGGTACTTAATCATGCAGACAGGGAGGATTTCTTCTGTTCGTGAAAGGAATAACATACCAGAATGGAAACAGGAATTGCCTGCTTTTCCTTGAGAACCTGTCACATTTGTGACACTCCAGGAAAACATCTGTGAAGGATTCATTGGGTCTCTTGGATGTGGGGCTACAGCAAGAGAGACCACCCTGGCTCTCTTGAGGAAATCTGATGAGAGAGGACCTGGGGAAACCCTGAATCTGGCTCTTATTATGCCAAAAGAGGAGAGGCTGAGGTGGCCTGGTTCACCACCTTGAATCAAGAAGCAAGCATTATTCTTTAAGCAAATTTCAAACATTTAAGATGTGGCAGTGTAGGATGGCCAACCTGCTGTGTAGAGACTTCTTATGAGTATCCAAACATGTTCTGGAAGAGGTTGCTTGGACACAGATTTTCTTGAGAAGTGATGCAGGGCAAATGAGACCAATACTGCTGAACTTTGCAGCTTCTGTGTGAATGCTGTGAATCCAACAGGTTTGTCCAAATAGGAATAAGGGAGCAGCCCCTCTTGTCTGCAAACCTTCTGTGAAAGCAAAGATTCAGCTTTTGGGCAATGAAGGGCCAAACTTCTGTTAACTGCTTTGGCCCCAGTGGAGATGTACCTGTTTCCAGCTGGGGACAGCAGTAGTTTCTAATATCTTATAATGAACCTGAAAAATGTCAACAGGGAAGCAAAGGCCTGTCTCATAGCCTCTACACAAGAACTTTGTCCAGCCTGCCTTCCTCTAAGCCAGTTCAAATTATGTCTTTGTTTGTCACATGCAAAAGGCCTCACAGTGTCTCTCAGCCAGCTTAACCCTGTGGGCAGCTGATCCATGGGCACTGCACACATGGGGGCAGAAACCCTCTGAGGCAAATGTATCTGCTACAGGTGTAGTCATGCAGGACCTGACCATGAAACCTTGTGATTGCTGTGCATATTTCTGTGTGGGATAGGTGCAACTTTCTGGGCAGGAGAGTAAAATTTCTGCTGAGCAAGTGAGACTGCTTTGGGGTAACCTGGTGATGTGAAGCAGCAGCATTTTGCTGCTGCAGCTTTGAAAAGCTGTCTCCTGAGGGCCATGAGCTGTGGGAGAAGTTTTCTGCATCACAGGTCTTGTGTCACAAGCTTGCAGCTGTTCCCCATGCAGCACAACTGCCCAGCAGTCCCAGCGACCACCCGAGCTGCACCAGCAGCCTGCCATGACCGGCCCTTTACGCTTCCGTAGCACAGGCTTATGGCCCGGGGCTGGTTGGTACTTTCCCTGGTAGCTGAGCAGGGGTGGAGGGAACATACAGAAGTCCTTGTCTTTCTCCTCTGGCAGGAGGAGGATGTGTTTTCTCCATGAAGGGGGCCATTCCCACCCTGCAGATCCTGGTCAGCTGCCTCCGCCCCTGCCTCCCTTCCCCATCTCTCCCCAGCCACAGCTGCTGGTCTCACACGCCCTCTCCCAGCTCCCTTCACCTCCTCCTGTCTCCTGGCAGCCCCCCACATGTTTCTGCAAAGTACATCCCACTCAGGCCCTGCCATCTCCCCTGCCCCGTCTCAGCAAGCTGCACAAAAGCAAAGGCGTCCTGCAGCCCTGCAGGAGCAGCCCTGGCCGCCATGCTCCAGGCAGGGCTGTGAGGCAGCAGTCTCCGGCTCAGGAGGAAGGCAGGCCAGCCCTTTGTCCAAAGGCCCTTGCAAAGGGCCTTCCTGCTTTTTGTGATCCAAGAAACCTCTGCCTTGTGAACTACCTGCTGCTCTAGCTCTGGGCCCCTCACATAGCTCTGACAGTGCCCCCACTCCTGCCCTGTAGACCCTTTTCCTTTTCCAGCCAAGAAATATACCCCTCTTCCCCCCCAGAGGCTCCCAGTCCTTGTTGGAAGAGCTGGAAGGATCCAACCATTTCATTTTAGGTTGAAAATTAAATTTAGTTGTATCTCAGGTCATTTCTTTGAGCCTTATAATTGCCCACAACTGGAAATGGCTTTATCCAGTTTGGAGTCACTGAGCAACTGGCACCACAGAAGTCTGAAATAACTGATTTTCTGAGGTGGATGAAAAGGACCCTTGAATTGTAATTGGTCATCTGCAGAGGATTTCTTCTACATCTGCTTGGGGTGGAGAGAGGAAGAGGGGTTTTTTTTGTTTCCTGTTTTGTAAAATGGTGAACAGATTTGGACACTCTGGAAATATGTATTGATGGCTCAATGTAAACGGAGTTGAGAAGGCACAGGCTGTGGGTATTCCTTCTCCATAAACTCATTAACCCATACATTCCCTTGCATCCCACCAAGTCAGTATGCTGAAGAGAAGCAAAACCAGTTTCATGCATTGCTGCAAGGGAAAGTTGGATCGGGTACAAGAAACAAATTCTTTCCTGAGAGTGGTGTGGCACTGGAACACGTGGCCAGAAGGACTGTGGGAGCTCCATCCTTGAGACTGTCCAAACTCAAGAGGAAAAAGTACCTAAACAACTTCATGTAGCCTTGAAGATAGCCCTGCTGCTAGCTGGACTAAAGATCTCCAGATGTGCAATCCCACCTATAGTGCTCTATTATTCATCAACAGTACCAAATAGCAGGACAGTTTCATATTGCACTCTCACAGTACAGAAACTGTAGGTAAGAAAACACTATATGCAGCAACTGTCTTCCAAAGCAACTGCATTGCTTTGTCACTATGCTTCCCCATGCTCAGGATTCCCGGCCAAAGTCCACTCAGACCAGACCTTCATGGCTGCTTTGAGATATATGACTGAGTATCAGTTGGCTGCGTGATCAAGAGATACAGTTCTAGAGGAAAAAGAGTGCTTAGTTCACATACTCCTTTCACAGTAGTCTGATACTGCTGCTGTGTCTGGTACTGGTTCTTTGACTGGTCCTTGCTGGATACCACACAATAGCCTTTGGCAGCTGAGCTCAGAATCCAACTTGGTTTGCAAAACCAAGAGCTTCAAACATTTCCTCCTTATATGCTAGGACAGATCTTAGCTTATTCCTGTCTCTTTTCCTCTCCAGCTCCTTCACACCTGAGTTGCCCTTCCTGGAGAGAAGCCATCTCATTCTGAACCAGTCAATGTGGGACAACGTGAGCAGTGTGGAGGACCAGGGTGTGTAAAGATATGGCAGAGATGAAACCCTGAGGTGACAGAACGGTAGAAATGCTTCTGCTGTGTAGGAGACCCTTACAATGTGAGGCTTCAGGGTCTCACATCACACAGTTCATCACTCTCACCACAACAGCCTTCCCACCACTCATTCTCCCCAGCAGGTGTCCATTACCATCAGGTGAACGTAAATCACAGTGACACTGAGAGAGAGTGGCAGGTGACGTGCTGTGAGCAAGAGGTGGTGCTGAAGTACTGGACCTCATAATCAGATAAGACCTTTGCAGGAAACCAGGAGGTTGTCCAAAAGCATGTCAAGTGAAATGATTTATAATTAAGCAGCTAAGGTGTTGTGTGAGCACAAAAACAGAATGTGAAAAACCTTGCTCTGGTATGTGGACTGTCTGCATATAAAATAAGAAAGTGTTTGTATTTACTTGTAACCAGGTAGACATACAAAAGCTAAAGTCTTAGCTTTGGATTTGTCTTAGACAACATGTGAGGTAAACAATGGGTAACCAGCATGAACTGGACAACTGAAGGGGGGTTTTGGGGATCTGTTGGATGATAAGAACCTTGCAAGGCCCACAGTACCTGGGTTATTACTAATACCTTACACAAGATTGCTTAGGAAATGGTTTCAGAAACACCAAATTTGGGTATAGATGTAGCAAAACTGAGATCAATGGGGAAAGTGTAATTAGGTGTAGGCTCTTTACTTGGGAGGAGACTGGGTAGATGAAGATTGGTACTAAGGTGGCAAAAAGTTGGCTCAAAAAATGGAAAAAAAGGAGCATAAAGTATAAAATCAGTCAAAGAACACAGGAGGGCAGGTCTTCCTATGGCAGGAATATGGACATCTATAGCTTGTAGTGAACCTGCCCCGAGGATCCAAATCCAGCAGAACATTGGAGGGATTCCCCCTTTGACAACCCACTGGCCTCTCCATCAGGTCTGTATCTGAAAGACTAGATGTGGGAGGGTGGAGTAAGGTGGGACAGGATTCCATCCTAAAACTAAGTGATGTGGGATGATAGAGAAAAGGGCAGTAGAAGTGCAACTCAATACTAGTTGTGTGTATGAGGGATAAACTGTAGCTGCATAAGTGCAAGTAGCTGTGAGAAATCATAGAGCTGTAAATTGATAACAGACGTGTTAATTAATTTATTGGTCATTTAATTGGTTTATTAATTTCTTAGTAGTGTGTTGATTAATCGATAGTCTCTTGAATATAGTGTCTTGGACCAAGTATGTCTCAAGCTTGCAATATAAAGAGGAAGGTCAAATCCTGAGATAACACTGGCAGAAACTGGAAACAAACATGTTTGCAGCTATGAAAGTGTTAACTTTTCACCTGCTGATTGACATGTTTATGTTGGGCTCAGCATCTCATGAGTGCCTTTCTCCCAGTTTCTTTTATTCTGTAAAACCGTGGCCAGGCCTTTTTAGCCCTGTCTGTGTTTCTTTCAGCAGATCAGCAGCAATGCTACAGGATAATTTCCTGCCCGAGCAGAGAGTGCTTAAGAGGGGAAACTTCTTCCCACCATTCTCACCAGCTGGTTGCCCCCTCTAACACCATGTTTATTGTGTGGTGGTGGTACTGATTTTAGTGTTTCATGAAAGTGATTTGTGAGAAGAATGAGGATTATTTTTCTTCTCCATAAAAAAAACAAAAAAAAGAAAGAGACCCAGGTTTTGGGTTTGGTTTTTTTGATTATCCAAGACACAACACAGCACAGCAGATGCTTGTATCAGCATCAGGGATGGGGCAGCTAACCACAGAACAGAGGTGGGAATGAAATGCCAGGGTGGAAATGGGAAATTCTTAAACCAATATCACAACCAGAGTTCTAACAATGCCCCTGCAAGAAGTTACAAGTGCACCAGCAGTATACTGACCCTTGGCTCTCTCCTCCACTGTCTTCTTTGGTTGCAATGCAAACATTGGGACTTAAAGCTTTTGCTAGTCTAGTCCTTCTACTTTGTGGTGAACCTTTCAAGATAAGGAATGTATGCAAACATCCCATGCAGCACAAATCCCCAGTAATTCCCAGGCAGTGTGGCTGTGCCACTGTCATGATAACACCCATATTAGCTCATCCAATCCTGACTTTAGCTGGAGAACAATTGGCATTAAGAAGTTGCACAGCAAACATGGCCAGCCTGCCACAAGTGAGCTCACACGCCTACTGTACAAGGAGGATTTTACAGCCAACAGGAGGTTCCAAATCAACTCACTACTCAATTCAAGCTACCAAGAAAGGGACACAGCAGGGAAGCTCTGTTCAGGGATGCACAGTAAGAACTCTTTTGCACAGCAAAAACAGACCTAACGCAAAGGGGGTCAAACCAGACAGACCTCCTGCTGGGCACTGCTGCCCACCATTGTGTGGAGATCCTATTCCCTGGTCTGTGACTTGCTCAGAAGGTGTCAGTGGCTCAGGAGGGTGAGTTATCAGAGTGATGGTTACTTTCAGTAGCATACTGCAGCATGGTACAAATCATGATTCCTGGTGTAGCAACTCCAGTTCAGTAGGAAGCTCATCCAACCTAATACAAGCCCTTTCACAGGAGAGTGGTTCCTTTATGCCACTCTCTAACTTACAGCTCAGAAATAGCAGTTTCAGTTCAATTGTCCGTTATTTTTCATCTCCTTTACTTTTTCTGTTGCATTTAGACTGTGAGCATTTTGGGGCAGGAACTGCCTTCTGACTTCTGCTAAGGATATACCTAGTAACTGATTCTGTGGGGGCCTACACAGGCCTCTCAGAGCTATAGGAGTACATTGGAGAAAAGGAAAAAATGGTTAAACACCATGTATCATCAAAGCAAATCACTGCAGAATAAAGTTTTTGGTTGAGTGTTACTTCTCATTATCAGTGTATCTTGGAATAGCAAGTTTCACATACTCAATAATCTCCTCTTTCCTCTTTTCTTATAAACTTTTAAAAGCCAGAACAGATGTGTTTCCAGTGTCAGAACTCCTTTAAATGCCATTTCTCTTTTTTCTTTCCCAAAACAACTTTGTACGCTCTTCATCTGTGGTCTAGCAAGAAAAGGTAAAAGGAAACCAAATTAAAAAGAAAAAAAAAAGGAATAAAGGGGGAAACGGTATAAGACACAGCAGGAGTGCAAAGAAACATAAAAAGGTAGAGGAATAAATGTTGTAAGGGAACATAGAAGAATTTGAGGTGAGATAAAAGAGAGAAAAAGTGAGAAATAGTAGGGGGGGAAAGCCCTGCTTTGTATAAAAAAATATCAGACACCCTTGGACGAAGTTTTTATAGAAAAGTCCTTAGAAAAAAGACAGGGGCTGTCATGAAAAACACATACATTTCACTTTATTTCTTCACTTGGCTTGGCAAGGATCATCATTTATTAAAGACGGTCAAGTGTATCCTATAAAGAAGAATCATCTGTCAGAACAGGGAGAAGGAAGGTAAGCCAGCACGTGCCAGTGCTTTCCAAGGCAATAGGGAATTTTTTAAGAGGGTGAATACACTGTTACTGCTATCTGAGCAGGTGGGACAAAACCAGCAGGGCACACCACCACCTCCCCCACAACAAGATTCCCACTGGGAAATTTCTAAGAGACTTGTAGAGTAGGATTGAGGGAGTGGAGAGCACTGGCTGTGCTTTCCTCTGCAGAAAGAAGCAATATGCAGGAGAATGAGGTGTATTCCCAGGCTGTCCTTCCAATATGGCTCGTCTGATGGTTTTTCCAGCTGATGACAGCATCTCCAAGACTAGGCATCACAGGGTTTCTTGAGGAAAACCAGAAGCTAGCTTAGGTTTGAACCACGACAGAGTTTTTTTGGTGCAGTCAGATCATGTCTTCAATGTACGTATCCTCAGAAGTGAATGTCACTTGTGGCTTCTTCCCTATCCTCAGACCCGAGTTCCTTTCCAAAGGAAAAGTTAATGTGCCAAGGAGTAGTGAGCATCCAGGTCTTGTTCTGACAGGCAGCTGGGATGTGGCCGGGTTGCCCACCTGAAAACAGGGACTACAGATGCCGTCATGAAATATGCTAATCTGATAAACTTTTTGTCCTTTCCACCCAACTTCCTAGTTCAATATGTGGGGATTGTCCTTCTGAAGCTTTCTGAAGTGCTATACCTGACTGTATATCTTCATCTCTCCCTCTTGCTATGACATCTGCTGCCCCCTGAACCAAGACAGACATAATGCCTGTTTCTCACATGCTGGAGAAAGGTACCTCTCTCAGATAAATCCTTATCGAAGAGGAATACATTAAGAGGAAGACTTTTGCATTATTCTACCTCTGTGCAAACACCTACTGTGTCCATCCCTACCTAAACCCTGACTGCTGCTATTGGGGTGGACTAGTCAAGGGCATTGGCTTCACTCAGAGACATGGCTGAAACTCTTGCTCAAAGTTTTACCACTTATCCTTCAAGAGTGGCTGCACAAAGCAGGGACAGGGACCAATTCTTCTGTCTACCTTCATTTGCCATATTGTACAACTAATGTAGAAGAATGGGTTTGTAGTTGTGTATACCTGTGTGTGTGTGTGTGTGTGTGTGTGTGTGTGTGTTTGCAGGGAGATGGGATCAGGAACTTCCCTTCAGTACTTCTGCAGGCAAACCCAGTATCATCTCCCAAGATCCCTCTTTTGTCAGGACATCTCAAGAAAAACTTTGTGTTCCAAATTTGGGGCATGGAGACTGTTTCTAGCAAGTTACATTTTCTTCCAAACTGGTCTTCTGGTGTGAGTTCTGCTCTGTCCCATACCACCTCCCAGCAGCCAGAACTGTGGCTACCTCTAAAACCTCCTGTAAAAGCTTGGTCACTCTGTGTGTCTTATCTGCCCCATTTTCTTCCTCAAACCCTGCTGCTGTGGTTTCCAGAACTGAGTTGTGGGAAATTGAAAGAAGAAGTCCATTGCAATGTTTTTGTTTGCTATCTTGTTGGACAGGATGTCATGGTTTAACCTCAGTCAGAACTGAGTACCACACAGCCGCTCGCTCACTCTTCCCGTCCCGTCCCGTCCCGTCCCCCCCGGTGGGATGGGGGAGAGAATTGGAAGAGCACAAGTGAGAAAAACTCATGGGTTGAGATAAAAACAGTTTAATAATTGAAATAAAATAATAATAGCAATAATAATAATAATGTAATAATGATAATAATAATAATACACAAAGCAAGTGATGCACAGTACAATTGCTCACCACCCACCCACCGATGCCCAGCCAGTCCCCGAGCAGCGGCCCCCCCCGGCCAGCTTTCCCCAGTTTAGGTACTGAGCATGACATCACATGGTATGGAATGTTTCTTTGGCCGGTTTGGCTGTGCCCCCTCCCAGCTTCTTGCGCACCTGCAGCCTTCTCAGTCAGTAGAGCATGGGAAGCTGAAAAGTCCTTGGCTAGTGTAAGCACTGCTTAGCAACAACTAAAACATCGGTGTGTTATCAATGTTGTTCTCATCCTAAACCCAAAACACAGCATTGTACCAGCTACTAGGAAGAAAATTAACTCTATCCCTGCCGAAACCAGGACACAGGACAACAAAGTTTTCTCCATTGTGAAAAGATCCTGGCAGCTCTAGAAAATAGGAGACAAAGACCTTGCAACAGCCAAGCTTTTGGTCCAATGGCTAAAACAGAAACCTGGCAAATACATTGCTTCAGGTGGAAATGACAAAAAATTGTGCTCAGATTTTTGATGAATTAAAAAAAAAAATCACCCAGAACTGATTTTTCACAGTGTATTTTTAGTCCTAAACTGGAAACCTACAGCTCTTCAGGGAGTATGGATATCATTGATGAAAGGGGAGGAATATACAGACAGAGGTTTGGGGAATTTGGGGGAAGCAGAGCGCTTGCTCAAGACTTCTGTGTGTCTGATTTGCAGTGATGCCTCTGATAGAGGTCTTCTACACTTTTCTCACGTTAGAAATCCCTCCTGGGGAGACTCTGGCTTTTATCCTTTATGTGATATTTTATTGCTTTCTCTCCCCTTCATTGCCACGCTTAATCCTGCCACATGTCTCAGCAGGATCTCCAAAATCCATTTCCTTTCTGCTACATCCTGGGCAAACAGTTGTTGGCATTGACTACTACACAGCCTGCTCTGTTGCTTCCCTCACATGTCATTCTCCAATAGGGTTCACAGCCTTTCTCACATGTTCGGAGATGTTCTGCAGATGAGCACTAGGTTGTTTCTGTTCCTGGCCAGTCCAGCACTCTCACAGTAATATTGTCACCTGCAGGTGCCAAACACACTGAAAAGTTAAATCCGCCATGCAGAGAGGCTGGGTTGGCGAGGGGCTGGGACTTGTCACTCAGAAGACAGCCTCATGCAAAGAGCAGAATTAACATTTATTGATACGTATTTTAACTTATCAACACAGAATATGCTGAAGGAAGAAGGAAACATTAAAGATAAGCCATGAATAATTGTTCCCTTCAGGAGTGGGCCAAGCACACTCCACTGAATGCTCTTCTTTCAAATTCTGCTCCAGCGATTTGTAGGACCGGTATCCTTTCATGAAACAGAGAGAGGGCCTTTTCTGCACCACTGAGACATCAACTCGACAAGGAGTCAAAGAAAGTACTGGAGGACGAGGGCACCCATCTATGAAGGAGGAGAGTGAAACAGGGCACAGTATGTCCTTGACACCAGCCTGAGAGAGTTCATCCAGGACTGATCTTCATCTTGGAAAGAGATGCAGGGGCACAGGCTGGAAACTGAGATCCTTCAAAGCTGGGATTCTGTGGCAGGTTTGCTCATCCTACATTGCAAGATAAAGCATTTGTGTGGGTTCACACCAGCTTTTCATCAGTCCTTTCATGAGTTGCCCTTTCTCAAGGATACTCCTTCAGGTCCTTCATCCAAAGTGCAATTTCCTTCCTCAGATAAATTTGATTGCCAGTTCACAAATTCGATAGCAACTTGTGAAGCAAAGGATGTTATTCCAGTTACTGAAAGTGTTGGCGTCTGTGTTTCCCTTGACATGAATTGCAGCACATTTTTCTGCAAAGAGTAAATTGGGTTCCCCGGGTTTCCAGAACCTGTAAAATAAAGTTCCTCCATTGGGAATGCACTGGTATGCATGACAGTGGGAGGAAAGTCACCTCAGACAGTTGTGGAAGAGAAAGGAGAAGATTTCTGTAACAGAGATCAGGAGCTCTGGCAAGGCAAAGAATAGTCATGATTTTGACTAGAAAACTAGCCAAGTTTTCTGACTTATAGTGCAGTTCGGGCCAGAGACCCCTCTCTGACATATATCTGCCTTACACAGTGTATTGGTCACTTGGACTGAGGGATGTGAATTATAGGACCTTCCTCACTCCCCCCAGGATACTCACGTGGCTGCCTTCTTATATGGAGTCTGATCCACCCACTGCCATTGCCCATTTTCGTAAGCAGTTAAGCCTATGTAGTATTTTGTTTCATAGGCTTTAGTAAATACTCCTTTCACCAAGTTGAAGAGGAACTCCTGGAAAAAGTACAATGTCCATGAGGTGCAGGACTAAGCAGAGGGAGGAGGCAGGAGTCCCTGTGGGGTGGGGCTGGTGGCAGAGGGATGCAGAAAGGACATCCCCCCTCCCCTGCAGGAGCAAGGAGGGCCTCTGAGTGCCCTCCAGGGCCTGGCACTGTGTCTCTGGCTGCTGTGCCCCTCTCTCAGCCCTGCACGTACCTGCTCTGCTTTGCTGTTGATCACCACCAGGTGGGAGCCCATCCCAGTGCAGTTCTGCACACTCTCAGCCCAGGGCATCTTGTCATCTGACACGTAATAACAGCTCTTTTGGAAGTGTTTCCAGCCCTTTGGGCAGCACGTCCAGCTTTCCTCTGTGGGGGAAAAAAAATCCCCCTTTTGAACAAGATGTGCTGTCCTTCATCTTAGTGAGCTCAGTGTAGGGTGCCAGTGTTAGGGGACGCGTTTGAACCACACTTTTAATCTGGAGAGAGGTAAATGCTCTCTTCCAAGCTCCACAAGTAAAGCTGTCAACAGCCTGACAGGCTCCTGTCACAAGGCTCCTGTCACAAGGCCCCTGCCTGAAGTGCCTTTCCCTTTCTGTTCTGCCATGTCCATGCAACCCCTGTTTGGTGAGAGACAGAGTTTCTGCCTTACCCTTCCTGAGGAAGCGAGATGGGAAGTAGTTGTCTTGTGATCCTTTGGGAACACTTCCATCAGAGAAGTGTTGTCCAAGTGTTTAGCTCTCAACTCATGCAGACTGACAGACATGTACAGTAAACTGCTCTGACAGCCTTGCTGCCACCACAGGCAGTTCCTTACACTAGCCAGGTTTTCCTGGAGATCTGCCTTATAGCCAGAAAGTCACATGACGGATTAAAAAAACACGGTTATATTATCTCAAATCATGAGGCTACATGCTTTGGGGCTATATATCTGTATCTATGAGCTCTATATATTATACTCTGAATATATCTCTGTATAGAATACATCAGGCTGAAAAGTTCATCCAATAAAGTCCACAAATACACCCTTGTATATGCTACCTTAGATGCTTGCTCTGAATCTCAGACCTCACAGGGACTGTCTTCTTAGGTTTCCCAGTCAGGAGCTCTTTAGGGGGTTGCATGCGGTGACAATGCCCTGGTCAAGCCAATGTTCCAGCCCACCCACAGCAAGCAAGCACATCATATTCATACTACAAGGTGGACCCAGATAGCCCTGTGCCCTTCAAGAGCTGTCTTGATGGCACAGAATCTCACAACCCATTCTTGGCACCAAATGGAGGGAGTAGAGTCCAGTGACTGGAACAGCTAGCAAAACTTTTGTTAACCTACCTGTGCTCTTATATATTAGATCCACTCAAGGTGCACCATTATGTACCTTTGTAGAAAGAGAGACCATGGCACTAGAGAACATGAGAAAATATGCAAAATCAAGTCCAAGCAGTCCAAGGAGCTTGGAGCTCTCTGTCTCTGTGCTGCCCACCCTGATCTTTCACTGAACTGCTGGAGCATGGCCTGTAGCCATCAGGTACTCTGCAAAACTTTTCCATCCATTCCCAATTCCCCAACAAAAGCTGAAGTTTTCCCACATGACTAAGAAATGCTGGACAATTTCTTCTGAATTCTTAAGTGTGTTGGTTGGGAGAGTCTGTCTGCTGTTCAATGGACATGCTTGTGCCTTGTGGAGCTAGGCAGGCTTTTTTTAAGGAAACACCAAATTAAGCATGTGTAGAACATAGCTTGTCTGGCCTTCCATAAATGTCCACCATAAGAATAGGTAGACCATGCCTATTTTATACTGCAAACACCTTTTTATCATGGACTGTAAAGGGAGTCTGAACAGCTAGCTCAGATGTACTCAACATGTAGGGGTTAACCTTTGTGCAAACTGCAACCTGTTTCTGAATGCAGTGCACAAGTGAAAACAGATCTCTGAACTGAGTTTGGGAATTTGCACTGCAGGAATTGCCATTGCCATCACTTCATCTGTGATTGCAGCCTAGCTCTCCAGCTACTCTAAACTGCATAACAACATGCTCCTTCCACTCCTACCTCTGTCCCTCGCACTGACCATGATGCTTGTGTGAACAGGCAGTGAGCCAGCAGCACAGGGAATGGAGCTGGATTGAGCCAGCCCTTGCAAAAGGATGAAGCACTTTCAGCTAGATTAATGAACTGGACTAGCAGTTGAGGGGTTGTGTGAGGGCCAGCGAGAGGGGAAGAGTAGGAAGGGTGGTCAAAGGTAGGTCTGGAACAACACACCCTCTTCCCCTGGCCCAGAACATGTTTTCATAGCATCCTAAGTAAAATTGTGCAATACAGCATTTTCTTTCCTCAATTCTCCAGCTTCCTTGCTTAAAACAATCCAGCTCTGGCTGACAATCACATTCCCAACCTCAAAGGCTGACTGACACCAGAGTAAATATTGCTGAAGTCCTTAGTGTTGCTTATGAGGCTCTTAGCATCACTCACTTTTGCCTGCAGATACACTGGGGACGCAGCACCACCCTGTAGCGTTCTGGAGCAGAGTCTTGTACTGGCCATAGCTTCCGTGAAGGAAAACAACTGGGAGGAGAGGAAAGAGAAGGAAAGTGCTAGTGTCATCCTTTCCTCCTCATTCATGAGCAACCTGTCCTATCCTCCACCTTCTGGCTTAGAGCCCCCCAGAGACTCTGTTACGTTAACAAGCTCTGAAATCTGTACTGAACAAGGAGATGAGAAACAGCAGGCTGTTTCTCCCACTACTGGTCACTCCTTCCTTTAAACAGACATTAGACGGATGAGCTCCTCTCACCTCTGCTGGCTGAGAGACTCATTTTCCCAGCTGACAAAACCAGCTTAGACATCCTTTGAGGATGGGGTCAGGAAAGGGTCAAAGAAGTCATGGGATAAGCTTAATAAAGGTGGAATATAAATATACAATCCCTCTTAATCTTCCTGGGCATTGCAGCTTTAGAGCACCATTTTTACCCTTATCAAGAAGGGGTAGAACTGTTGAGTGTTGAGGCCTCCCCCCAAGGGAGTTAAGAAGAAGCACAAAAGAGTCATCACAGAGCAATATGATACTCCAGGACAGTACAAGCAAAGGATTTCCCTTTTGGTTAGTCTGGGCAGTGTGGGTAGGATGCAGCTGGAGCATTTTGATGGATTCACCCCCTCCCTGCTAAAATATGGGCAGCCTGGTACCAGTATTTCCAAGGAGATCACACTGGCTCCTTGGCTGCAACATTGTCACAGGGACCTCTGAGAGAGAGACCAGGTCAGGAGAACCAACATCCAACAGCCAGCCTTTGGGGAACCTACTCAGATGCCCTCTGACACTAACGAGACTTCTCAGCTCTTGGTGGGAGGGGAGAAACTGACTGGTTTCATCCAGGACTGGCTTTATTCAGGCAGGTGGGAAAGTGAGAGGAGCAGTGGGAAGGCCCTGCCAGGGAACGAACCTTAACTGTGGAAGGGACCCTACTCCCTGACTAAGAGGGCAGAGGCGGGAGAGGGGCAGCAGAACAGGCTGTTTTGGTGAAGGGCATTTGCCTGCTGGCAGGGAGACTAGGATATTGTTTTTCCATCTGACAAAAGGCAGTCAACTGCTCCCTTCATCCCAGGGGAATTAAGAGATCCTGGAACCCACCAAGGCAGATGGTTACAAAGGCAGTTTTGATGGCAAGGACAGAAACAAGAAAGACCCAGGGGTTCAGCCAGGAGCAGCTTCTCTCTTCTGCTGGAGCTGAAAAACACAAGGCAAGAGTGGGAATCCCCCAGTCCAGAGTTGGGGCCAGGATAACCCAGGTGGCTCTGTACCCCAACAACCTGCTGGTACCCTTGTTCCAAGGACTGGGGAGCCCCACAGGTGCTGTAACCAGGTCCTGCTGCCCATCATTAGCAGTGGGTCAGACCCACAGAGTTGGGCAATACGGGGGCTGCCCTGAAGCTGCTTTTTTATTTCACTTTTTATCACAAGCCCTGCCTGTACTCTTCGCAAACTGCACTCCTCCTTTCTTTGTCCTGTCACACCTTCTTTCTCCTCAACACATCTTCCTTGTTGCCCTCCATTACCCCTGTCTTTCACTGAATGCACTTTCGATACCTCCCTCCTCTTCATCTCTCTTTAGAGCTTCCTTCTCTCAGCTACCTTTATTTTGGCTCTATCCCCCCAAACCCCTTTTATGCAATAGCATATAGTCACTCAAAGGAGTGACTGTCCAGCTCAGTCTTTGCAGAGGCAGACACACAGAAGAGACTGTTTCCACTGGGAGAACAAGCACTTTGAAGCTCTTGGGAGACCCCTTGCTTGGTTCTCCTTAGAGACACCAGAGATGGGAGCAGTGACTTGTGCTTAGCTTGATGCAGATAGGATAGCACTCTTCAGTCCCATCGTTTACAGAAAAACCACTGAAGAGGATGGCAGACCACAGTCTGCCTGGACTTTCATTCCCCCTGGCTCTGGGAAAAAGGTCATTCTCCCAGGCCGGGCACTCCCCAGTTCCCTCGTCTGTTGCTTTGCTCTTGTCCTAAGCCCCTTCTCCTGGTATGAGGCCAGCCATTGTACCATGCCCATTATCTGTGTTTTCCCCCACCTCCTCCTTCTTCTACAGGAGGACAGAAAAGAAGGCTTTGTGGTTACCTGCAGTTCCAGGACTGACTCTCCCTCGGTGATTCATTATCTCTACCACAGCATCACTGTTCTCCACCAAGAGTCCAGATTACTAATATGGCCACGAATACAGCCTTCCTCCTGCACAGAAGACTGCACTAGGGCATCTCCCACACTGGTGAGGAGCCTTCGCAGTCTCTAATCTGGTGTGCAGAAAAAGCCGTATCCTGGGTGTTCCCCACAGCACATGGAGATGGGGGAATTTTCATGATTTCTCTGCCAGGACATTTCACAAGATGCTCATTGCAACACAGAAACTCACAGAGGCAAATGAAAACAGATGAAGAGTAGCATCATTCCAGCTCAAACAACTTCCTTTTGCACATATTCAAGCAGTTTCACAGGACATACTACCGGCCTTACCTCTTTGTTGTTTGTTCTTCCCTGGTGAGTATGTGTGTGAAAATGCCTATGCTGTTGGTATTTGTTAACAAAGGGCTAAACCCACTCACAACGTCCTGCTAAAGGGCCTAAAAAAAAGGGCAGGAAAGCATATCTGTGGCACGGTCTGGGCAAGTCCCCATGTGAAGCCCGAGCCCAGTAACCCAGAGTACAACAAAGAACTTGCCAACACTGTTTTTAACTAATTGCTCATAAAAAGAGGATGGAGCTTTGAGTGGAGGGCTTGCATATGACCTGTTATTGTGGAGCTGAAGGTCAGAAGGGATCACTAGACAGTGCCAGAATCCCTGTGCCTTACAGATCATGAAGTTTTACTTGGTCACAATTACAAAAGGCACAGTCATACGTGGTGGTTCTAGCACTGCTCAAGGCGACTTGATTCAAAACCCTGCAGGATAAAGTGTCCCTAAGGATACCACTAAGGATAAAGAATTCCTACTGGATCTCATTGTACTCTGAATGGACTGGGGTGGGTATGCAGCCTTTGCTCTTCCATGTTCCATCACCTAGTTTCTTCCCTGTGAAGAGGCATGCATGGATGCACTGAGGAAGGCATGGGATAGCTAATGCAATAGCACAAGCATATCAGTTGAAGTCTCAAAAGAGCAGGGCACAAAACTGGTTACAAATGAGGACAAGCCTAAATTGTACGTAGAAAATATCCTCTGAGTGTGTTTTTTCGTGCACAACAGGCTGCAGGCAGGGTCGAACCATCCAACAGCTCTGTTGCATTGGAAAGATGGTCCATACATGTCCTTGCTGGTATTGTCGTAGAAGGGATGAGCTACTAGAAGGCACTAGTTACTGGATTCACAGCTCAGTGAGAGATTCTCAAGTGACATTTTAAAAAGTTCCCAGCCATCATGCTGGAGAACAGAACTGAATTGCACCACAGATGCCCAAAAATGAGAATATGTTGTATTTGTTATTGCTCTAAAATATACCTGCTTTTGTGCATATGGGTGGGAAGCTGACTTCGGCTGATCAGTATGGAGAATGCAGAGGGTGCAAAACTGTCAGAAGGAAAATGTACTCAGTTCATGTGGTTTAAACCTAATCAGAATCAAAAAGCAGTTTACCGATTTATTCATGACATGTAATTAACTGACAAACCACTACCTGTATATTCAGGATCAGTATCAGCAGATATCTACTAATCCAACAGATAAAGCAAAATACCAGACACAAAATATTAAGACACTTACAAATTTCTAAATGTCTTTGCATAACTAATTCCCAAAAGCTCTAACCCCACATACACACACATTCACATGATTACTTGTGCAACCTCCCACCCCTGCCACAGGAAGTGCACACTGCAAGAACACATCCCCTTTTCTGGGAGCAGGGGTTCCCCTATTCTCACACACTTCGAGCTGGAGATGTAGGGTTCATGTGTATCCACCCCACTTCCTACAGTCTGCCAACCCACAGGCCAGTGAGAAAGCACAACATCACATATGCACACTGCAGTTGTGGGTCTGTACATGTTGTGCCCCTTACTGCCAGGAATGCAGGCTACCCACGGCATCCAACAGGGAGGATGCTCTGTTACAGACAGAGGTTGCAAAGTTGCAGGGCAACTGTCAAACCAGATTTTGACTGCCGCTTCCTTCCCACTTCTCTCTCCTCTCTCTGTTAAAAATGTTCTTGCTTATTCTAAACTTTTTTTTCAGACTGATTCTTCTCTTTCTCAAAAGACTTTCACTAATTCCCTGGTTACTATTAAGCCAGTTGAAGGTCATGTTCTTCTTTAACAATAGTGGGTTTGGGACAAATGTCCTCTCAGATAGTTTCAGGTATTCAATTCACAAAGCTTTTTACATTCACATTCCTGTTTTATCAGTTGTTGCTATCCAGGCCATTTGACCAAGATGAAGGTCTGTGCAAGCACCCTCAGGTGAAGCACTTCGGTGCATGCACAGGGTCTAAAGCAGAGAGACAGCAAACGATTTTCTTTTCAGCATCACAAACCAAGCTACTGTTCCCAGCAAATCAACTGACCTCACAACATTCAGGTGACTAACAGCTCTGTCCCACTCTGGGATAAAGAGTCTCAAAGTGCTGATGGTAGCCAAACTCTGCACTGGCCTGCACAGAAACTCCTTAGTAGTCCTGGTGCCAGGCAGCTGGGACCAGTGATGGGAGAGGTTACCTCCTCAGTGGAAGGCTCTGGAACCATTGCAAATATCTTATATTTCCAAAATGGCAGGAACTTATTTCTCTTTCCTGCTCCATAAACACCAGCAGCATGCTTGGGGAGAGCATGTATCAATGACCTCAGTCTTCCTGTACATTTTTCCACAGTTCTGTAAGTAAAGATTCTCAGCTCTTTTCTACCTGCTCCAGTCATGAAGAGCTTCACAAGTGACCCTTGGTTATTTCACTTCACAAATACATGTGTCAGATCAGTGTGCTGGGAAACAGAGTGGCACCTGGCAGTGCAGAATTGCTAGGGCTCCTGCCCCTGAAGACAGTGGTACTTGGTTACAAGAAGTGCACTCCTAGAAGAGGCACTGGAGAACCTTGAATCTACTTTCACAGACCCTTGCAGTATAGACAAGAGTCAACAAGCATGTCATGGATACAGACGAGGTCAATGGGACATGAACTAAGGAAAATATTGCAGTTACAGGGTATCTTGCAGTACTCAAGGTTGCAGGAGAAGACATGGAATGCAACTTCCCTCAGAGATACTCAGGATCTGAGAAGCTGAAAGCCAGAAGCTGGAAGATAAAACTTCATCAGCTTTTCTGCAAAATTATACCACAAAAGAAATTAGTTGCAGTTCCTATTTAAGAGGTGGAAACACAGCGAACCACATGTTGGGAGCACTGAAGGTGCCTGGTTCTAGAAGCAACCAGCCACCTGAAGCAGGATGGAGAATACATGAAAGGGTTCCAAGCACCAACAAAGAACAGCAAGTGTGCTCATGTTCAGAAATGAACTCATTGGATCTAGTTAACTCATTCTCAGGGCATGATGGCAGTTTCTCCATCAACTTGAATCCCCTGGGGAGTCCTGTTTTCCAGTTTTCTTGAATTCAGAATGATTTGAAGAGAAAGACTTATCTGTAACAGTCAAATAAAGGCAAGTAGTCTAGAAGGGAATACTGACAATGTGAAAGGCAGAAAACACAGAAGTGCTACCAGCTGTGACAATACAGGAAGAGAGACTTAATCCCACAGGAAGTTCTTCCCAACGTGCCTGTTTGCTTTGCACTTTCAAGGACCGAAGACCAGCTCCACAGTCCTGAGCCCCAGCAGTATGTATGAGAGTGCAGCTAACAGAGGCAGCCAGCAGGCTTAGCAGTTTGAGCAGCAGTTTCTGAGCTTTGTTTTCAGCAGCAAAGTACAAGCAATCCAGGAGGTTTCTGGAGTGCCTTGATTATAACTTCCTGGCACAGGTTATGGAGGACCTGATGAGGAGATGTGCTTTACTGGCTCTCACACTTGCAAATGAGGAAGGACTGGTTTGGGATGTAAAGGTTGGGGGTGGGCTTGGCTGTGGTGACTATGAGATGTTCAGGATCTTGTGAGGAGGGAGCAGGGCAAAACCCAGGATCACAACCAGAGACTTCAGGAGAGCAGACACTGGACAATTTGAGGATCTGCTTGGAAGACTCCCATGGGAACACTCCCGCAGGAAGACTCCCGCTTACCTGATTTGCTTCTGTATCGATCACTACGATCTGGGAGCCCAACCCTGTGCTGGTGTCCTTGCTTTCGTTCCAGGACATCTGTTCAGCCAAGATGTAGTAGCAACTTTTTTGAAAGCATCTCCAGCCCATCGTGCAGCACATCCAGCCTTGCACTGAGTAATGATAGCAGGCCACAGAGTGAATCATAGAATCATAGAATCATAGAATCATTGAGGTTGGAAAAGACCTCTAAGATCATCGAGTCCAACCGTCAACCCAACACCACCATGCCCACTAAACCATGTCCCTAAGTGCCGCATCTACATGTCTTTTAAATACCTCCAGGGATGGGGACTCCACCACTTCCCTGGGCAGCCTGTTCCAATGTTTCACCACTCTTTCAGTAAAGAAATTTTTCCTCACGTCCAATCTAAACCTCCCCTGGCGCAACTTGAGGCCATTTCCTCTCATCCTATCGCTAGTTACTTGGGAGAAGAGACCGACACCCACCTCGCTACAACCTCCTTTCAGGTAGTTGTAGAGAGCGATGAGATCTCCCCTCAGCCTCCTCTTCTCCAGGCTAAACAACCCCAGTTCCCTCAGCCGCTCCTCATAAGACTTGTTCTCCAGACCCCTCACCAGCCTCGTTGCCCTTCTCTGGACACGCTCCAGCACCTCGACGTCTTTCTTGTAGTGAGGGGCCCAAAACTGAACACAGTATTCAAGGTGCGGCCTCGCCAGTGCCAAGTACAGGGGCACGATCACTTCCCTACTCCTGCTGGCCACACTATTTCTGATACAGGCCAGGATGCCATTGGCCTTCTTGGCCGCCTGGGCACACTGCCGGCTCATGTTCAGCCGGCTGTCAACCAGGACCCCCAGGTCCTTTTCCGACAGGCAGCTTTCCAGCCACTCTTCCCCAAGCCCGTAGCGCTGCATGGGGTTGTTGTGCTACCAAGAGGACAGAGAGGGGACTATGGCTTGTTGTCTGAGAGTCACCAAAGTCATGAGAACAATGCTGGATTGTTCTCTGCAGGTTGTTACCCCAGCAGCTGACCATACCACTAACCATGTGTCCAAATAAGCTACAGGAAAAGGCCAATCTCATTGCAAAGCCAGTGTCTTTGACAGGCTCCAGTAATTGAGGAAAGTTTCCTATGTCTTGAAACAGCAAATGGAGCATCTTTTGGAGCATCTTTCGTATGAGGAGAGGCTGAGAGAGTTAGAACTGTTCAGCCTGGAGAATAGAAGGTTGGTGCTCACCAACTGCCTGACCATATCACTTCCACTCATATATTCCCACCCCACAGAGTGAAGATACAGACTCCAGTATTCACACCCATTCCAAAAAAATCGTCTGTTCTTGTCAGGTCACTGCTGGTCCCTCAGTTTTACTCGGGATGAGGTTTTCTCCACCAGACAGTTGATGCTGCAGCTTCAGAAATTTGAAGATAATGGCTCTCATTCATGTGGTAGATTGTACCAGCTCTGGTGTACTTCTGCCTTCCGGTGGATTACAACATGCGTTTGTGTTTTCATCAGTGCTTTCTGTCTGTGTTGACCTGTGTGGCTGCTTATATGTACATATTCTTTTTCTTCTATATGTATATGTACATATTGTACATACACGCTCAGTCTCACTACCGTCTGGAGCTGGGGACGTGGAGCTGCAGCAGCCTGCAGCCACGACCCCCTGCCATTCACAGAACTGCTTCCATCGATTGGCTTAGGAAGGCAAATCTCCTGGTCACCTTGTCTCTAGTACAAATTCTCCCCTCTTTTTGGGACACAGAGAGAGGATTCTCCTCATACTTGGTCAACCATGTGCAGGTCAGACTCCTGGCACAAGCTCCTGTTACTCTCCCGGGCAAGACTTTCAGCAATGGAAACAAATAGTCATCATATCCCTAGAGCTGGTTTCCTGTGCCCAGTCCCCTCCAGAGCTTTGGCTGTGTGCAATGGGACTGTAGCCAGGTTGTCTCTGGGGGGTTTACTCTCACTGGGTGGCTGCAACTTCTGCTGCAGTAGTTGCCTAAGGCTCTATCCTGGCACAGGAACACGTTTCGATTCTGCTTATACAAACCACCTGCAGCTTAGAGAGGGAAAGAGGAAGAGGGAGAAAGACACACACACAGAGCACAGAGCCTTTTTCGTTGGCCTAATGCTGTATTTTCTCTTGTATAGGAAATCAATATTTATTCAGCAAAACCAATGCAAGAAGAGGACATTCTCTACGTGCCCCAAGAAAAAGCAGACACCTCTGCTCAGGGAGACAGAGGAAATCACAGCTCTGAACATCTGTCTTCCATTCCTGTGTCTTCTTCCTGGAGAACTCAACCTCTTTTCAGCCAGTGGCTGCCAGACCCACTCAGAAGGAATAGGACACAAGAGCCCAGGACCAGCTTTGATGACTGAGAGCATTCATGTGTTCCCTGAACTAATAGGTGCACTGAGGATGCTGGACACAGGGTAATATCACTTCCACTCACATCGTCCCACCCAGCAGAGTGAAGATGCAGGATCCAGGGCCCCCCATTCCTCCCAACACAACCCTGAGCTGTTCCCAGCTCACTGCTCATCCCTCAATTTTACTCAGGATGAGGGTCGCTCCATCACGCAGTTACTGCTGCAGCTTCACAAATTCGATTATGGCTCTCACAGCGGGCATCATTCCAGTTGTGTATTTCTGTAGTACTATGGATTACAACGCACATCTCAACAGCCACATTACTTGGTTCCCCTGTCCGCCAGAACCTGAGATAGAGACAGACTGTTACTCCCAGCGTACCCCATAGAGCACTGCTGGAGGAGGCCACAGCAGGACGCAAGGCTTGGCGGGGAGAGAGAAAAATTCCAGATGCTGATTCACGGACAGAAGCAGAACCCTTCCTCCCGCTTTGCTATCCCACTGGCACCAGTCTTATGTGGAAAGCTGCCTTCTTCCTACAGCCAGCACAACAGGGACCTGCTCAGTCCTGGTGGGGGGAGCTGCTCACCACCACTCACCCCACGCACTTCACACCCAGCAGAGGCATGTGGCTGCCTCCAGGGCAAGTTTGTCCTCCAGAAGGAGGCGCAGCAAGGACAGCCCTGGTGACCTCTCCCTGTGCCCCATCTCTCCCACAGCATCACAGCACTGGCCTGTGCATATACGTGCACATATGCATGGTGAGGGCAGTATGGAGGTCAGGCAAGGCTGGTCATCTCCGAAGGGTTCTTCCTGCTGGCGAGATGCAGCTGCTTCTGTGCCTGCAGCACTGATGGCCACGTCACAGGTAGTTAACTAACAACCACTAACCAGCATGGATGGGGACGTGTCAACCTGGTGTCCTACCCAGCCCTCTCTCCTGCTCCATCATTGTCCTCTCACAGGGATTTGTCTCACCTCTCTCTCATGCACCAACAGACACCCTCACATCTCTCCTACTCTCTTGCACTGCCAGGAGCCACGCTAAGCACTCTCCATCCGGCGATACTCACGCTGCCGTCTCATTATACGGAGTCTGGTCCACCCACCGCCAGTGGCCCACCACCTGTGCACGCAGACCGATGTAGTAATTCGTTCCTATTCGAGATTGTCGTAGCTCGTTAGTGAGGAAAGCCTGGAAATCAGGGAGAGTGCAATGTCCATGAGGTGCAGGACTAAGCAGAGGGAGGAGGCAGGAGTCCCTGTGGGGTGGGGCTGGTGGCAGAGGGATGCAGAAAGGACATCCCCCCTCCCCTGCAGGAGCAAGGAGGGCCTCTGAGTGCCCTCCAGGGCCTGGCACTGTGTCTCTGGCTGCTGTGCCCCTCTCTCAGCCCTGCACGTACCTGCTCTGCTTTGCTGTTGATCACCACCAGGCGGGATTCCATCCTAGTGCAGTTCTGCACACTCTCAGCCCAGGGCATCTTGTCATCTGACACGTAATAGCAGCTCTTTTGGAAGCGTTTCCAGCCCTTCGGGCAGCACATCCAGTCTTGCCCTGCGTGGGGAGACACCACAGAGATGAACGCTAATAACGAGAGAGATAGTGACTGCAAGGATCCCAGTTCTGCAGGGACAAAGCTCCTGTTCTCCTTAGATCACTTTTCCTGACAGAAAGGGCTTGAATAAACAAGGATAGTACAGATAGTTCTTCCAATTGCTTTGGAGTATGACCAGTGAGCTTTGTGCACACAAATCCATGGTAGTCCTTGTAACATGACCTCAGGTCTTGACCTGACAAAGACAAAGTTAGTTTGGTGATCTGGTTTGACTTCTCCTTGCACAGTCTCCTTTAGGCCTTCAGCCCCAGGGAACAGGGAATAGTGCTGCTTTCCCTGACTACAGCTGCACTTCTGTTATTGCTCCACGGTTAACCTTCCCTGTGCGGCTGTATGCTGCCCCTTTTGTTTTGTCAGTGTTCACAGCCACCCTGCCCTCCAGGACATCATTCACATGGCCCTCTCCTCCCCCTAAGCTCTTAGCAGGAAATCCTTTTTCTCCCCACCTCTCTCCTCTGGAGTCCGCCTCTCCAGACTCTGCTCCCACTGCTCCTTGCTGTCAGAGCAGACCCCACCATTCATTGCCCAATTCATCCCAAAGACCTCCTGCACCCCTGCCAGCACTACTGACCTTTGCCTCGCGGCACTGCCGAGACGCACCGCCACTCCGTGAATCTCTGCCGCAGGGCTGTGGGCTGGTCACCACTGTGGGAGCAGGGAGCGACTGGAAAGGCAGAGGAAAGGCGGCAGGATTACTCCTTCCTCCCGGCTCCTCACACACCATCTCTGGGCTTCACTCTTGTTTCCCCACTTCCCCACCAAGCACTGTCTCAGCATCGCCTCTCCTCGGGCTGTCTCCTTCCTTTTCACAAGCGGTAACTGCCATCCTCTCGGCAAAGGGAACCGGCATTTCTGCCCCCGGCATCCCACAGCTGCCCGAAAGGACTCCTCTGCCCACTGACTGACAAGATCTAGCCAGGATGACCTGGCCAGCAAAGCTAGAGAAGCCTGCGACCCACCCGAGCAGTGCCTGGTGGCTGTAGCCAGCCTGTGGTTTGTCAGCAGAGTCTGTCCCAGCACCGAGCAGCTGACATCAGGCCCCCTCGGGTGCTGTGGAGCAGAAGGCGGGCTGTTAGTGGATCCCTGGTCCAAGGCTCTGAGAAAACTGGCCCAAACTGGCTGCCTTCCCGGGCAGAAAGAGACAATCTTTCAGGTCAGAGAGCAGAAGGACCACTGGAAGGACATCACACTGAGGCCATGCCAGACAGGGTGGGATTGATTCCACCCCACCACAGGCATTTACCATGTAGATACCTACAGCCAAGCTGCCTGTCTAAATCTCTTTACAATCAGCAAATAAAAAGCAGCACTTCAGTGGCACAGCTTATCTCTTCCTAAGACAGACATCAACAGTAGTTTGGATGAGTAACACATCAGACGGGTCCAGTTCATCAGCAACAAAGACAGCCCAGGTGAAGGTAATCACATACAGCTAGAGCTGCTGAAACCAGGGTGGAAGGTAAACTCCTAGGACTTACTAGCCAGTTTATGGGGAATAACACAGTGTTGGTGACAAGTGTCAGCAGGCCACACCCACAACCCGAAGGACTTACCGCTAACTCAAACGCTCAGGGATATTGACTGGAAGCTCATCAGGGTGTGCGAAGTAATACAGATGTCTATTTTTATCAACCGTTTCATTCAGGAGTATTGTTACTAGTGCGGAGGGCAGAGTAATCATAGCGGCCTCTGTGACTGATTTCCTACAAAGAAGTGAGTTCCTACAATGGAAGAAGGCTCAGAGGAGATGGGCAAGGGCCATGCGTGGCTGACCACACCTGTTGCAAAGAAAGGTGACCTTATCTCAACACAAGGGGGACCAGACGGTGGCCTTTGTTCTAGTTCAGTTGAGTGAATCAACCAGTTGTATCATCAGGTGAGTGAATTGACCAGCTGTGTGACTGTTCATCCCTCTAAAGGTCAAAAAGAGGGCAACGTCTTCCTAAGTCAGGCAGAACAGCATGGGGTGAGTGCATACGTGGCTCAGCCCAAAATAGTGTGAAAAACGGAATGACTAACAAAGACGTGTCTGAAGAAGGCAATGGCTCTGAGCTGGCTTTAACCCACATATTCCTTCTGGGTCCTTGGGGACACCCAGTGTCTTGATGTTGAGCATACTGCAGAGGCTGGTAATGAGAATCACATTTGTATTGTGATTCAACTGTGCATTGCAATTGCTACCCTCTGCTAAGTGCAATTTGTACTTGTGTTTTTATTTAAATGCATTGCTGTATCACTGTGCTAAATCAAATTCCTATGTAACATCAATTACCTTGGATAAGCAAATTTGCCATTAAAGATTAAACCTTCCATGTGTGGAATATCTAAAAGAACCTGGCCAGACAGTATTAGACTCTTAACAGCCTACCCTAAACCTCCCTAAGCATTTAACAGAGTATCATGAAAAGTTACACATTTGGGAAGAAAGCAATACAAACTTCTGGGACTTGGGAACTAGTGACAGCAAAAGGAAGGGCAGCAATTTAGCCTGACAATATGCCTTCTTCCAGAATCCATCATCTTTATTGACAATTTGTGCAAACATGCCATGAATGATCTTTAGCAGAAAATGAGAATGAAACAAAGATCACAACCTCCACAAACTGCATGTGCAAGAATCACTTTTAATGAATTATTCTAGTAGAATGCAGTTAACACTAAAAAGGTGTGAGAGTTTGCACTGTGCAGTTAATCCTGGAGATGCCAGGACTAACTGTGAAAAGCTGTTTTTTCCATTAGGACATAGAGTGTGTCAAAGCACCTTAGAGCGCTCAAGTGCAGGTCCAGCTGCCTGTATAGACACTTGTGCTCCCATCTCCAGGCTTTTTCCCCTCTGCTGAATGTAATTAAGTTCTTTTTGTGTGCTATGCAGGTAGAGAATTGTTCCACAGATCCAAAGAGGCCATGCAAGATGGGGATGTACAATCTGGAAACACTGAAAAGGCCTCAGAGTAAACAGTGGAAGATTTGGGGGATGTATGCAGACATGTACAAAGTCAGGGCAGAAAAGCCTGAGACCTTACAGAAAGCCCAAGCAACCCTGAAATTCTGAAGATGGCCATGCTTCAAGTAGGGCATTAGACTAAAGACCTCCAGAAGTCCCTTCCCACCTAACTCTTTCCATCATTCTAAGAAAGAGGATGCGTACAACAGAACGAGCTGGCATAACGCTGTGGTAGTCCTAGCTCCCGCATACCAGTTGGGCAAAACATCTGGTTTAGCTGGCCTGCAAGAGAGAAGTTTGTGTCATGTTGCAACCGTACCCTTAAATCCCCAATGTTTAAGTAATCAGAAAAGATTTTGCTCCTAAACATACCTATATTCAACATTCAGGTTTTCCGAGCCCAAATGTTGGCGCTTGCATCCTTTCTCATGACAAAACAGTTCCTGAGTAAAAGCTCCCTCCTGATTGGAAGATGTTCCTCTCTGGGCTCTGATTTCTCTGCTTTTCTCCCAGCACTTCCCCCGACCTCTCTCCTGTAACCAGCCTGCACATACTCACCAAGGAGAGCAATAATGACGGCAATGCACACCAAGAGGAGCAGCAGTGAGATCAGCCACGGGAGCCAAGGCGGGTATTTCTGGGGATGATGCTCATGCTTCTTTGTCTCAGGAGGTACTAAAAGTGAAGGAACACACCAAACACAACACCACAGTCAACTATGCTTCAGTCAGCCTGCATACCAAGGATGTGCAACTCAAGCGAGAGAGGCTCAAAAAAAATGCGGTTTCATTTCTGATGTGGAAGTTACACAGTTTGGGAGAGGGGCAGATTGGGACAGAGCAGGGGACCTCTGTGGTTTCTGAAGAAGGTCAGGTTCAGCAACACTGTTCACAGCCCCAGCCCTGTTGGTGAGCTAGCAATGCTAATTGCTGGTGTTTGGGCGTGAGGCCTTCACATGGCCTCAAAATCTGGAGTGAAACCATGTCTTTCTAGATTGAGCCGAGAGCTGCCAAATACAACATTGCTCTATCTGATACCTGAGACATTCACATGAAGATTTCATGTTGCCTTCTCCCCACAAAACTTTTTACGCCTGCTTCAGTTCCTTCTTAGCTTTTTGGACTTTCTGTGTAGAAGAAGGATGGTGCAAGCTGAATGAGGACAGGAGACAAAAAATGTGCAGAGCGATGATGGCACAGAATCACTGGAAGAGAAAAAAAATTTTTTTTCCCTTCCATCTCTGCTTTCCAAGCCAGGGTTCAGAGATTTGCTGTAGTAAAACTAGGCTGTGCTAGGCTGGATGCCTGGGGAGAACAGAGGGCTGTGTCCAGCAGCCTGAGTAAAGTATCCCACTCAGATTCAGACTTGCCAGGGCCTGACTTTTGTCTAGAGGGATACTGCCAGTACTGAGGAGCAGTCAGAAGAATGCTGGGAAGAATGCAGGGAAGGAGAAGCAAACACTTGTTAGGAGACAGGTTGTGGCAGGTACACAAGCCACGGCAAACAGGATGATAAAGAGACAGCAGCACTCGCTGCAGGACAGGAGTAAAGAAGTTTTGAGAGAGACTGATATTAATGATAAGCTTTAGAGAGACCTCATTCATTGTTCAGCATGAAACTCCCAAGTCTGCCAGCAGCCACGTGTGCCTGCCAGTCATGCCTAGTAAGCAAGACTTCCAGGAACCTGTTGTTTGGGGAAGCCCTCTGACTACTTCCCAAAAGCCTGGGGGAGGCTGTTACAGCAGGGCAAAAAGCATCATCTTTCATTATCAGAAGAGAAAACATTCATAGACAGACAAGATCCAGATTTCCCTGGCCAAATCATGTGTTTCTAGCCAGAGCTTTTGTCTCTAGTGAAAACAAGGACCTGGATCATGATCTGGAGTCCAACCACCTATTTCAGACAATAGATGTGACCAGTCCAAATGATTTTTTGATGTGCTGCATGTCCACAGATTGACTGTTCAACCTGTGCCCAGCCAGATCTGTGCATCCCACACTCACACCCAGGTGGCACAGAGAGCACTGCCAGTATGCATGTACCTCACCAACACAACTGAAGTGCAGTAGATTTTGTGCATACTCAACGGGTTAATCTCCCTGCAAAATGCTTCCTACAGTTAGTCTGCATGCTTGCAACATGTCCAGCATGATCACAACACAACAGACCTGATGAGCATATGATGGTTATTCGGCACATAAATCCAACATTTCCTAGGCACATGCAACAAGTGCTGTGCAGCACAGATGCCTAGGTTTCTACCTGGGAAATCCTGGTTGGAAATGCAGGAACCCTAACTGGACTGTGGTGTGAAACCCACCCCGGTAGTCTCTGCCACCTCCTGCCACAGATTATGTGTTGTTTGATTAGCTGCTGCCTTCTCCTCTCTATCTTCCAATGACTGCCAATTTTGTTATCTTTAGAGCCCAACTAGAAGAGGCTACAGAATGGGAAAACCCAGGTGAGCTTGGCCATTACCAACATGGAGTCTGCATGGCCAGAGTAACCACTTAGAAGGACAACAGAGCAGCAAGACTCCCTCAATCTTTCAATAATTTTCAATCAAAACTCTCGTCCTATGAGCATACCACGAGGCTGTGAGAGACATTAGCACTGTGTGCAATGGTACTACTGGACACTGCTCTGAATTCAAAGTATAAGCTAAGCGTGTGATCACTTGGACAGGTGCACTCAAAGACAGACCCTGAGCACACACCCAAACCTATAGCATGAGCCTGCCATCGGCAGCTCAAGCAAACATGGCTGGATCAGGTGTCTTTGGAATAGGTCATTGGGAACACAATGGGGAACTTCCACCACCCCCACCTCACCATGATAGAAATGCTAGCTGTAACCAGAACCAGCTCATCTTGGTACACCAAAAACAGTGAGCTTTAAAGTCAGTCAGGAGTATGTACATTCTTTATTTCCATGACTCATGCCTCAGAGCAGGCAAGGAATAACCTGGAGCTGATGCCTGCTCTGTTTGGGATTGTAAAACTGAGGTAAAGCGGTAAATAGGCAAGTTAATATCCTAAGCAGCAATAATAATTCATTTATTTATTCATTCATTCATTTACGCACACGTACTTTCACCCCTCTGCAACCTGCTGTTGTGTAGGATCGTGTATCAAAGGGTGGAAGCAAGGAGCCATACATGGAACATCTCCATGTGTTCCTACTTGTGGCATAATAACTACAGAACACATACTGATCAGAACATGTCTTAAATTTGCACAAAGCCTAGTAAAGGCACCATTTTACAACCGTGACTTTTAATAGCAATAAAAAATTGTTCGTTTGGTGTGTTAATTATTTTTCAGGAGTGGTAGACATCAATCACAGAATTGGATCTTCCTCCAGATCTTAGATAGTTCTTCCTCTGTGTATTTTATGGTGTTTTGTTCAAGCCCATTCTTCCTTTTAACATTTGGGACTCTCTTCTCCAAGGACCATTTCTCAATCAACCAAGGACAATGGGGCTATAAGTTTCTGCAGCCAGTGCCACCTCTCACGAAGCTGCAGAGGGCAACTGACTGCTGTACTGTAAGGAGGCATGTTGGTTCTCTACTCCTGCTCTTTCCACAAGCAGGAATGTGCAGCCTCACTCTCTCAGAGGCAAGAGCAGTAGCAGCCAGGGCTTAGGCTTATTTACTGCCATTTGCTGCCCTGGGAGCCCCTCCACCTTTGTGACAGATCAGATTGTTTGTAATAAACCATAGTCTCTATTGTTGGTACTCAGTATATGTCAAAAAATGACTCATCCAAGACTAGATAACATACAGAGAGGCAGCTGCCGCCTGCCTTGTACCAGGGCTAAGCATTCATCCTGGACCCTCTACCATTCACCATTGTTGGTGTTGCAACCAGGGGACTAAGGGACCCCAAATATGTTGACTTGAAACCTACTGTTTGTGCCCCCCGTAGTCGTTTGCTCATGTTGCAACTCCAACCACCTAAAGATTGCCACCTCTCCTCTTGTAGACATTCCTTGACCCTCTTCAAAACTCCTCCAGTCTCCTGCTCATGTACTGGTAGACAACTGCTTTTTCTCACCAATTTGTCAAGACCAGGTAGGAACCAGAGTCACAGAAAGAAAAGTCTCCATTCCCTGTTCTTCAGTCCTCCTCCCTCCAGGTCCCCTTCCCCTGAATAACCCACCCATTCCTTACCTTCAACCACTGCAGCTGGTGATGCATTCTTGAACTTCACCTCAGCGTAGGTGATTTCTGATGCCATTTAATCACAGGGTGACCACTGATCCCTGTCCTTAGTTTTGCTATGTAAAAGGTGGGCCTTTTTGGTCCCTGGTTCCAGAGGGAGACACCAATAAGTTACTGAGCTTTTCCTATCTGCTCGTTCACCCTATGTCTGCCCAAGAAGGCTGTGCTGAACACTGGAAGCACTGGCGATAACCCGAGAATTCCTGGGAGCTCAGAAATGCTCTGAACAGATCTTCAGTTTCTTAGCCCAGGAAATCAGCTCCGGCACTATGGAAACTTTTGAGAGAGAGAAGAAAAATGAGAACCTAACAACTGAAAAGGAAGTTGCACTCCTCCTTCCGCATATCAGATTCTCAGCTGGTAGGCTTCCTTTTTAAGATCTCTTGTTTTTTTCTTTTTTCACACTTTTTTTACTCTCTCTCTCCTTCTCTTATCTTCATGCCTTTCTTCGTCTGTTAGTAATTCTGCCATTGCTCTTAGGTTTGCAGCTATCATGGGTCTTAGCCCAGTTCAACCTGCAGCACAGCCCAATACAAAATGCATTTTGCCCTCACTTGTCTCTTATGGTTAAACTGCATTTGCTACATCAAATATTGCATGCTATGTCTCATCCTGAGAAGTCAGCCCCAGTTGGCAGCTAGCACTAGAACAAATCTCAAACGAGGAACTGTTCCTGTAGAAGTGAGACTGGGGAGTTGCAGCCTTAGGCAAAGGAATAAAAATAATCAGAAGTTTGATATATCCAAGGAGAAACAGAGAAGGATGAGGCCAGGGTTGGGGAGGAGAACAAGTAAAGTGGAATAAAAAAAAAGATGTTGATGGTTTGAGAGGTTATTGGGAAGAGCACACACAGAGACCTCTCTATCACAACCTGATTTACAGCCTGTGGAAGTTCAGAGCAGTGCTTGCTTCAAGGAGTCAGGCTCCATTTCTGAGGCTGAAAAGGGCTGGTTTATATTTTTTGCTCCAACACTGTCATTTATCTCCCTTTTCTGCTTTCTGGTAAAGGCCTCTGTTATTACCTTGGGGAAAATGTCAGACTACTGTTTAGTCTGATTTCAAGCTGGGGCAGATGTTGAAAGGAGACAATTAAGGGAAATGGCTGCTGAGATACGTGCTGAGTCAGAAAGACTTCTGAGAAGAAATGCCAATGAGTCAGGATACCCTGGAGAAAAAGGGTGAGAAGGGTTCAGTCAGCAGATAGGACTCAGGAATCACAGCACGGTTTGGGTTGGAAGATCATCTAGTCCAACCCCCCTGCTGTGGGCAGGGACATCTTTCACTAGATCAGGTTGCTCAAAGCCCTGTCCAATCTGGCCTTGAACACTTCCAGTGATGGGGCATCCATAACTTCTCTGGGCAACCTGCTCCAGTATCTCACCGCCCTCATCATAAAGAGTTTCTTCCTTATATCTAATCTAGATCTAGCTTCTTTCAATTTAAAACCTTTGCCCCTTGTCCTGTCACTACAGGTGCTGGTAAAAAGTCTCTCTCCATCTTTCTTATAAGCCCCCTCTAAATATTGAAAAGCCATAATAAGGTCCCCAAAACAACCAGAAGGAAGGAGGAGGAAGCTTTGCTTGGTTAGTTTGGCCAGCTGGAATTTCCTCAAGGCAGACCAGAATGACACGCTAGCAGGACATCCAGGGAGCTAGTACAGAGGGTACACACAGCAGAGCTGGAGGCGAGATGGGACAGCACAAGGAAGAACACACATTGGACAACAGAGGAGAACAGTGTGGCAGAAGGTAAAGGGCAAAGGAGGGATGTGGTGGACATTTGAACACAGATTATGGAGAACTGCCCCTAAACAGAATGGGGCATATGTAGCTGGATTTCTTTATCAAGGAGCCTCCTTATGTCTTGTGTGCACTGAGCTGGTTTCACTTCTCCTTTTTGTATTGTGTGCAAAGAGGGTGATTTTTATACAAGAAGAAGAGCAGCTGCAGGACAGAAGCCTGGTCCTTGAAAAGATGCATGCTGCCTGCTTTTCTTTCCAACATCCTTCCAGCACTCCTTGTCTTCAGGCTCGGCCCTTTCACTGGAATTAAGACTCCCTAAGTGTTTGCTGAAACCTAGTTATGCCCTCAAATTTCATGCTGAGATTTCAGTCAGAGTAACCCTCTGCATGCTTCCCCCTGCCCCCAGCCAACAAAGCCACAACAGACTCACAGTCTCATGGGGAAAAGTCTTACTGCCCAGTAGGATTTCAAACTTTCCACCGTGAAGAAATGGGAAATACAATCAGCAGACAGAGAAGGAAGTCATAGTATAGCTTCATGCACTTTTTGCCATTGAAACACAATCTCCAAACGCAGCTGAGGCATTTCAAATGCAAATTCAGGATCCAGCTGCTGATTTTATTAGAACACACTAGATTGCACTCAAACATCAGGAGACAGCTCAATTCTTCCTTCTCAGCCAGAGTTGTTGCTTGCTGTCAAAATTCAGCCTTGAAACATACTTCCATACGATACAATGCTGGACTCTTGTGCAACAAGATATTCCCGAGGATAAAATTTGTGCTTTGAATTTCATATGCACTTGATGGCACATAAATGGGTGGAAGATAGGGAGACTCGAGTCCAGCAGTTAGTTGTGGGGCTGAAAATAGAAAAAATAAAACCTTGCTTATAAAAACCCCAAAACTCGCACTTTGTTTCCTTGCATTCCCACTGCTGTTCTTCGGTTCATCCCTTCCCCCTCCACCTGTGTTCTGCCCACCCCATGCAGTACACACTCATCCTCCCACAATACCTGTGTTTCCCCACAGACATCTTTCATCTCAACCCCACTCAGCACGGCCAGGTACCTCCCACGCTCCTAACGCCCACGTACCTCGCAAGCCCCAGCTCCTTCCTAGGACTCATATGTTTGCTCACCACAACAGTCCTGGTTTCCCTCCTTACTCATGCTCCAGCTGCTGCCTTTAGCTGTGCAGGCACCATTTGGCTAGCTGACCCAAACAGAAGGCAGCAGAGGCATGCTCTTTCTCCCCTACCTGTCAATGAAGTTTGAGTAAGGTAGTATCTGCAAGCCTTTCATCTCACAGCCAGTTTCACCCAATTTAGCAAGCAGGTCCATGTAACACCAGAGGAGACAGCACCATTGCATGTGCCTTACTTCTGATGAAAATCAAGCTGAACCAGTTGAGTTAAAATTGAATTCATAAGCAAAGAGAAGGACTTGAATCCTAAAGTTGTGACCCCACACATTCAAAAAAAATCCCCTTTTGAAGTCGAGCACAACTGAGGTGGAAGCTGCAGGGAAATGAGACACTTGTTACAAGCCAGTCAGAATGGAGCGGGGCAGCTGAGGGAATTCAGTCATCACAGGTGGCATGGAGGTTACACAGGGACATCACATTGGCAGCCCAAAGCCAATACCTAGCACCTCTTTAGAAGATTTGACAAAAGGAAGCTGACGTGGCTAAAATATTGAGCCAAAGGGATTATCAGTATGTATTCTTCAACAAACTGACCTTGCATTCAAATGAGAAAAATTGAAATGATCATGACCTCAATTAAATGTAAAACCACAACAAAGCGAAGGTAAAAAAAGAGCCTGAAAAACAACTAGCAGAAGCCATCAGAACTACTACTAAATCCTTTCCTATAGATACTGAAAGCAGAAACCTTTTCACAAGCTTTGAGGACAACTGAAAGGCAAGGTATAGAAGAAGCAGTCAGAGAGAACAAGGACATTGAAACAAAGCTAAATTATTTGTGACAGCGGAAGAAACTGGAGAAATTCTCTCAGAAGAACCCTGTTTTGTGGGGACCTGTCCAAAATAAAAGTGATTGGGCAAAAGGTATGGAGTTAGCAGATCTGGACAAGATAGTTCCAGGTGTTCCCAAGAGACTCGGGGTGAAACAGTTGCTAATAGCAGTGGGTGGCCTGTTGCCTTAAACTGCCTTTTGATCACCGAATCACAGGATGGCTAGGAATATAGCAAAGAGGGAGGAGGGGAGAAGTCTAGGTAGATTTAGGAAGCTAAACGTTTGACATCTGTAGTGGCCAAGTTAATAGAAATTACAACAAAAGAATAAAATTAATGGACAAGTGTGTAAGTATGACGTACTTTGGGAAGAGTCAATATAACTCTTGTAAGGAAATCCTGCCTCTTGTAGTTCTTAGGAGGGGTCAATAATCATATGCATGAGAATAATCCAGCTACCTGTGAAGTTCCTCAGCAAACACTTCTAAGGAAAGTGGGCAGCCATGGGATAAGAAGGCAGATCTTTTCATGGTAAGCAGACAGGAAAGGTGGGTAGGAATTAATGGTCAGTTCCCTCAGTGGACAGAAAGCACCTACAGAACTCTACCATGTCTGTAATAGGACCCTAGCTGCCTGCTGATAGAACAGTCCTGCCATCACCTGCTCTTATGGCACCCCTAGCTAGCGCAGTCCTCCAGGTCACTCAGATAAAGACAGCCTAAACCCAATCCTGGCTTTTTGTCCCTGCGCCTGGGTGAGGAGAGCATCAGAAATGAATGCACGCCACCCTCTTGGTCTTCCCTCTCCACATCACCTTGCTCCTCTCCTAGGGATTAAGACAGAATTGGCCGTAGAGGTAATAAAGGGAGAGCAGAGCCCTCGCAGCCAAGGGAAGAGCACAAAAAGGCACTGAAGCATGGGGAATGGGGCCCCAAGGCCTGGTACTGAGTGGTTAGTAAGGGATGGCAGATATCTAATCAAAGGGATTCAGGCAGCAACAGCTCCTTGAGAGCTCTTGAGGGATTTGGCGGGTTAGAGGGGATCTAGCAATAAGTGATCCCACTGTGTACCCTGCCGCAAGGAACTGGCTAGGGAAGGGAGGGGCAGGATGCTGCAGTTCTCACTGCAGGAGCTGAGTTCCCCCAGCTCTAGGGGACAGTGTGAGAGCACTGCAGCCTGCTGGGACCTGAGAGAAAAGCATCCTACGCCCTTCTCACGCATGGCTGACAACACTGGCCAGAGCTGCAGGGAGAAGAAACCTCTTCTGGAAGGCAGTCACCCCTGCTGATGACAGAAGGTGAACCAGGGTGCCATACAGATACACTAGGAGACCTAGGAAGAAATGTGTTATATGGAGCTGTGAAAGCTCAGAGAAAAGGACATTTGAGCATCCAGGGGTGAAGGGGAAACAGAGAAGAACTGAACAGAGAGTGAGAAAGGGAGACGAGAGCAAAGAGTGGGAAGGATGAAACAGGAGGTAGCACTGCAAAGTCACACTAATTTCTAGCAGGTGGCAGCACATCACCTCAGGCAGGCCTGACTCAGCAGCAACACTTTGTGTCCCAAACAAAACCACCTAGAGTGGCACTCTAGCATTTTGACAGAGCCCAGCAGCTCCCCAAAATGCTATGGTTACAGTACCATGCAGAACATGGTGGAAGGAAAGAAAAGTAGGAGAGATGAGAAAGAGATGTTCCTCCCCAAAAGGGTTTGTGCATTCCTCCCCCACCCATATCTCTGCCAAGTTTTAGGAAGAGCTGCGAGTTTCAAGCAGAAAGCACCATGTCTCAAAGCTATCTGAGCTGAGGGAGCTCAAACTCAGTTAGCTTCAGAAAGGGAAAGTTGTGTGCTCACCTGTGATGACAGGCTCCCAAAATCCCTCAGGTATAAGGGAAGGAGTAAGAGAAGGAAGAACAGTATCCAGGGAACCTTCAAACAGACAAGAAGCCCCAACCCACCTCTTTACATGTACCATTAGCCCGGGATTGTTTCTTTAGAAGAGAATTAACAAATTATCCAACCAAAGCCAAGAGAGGACGCATTCAGGTGCGTTATCTCACAGCTTTGTTTTATGCCATTACTGGGAACATCACACCTTCACCCACTTCCTCTTTTGGGTCTGAGCCACAAGTCTCAAGGCCAGAAATTGTTGGGGGTCAGATCCAGATACTGCAGCTGCTTGCTACAGCTGCACATCTGACTCCAAACATGGGCCAGATCCAAGCCCTGGTCAGACCCAGTGGCCTATTTCAGAGGCAGGGCTGTGAAGTTTAGCTTCTTAGAGTGGGCACATGGAATTTGCATGAACAAGCTGTGGCCACGTAACACCTCCCCACAGAAGCAATCCTTCATGCTTCATTGTCAGTTCTGTCCAAGGATCGCACAGATCTCAACAGCCTTGAACTCAGTTTGGCTACACCTCTGCCCAGTGAGGTGAATGCACCTCATCTCCCTTTTTTGAAGGGGGAGCAGGGGAAGTGGAAAGAAAAGCACAAAAATGGAAAACAACCAGAGTCACCAAGCAAGCATGGAGGCTATCAGGTAAGGTCACCCAGACCCATGCTGTAACCTTAGGGCCACTCTTACTTGATCTCAAGCTGCTTCCCTCCACATCTTCACATCCTCTCCACGCATATGCAGTAAAGTCTTCTCAGAGGTTTTGGGGAGAGCTGCACTGGTTAGGCTGTCCCACCAGATGGCACTGGAACAGCAGCACAAACCTCCCAGGCCCTGCAGTGCTTGCCTCAGCGCTGGCATGGCTCCCTCATGCTGCCCCTAGCCTCAAGGGTAGATTTAACAGGAAGATTGTAAATAGCCTGTGCTGACCCTTACCCCACGCCCTATAGCCAAGAAGGCCCTGCACACCATTTGGAGCCTCTGCGCCCATTTGCGTGGTACGCTCTCGCTGACCGGCTGCGGGGCAAGAGACACCGCCTGCCTCCAGAGCAGCACAGCTGTCCTACACGTCCAGTCAGGATGGGACAAGCCAAAAGCCATCTGGCTTTTGTGGAATTAAACCCAGGGAGTACAGTCACCTTGGCTAGACAGCCCCTGGCACCTCGTCACTGAAATACACTGGGGAAGTTTTAATGCCAGGCAGTGAGGGCTCTAGCTTTGGGGTTCAACTGCACGCAGGAGCCTCCTCACAACATAGATGTCAACACAGTCAGATGGGGAAGGACACTTTTTGTTCCTCTCCAGGTGCCCGCATCAGCCACTTTTACCACGCTAGAGCATTGAAGTCAGCGTTGGCACAGTAAAGCGAAGGGCAGGCAAATGGTGCTCCCAGGTGCCAGCCTCCAGCACAGAGCCGGCGTTGACTCAGAGGGCGAAGGGCCCCTGCTGCTGACTCCCTGCCTGCCCCGGAGCTGCCATCTGGGACTGACACAGAGGGCAAAGTGCTCCTGGCTGACTCACGATGGCCTGCAGCACCTTGGCCCGCATCTCTTAGACTCTGCCTCCAGTTCACATTTGCATATTTAGCATTTTAAGACTGGGCAGGCACTGCACGCCACGCTGGTCCTTGCACAGCCTCTGCTCTTCCTGAGCTGAATGAGCACCATCAGACCTCAGCGTTCCCCACCACCTACCAAACCCCCATGTCAGACATCTCACCAGACACTGCTGGCCCACCGCAGGACCCATCTCACCACAGCCAAGCACAAAAGTTGTGCTAGGAAATAGTTCAGGCTGGAGGTATCTCATTCAACCCTTGCTCAAAGCAGGGCTACTTCTGAAGCTAGACCAGACTACTCAGGGCAGGTTCTCCACTTACAGAAATCCTATTTCTGTATAGAATATATTGCCTAAGCACTTTCCCTGTTCTTCTACCCAAAAAGTATCCAGCAGTCATTTCCAAGCATGCTTTGTACAGGTACCCATGGCATTGACTTCAGCTTTAGGTACTAGTGACAGCAGCCCCTAACTCTGGCCCAGACATGCAGCCTATGCTGCCATATCTACAGCCCCTTAGCACATACTCTCCAAAGAAAATGCTCTCCTACCCCTCTCCTCTTGGCACTGCTGCTCACTGGAATCCAGTTCCTTGTCCCTACCAGCTAACCAAAGCAACAGTTTGTGTAGCACTACAGATGTAGCATCTCCACACATCTTTGAACAGTTTGCTTAACACCCTAAGCTCATGGACAAGTGCTTAGACTTCACTTCAATAAAGACCAGGAGGAATTCAGTTCCTATGGGCCAAATTTCAAAGACAACACACATCATACATACACACATATATGTGCTGGCAGACCACAAGACTGGGACATCTCGATTCCAAGCCCTACACTACACTGTGCTTGAGGGCACTGAAGCACAGAGGGCATTAGGATAGCAGAACATGTCTGCATTTGGAAGCACCAATTCCATTACTGCCAAACTGTCAAGAGGGAAGAAGAGGGGAAAAGAAAAAGGAAAAGCAAAAGGAAAAAAAGGAAAAGGATCTTTAAACCATGCTTCTGTAAACTTGACCAGGGGTCAGTTTTAAATCATTCAGGAAAGCATTTGAATGACAAGTTCTGATACTGGTGGACATGAAGGCGGAGCTGCTATTGGACTGAGGGAAGCGTTCAATAAAAGCCAATGGAAACTCTGCTGTCACCCAAAGCTGTTGTGGTCTGTTTTAAACCAGACCCACCGAAGTCCTTGTTCTGTCACCTTATGGTTGCCTACCTCCTTCTCCTTTGTGCCTCCTGTATGCCAAAGTCAAGACACCCTTTCCTTTCCCCTCCATCTCAGATGCTCCTGGGGACACCTCCAGATGCTGCAGTTCTGCTTTATGGCTTGTTCCATACCCAGGTCCAGCCCTTGCCTACATCCCACCCCCAGGCACAGGTCTCCCCTGCCCAGGGGAGGTCACTGCAGGCAGCCAACCCAGGAGTCAGCTTGCTCTTGCTGACAGATGACAGCTGCCATTTCTTTTCAGAGAGCACTTCACCAGTGCTAGCCAGGTCCCAGGTGATGTTTGCCTGCATCCTCCCCTCCCGACTGCTGGTGGGCCAGCCGGACCCTGGAGATGGTGGCTGAGCCCAGGGATTGCCAGAAGCCCCGCAACAAGGGGATTCAGCAGCAGGTGGCAGCACATGGTCACGGGTGAGACTGAACTTGGAGGTCCTGGTCGCAGGTGTCACCAACCCAGCCAGGCTTGCAGACCAGGCTAGGAGGGCAGGGGAGCGCCACACCTCTTTACATCCCTGAAGCACAAGACTCAACACAAAGGCTGCAAGTTACAGGCAGCTCCCTCCTTCAGGGAGTGTCTCTTCAGGCTGCTTCAAGGATTAAAAAGCTGGTCTCCTAAGCAAGCCAGCTGCGTCTGCCCCAACATGCAGGAGTTGCAATCCTACAATGCCTGGGAAAGAAAAGGGAAAGCAGGCCATTGCAAGTTACCTGGCTGGCCTGCCCCAAACACAAGCGATGCAAGAAGTTCACCACAGGCTCCCAGCAGTGACAGCTGGCAAAACGTGGCTCTGGTCTGGAGCCACTACAGGCACCAGCTGCTGCTGACTGATCTTCCCATGTTCAGAGGCAGCTTCAAAGAATGTCTGTCGGAGCCCCAACTCTGGATGAGGACACACAGCTATAGCTAACGGCAGCTGGCAAAATTAAGCTATCAACCTAGAAGGGCACTACATCCTGCAGTGTGTTTTTCCCAACTATTAGCATGGACAAAGCTATTAACTTGGAAGAAAGAGACCTAAAACAGTCTCTAGACTGAGAATCTATTGTTCACATAATATAATGAGCACTCAATGGATTGCCTAGACCTTGAGGCATTACAATGCGTGTTAACTACATAGGCCCCAGTGCTCTGGTTTTATGCATTAACAGCCCAGTTGTGCTCCCTCCTAGAGCTTTGTAGGTTTATGCTGATTTAGCAGGATGAGTTCAGGTTCAGATCCTGTTCCCTCATCACCAAAGCTCAGGAAGACTTTGGGGTTTTTGGTTTCTTGTTTGGTTTTTATTTTGTTTGATTTCCTCCAATGGACATCTCTTCCTCTCCATTTCTTCAGGAGTCCACACAAAGCACCAAGGCTTTGTTAAAGCTAGCAAGTTTGTGCCCGCAATCCATATTGTGTGGCTGCAGTAGAACCAGTTACTGCACAGCTGTGAGACAGGAGTTTTAAGTCACAGAACATAGAACAGAATTAATGGGGGAAGGGGAAGAAACACTCACATCCCACCTTGACTACAGCTCTTGCAAAAGAAACAACAACCAATAACCAGACAAAACGGGGATCTTCCCTTTGACACTTGTTTCTTGACTCTTTCTACGTGCTACAGTCTCTCCCCCATTTGGCACGAACTTTTCTCGGCCTTTGACCATTGTCCCTCTCAGACTGAGGGCAGCTCTTCCCAGCTGCCTAAGGAAACCAGTTGATCTATTATGTGGAACATAATAAATGTTCAGGAGATATTGCTCAGTTTGATCTGCTGATCCACATTAAAGGCCTGGCCTTAATCCTTTCCTAGAGAACGCTATTGTCTGCAACATCTGAGACTGTAGGTCTCAAGCAGCCTGCATACTGGCTTCTGCTACATTAGAAGAAACCACTGACAACAGAAAGTGCAGGAGGAGATGGGATGATTCAGCCAGTCCAGTCACAGGCCAAGTCACTTCACCAGTAACTTACCGTCACAGCCAACTTCTCCCACTGGGGATGGAAAGATTGTTCCCGATGGTCGCCAAGGAGAAGGGGGAGAGGATTTACACAAGACACATCAAGCTGTTGTGTTCTAGGAGGCCTCACTGTGAGGAAAGACATTGGGGCTGGGAAGATCTCCAGAGAGGACTAAGCTCTCCCTCATGAACTGTTTCCCAGTCTTCTATGCTTCTCTATGCACAAGCAGCAGTATATCCCAGCACCTCCCTTAGGTACACCCTCACCTGAAAATCCTCCTACTCTGGAGAAATACCCTCTTAGGCTATTCAACTCTTTTTGCTGCAAGTACCTACTTAAAAGTCAGAGAAGCTTCACCATAGCTCATGGACAAGACCCTTCACTTTCTGCCTGGCCAGGACCTATGCAACATATAGGAAGGAGAGGCATTCCACGGGCCGATTGGGGGACTCGGCGTATACATAACCCAGCAACTGGGCACAGGTCAAGGGCACTCATCCTCCTGACCCTCAAGGCAGAATGGTGGGCACTTGTCTGAGGGTAAAGGCCACGGCTCCAGCTGGGGGGTCTGCACCATCTACCCCAGCGGTAGATGCCTCCACGCAGATGGAGCTGCTGAAGGGAGAGGCTGCAGTGCAGACCTCAGGCTGCAGGAAGTGCCTAGACCTTTCTCCTGGGGCAGGGACAGGCAGCAGACCTGCCTGCAAAAAGTGTGCCCAGGTGGAGGACCTCCTGCAGCAGGTGGCTGAGCTGCAGGAGGTGGTGAGAAGGCTGCGTAACATCAGGGAGGCAGAGAAGGAGCTAGATAGCTGGTTCCAAGTGCAGTCTGCAGTGGACCCACAGCCCATGGCCAAACAGCCAAAAACTCCCCCACCAGCACACGCAGAAGGGAGCGGGAGGGCCAATAATGTAGAAGAATGGACGGTTGCAAAGGCAAGGACCAGCAGGAGGAAGAGACTTCCCCCAAAGCCTGAGGTGCCCTTGCAGAACCGCGTCACTGCTCTGCAGGCCAAAGAGGAAAGTCCTGTCACACCAGGAGAAGCGCTGGAGCTGAGTAATGCAGCCCGATCTGCCCCCCGTACAACAACCAGCGCAACTAAGAAAAGGCGACGGGATAGTAGGCAACTCTCTTCTGAGAGGCCAGAACCCATTTGCCAACCAGATGCACTCTCCAGAGAGGTGTGCTGCTTACCGGGGGCTCATATCAGGGATGTCACCGAGAGGCTACCAAGCCTCGTACAGTCCACTGACTATTATCCACTGCTGTTGTTTCACATGGGCACCAGTGACACAGCCAGGAGCAGGCTGAGGACTGTCAAGAAGGACTACAGAGCCCTGGGAGTGGTGGTAAGGGACTCAGGAGCACAGGTAGATTTTTTTCATCAATCCTGCCGGTCAAAGGGAAGGGGTTTGAAAGGGTCAGTTGAATCTGGCGAGTCAACAAATGCTTACAGGACTGGTGCCACAGCCAGGGGTTCAGCTACTTAGACCGTGGGACTCGCTTTGAGAAACCTGGTCTACTGGGGGCTGATCGGGTCCATCTGTCAGAGAAGGGGAAGAGCATCTTTGGCCATAGGCTTGCCAAGCTGGTGAAGAGGGCTTTAAACTAGAGATGCCGGGGGCGAGGAACCTCAATCCATCCCACCCCTACTAGTTTGATGCCAGGGCCAGCAATAGATGCCCAGAGCCTGGAGAAGGAACACAGGTCAGCAGGAGAGCACCTGAAGAGCAGCACAAAGGAACGCCAGCCAGTAAGACAGCTTCATCAGGGGCCCAACTTAAATGCCTCTATGCAAACGCACGTAGCATGGGGAATAAACAAGAGGAGTTAGAGATGTGCACATGCCTGCAGGGCTATGACCTTATTGGCATCACGGAGACATGGTGGGATGGCTCCTATGATTGGAGTGTTGGGATGGAGGGATACAGGCTCTTTAGGAAGGACAGGCAGGGGAGACGAGGAGGGGGTGTCGCCCTCTATGTCAATGACCAGCTGGAGTGCATGGAGCTCTGCCTGGGGATGGATGAGGAGCCGACCGAGAGCTTATGGGTCAGGATTAAAAGGAGGGCAGGGACAGATGCCATTACAGTGGGGGTCTGCTACAGGCCACCTGACCAGGAAGACCGAGCTGATGAGGCCCTCTATAGCAGATAGGAGCAGCCTCACGCTCATGAGCCCTGGTCCTCATGGGGGACTTCAACCACCCCAACATCTGTTGGAGGGACAACACGGCAGAGCATAAGCAATCCAGGACGTTCCTGGAATGCATCGATGATAACTTCCTTCTCCAAGTGGTAGAGGAGCCAACGAGGAGAGGTGCTATGCTGGACCTTGTTCTCACCAACAAGGAGGGGCTGGTGGGCAATGTGAAGCTCAAGGGCAGCCTGGGCTGCAGCGACCACAAAATGGTGGAGTTCAAGATCCTTAGGACACCGAGGAGGGCGCACAGCAAGCTCACTACCCTGGACTTCAGGGGAGCAGACTTTGGCCTCTTCAGGGATCTGCTTGGTAGGGTGCCATGGGACAAAGCCCTGGAGGGAAGAGGGGCCCAAGAAAGCTGGGTGATATTCAAGGATCACCTCCTTCAAGCTCAGGAGCTCCCAACAAAGAAGAAGTCCAGCAAAAATGCCAGGAGGCCTGTATGGATGAACAAGAAGCTCCTGGACAAACTCAAACACAAAAAGGAAGCCTACAGAGGGTGGAAGCAAGGACATGTAGCCTAGGAGGAATACAGAGAAATTGTCCGGGCAGCCACGGATCAGGTTAGGAAAGCTAAAACCCTGATAGAATTAAATCTGGCCAGGGACATCAAGGGCAACAAGAAAAGATTCTATACGTACGTTGGGGATAAAAGGAAGATGAGGGAAAATGTGGGCCCTCTCCAGAACGAAACGGGAGACCTGGTTACCCGGGATACGGAGAAGGCGGAGGTACTCAATGACTTTTTTGCCTCAGTCTTCACTGGCAAGTGCTCGAGCCTCACCTCCCAAGCCGCAGAAGGCAAAGGCAGAGACTGGGAGAATGAAGAGCTGCCCACTGTGGGAGAACATCAGGTTCGAGACCATCTAAGGCACCTGAAGGTGCACAAGTCCATGGGACCCGATGAGATCCATCTGCGGGTCCTGAAGGAACTGGCGGATGAAGTTGCTAAGCCACTATCCATCATATTTGAGAAGTCGTGGCAGTCCGGTGAAGGTCCCACTGACTGGAAAAGGGGAAACATAACCCCCATTTTTAAAAAGGGAAAAAAGGAAGACCCGGGGAACTACAGGCCAGTCAGTCTCACCTCTGTGCCTGGGAAGATCATGGAACAGATCCTCCTGGAAGCGATGCTAAGGCACATGGAGGACAGGGAGGTGATTCGAGACAGCCAGCATGGCTTCACTGAGGGCAAGTCCTGCCTGATTAACCTAGTGGCCTTCTATGATGGAGTGACTACATCAGTGGACACGGGAAGGGCTACAGATGTTGTCTGTCTGGACCTCTGTAAGGCCTCTGACAAGGTCCCACACAACATCCTTCTCTCTAAACTGGAGAGGTATAGATTTGATATACATATTACACCAGAGGGATGGGATGCCATCCAGAGGGACCTGGACAAGCTGGAGAAGTGGGCCTGTGTGAACCTCATGAGGTTCAACAAAGCCAAGTGCAAGGTCCTGCACCTGGGTCGGGGCAACCCCCGGTATCAATACAGGCTGGGGGATGAAGGGATTGAGAGCAGCCCTGCTGAGAAGGACTTGGAGGTACTGGTGGATGGAAAGCTGGACATGAGCCAGCAATGTGTGCTCGCAGCCCAGAAGGCCAATTGTATCCTGGGCTGCATCAAAAGAAGCATGGCCAGCAGGTCCAGGGAGGTGATTCTGCCCCTCTACTCTGCTCTGGTGAGACCCTACCGGGAGTACTGCGTCCAGCTCTGGAGCCCTCAGCATAAGAAAGACATGGACCTGTTGGAGCAGGTCCAGAGGAGGGCCACGAAAATGCTCAGGGAGATGGAACACCTCTCCTATGAAGAAAGGCTGAGAGTTGGGGTTGTTCAGCCTGGAGAAGAGAAGGCTCTGGGGAGACCTTATTGCAGCCTATCAATACTTAAAAGGGGGCTTATATGGCAGCAAACTTTTTAGCAGAGCAGTCCCCCTTTTTTGCGACAGGACAAGGGGGAATGGCTTTAAACTAAAGGGGGGTAGATTTAGACTAGATATAAGGAAGACATTTTTTGCACTGAGGGTGGTGAAACACTGGCACAGATTGCCCAGAGAGGTGGTGGACGCCCCATCCCTGGAAACATTCAAGGTCAGGTTGGACGGGGCTCTGAGCAACCTGATCTAGTTGAAGATGTCCCTGCCCATGGCAGGGGGGTTGGACTAGATGACCTTTAGAGGTCCCTTCCAACCCAAACTATTTATGATTCTAAGATATCCACCCTATTCATCAAAACAGAGTAAGTTTTGCTCCTAGATCTAAAGAAATGTAGCGATTTTTTTTTTTTGGCCACTATAGATGCTAGAATATTTGACAATGACACCAGCATTTACTGGTGTCATTCAAACAGCTGACTTAAAAGATTAAGACTTCTCATCTTTACCCAGGCCGCAAGATTTCTGTTGTACTTTCAACACAATCATATGTACAGCTTTACTGTCTGGCAGAGGAACACTGAGCAAACATGGCTGTGCAAGAAGAGATGGCTGTGAGAAGGCTTGATAGAAGAACATCAGGGCTGTGAGCATATTCTCCATCTTCTGGAAGATTGGCTGCCTGGACTCAGGTCCAGCTTAAATAATACAGGTGTCTGGCTTTGAGAAACCTCAGCAAGGTATGCCTATGAGCTTCTCTCAGCTAAAGTTCTCACCCTTGATCCCTGCCTGAGCTAGTGCAGCCGTGCCCATGCCTGGCCACGTACCCTGCTGATCCAAGTCCTCATCCTGACCTGCTCTGATCTTCCTGCTTAGGTACTGTGGGACTGTTCCTTTGTCAGCAAGGCCACTGCCCCTGCCTACCTTGTTGTGACTCAGCTTCCAGCTTGCTCTCCCTTTCAGAACAGCCTGCCCTTGCTGCTCCCTGACAAAGGGCCCACTCAGCTCACCTTGCTCATCTCTGCAGTCAGCAGAAAGACTGCTTGCCATTTACAAGCATGGCAAGAATCAATTCTGAAAACATGTGCAGGGTGTAGAAGCCTCTAGTGTCTGAAATGCTAAATGGCAGGGCGACTTAAGTTTTCTCACTTGCTAGTTTTATCCACATTCTTATCAAGCATCACACACCCCCCTACAGTCAGGCCTGCTTCCATGTTTGTTTTTTTGGTCCCGTCCCGTCCACCCCCCACCCCCCCGATTTGGAACAGCCATAGGTAATTTTTGTGTCCTTCTTCCATGTTCCTACTTCTTTGCTCAGGCAGAGCCTGAACCCGTTCACTCCTAAAGCTGCTCCTGTCCAGTCTGCAGGCCGTAACGCACTTGCAGAAGGCTAAGTAGGCTACTAGGATCTTGCTAGAGACATAAAGACCTTCAATCTGCAGGGCTTCCAAAGCAACAACAATTTGACAACTTAGAAGACTCATGACATTCTTTTCCCCAATATTACTTGTTTAATTACCATTTGCACCAGTACATCTTATGCTTTATATACATATATCTTTAATTTTTGCTTCTTCAGCTTTCCAAATACATAATATATTATCTCCAGAATACTAACTAAGACAATAAAGAAGAGGCTCCTAGTTAGTTGTTAATTGGTGCCATGAACTTCCTTGGTTTGGGGAACCGATACATAGTTGAAATGACAGGACCTCACAATGATTTGAGCAAAAAAAGAAAAAGAAAACAAAAAGCCAACCAGCAGTCCATGACTTCGCTAGCAGATTATAGCCACCCACAAATTCAGAGGAGGCAGGGAGTTTAAGTACAATGAGACTGCAGGAGGGACTATGAAGGCGGGGGAGGGGCAGCAGGGGGAACACCAAGAGAGCCAGGGGATCAGGATTAAGTGACTACTTAAAATACATCCAAGAGCAGTCTGGTCCCCACTTCCACAAGTGGAACTGCAGCAGCTTTAGAGCTATTTTCAAGAATTTTGCTTCCCAAAGGGATGGTCTAAGTGAAACTTTGTCTCCAAAATGCCCTCAGTGTAGTAAGACGACAAAAAAAGAACAAGAGACCCTTGCAAGTACAAGGTGCATACAGCTAACTACTCTCTTTTAAAAGCCTCACCAGGAAATCTTTGCCCAAAGGGAAAAATTTACTTGCACAGGTGTGCTAGCAGACAGTATCCCAGTTACAAAAGCGTTGCTGCTGGTTGAGTGTTCAAAACAGGAAGAAGCCTTCCAGCGAAGTACCAAATCCCTAGTGTTCTAGTAACTGGGTACAGCTGTAGAAGAGTCACTGAGACCACCTTCCCAGCTAGTGTTTTGGCTTATCAGCTAGCACAGAGGGTAGCCCGCAGGCTTTGCCCAGAGTAATCAGCAGACTTACACCCCAGATCACATCCACAGCTGCTGAAGATGGAATAGTGTCCAGATCAAAGGGCCTTAGGAAACTCTCCCAAAGAGAACAGCAGAGAGTAAGGGGCTTGTACCTCTTTCTAACCCCCTAAACCACACAGAAAATAGAGGGGGTTTGGGGCATGTTAAAAATAAAAAAATATCCAAGTTACAAAAACCAGCTCACATCCCCAGAAAGTTAGCGTCAGAAGAAAAGCCACAAGAAGGAACACAGGTGGGAGAGTTTCACTGCCACAGTTCTCAGGACTGGGCCTACTATACATTTCTTGCCCAAATGATAAATGTCAGTTGAAAAGGGGAAGGAGATTGTCCCTTCACCAGAGAATAATCCACTGTCCCACCATAGTTCTTATTGTGGCATGGATATGCAATACTTGTAACACAGTGCCAAGTCACAACACAAGGCCAGGGCTCAGGATAGTGATGCAGGAACATGAAATGCTGAGTGGTGGGATTACCTGGTTGTCATCTAGTGCAAGTAACTACCAAATTATAAAAACAGTTTTGTTTTAAAGCTATTTCCAGTTAAAACAGCTCAGTGACAATGAGGCCTTTGCATGGGGCAGGAGGGAGAAAGGAGTGAAAATGAGAGAAGTTCCTCCAGTGAACCTGCAAGCTAAACAAGGAGCCTCAAGATGGGGTGCCCACCTGGAGCTACAGCACAATGGCAGCAGGTCTACTCAAGGACTTGCATGACTGCTCCCACAAGAGCACAGGAACATCCAGCACTATCAAGAATTGCACCAAAGAGAGGAAGAGTAATGCGTGCATGGGGAGGTTCACTCCTCACCATGGATGTAATTCATCAAAAAGGGTTTTGTGTTGAGACAAGACCTATCTCCTTACAGCTTCCACTTACAAGCCGCAGCCAAATGCGGCTGCCCTCAGCACTGCAGGCCAAGCTGCAGAGATTTGAGTCACTATTGAAAGCAGCCACAAAAAGCAACAGTCCAACCAGAGAAAATTTAAAGGACAAGGAACCCAGAGGCACCTACCCAGCCTTCTCCCGTACCCACCTTCTTCAGGATTCTTGCTTTCCCTGTATGGAAAGATGGGGAAGAGAGCTAGGATGTACCATGTAACAGCCAAGTGGGTGGAAGAGAGGAGGCTACCTCTCTCCTCCTTGCCCACCTTGTGAGGAGTCAGTATGTTCTCTTTAGGTTCAGTGGTTTCACTGTGGGATCAAAAATAGTAAGTTTTGACTGAAGTGAAGATCTGGTTTAAAAAGGAAGGATTGTCCCGATTTGTTTTTGATTGAAGACTAGAGAGGTTTGTGCCCCCTCTGATCCCATTTGGTGCCTCTAGAGCCTCTTGGTCATCAGTTTGTCCCATTCCACTGCTTTGACTATTCAGAACTGGACCCAGTTGGACTGCTGAGGAGCCTGATTGGGAACAGCACTGAAATAAAGAAAGGACAATCAAAGGAGCAGATCTAATAAGACTTCTTAACTTATGGCTCTTCCAGTGCCCCTCAGGACACTACACTTCTTGTGTGCAATTCCCTTCACCACAGTTTACCTGGATGCAGTGCTGAAGTCTCCCCAGAGGTCTGTGGTAGCTGATGCTGGTGCCTTGGATGCAGATGCAGGAGCATCTAAGTCTAATAGAATATCTAAGGCAGAAGGAAAAAAAAACAAAAACAAAACAAAATCAAGCTAATCAAGACAAAAACCACAGGCATTTAAACTGTCACCTTACACAAACTGCTGGATGCAGGGGCAGAGAATCTTTGAAGTGACTCCAGCTCTCCCTTCAGAAGAAGGAAGTTAGACTTTTTAAGGATTTTGTTATAACAGCAGCTCCTTTTGCTGAATGTGCACTGAGCCTCCAGCTCCCACTACAAGGGTACATCATCTTCAAGAACTATTCGGTCTCCACGTAGCGTACCTACTGGCAGATTTGTGACGTATCACCTCTCCCAGTAGAAATAAGGCTCAGACTCAGCCCAAGCTCAGCAATCATAACAGTTGCCACCTTAACAGTACAAATCACACGCTGGAGTCCAGCCCTGTTCAGAAGCTTGTGATTTCTTCTCACTCCAATCTGTGTACAGCACTGCTAAAGTCTCTGCCTTCACAAGAGTATCATCAGCTCTCCAGACACCTCTGTATGGTCACACTAAAAGTGTGTACAGCATCCAGAAGACTGCAGCAACCTCTTTGTTACAGAATCACAGAATGGTTTGGGTTGGAAAGGACCTTCAAAGATCACCTAGTCCAACCCCCCTGCCCTGATCAGGGACATCTTTCACTAGATCAGGTTGCTCAAAGCCCTGTCCAATCTGGCCTTGAACACTTCCAATGATGGGGCATCCACAACTTCTCTGGGCAACCTGTCCCAGTGTTTCACCACCCGCAGCGTAAAAAATTTCTTCCTTACATCCAATGTAAATCCACTGTCTTTCAGTTTAAAACCATTGCCCCTTGTCCTATTCACTACAGGTGCTGGTATAAAGTCTTTCTCCATCTTGCTTACAAGACCCCCTTATACATTGAAAGGCTGCAATAAGGTCTCCCCAGAGCCTTCTCCTCTCCAGGCTGAACAACCCCAACTCTCTCAGCCTTTCTTCACAGGAGAGGTGTTCCATCCCCCTCATCATTTTCGTGGCCCTCCTCTGGACCTGCTCCAACAGGTCCGTGTCTTTCTTATGCTGAGGGCTCCAGAGCTGGACGCAGTACTCCAGGTGGGGTCTCACCAGAGCTGAGTAGAGGGGCAGAATCACCTCCCTCAACCTGCTGGCCACGCTTCTTTTGATGCGGCCCAGGATACGATTGGCCTTCTGGGCTGCGAGCACACATTGCTGGCTCATATCCAATTTTTCATCCATCAGTATCCCTAAGTCCCTGTCTGCAGGGCTGCTCTCAATCCATTCATCCCCTAGTCTGTACTGATACTGGTGATTGCCCCACCGCAGGTGCAGGACCTTGAACTTGACCTTGTTGAACTTCATACATACACACATATATATATGTGTGTGTGTGTGTGTGTGTGTATGTATGAAGTTCAAGATATATATTTTTATTTATGTATAAAATCATAAATTATATAAAATTATATACATATTTTTAAAGTAACCCACTACACCCACAATCCCACTATACTTTGCACCTCTTTCTGCTGCTCGTACTAAAGCTTCCTCTCTCCCTATTCAAAGCCACTCAAGAGGTGCTTTTTCTGCATCTTTCAACAACAATCACAAGTCTATCTACATTTTTCTGCAGAAAGCAAGTGACTGTGCAGTACTTTTCTGGACACCCTACACAGCTCTGCCAGTGCTCCCAAAGCACATGCAAGTTCAGAAAAATCCAACTATTTAAATTTCATACCCCCCTCTCCCCAAGATCGTTTCGACCAAGTCGCTTGGTTTCTCCTCTTGCAAGGAGAGGAGCTACAACGCTGTCCTCCTTGCAAGGAGAACAAGCAGGTTTTATTAAACAAGCATGGAGATCCTCAGGTCAAAGAGAGCAAAGCCCTCAGGACACATCATGTCTCACAGGGCACTGTTGGCACTAGATTGAACACTGGTTCCCTGAAGCAGGCCTCAGTCCTCTCTATGCACCTACTAGTGTCTGACAGACTGTTTGCTCTATGCTAATGTTTACCTGCACTGCTCACGTTAGTAGATTTCAGCACGGGTGGTGGTGTGACATGGTTGGCAATGGCTGTGGAAGAAGGGGGAGGGATAGGAGGGACTGCAATTTTGCCTCCTGGTGGGGGTGGCAGCAGGCTTAGACCCCCTGATCCAGACACACGAGGCTTGGCTGCTCCTCCTTTCTTTGTCGTCATGTTCTGTACAAGAAGAAAGGATAGACCGCTTTTAGGCAGTCTCCATTGGCATATCCAGAGAAAGAAGCAGGGTAAACTGGGCTGCTTACCCCAATGTTCAGTTTGATGGTCTGTCCTTCCTTAAACCCTAAGTCTAATTTGGGACGTGTGTCAGCTTCCTGGGACTCCTTGGAGATCTCAGTCTCCTGCTTCACCCACCTAAAAAGAAGAGAGGAAGACATAAGAGCCTGTGGCAAAGGGAAACAGGGTTTCAGAAAAATGCATGGTTCCTCTCCCCACCCTGCCAAAGAACTACCTTGCTTTGACAAACCAGCTACCTCCCTACTCCCAGTGTAGTACAGCAAAAAGCTGGGACCACCACAAACCCAAGAGACTAACACTGCACCTGTAGCATCACAGGCCCCAAGCTTAAGACTTACAGATCTGACCCTGCAGGACTCTCAGCTTGCATGACAGTTGGCAGCAGACTCAAGTGACCCTGATGGAGCCAGAGCAGGGCTTCATGTCCATCCCAAGGAAGCCTACACTAAATGAACGTGCACCACCACCCGCCGTGTTCTACAGGCCAGAGGAAAAACAGCATTCCAGAAAAGCACAACTCACTTGAAGTGATCCTGCAAAGAGACGTTGAAGTCAAAGGCATCACCACGATCCGTGAAGCCAATGCCTATAAAAGCACTTCGTCCTAGCAAGGAGACAGGAGGAGTCATTGCAGGTGCCCTGCAAATGGGCCCTTGTGTTCATTCACTCCAAAATCCTTCTGCTTCTCCTAAACCACTCTGTACTACCTCCCTCTGACACACCTGCAGCTGGACACCAGCAGCTCACAGCAGTTCGTTGTTCCCAGCCTTCAGGATGCACCCTTCTTCCCATGTGGCACTCTCAGAAACTGAACGCTCATTCCCAGCCCCTGGACTGTGTGCCATGTAGAGAACCCTCCTCTGTTAACCTTGCCTTCCTACCTCTCCAGGCACACTACCCAGCCTTTTCAGCACTCCCAACACCATTTCAATCCACCTGGCATACACCCAGCTCCATCAGGCTAAGTCTCCTCCACCCCTAGCACTTGGCACATACGTGACCCCTCAACTCACCAGTCCCATCCTGAATTCGAATCACAAAATAGCGGCTAGAATCCGCCACAGTTTCTACTGCAATGCCAGGGTATTGATCTATAGGAGCCTGGGCGAAGAGTTCTCCTGCAGACAAAGAATCAGGTGTTAAGGAGAGCAACCTCTTGCTAAAGCATGGCCAGGGCTGCCATGCACAGCTCTGAGCAGGCTTAGAAGCACAGGCTCATAAGCAGCAATCATTGTCACAGTCTGCCACAGCCTTTCCCTTACCTGAAACCTTATCCTCCAGTTTTATGTATGCAGTTTTGCCTTTGGAGGTGACACGAAGCCGCCCTGTCCAGTCCGGATGGTCCAGTTTCCAGTCAGATGCCCTGAAAAGAAAAGCAACTGCTCACTGACGATACATCAACCCCTCCACTTCTGCCCAACCATCTCGGCAAAAGTCTCTGCTCCCAAACCTTCAACACCTGCAGCTGCCTTATCCCACTTCTCTCCCCAAACAATACATGATGTCTCAGCTCCTCTCCATTGCTGCCAATCAACACACATGGTTCTGACCAGCCTCTCTTTCCTCTGGGTAAAGGGAAATAGATACAGTCCGGAAAACATCAACTCTGTCTTTACCTTTATAAGCTTGCTGAAGAGGGGAGACTGAAATCCAGAAACTCACTTGAAACAGTAAACCCAAAAGCAACTAGTAAGTGAATTGTGAGCATCACAAAGACCCCAAAAATTAATTAAAGCATGCTGAAAAGCCACTCCGTTATTCTACACTGGTGATGTAAAATAATGTCATGTACCTCTGAACTTAGAGCCAGCTAGCTTACACTAGGTAAAACATCATACACACAGACATCTTGACTAGCCCATCAAACTCTTTGCTACAGACTGTTGTGAAGGGAAAAAAGAAAAAAAAAAAAAAGAGAAGAAATACCCCAAGCGCAGCATCCACAGCAGCAAGAGTTTGCCAAGTTCAGCGAGTACCACCAACACCCATCAGTGCCGCAGCGCACAAACCCATTTCTCCCGAAGTCTGTGGGCACAGCTTACAAAGTCACACTCCACTAGTTTCAGCTAAAGAGAGGGAAGGCATTTCTAACTCCTGGTCCTGCAATCTCCTCTTAAGAATAATGCTGAACTCCTTCTGGCTTCCTCCCGGCTACTGCGAGAGCCAACAGGCCAAATTCAACACGCCGTTATACCACATCAGACTCGTGCCCCAGGGAAGCAGGCAAACTGGGAGCACAGGTCAGCTCTGCCTGGAAGAGCAAGTTGCTCAGGTGCCCTCACCTCCTGCACATGATTAACAGCGCAGCCCCCGCTCCTCTACAGCACGGAGCGAACGCTCCCGCTTTTCGGCACAGATCACCTAGAAGAGGGGACTCAAGCCGGTACATCCCCCAGAGCTGCAGCCGATGGGGGCTACGGCCTCAGAGAACAGGCCTGACCTGCTTGCGGCCGCAGGCCACGGCCTCCCAAGGCCCCGCTTGGGGCGAGGACTCCCCTTCCCAGGCCCAACCCCTGGCTGCCCTGCCCGCCCTGCCCGCGGGGCTGCGGCCGCAGCCCCGCGGGCAGGGCGGGCAGAGCAGCCAGGGGCTGGGCCGCGCCAAGCTAGGGCGAACCCGGGCGCCACACGCTCCCTCACCTGTACCCGCGGTTGGAGGTGCGCGGAGGGATGCGGTAGACGTTGACATCGGGCTTCACGCAGAGGACGGACTCGTATTCCAGCTCAGCCGCCGCCATCTCAGCCGCGAAGCCCAACAACCCGGCGAGGAGCGAGGGGTGGGACCCTAATAACCGGGGGCGCTTCCGACCGCCATCTTTGATGAGGGCAGACGCCACGTAGGGGCGCTGGGGCGGCCGGGCCGGAAGCAAGCTACGTTGGAGGCGTGGAGGAAGGCATCTTGGATCCTGGCAGCAAAGCGCGGGGGCGGAGAGGTGGCCATCTTGGAGCCTGTTCTGACACAGCAGCGGGGGACGGCGCCATCTTGAACCCTGGCAGTTCCCCCACAGGGCCTGGCGCGGCCATGTTTGGTTCGGGCTGATGAAGCGGTGCCGGCCGCCATCCTGGACCCGGGCGCAGCTATGCCGGGAGAGGGCAGAGCAGGGCGGGCTAACGCGCCCCTGGGGAGGCCGGGTCCCCGTCCTGGGTGCTGGAGAGGCCCTGAGCTGCCGGCCTCCCGCCAGCCCCGTAGGCGGGAGGGGGCGCCGGCCGCGGGCTCCAGACCGCGGTGGCACGGAGCAAAAGGCGCCGGTGTCACGCCGAGAGCTGGGAAGCCAGGGCTGGGCCGTGCCGAAACATGGGGCTGGGTTTTGTGCCGCTACACAAATATCTGGGGGGGGGAGCGCTTGTGCCCTGCGTGGCCTCGGCAGTGGACCGGGGCGCTTCTCTCGTCCCCTGGGTGTTTTTCTTTCCCGCAGCCTTGGGTCAAAGCTTGGGTTTTAAGTGAAAATGGATTTTCTTGTGGTCTGCGGTGCTGGGATGAGGAGGTCTTTGGTAAAACAGCCAACCAAAGAGAAAACACAGCACAAACCATTACAAGTTTTGCAGCTAGAAGTGGTGAAAATGCCTGCTACATGAAGGTTAATTTCAGGAGCGTGACTTGCCAGAAATGTGGCCAAAAGAAGTGTATAGATACTAGTTTGTTTATCAAATACGATAAGATAAAGACTAGCAGCATTTAAACTGCTATTTTTTTAATAGTGACTTCCCAGCAAAGACTGGTGTTGAAGTGTACTGCTATGCAGTAGCCTGTGACTGAGTCTCTAAAAGTACTAAATGTTTACTCTGAAAACTGGAAGGAAAGGTGTAAGCAAAGTTACAAAGTTATATATCCACAGAGCCAGGGGTGGGCATAGCGTGAGCTAATTGTGCTAGGAAGTAATTTAAGCTATCCATGGAAGACTGAGCGAGCGCAGTTTATTGCTGAGGGTAAAGCAAAAAGTGAATGAAACAGCACTAAGTTTGAGGAATTATTTTTTTCCGGTATGAAATAGTTAATGCAGTGAGAGCTGAAAGGGTATCTGGAGATTTGTTTCTTGCTGTTTCCAGAGCGAAGTCAACAGGATGGTAATGAACCTCAATCATAGCAGTCAAACAAGCTGTCCTTCTGTCAGGTCAAATGTCCAGCTAGTCCAGCATTGTATCTCTGACAGTGCCCGGGACAGAAAAACTTTGAAACAAAGAAAGGGAGTCTGTGCTGCTGATTCCATAGATCTGGTAAGTGAAGCTATTTTGAAGCCAAGGACAGGAATAGTCTTGGGTTATTAAGACTAACAAAGTATGATACTTGTAATTTAACTAGCATATCTAAATGTAACTGGCCTAGTTTTCCCCAGAAATTATGTTGACAGCTGTATGAGTAGATACACAGGAAAGACGCATGACTGGTGTGAGCTAAGTACCTGAACAGATCTGGAATGACGCAAATGCGCAGCTTCCTCTTCCCCTTCCCCTTCCCCTCTGCCAGCTTGCTCTGCCTCCCTGCAGCGGGAAGGAGGGGCTGACACACTCTGCATTGTGGCAGATCTTGATGCCCCAGGGAGCAGAGGCCCGCACTCTGCTGTGTGGGTGCCCTGCCAGGCTGCATGCTGGAGCGGATAGATACCTGTCTGGGAAGAGAGATTTGAACACTTTCATGCAGCCTGCGCAAGAACTAGTAGAAATACACGGCGCCGATGCTTAATGCAGATATGTGCCACAGTGTAAAAGAAGGCTCTGCCTCCTTGCTTGCAATATGCCAGTGTTACATTGCTTGTCAAACTGCCAGAGTTAAGGCAAAGAGGTTAATGAGAGGCAAACCTTGGAGAAGAACAGAGCTGCTTAAAGAAAGCCTATAAAACAGTACAGAATTACACTTTCCTAGTATATTAGCCTAGCAATCTGTAGTGTAAGGGCTTTGTGGGCCAGGGGTTTGGTGTGCACTTGTTAGCAAAATTTTATAGACTTTCTTTCCATGGATTAATCTAATTGCTTTTTTTAAACTTATTTATTCTTTTGGTTACACATATCATCCCTGGAGCCACGAATCTAATTGTTCAATATGAAAAAGTGCAATTTTTTTTTTTTCCAAATGTCTACCTGATCATTTCATTTGATACCTCCTAGTTCTTGTGCTGTACAAATTCATGTGTCACCTTCTCCATGTGTCTCTCATACTGCCACTTAGATGTCTCTTTCCCAAGGTGAAGCATTCTCATCTATTTAGCTTGTCCACCAAAAGAAGTCATTCTGAGCCATGGCTGTCTAGTCATCACTTTCTGTATCATTTCTGATTCTATAATTGTTTTTAAGATCAAGGACCACCATAGCATTCAGTATTCAAGAAGCACCTGAATACTTCCTGTTATATTTACCTTTTGAATAGCATTGCGTGTTGACATGGTTTTTCATAGAACTTCCTGTAGTGAGTGCTAAGTTTTTTCTTTGAATGGTAATAACTTATCTAGATTACATCACTCTGTATATATAGTTATGTTGCTTTTCCAAATTCAGTAATTCACAACTAGCAATATTAAATGTCGCCTGCCTCTTTATTGTGCTGTCGTTCAGTGTGCCACAGTCCTCCTACAGTTCTTCTAGAAGGAGAGCATCTAAGATGAGAGACTGGCAAAGGGCCAACTTTTATAAGGCGTGCAAGGAAAGATGCACAAGCAGCATCAGGACACCAGGAATACATCTCCCATTCAATTCCATTGAGACTTAACCAGCAGAGAACATAACATTCTTCTGTCTTTTTCAGACAAGCGTCTCTGGACCAAGAAAATACAAAGCACTGCCAATAATAGCTAATGTGTTTTAATTTTTTTTTTAAAAAGGGTTAAGCAATGAGGTTGAAATACTGAAGGAAAACGTATTTAAAATCAGACTATGAAAGCAATGGAGGATCCATACTCTTCACACACAGAAATCTTCAATGAATGAAAACCAAGGAATAGCAGAAATCTTGGATGGAATTCCACAATGTTCAATCATATGAGGTGTGCAAATAAAAAGGCCTACACAAGTAGGGTAAAAGGCACAGTTCATGCCAATCCATAGGTAGCCTGATAATAAAGCATGCAGAAGAATCATTTGGGCTTTTGCTTTGCTTTTTGCTTTGCTTATTTAAGAAAAAAAAAATTGTTCAGGAATGTACTTAATGGATGGACCCAACATTTGGAATTTTCCTTCTCTGCATGGAAGGTACAGGGGAGACCAGTCTCACAAAATGACTCATTAGACAACTTAAAGGTTAATCCCAAGATGAGCATTTTTACAAAACAGTTCAAATACTACTTCAAATGGCGCTTCCTTCACTGAAAATGCCCTGGCAAAACATCTGACCCGAACAGTCAGTTCTGAGAACCTGTTATTGTGAAGAGCTACTTTTTAATTATGTATGATCTATGTATGTACCAGTTTTGCCAAGCTTTGTTCCCTGCTTGGTGTCCAAAGCTTGTGCTTACCTGAGCTTACTCAGCAATGTACAAAAATGCCTTGGGGCCATTCAGTGGATTTACTAAAGAGGAGAGTCTGAGGAATACTAGTGCAGGGCCACCCTGCGGATACTTGATGTCACTGGAAACTAAGTGCACAGTTGCGATGATGAAAACAAGCGCATAGCAAAGACTGGCCACCAGACCACTGCAGTATGCTTTCTAGAGAAACAGTTGTGCTAGTTATGGCTAAGCTTTATAGGGAGAGTTTTGGACAGGTTTTGTAGGAGGATGGGGTTTGCCATATACACAAGTAACATTCAGGGTCTGTGAAAGATCATAGCAATCTAGTCACTCCATCTGCAGAGAAATGAATGGGAGATCTGAGAGGGGCTGCAAAGCTTTGTAGAATGGCAGAAGAAGTAGTATAAATATAAAATACAAGTGGAATTGTCAGTTCTCACCAAAATGTTTTGGAGACAACCTGCATACTGTTGCAGGAGGGAGGCTTTTGTAAATATACTGATCACATTTTTGAATTGTATATGGGTATAACTATTTAGTAACTGATAGACTGGTGCAGTTTTGTAATAACAAACCTGAAACAGCAGTATAAATGGTAACTTGCATTAAGGTTTTAGCCAACTCGTGGTGGCCAGTTGAGTCTATACATCAAGATAAACTTCAATATGAACATCCTCATAGACAAGCTGATGGAGTATGGGCTAGATAAGTGGACAGTGAGGTGGAGTGAATAGTGGCTGAACTGCTGGGCTCAGAGGGTGGTGATCAGAAGAACTAAGTCCAGCTGGAGACCAGTCACTAGTGCTGTCCAGCTGCAGTTGACGCTGGTTCCAGTACTGTTTAACTCTTCATTAATGACCTGGATGATGAAGCAACGTGCACCCTCAACAAGTTTGCAGATGATACAAAACTGGTAGGAGTGGCTGACACACCAGATGTCTGTGGTACCATTCAGAGGAACCTGGAGAATTCGGCAGACAGGAAGCTCATGAAGGTCAACACGAAGTGGAAGTCCTGCACCTGGGAAGGAACAACCCCATGCAGTACTACATGCTGAGGGCTCATTACCTGGAAAGCAGCTTTGCAGAGAATGATGATATGGTCCTGGTGGACAAAAAGCTGAACATAAGCCAGCAATGCACCCTTGCAGCAAAGAATGCCAATAGCTGCCAGGGCTAAATTGGAAGGACTGTTGCCAGCAGGTCAAGGGAGGTGATCCTTCCCCTCTACTCAGTACTGGTGAGGCCACATCTAGAGTGCTGGGTCCAGTTCTGGGCTCCCCAGTACTAGAGAGACATGGACATAGTGGAGTGAAACTTGTGGAGAGCCGCTAAGGTAATTTAAATTAAGGGACTGGTACACCTGTCATGCAAGGAAAGGCTGAGAGAGCTGGGACTGTTCAGCCTGGAAAAGAGAAGGCTCAGGAGGATCTTATCATCTGTCTGATGGGAGTGTTTAATGGCAATGGAGCCAGACTCGTCTCAGTGGTGCCTGGTGACAGGACAAGAGGCAATGGGCACACACTGAAATACAGGAAGTTCCATCTGAACACAGTAAAACAGTTTTTTTCTGTGAGGGTGGTTGAACACTGGAACAGGTTTCCCGGAGAGTTTGTGGAGTCTCTTTCTGTGGAGATACTCAAACCCGACTGGACACGGTCCTGGGCAATCTTCTCTAGCCAACCTTGCTTTGAGCAGTGGGGTTGGGCTAGTCAGTCTCCAGTCAGTCTTCCGACTTCAGCTATTCAGTGATTGTGTGAATTAGAGCCTTTCTAAGCTAACTCAGTCTGTTTATCATGAGGAGAAGGGAGAGATCCAGAAGTGAAGAAAAGAATGCAGTGTGGTGATTTGGGATTACCAACAAAGCTGCAAGTCAAAGGTCTGGTCTGATCTAAGTAACAATTTTATGAGAGTAACAAAATGTCTTTTTTCCTCCTTGCACCATGTCCTTTGAGTATCTACATCATTTGGCCCTTTATGCTGAGGTGCAAAACGCTTCACTAGTCAAGCTGCTTAAAAGGTTCATTGATCTGGAAAACTATACCAGGCACCACATCATCACATCACCGTCCAGGGTGAGCTGGCTGGACTAAAGATAAAGTGCTTGCTGCGTCAAGGTTGGCTGCAGGGGAGAGGTTTTAACTGGGAGGATCAGAGCTGGCCAACTGGTGGAGAAGGACCTTCTTGCAAAGGAGAGTTTGACTAGAGCTAGCGAGGCATATGGTGGTGAAAAGGCTGTGTGTCCCTTGGCCAACAGGAGCCAATGGGAGTACCCTCCTGCCAACACTTTCTGTCTGGGTCTGAGGAGTCCCCCAGGGAAGATGGCAGCTGAGAAGAAGGTGCGGCTAGAGGAACTTTCCCGGCAGGCTGCTGACAGCCTGTCCATCTTTGGGGGTACAGCCCAGCCCTGGCCTGCCTTCCTGTTTCTGGTTTTGTGGGGTTTGTGTTGGAGGCAGCATTCGTGTGTTTCACAGAGACATGCTCAGGAGCAGAACTCTGCTCCATCCTGGTTCATTTTCCAGACCAAAACCAAAATGCTGAGGCTGATTCTTTTATGTCTGGGCTTTGTCATTTCTGCTTGCAGTCTTCATTTCCCAAATTGGGAGGGGTGAGGGGGAACCCTATTGTTGCACATTTGAAATGCCTTGCCTTAGATGTCTTGCAACATTTTGTGCTATCAGCATTTCCGTTAACCACATCTAACTTTTCATCAGTCAAGCTCCTTCTTTAAAAAAAAAAACACAACATAACTTTAAATACCCTGAAAGGTGAAAAATCAGATTACAGTCCCTTTGACATGACCAGTTATGATTTGCTGAGTACAATGTTCTGTATTTGGTGATCTAAGCTGTCTCAAGCTGGGACAGAAGCTGATCTGGATTGATAAGAATCCCAGAAATGGGATTAGCTAGGTGAATGTGCTGATCTGATAAACCATGGAAGTGGCTACAAGACAACAGATCAGATACCTGATGGTGGCATGGCAGGGTTTGGAATTATGAATCACATCAAGCAAAGGTCAGCATTATGCCAACAGGCAAGACATCTGATTCAGTTGCCTTATAGAAACTATAGTAAAGTATGTGTCTGTGCCTATCATTCCCTTGCTTCCTATTATTCTTTGACTCAGGGCACTATTTTATTTTTACAGTGTTGAGACAGCTTCTTTTGGCTTGACTGTTTGTTTATTTTATCAGCAGATCGTATCTAAAAATTCAAATGTGAGTCATCCTAAGCCAGGGTAAAAGAACATACTTAGCATACACGTGCACATACAGGAAAAAAGCAGTTCCTAAAATGTCATGCGAGTTTCTTTTTTCAGTCATTCCAGAGACAGGACTGATGGTACTTGCTCCCTGACACCAGAATATCTGCTTCACTAGGGTAGGTATAACGAGCTGCAGAATTCTGCTTTCCTCTTCAACTTGCAATTTCTTATTCTTCACTCCTGAAAACCTCTCTGTCCCCTCTAGTTCCCCCTTCCATCTTCATAACCACATAGCAGCCCTTCTAGCACTCTTGAAAACATAGCGTGGGCAGTATCTTCTTATTGATTCATCCCTCAGTTTGCTTTGGAGTAGGATTTGTATTACTGTCTTTACAGCATTCCTTGATTCTCTGTCCTCTTCATACCATCTTCTGTAGCTATATGGGGAGGCAACAAGATTCAGCTCTTGCAGCACTGTTCTCCAGTTGTCCCTGTAAAAGTCACTTCTGCATTTATCAGCAAGACCACAGGAAAGGAACAAACTTGTTAGAATTTTAAGTTAAGTCCCCAGCTGCCTTCCAGTAAATTCTTTCATAGCTTTCCTTGCAGGTCACCCTCAGCTAAAAGCCTTAGCTAAAAGCTAAGAAGCAATTCTTACCAAAAAGTGATGAATTACAATGTTTGTCACAACTGTTTATCTTAGTTTCTTCGTGGTGAAGCGGTTCTAACACTTATGCATCGCTCCACATTTAGACTATATGTTATGCAAGAAAGACATTGATGATTTGGAATATTTTTTTTAAATCATTGCTATTTAGTCCTGCACACAACAGTCCCTGACTGGCATTTAAGTACTGGCATAACAGAGGTTAAAATAGAATCAGGCTGGGTTGTCTTATTCATGTCTCCTCGGTTGCTTCTGTAGGCTGTATTCAGCTCTTACCTATGCAGTTTCCTTGTGTTCTGGTAATGCTTTTAGGGACCTTTCAGCAACACAACTGTCTTCATTGATTCAGCAAGGGTTTAGTTAACAGGGATTTTATAAACAATTCTATTAATGCTTAAAGGATGAAGATCAGGCTCTTTTTCTCAGTTCTATCTTGACTTTGCTAGATTTCCTTTGCTTTCCTTTCTAAATGTACTAATATCCAAGTCCAAGAATAATTGAGCAATTAAAGTGTTTCCACTACTGTTCTCATAGTTTTAAAACGTCACTTAAGTATTCTGTGGCTCAGCTTCATAGTCTTGCAATAAGACACCTTTTCTTATATCTAAAACGTCTCAAGAACATTACTGCTATTACTCTGTTTTAATTTTTCTTTCTACAACTAAATCTCTGTCTGTTCTTCTTAAACCATTAATTTCTCGCCTTTCTCCTCATCGAGACTAGCTTTCTAAGGAACCAGCAGAGAGCTCAGAACAAAAGCAGGGAGAAGGAAGTGCTTATTGAGACTTCCCTAAAAATACCCCTTAGCAGACAGAGTTGCTGTCCTGTCTGTTCTATTTATAATGTCCAGAAAGTGGAGTAGGGTTATTTCACTAAGACAAGCATTGCTTTCTCAACCTGAACCTATTTCACTGGTTATGCCAGAAGAAATCACTCATTTTAAAGGGAAAAGGAACTAAAATGCTGGCTTAGCTTTCTGAAGAAGAGAAGTGTATACAAAGCTGGAAGTCGATCAGGAAAGACACCTGGTGATAGTGTGGGCGTGTGAATGGAGAGCTCCACTTCAGAGTGGAGGCTAAAAAGAACCAGACTGAAATCAAAGGGGATGACAGATAGGAGAACTTAAGTGTATACAATCCCCTGTTTGAATAGTGGGGCTTATGTAGCATAGCCACCATAAGAATGCTGAAGGTGTATAATGGTCAGATTAGTAAGCCTTCAGCACAAACTTGTATAGACCGATGCCTTTGTACCCTGACAGCTCTGTACTGTCACCTGACTTAGAGATGCTTCAGTACAGATAAAGAGAAGAATTTGGGCAGGAGGGTGAGAATTGCCTACTAATTTGCTTTCTGTTTTATAGCTACAGAATGCGTCGCCTCCTGGGTAATAGCAGTTCACACGAACAGGCTGCTGTATATTATGGATCAGAATCCATTGTCTCCATTGCTATCTTCATCATCGTTTTCATCATAGGTATCCCAGGCAATGGATTGGTGATCTGGGTAGCTGGTCTGAAAATGAAAAGGTCTGTGAACACTGTCTGGTTCCTAAACCTTGCTGTGGCTGACTTCATGTGCTGCTTGTCCTTGCCGTTTTCCATTGTTCACCTGGCCCTCCATGAACACTGGCCGTATGGTTTGTTCCTCTGCAAAGTCATTCCATCAGTCATAATCTTCACGATGTTTGCTAGCGTCTTCCTACTCGTGGCCATCAGCATTGACCGGTGCCTCCTCGTGATGAAACCTGTCTGGTGTCAAAATCATCGAACAGTGAAATCCGTATCACTAATATGCAGTGGCATTTGGATCCTGGCCTTCATTTTCTGCTATCCTGTCTTTCACTACCGTGAGACTAGCATTCATGATGGCAAAACTGAGTGCGGGTACAATTCTGGAGATGATGAAATGCCAGATTATATGGATGATTCTGTAAATAGGTCACTGGAAAAATACTCAGCTTTAGCCTACAATGATAATGACTCAGGGGGAAATCCATATGAAAGTGATCATTCTGTATCCCTTGCCTTAGTGGTAATAAGCATCACTAGGGCTGTCTTTGGCTTTGTGCTCCCCTTTGGCATAATGGCAGTTTGCTATGCCATTATTGCTTTCAGAATGCGTGCAAATCAGTTTCACAACAGGATGCTGCGAACAATTGCGCTCGTGGTAGCCGCATTCTTCATCTGCTGGGCTCCATACCATGTAGTTGGCATTCTGCACCTTGTACCTACTCTTGGAACAGAGCTGAGGGAGTCATTGATCCTCTGGGATCACCTCTCTACAGCACTTGCATATGCCAACAGCTGCATCAACCCCCTGCTCTATGTTTTTGTGGGACGGGACTTCAGGGCAAAGGCACAGCAATCAGTGCAAAGAATCTTGGAAGGCATCTTTACCGAGGAACCAACGCGCTCAATCCCTTACTCCCTTGACAGAAGCAAGACTTCCACAGAGAAGGATGTTAGCAGCAGTGTAATGCAGGACTTCTGATCACTGCTGTAGAAAGAGTGAGCTATGGCCCAGCACATCTATCACTCTCCACTTAAAAGCTTTTTTTGCTGCAACACATTTGATTAATCTGCAGATCCACACACAGGGCACTGAGATGGTTCAGATCAGAACAGCTAAGCCCCTTTACATCCTACTCCAGAGAGATGGAAAGTTGGAGGTACCAAGGGTAATAAATCTGAGGGAAGATTCCGGTGAAGCAGGAGACACAGAGTACTTTAACCTTTAAAGAAGAAAGCAGGCTTGCAGAATGATTTGTGGTGGGATCATGTAGTTTAACCTCCGAATTGCTAGATGAGAATGTCATTAGAGTTACTTGCATATGTCTATGTTCTACATCTCCTGTCTCTAATAAATTGCAGATGAAACTAACTTTGATGTCTCTCCTTGGAATCTGCCATCCCATCTTTCCTCTCCTTTGGCTATACTTGGGGTCTGAGGGTTTTTTTCTGAAGATTTCCCTAGAGGGTAGTGCTATGTTTTCTTACAGCGGTGCATTAGAACAGCACTTGCCCCAGTCAGCTGCTTTGAACTGACTTTCATGCCCTGGCAGATGCCCAAGGTATTTCTTTGTCCCAGCAAATACATCACTGTACAGTAGTAACTGGTCCAATGCACACGCTGTAGCTATGTTCGTTAGCATGCACTCACCCACAGTCTCCCCAACACTCCCTCCACCACCAGAGTCCCAAATCTTCCTTTTAGGAAGTAGTCCAAGATTATCCAAATGTACCCACTGCATTTTAAGATGGCACATGAGCAGAACTTGAGCAACTGCAGTCATTGACAAACCAGATTAAGGTGGCTGCTGGACTATCGACCATTTGGTAAAACCTTGGAATTGAGAAGTAATAACCTCTAGTCTGACCCCAAGAAGGTGGGGAACAAGCCTGTTGCGGCACAGTCATGTCCTGCTCTCTACAAGAGATGTGCTTCTCATGCCTTTCTGGTGGAGGAAGATAAAGGTTTCATCCAGTCAAGCTATTTGGGGGCGCTTCCCAAGCTTGAATGTTCCCTGCTCCTGAAAAGCTGAAGTATGTTTATGAGGTACTTTAAGGAAGTGGTTTAAAATCTGCTTTTTGTGTTAGTCCTTCCTTAAAGGAGCAAGGTCAACAAATGGTATGACAAACAGCCACTAAGCATTGGTATATTTTTCACTTTGCCTTTCTGGCGAGCACGAGTTGAAAGACTCGCTGATCTCAGTGCCCTTAGAATAGCCAGCTGTGAAAGCTTTCAACGCTTTCTCTTGACATCCTAAAAAGTCCCAGTCATAAAGTTCATGTATAAGTGCAGGCTGTTAATTTAGCGATGTCCACACCCAAATTCTGTTTCTAAGGTAAGTAGGTGGGAACCGAGCCCACCTGAGGGGCGCCGCTGAAAAAAAAATTCAATACTGGCACCAAAAGAGTTAAACCATAAACATTCACTTTTTCTTTTTATTAAGAAAGCATGCACAAAAATAAACTCGTGAGACCACGCCCCTCTCTCCCTGACCACTGACACAAAGCACGGGGGGCCACACCGTGCTGGAGGGGCCTGCAAGAACCCCTCTCTGGGACAGGCCGGCATCCCTCCCCTCCCTGCAGGCCGGTACTCGCACACCCTGCAGAGCTCCACACCGCCCACCCGATGCCTTCCCACGCACTAACAACGCACATTTATTTCAGGGGCAGAGGAACGAGGCTAATTTGCACACTGACCGGCATGTATTTACATATGCAAATGAGGCACAACTTAATACGCAAATGAGGCAAATATGCAAATGAGGAGCACTTGGATACGCAGAAGGAGCCATCTTGGTTTGTTTTTCTTCTGGTGTTTTCAGACTTCCCCAGGGCCGGGTCTCAGTAACATCCTCTGCAAAGCACTAACTGGCACCTACCAGAGGTTGTCTCTCATGGCTGTCTCCGGTGCCACTTTCCACAGAAACCCATCACGCATGCTTCCAAGCTGTATCATTCCCATCCTGAGGCAGCAGAGATAACAGCTGACCCCGTACTGAAGTTGGCTCTGGGATTCCTCATTTCTCTTGGAAACACTCAAATGACGAACTCCCCCCCAAACACACACTTAAAGAAAAAAAAAAGAAAAAGAAAAAAAAAGTTCCCCCCCCCAATACAATGAGACTCTGTCCACTTCCCTGACAAAGATCCAATTGGTTTATCCCTACAACAAATTTAAAAAGCAATGCCAGTTCCCCACCTTCCTGCAGTCAGAGTAGAGGTTATTGCTCCCCTGCCCTAGGTCTGTCAAGCGGCCATGATGTGTTATCTTGGTTCCCTTCACTGGTAAACAGGGAATAAGGGCTGGGGGGAGGCTTTACAAAATATAAGAGGAAACGAGGTTTGACAGAACAGAACCATACCAGAAAAAAGGGGAACGCAGGACACAGCTTTGGGGAGGAAGCATCTCAACACTCACTCCTGCTCCTGCACCATTTCCACCTTCCTATTTGCAAGTGCTGACAAAACTCATCCTTCGGGATTTACACCAGATTCCACCATCTCCCCAGCTGAACTGCAAGGGGCCTGACCCACCCTCCTCCCTTTTATACGATACTCTTTGGCTGTTCAGTTTAAAAACCTGCCCCACTTCATCCTCTCTCTTCTAATGCATCTCTTACAAAAAACACTTGTGAGGGCCTCCCAGTTACTTGACCAGAGGGTCCAGCCCCTTGACCAGAAGTCCCCTAATTCAGCTCCACTCTGAGCAGCAGCTTCCTCTTCCCACCATTAGCCCATTCACAAAGTGGGAACTGCTGACTGAGAATTTGCACCTACGCAACAAGACTCCTGTTGCTGGCACTCTCCAACCACAGGCAAGGACAGTCTCCAATGAAATACGAGGGGCAGAGGGCCAAATAACAACTGAACAAATACTGATAGAGAAAACTTCCAAATTTGCATATGCAAGTAAGAGCCTCACTACATATTTTGAAGAAGGGCTTGAAGGGCTGGGGGGTGAAATTAAAAGCTCTGGGGAACAGAATTTGCTGAATCACATGTGACACCCCTGACTGCTTCTTTTACCTGATAGGTATGTAGGCTTCACCTGGAGGCTGCAAAAGGCAGTGTAGAAAATAGGTCAGGATTCCCTCAAAATCTCTCTCAGTCCTCACAGATGGCACTGCATTCTGAAACCCAACTTCTCTGCTGAAATACCATCTCTGCTACATTCTCCTTTCTCCAAACTCAGGTCTAGCCTCCCAGCTCAGCTCCGCTCTCCCTACCTCAGGGATTACCCTCTCTTTGTACTTGGGAACTCTACTTCTTTTCTTGCTTTTCCTGCTGGTGCGAGAAAGTTCACAGAGCTAAGATCACCCCTCCAGTGTCCCTTTAGCCCCCTGACCTTTACAACATTTACGAAACAACATAACTACAGGCTCCCAGGGTCCACTAGGCTCTCTCACTCCAGTAGCCAATACGACAGATTCACCGGCCACCTTGAAGGGAAAGAGGGATTGTTAAACGCAAAATGACGGAGGCAGAGAAAGATGCACTCGAGGATTCAGCCTTCCGAGGTCTTTTCGTGGCACCAAGGACCCATCTTTCCGCCCTCCACAGGGCACCACACAACACGAAAGAGCCGATCTGATGCGTCCGAGGCCACCAGAGGAGGGGGAGGGCTGTGCTCAATTATTGGTAATAATAATAACAATAATAATAAACAAAAGAAGAAAAAGAAGATAAAACAGGACGCAAGGAAGGATTATCTTCGGCAGCATCTTGCGGTGGCTTCTCTGGCGGAGATAGAGAATATATATCTATATACAGGCAAGGCAGGGAGGCTGGGGAGGGTGGTGCTGGCACCATTCACCCCATGTCCCCCTCCCCTCCCACGTCCTTCACAAAGGACGGGCTATCAAGTCTGTAACTCGCTAGGTGATCAAGTCCCAGTCGAAATCATCGGGGATTTCCTCATTGGCGCCTGGAGGAGGCCCTGGAGGCCGAGGGACCAGATGGTGAGCTGAGCCAAAAACAAGAAAAAAGAAGAGAAAGGAAAGAGAACAGTTAGAATAAACAATGTCACACTTTTTCACAGTGGGCCCTCGGGCAAAAGAAAGCATAAGGGATTCAGGCCTTCTCCCTTCCAACAGTCTAACAAGCAAGAACACTATTGGCATGAATTTCTCCCTGTCAGACAGCAGCTACCAATGTCTGTAGGTGGTCTGCTGTGAAATTCTCCACAGCAGCTTCTACAGAGGTTAAGTTTCAGTCTCCTTAACTTCCCTTACAGCTGACTGCTGATAGAGCACAAAGGACTTCATCAACAGAAGCTTCTCATGTAAAGTTGCCTTCAAGCAACCAACTGAGGGTGAGGCTGAGCTAGAAGACTATTTATGTGAAGTGAAAGAAATCGGGCTGCTGAAATCCTAAACTTTGCCAGAGCTATGGCAGAGCCCTAAACAGAGGGTCCCTTGCAGACCAGGCTCCCTCTCTACCCTCAGTACTCCATTTGATTAGTAAGGGCTTTGGGAGAAATGCGTAAAGGGCTTGGGAACGAGTTCTTCAGTGTTCATTGGTGTAATATGCCTCAATGTCACCCCTTACCTGGGCGATTATATCCCGGAGAGTCCTGGGTGGAAATCTGGTACATAGGAGATGGCCCGGAGAAGAGATGGGGAGGCTGGGGCTGACCATAGGAGTTCACTGTGGAAGAAAAGGAGTAAAAAAAAAAAACAAAACCTGTTAATGTTCTGGTCAGCTATCTTGGCCCTGACTGGGTGGCAGCTCAGCCACAGAGCAACTCACTCAGACCCACGGGATACTGAGGAGATGTTCAGCTGTTGGGTCCTAACTGCAAGCTATAGCTTGGTCAGGGATCTTGTTCTTGGAACCAGCAGGAGTTTCTCTATTATTGTAAAAGAAGAAAATTTTCATCCAGGAACGCCACAAACTGGCTCAATATCATCCATTTAGTTCAGTACTAGATGACACACACCATCACAGCTGTATCAACACCATGATATCCTCTGTGCTCTCCTTAGAGTGCATCCTCCTACTCTTTGTCCAGTCAGTATTTCTCCAACATGGATGCAAGACCTTTCTTCTTCACAGCTCCTACAGCTCCTGCCATCTGGAATAGCAATCTTTCTACCTTGCCATTCCTTTCTGTTGGTCACCTACAAAAAACACCACCCCCTTCTCCTTTTATGGGTCTACCTTTTAAATGTATTTCTGCCGGGAAAGGCTGCCTGTCAATGGTATGCATCACATAATAACAGTCTGTCTAGGCCACAGACATAGGACATGCCAATTCTTTAAAGCCAGAGGAAGCTGAGTTGCTACGAACAGCTCTGACAGCCCAGCCCCGAGTTGCTTGGTGCTACATTGCCTGGCAAGGCAGCAAGTAGTTTAGGATATTCACAGAATTGGGCCTTCATTTACATGTCATTTTAGTCTCCTTCCTAATTACCTTGGTTCATGGATTGCTCCTGCTTGCCACTGTTCAGGGCACAAGAATCAGAGATTCGGGGGGGCTGCTGCGGGCCAACCAGATGAGGGAGCTGACCAGTCTGGGTAAGGAAGTGATTAAGGGAGTCGCAGAGGTTGGCAATATGGTGTTGATCCAGCGTCCAGTTCTTCCGCTCAGCCTGGCGCAGACTCTCCATCAGCTCTGCAGAGGACAAAGGACAATGTCAAAGACAGCACTCGCATCGTGGTCTTCCCTGCAAAGAGTTTCTGTCTTCTACCCCTAAATCCTACCTTCTCCCCACAAACCCAACTTCATTGCTTCGAGTCTGTCACCAAACTCCTGGAGAGCTCCGTATCTAGGATATTGTCTCACTGACTCAGGTAGGGGAGGGAAGAGTAGGAGGGAAAAATCTCAGTTAGCTTTCTGACATACTTTTATGAATTAAGTCCCCCTGCCCCAAACTCTTGCAGTGTTCAAGTGCTTCAGGGTCTTTAACAGAACCCATGAAGTAGGACACCTCGTTTTACAAATAGAAGAGTTGAGTCACTGAGAAACCCATGGACTTGACACAATTACATCGAAAAAAAGATCTGGGCACAGCACTCACATATTCTGGACTACAGCCCTAGTCACTGAGTCACTAGACCTAGCCACTAGGCCAACACTGACCTGAGAATTGGGAGTGCTCAATGCTAGACCAGTTCAGCCGGTTTACCATCTTGAAGCTTTCCTTCAGGGAATCGATGTTGGAGCACCAATCAGGGGGAAATGCTGGAATGAAATGGGGACAAGATTATTCCAATACAGACTGCCCTTTCCCTCCACCACTTCATATAAAATGATTGGCTCCTCTTCACCAAAGAGCCTGATGCTACAGTAGCTAGAAATCCTTTCTCCCTTGGAAGACCAGGGATGGTGCCTCCTTTTTAATTTAGCTCCTGACTTTATCCCTGCATCCCTAAACAGAACCCTAAACCCAGTGTGGATGTATCCTCCTTTCCTTCAGTAAGGAAGCAATTTCCCTCTCAGATTTCAATCATAACTGGCTTTCACCCTTTTTCCACACACAATGTAGGCACTACTTAGGGAAAGCTCGCCTGTGGAATTTCTGTCTGGGGGCTCCTCTCTGCTCCCTTTTCCCCAGCTGTTCTTTCCATCACCCCTGACTCACCAAAGCCAGCATTGTTGATTGAAGCCTGTGACTGCTGCTGCTGCTGCTGGTGCTGATGTGGCTGCTGCTGTGGGTGGGAGTGCGGGTGATGTTGTTGATGCTGGTGGTAGCCTCCATGCTGCATTGGGGGGGGGTGCATGGACATCACTGCTGGAGGGCCATAACCTTCGCCACCCTGCTGCTTTCCCCCTTGGGATGGGCAACCCTCTGGGGTTGGAGTGTGGAGTGGGGGAGCAGCACCCACTGATGAGGGGCCTTGCTGCTGCTGCTGCTGGTACATGTAGTAGTTGTGGTTGGAGGGCTGCATGTCACCAAGGAGAGAAGAGAAACCTGCCGAGTCGAAGAAAGAGGAGGGAGCTTTAAGAGCTGCCTGGATCAGACCTCTGCTTAAATTATCCATCTCTAATTTCACACTGCTCATTCTGCTATTTATGAAGCTTTTGGAGTGCCCTCTGCAGGCTGCCAACAACTATCACTTGCACAGTTATGCTCTCACTGTGCTCCAGATTCTGTTCAAAACAAAAGCCTCTACAACAAAACCCCAGCAGGATTTAAACTTCTAGTACAGAGTTGGGCACTTAAATTCCTCCCTGGATTTTTCCTATACTTACCAAAGTAACCCATGCTCTTCTGGAATTTCATGCACCTGTTGTTTTCCTAGAAATGACCATTAAGCAAACTTAAACAACAAAACATTTAGAAAACAGATAACTTGATAAATCTGACTTGCTGTTTCCAAAAGCTCCCTTCAGTTCCCGTCTTACAAGCAGCTTGGTCAGGAACCTTTGCAATTTTTCTCACGCAGATCATTAGAGGTCACACATTCTATTGCTTTTGTACACAGAGCACATTGCACGCATCAGGGCTCCTTTATTGCTTTCATTCCTCTTGACTCAATGGGAGTGTCATTTCTACCCTCTTGTATTTCAGGCATCCCCTACATGCAAGAGCATCCGGTGTTCTCCATCCTTCCCCACATCAGGAACTCAGCATTTCTCGTGTCTGCTTCCCCGGTTCATTCTCCCCTTACGTTGTGGAACCTCCGGGAAAAATCACAGTGAAGGGCATTACATGCCACTAACCTGAGCTACCCATGTCTTACTTTGAGTGCCCTTACTTGACCATCCACAAGCAAGCCTCAGTTTTTCACTAGATCCAAAAATCAAGCCTTAGAGCATCCTACTACTGCGATGGGGCAAAAGGATGAATACCGCCATGCTGACTCAAAAGTTGCCCACAAAATTTCCTCAAAAACTGCAAGTTTTCCTAGACTACCTCACAGCTGAAGACTTGGGGAAGAAAAAAAAAACAACCACAGACCGCTGCTAAGCTTTTACAAACAGAGGTACACACTGAATCAAGGTTCTTATCTACATTTTTGTAGCTCGCTCATTCTACAACACCTCACACAATGGGCTCCTACTAGGAATCTCAAGTGCCAGCATGATGAAAGCAGTAAAAGTAATAAATTTTTATTTCACTGAAGCTACAAGTTCAGGAGGCTCTTCCTACAGCAGCAAACTTTGCCTGCACTGTATGATGGTTGACTGCACAGGGGAAAGGCTCATCTAATAATATATTCCTTTCTACACCAGACTAATATTTAGAAGAGTGTTTAAAGGCAGGAACAACAACTGAAGATTTTTCTGACGTGTTTTCCATGGACGTCTTATCTCATCCCTACAGCGATTCTGCCCTCTGGTGGCTGCTTCCTCAATCCCAGCAATGCAAGCTATGAATGGAGTTGTAGCCTCTCTTCCGCACTCTCAATCCACAAAGCTCAATTCTCCAAGGCCTTATACAATCCTAGTTTTAACAGATCTGAGCAATGAGGACTTTCCGCTCTCCTTTTGGAGAAACTCCACATGCAACAATCCCCTCCCTCTCATGGTTTCTAGCCTGACAGATTGTGAATACTTCTCTGACATGCTTTTCTTCAGGACTTCATTTCTCTAAGCTTCTGCCATTTTAGTATTTGCTTTTGTATCAACACAAGGTATTTTTAAATCACTATCCTCTTTATTCTGAGAGAACTAGGGGGAGCAATAGATAAAGGACATGCAGATTTCTTATCTGCTCCTGGCAGAACTAATTACAGCATGCCAAAGAAGGAAAGTCTGTTTGCACAGGCTCCTAAACGAGGAAAGATCTGAGAGATACCAAGGATAGATCAGTGGACAAGACTGTGTGGGCAGATACCTGCCCACCCCACATGACGCATATAGTTACTCACCGTGCTGAGAGGAAGATGATTTCTCCAGCATGGATTTGTAGAGATTTCGGAAGGACCAGCTAAGATCCTGGAAGTTGATCTCAGAGTAGGAGAACTTGAAATCATGGTTGGCACTGTACAGTGGGGGTGGCACATCGGCCCCTTCACGGCCCTGCCCCCCTGCTACAGTAGAGGCAACATCCACAGGCCCTGCACCCTGCTAAGGAAGGTAGAAGTAAGGCCTTTAGCTTGTACTAGTTGAGACAGGGATCCAGAGACTAGAAACAGATAGAACATGCACTGATATTCCGTATCACTTAGTTCATCTCCCAACAAATCTTCCCAAATGCCATTTTCTTTGAGGAAAATCAACCACCACTGTCCCTCTGCAGCACACTGGCTCCAGCCTTTTCTTCAGCTATCTAATACCATTATGCCTTTATCCTATCCCCATCCAGCCCTTTGTTGAAGTTCACTTCCTCCTTATTTTCTGTCTCTGCAATTTCAGCTTCTTCCCTTCTTTTTATTTTTGCCTCTGTATCACCATTTTCACAATTCCCTCTCTTCTCATCACTTCGCTTTTCCATTCACGCACTCCTTCCCCTCTCCTTTTCCCCCCACCGTAAGGCTTCTATCCTTTTCCCTGCTGCTCACCTGACTGTAGTTGGCAATGGGGGTAGTGCTCTGGAGAGACAGCTGAGGGGTGGCCTCAGGTGGCAAAGAGGCTTCTGTGCTGACTGGAACAGCCCCTCGGGGGCTTTTACTTGCCTCTTGCTCTGGGGAGTCTTGTGGTATCTGTGGATGGGGAAGAAAGAGAAAAGGAAAGGAGCAGAAATCAAAAACAGATGGAGAAGCGAAACTGCAGATGGGAAGCCAGCTCCCCCGCTGTAGAAGATCATGGCTTAGAAAAGAGGAGGACTGGGCCTTAGTCACTGAAGAGTCAAGATAAAGGACTTCAAACAAGATTAACTTTGCTACTGAACAGCAGCAACAACAGCCAATCAGCAGGACGTACATTGCTAGTTCATTCAGTCCTAGCCTTTGTCTCCCCATCTGTACACCCTGCCCCCAAAACGATACCATGGTGTGGTGCTGGAAGGACTCCTTGGAACAAGAAGGGAATTCCCCCTCCCGCTCCATGCTGTCTGGAAAGAACGCCACTCACGTCATCATCTGGAGGATGCCGCCTCTTGCGAGATATATCTGGACACGTATCTATTGTCCAATAAGAGCCCTGGAAAGAAGACCCATTGGTGAATGCGTGATTAAATCAGAGAGCATCCTGAAGCAGGGGACTACTGACTCAAAGAATGCAGCACTAACTAAACATTAGGACCACAAGGACCACCCTCCAGAACATCAGACAGCCGAAACTTGGGTGTTGGAAAGAGATTCCTCTCTTGCATTGGGTTTTATTGAACAATGAGGTACGATGCTACTGGTGGAAGGCAGAATGCTCTACATTTCCATCACTCCAAGACAGGACACCAAGAAGAGCAAAGGATGTTTTGATCCAAGCTAGGCCAACTATTTTGGGCCTGCACACCCCCTTCAGTACCTTCCTCACAGCATGAATTTGTTATTGACTGATGGGAACCAACTCAATGTTCAGACTGGGCAGAGACAGCTAGAAGGATCGCTCTTTTTCCACGCTTGTGAGACTCCACTATGAGTACCGTGCCCATTTGGGGGGTTCCCAGTGGAAGACAGACACTGATGTGCTAGAATGCATCCAAAGAGGGGCCACCATGATGGTTAAGAACTACAACACATGATGTACAAGCAGTTCACAGAGAGAGATCTGTTCAGCCTGGACAAGAGATGGCTAAGGAGATCTAACCGCTGTCTTCAACTGCGTAAGGAGATTATAAAGAAGACAGAATCAAACTCTTCTCAAAAATGCACAGCACAAGAGTAAGAGGCAACAAACACAAGTTACTGCAAGGGAAATTACAATCAGATATAAAGAAAAATTTCTTCACAATGATGGTGGTGCAGCACTGGAACAAGTATCTCCATCCTTGGAGATACTCAAAACTCAACAAAGACCTGTGTGTGTTGACCTCCAGAGGTCCCTTTCAACATAAAATAGTCTATAGTTATGTCTATTGTTTTCTGAATAAGTATAAAGAGAACTCTGGAGTGTGACTTAGCCCATTTTAACCTCCAATTCAAATCTGAATAATCATTGACAAGCACAGGACAGGTTTTCATTATAAACCCAGCCCAACATGCCAGTGAACACCTGCAAACATATACACTGAAGTCAGTTAGGATTTCCTGGAATAAGCCATGTAATCAATGGTATTTTTGAGCAGTGATCTTCAAAGATATACTACTTCCATTTATAGATGCCAACTGAGCACCACTTAGTCCTTTAAATATAACCTGAAATAAAAGGCCTGAGCAAGTGGCCCTTTCTGGTAACTTTAGGATGAGGGGGAGGAGACAATCTTTCTGTCTAAATACACAACTTCTTGTCTCCACCATCTCCTTCTGCTTGTTTGTTTGGGGTTTTTTGACAGTAATAATATCTGCATGCCAAGATGCCAAGTCTTGGTTTTGCTAGCAATTCCCCTTTACAATCTATATATACTAACAGAGTTTTATTAGCCCTTACTTTAGCCAACAAATTCGTAAATTCTTGAGTTTTACTTGTAAATGATTTCTATAGATTTGAACTATCTGATGGTGATATTTTTTTCCCCAACATCAAATGTTTTGCAGTCTAAATAGACAGTAGTTCTGCTCCCACTTCCATGGCTCTTGCCTCCATGAAACCCATGATGTCACATCATAGTCCTGCCGTTCACCAGCAGCCACTACGGTCTTTCATAATAGAACAGGTTGGACTAGACCCACGTTTTACACATAAAGATCAAGAAGAAAAAGAAACAAAACTAATAAAGTACATTCAACCCATTTTTTCTTTCTTCCGGTATCTTTGAAGTCCAACCCAAACTATTCTATGATTCTATGATAAGTCAACAGAAGATCACAGATAAGAAGAATAATCGCTAAAATCATTAAGGCCCCTTTACAGGTTCCCTTTAAGTGAATGCTTCTGTAGCCAAAGCACTGCAGTAAATCTTACTACTGCTTCCATTTTTGCCTACACTTTAGGTTTCAAATTCCAACCATGAGTTAGAAAGGGCAACCCTGGCTTATTCCCTGCAGTTTTAAATTGCTTGCCCAGGAGCATGCAGATTTCTTACCTTCCCAGGATCATCTCTCGGTCGAGGCACCTTCCGAAAACATTTATTCAGGGAGAGGTTATGACGAATAGAGTTCTGATGAGAGAGTAAGAGATACAGGTTAAGTGCTACAACAAAAACATACAGCCTTCTGAGTATGCCCAGGAACGGGTAGAGAAAATAGAAGGATGGTGCATACTCAAAAGCGAAAGCTCACTACATATACCCGGAACAGAGCAGAACAGAAGCTGTGGAAAGGAGAGGGACAGATTAGGATGAATAATATGGGGCTGAACCACCTATACATCTACAGAAGGTGCAATGAAAATAGTATCAGTGTGATGCAGAGGTTGGTAGTGATGTAGGTTGGGGGCGGGGAGGGGTGTTTGTTTTTCTTGGTTGTTGTTGGGGGGGGTTTGCAGGCTCCTTCTTAAGGGGCCACCACATACATACAACAAAATTCTTAGAGAAAAGTGGGACTTCCAGCTCTGCATTTTCTCCAGTTCATCAACTTAGTTTCACATCTTTTTATTTTGCTCAGTGAGGATATTTTGCACATAATTAAGAAAGCAAGTCTTGCAATTAGACAAAAAGGGTACTTTAGCGATGCAACTCCTCACCTTCCAACCAATACCAGCATTTTTGTAGTAGGGAAAGTTGTCACAGATCCAACGGTAGATCTCACTAAGTGTCATCTTCTTGGCAGGTGATGAGTTGATGGCATATGTGATCAAAGTGGCATAGCTGTAACGTGGCTTCCCATCTTGGTGCACTGCAGCTTCATCCTTACTCAGGGTGGCATTGGGATCTGTCGGTGAGCCTGGGGGACACTTTCGGGCAGCCCCTGGAGGTCCTGCTTGTGAGGAACCCCCTAATTTTTCAATAGTAGCCCTTAAAGTAAGCTGTGGGAGCCAGTCTATGGAAGTGAGGCTGCTTTCCAGGTCAGAGGCCATGATGCTGGAAGCAGGAGTATCTGTGAGGAGAAAGCAGCAGAAAGGGAACTCCTGAGATACAAACAAGTTGAACCCTAAGAACAGAAACATCCATTTGCATTCCTCCTCTGCTTCTCCCCCTATCACAAATACCTGTGTGAAGATCACCCTACTTCATAGACCTTACTCACAGCCAGACAGAATCATCCAAAAAGGCCTATGACTGTGTGTCTGGGAGGACCATCCTTGCCGATAGTAGCTGGGACAGTGCTGATGGTAACATTGCTAGGACGGTCTTACCCAGAGCATCCCAACTGTTCCCAGATGAAGAACTAAGATCTATTCAAAGGAAGTGGAGCCTTTTCAGCAGCTGTATCACATTCACTCCTTTACTACGTAAACAATATAACCTTGGAACCCTTCACCAAGATCACCTGTAATCCAGTAGGTTTACTGCATCAGGTAAGAGGAAAATCATAGCTAAAAGGGAATAGTCCTTCATGCCATATACAAACCACAATTTAATTAGATCATCTGGAAAAGTCAGGACTGTGACTATCTTAATTTGGGGGGAAGAATCACTTCTCCCTAAGGCCTAGCTTCTCTTTTTGCATCAGGTGACATTATAATGAATCTATTCCTTAGAGCTAGGATTACATATCTCATTTTAAAACACCAAGATCATGCATAATACTATATATAGATAATTACATCTACCATGTCAAGGTGGAACAGACTATATTAAGCTCGTAATAGTTAAAGCTTTGCCTACCATAACCCATTTTTCCTAAACATACATATCATTTTATTGAATTAAATCTTGCTTAATTCTCAGTATAACAGGCAAGTATTTTCCCCAAATCTGAGACACAAGGAAAACCTACTTGTCCGAAGTCACACAACAAGTTTGCCACAGGGTGAAAACAGACTCAGGATCTTTCCGCTCATAAATATTATATATTTCCCCTCATAAAAATAACACACACCTGTCCAACATGGCTAGTGCTTGTACCCAGGGTTTTCTACTTAACAATTATTTTATATGAAGAAAACATTTAGCAGCATGAACTTGTATGAACTTGTACACTTAGCACACAAACTTGTATGCTGTCTTTTGTAGTAGTCAAAGCAGCAGAAAGATCATCATTCTTACTCATAATTGGCTGCATCACTATACTAGGAGCAATCCCTTGAAGTCTGGACTGAGGTAGCTAAGTTTCCATGGCCACAACCTGCACTGCTCTGCACTTATTCTTTGCATAAAGAGAAGAATCATGTCTTGAAGGGCTGCAAGTTCTGTCTCTTTCATTTTTGAAATTAATCTTTTTAGAGGATTAGATGATACTATCTTTGAGCATGCTAGTGCATACAAAAGGTAAATGCACAAACACACATGCACATACTTATGTACACACTCATGTAACAAATTAAACACATGCATACATGTAAGAGAGAACAGACCGACATGAACGCACTTTGCCTACGAAAGATTCATCAGTGGACACCTCCCACCAAGTGCATCATTCAGATGAGTGGATCAGATGAGACAGGGAGACACCCATCTGCATGAATACCAATTAGATACTCCTTCTAAAAATAGGTATTTGACAATAACACAGTGTGGATGCACAGATCCAGAGACAGATGCACCCAGCATTTTGACACAGAAGCTCCCTGTTCTTCCCCCACAACCATATGCATTATACCTTGCACTTCTGCACTGAGGTGCTCTCACAGCACAAAAGCACGTAAGAGTCTACACTCTAACACATTTGTATGCACTAAACCTTCCATTTTCACGCATGTGCCCATCACACCTCTTAGGGCTCAAACACTTACACAATACCCCAACAAAATCCATCCCTCAACCACCATAATCTGTGGCTCCAAGGCCCTGGGGCTCAGAAAACACCTCCTAATTGCACAGCTAACATTATCACTCACGCTCATACGCACACAGACTGAGAAGTCAAATTGCAGCACTACAGTATCTGTAGCGAGTGGAAACATTTTTCTGTCTGTGGAGGAAAGGAAAAGCCCAACTGCTACTAACTTATCCATCTACTCATCTGCCACACTATCACATATGATAGTGATGACTACTTGCTACACAGCTAACTAGACAATCAGAGCTGCAAAAGGCTTTCCATCATCCACCCTCCTCAAGTCATTGTTTATCGAATATAGCTCTTTCTGGCTGAATTGATCTAATCTCAAACATTTTAAATTTAAAAAAAAAAAAAGCAGCACTATTCCTTCCTGAATTATACAAAGGTAAAGCAACAATGTACTTTTATCCAGTGGGGATGGACAGACCGCTGAGGTATCCACGTAACTGAAACACAGCTACATCTGCATGGTAACTTTACAGGTACAGCCCTCACTAAAAGTAGCATTCAGCCTGGGAGAAAACAAACATGAACTAAATATCAGTTGAATCCTTAATTTTGTAAGTGTGCCTCATATAAATTTAATTTCCACAGTGCAATCAGAGAACAAATTACTGCTGCTTATCATATGCACGTTAAACCATTATGAAATATCAGTTGTGCTAACAATACAAATCCAAAGTAAAATAAATACAAATTTCCCAGCCCCCCCCTTTTTCTTTTTTAAAGACAAGCACAGAAACCAAGAAAAGTAGGTTATAAAAGCCTATGCAGATTAAGATACCAATCTGAAACACAAGAAATTCAAGAAGCAGAAGAAAACACTGCAGTTTTCATAGAGCTTCAGATTCGCCCAGGTTGTGTCAGTAGAGCATTTGGGATGATTAGCTATGCAGTAAAATGTAAGGTTGATATGCAACATGCCAATCGTCAAATACACAATTTTGCATATTTGTGTAAAATACACTTGTCAGGGAGACAAGCAAGGTTAGAATTGGGTCACATTACACCCACGCTAAGAATCTGAATATTTTCATTCCCTGGTTTATAAAAATCTTTGACAAGAAAACAAAATCCCAAAATCTTAAATAAAAAAAAAAAATGTGTATACATATGCACTAATCACCCAGTAATGAAACAACTGCTTTTCAGTAAAAATACAGCAGGTTTTTAAGAACACATATGCTAGACAGTAATTTAGGACAGAAAGTGAAGACTCAGACCCAATAACAATCACATGGGAAATTTCAAAGCAGTGGAATAAGACTTTTTCTCCAAGTTTAAACTTGATCATGTTACTGGGTTTGTAAGTCTGTATCCTGGCAATATGGGATCTGTAATAATCAGGCATAGTCAAAACTCAGGTAAGGTGGCAATTCCAGAACACTGTCGGTGCAAAAATAATTTGGTGTAATTGGCTACTGAATTATTTGAAAGAATACTTACTATAACAGTAATACTTGCTATAATTTGTGCTGCATCTCTCATTCACCTGATCCAAGCAGTACACCAGCTTGACACTACTTAATGGTATGATAAAACAAGACTGCAGCCAGACCAGAGCAGCTGACGATTCTTCCAACTTTCCCCTCCCAGTTTATTGCCTGGCAAATCTTCTTTCAAGCTCTTCTCTTATGATCCCACTCAAACAAAGAAAAAAAAATACTAATGACTAACAAACACATTGAACTGAAATCAAGGGCGTTTTAAAAAAATCCTACCACATTAGCAAGCCAGAATTAACTTTGAAGAAGTAAAAAGAAAGTCGAAGACCAGAATTCATAATCTCCGACTTTACATGGTAAATGGCATCTGTTTATGTATTTGGCTGACTTTAAAAACCAAGGGTAAGGTAGCCAAGTCATAACCACCATCAACAGCTGGAAATTGACTGCAGAGTCTTCATTTCTCAAGTACTAACTAGTTCCAGTACAACCCCAAGTCAAGACAGGTCAGAGAGATGCAAAAATGACAGCCAAGCCCTGATCCAAAACTACAATTAAGCAGATGAGAATCTGTCTAATTCATAAGGAAAATGTAATAATCATTAAAGAAAATCCCAGCACTGAATACCTTTTAAAAACCGCTAATTCACTTGGGACTAGTAATACTTCACTATAGCTTTCCAGGAAAGCTACTGCCTTACTTTGAATATTTGCAACTAGCAAATCGAACCTCAGGCTGAAAATGCAAGGCAGCCTTCTGTCTATCAGATTGTACTATCCCTGCCACTGGACTGAAGAAATCTGTACTTTGCCTGCCCTGCTATTTTGCAAATACTTGCTCTAAGCCAGTCAGATCTTATCCAAGATCACTGCCACTTATATATCAGGACTGAAAAATGTATGAAATGTGGGGAACAGCACTCTAAGGGTCATATTGAATGCAGTTAATAAACATTTATAGCCTGAAACATTATCTAAGGCTGAACTCAAAGGCTGGCCAGTCAGAATCAGTTACGACTGAAGCAGTCATACAATGAATGAAACTACGCTGTGCACAGCCTACAGAAGATGCATATTCTAGAATAAATCTCTACATTTACTTTTCTATATTTACTTTCACTGTTGCTTTATTTGCTGCTATTCCAATCTAATGGAACACTACTGGCAAAACATTCAAAGGAGACTCAACTTAGGTTTCTCGACATAAACTTTGAGAAGGAAGAAATGCACAACAGACTACCAAGCAGTGAGAGACATTGCTGTAGAACACGTATAAAAATAAGGCCACTTCTATTTAGGTGCCTGAAACACAGATCCAGTGATCTAACTAAGCATATCCATCTAATATACTCAGAGATACACCTAGCTTCTGAGGTATTTAACAAACAAAAACCCTCAAACCCAACAAACTGGCAAAAAAGAACCATTTGACTGCAACCCTTCTGAAACACAAAGGTGAGTGGGATATCAATTAGAGCAAACTGCCTCAAAAAGTAAGGAAGAAAAGTAACACACAAGAATACCACATGCATGGAGAAACGGACAGCTTTTACTTTGATGGAAAAAGGCAATTTTTACATACTTGTGTAAATTACACATGCAAGAAACCTGTATTCTTATGCCAATACAGAAAGGGGAAAAGAATCAATTTTGCTAACTCTGGCAGGAAGAAGAATTTGCCATTTTAAGACGTCTGCTTTCCCTCAAAAATAAGGAGGTGTGAACTAAGAGGGCAGGAACAAAACACTCAAAATCTTATCTTCTCTAAGCAAACATCCTCACTGAGAGATATTTGTTTCATGTAAGAAAACAGAAAAAAGGATACCGATTACCTGCATAGTCTGAAATTGTTATCCATCATTTTGGTAACTACTTGTGAGAAGCCTTCAGGAAATGTTTACGTTCTGGAATTAAACCCAGAAGAAAGAGAGAGGCTGCTGGGTATTGTTCATAAAATGAAACTTAACCTGGAAGGAGTGGTAGGTATCATGTTAGTATATCAGCAAACCAAAAGAAAAGCACTGCAGTTTGAAAGTACGCTTCTGTCTGCAGTGCCATACGAAAGGAGGAAAACCAGTCCCTGGGGTAAAGAGGTAAGCGAAATCATCATACCCTAAAACCATGTTTCCCTTCTTTGGGAGCAGTAGAACAAGCCGAAAAACATTTCCCCAATAAACTATAGGCTTGCAGATGTGGTAACAAGGGCCACAGAGTTCTCACTAGTCATGAACCACAAAGGAAAAAAGAATTAAACCAAAGGAAGTTACTGTCACCTATACGATTATGACTGTCACAATCTGAGTCCGTCCATGTCACAGTGGTCTGACTCTATACCTCTACTCAAAACTACTTAGTGTGCAAGACGGAATGGCTTTGAATGTTCAATGTTATTTTCTGTAAAAGAACACAGGTGGTACAGTAATGGCATCCTGAACTGGAAGTTTGCTAGAAGTTATAACACGACACACTAAGGTCGTACTGAAAAATCAGAGTTAGAGGAAGATGAAAACTTTTAAGACCATGTATAGCCTAATATATATCATTGAACTAATAGTTTTGTTATAACTAAATTGTTACACAGATAGGGTTTTCCTTTAACAAACAGAAATCTCAACAACATAAGGTTCATATTAAACCCCAAGGAAAAATAAAAAGAAAACAAACTTGTTTTCATAATAGTTACTAATTACATAAATATCATAACAGCACATTTTAACATAAGACCTTTCAATTCCCTCCATTTTGTGAAAGGTGCACAAGCAGGGTATAATTTTGTATTTTGAATTTAGTGAATGAACGGCACTGACTGCGCATGCATTCTTGGAACTAATGAAGCATGAAGTCTTGTGGGGACTATAAAGTCACCAAAACCCCCATGTTGGAAGTGCATCAGGATCCAATTCCAAAAGCAATTATGCACTAGTCTTGTATGAAATTGACAAAATGGTATAGTTTACAAAACCTGATCTGCTTATTTGAACTTACCAACAGATGGCATTACAGCCAAAGTCTAAAATATTCTTTTGTCAAGGGAGACAGTATCTTTAACAGGCATAAAAGGCTAGGATCAAGCATAGCTAGTGCCTTGCCAGATTTTAATAAGACCAACTAATCAAATATTTTTGTTGTCTGCTATATAAACGTGCAGCAAAAATGCAGAGAGAAATACTACACAAACATTGCAGAGACCCCTCAGACAGTCTGAAAAATGTGTTCAAAGTTAAGATTAGTTTGCTTATTTATGGTGCTGCATAAGTGAAAGTAGGGACTATGTTAACACCTGTCAAAAGAAACAGCAAATGATACTGAGAATACTGGTATGCCTAAAATACTTTTGAGCTGAAAATTATTTTCTTTGTAATAAGACTACTATAAAAGATTTATTCTAATAATAAGCCAAATGTCCCATGACAACCCTCCCAACAACAGATTTGAAGTAAAAAGTAAACCAAGCACTTTGAAGAAGCACAATGAAAATACATCACTGCAGCAGAAATGTCTCTACAGCATCCCTCCACCCTCAGTACCACTACGCAATATCTTACCATTGGAAGTAGGAGCTGTAATTCTAAACATATGCCAAGGCAGGCAAGAGAAATCTTTGGCATTTGCTTTAAGAATATTAACAGAACAATTACTCTTACACTGAGAAAGGTATTGCCTATTGTTTTTGGAATAATTCAAATTTATGAGCACATATCTGGAATGAAATTTCCCCTTGGAAACCAGGTAGAGAAACTGTATCTAAGAGAAGGTATTTCCCACAGCCTTGTGGGAGCACCCAGGTTGAAGAGAAGGATTTCAATTTTAGCTGCCTATCAGAATCACATCCAGTAGTAAACCTTCAGTACAGGATATGCAAACACTGATGAGATACACAGATCGTCTCTGAAATTAGAGACAACATCAGAAGTAGATCAACATGCAGAATATCTTGCTCAGAAGATCTTCACATCGTTGCAACGATAGGTACAGAAACCCAGGTTAAAAGAACGCAACATGCACTTATAAATGAACACTGTATTCTTATTCCCATTTAAAAAAATGGGTCTATCAGTGAAAAATTACTGTTAACCTTGCAGTTTAATAACAGTAATACTACAAAGCTTCTATGTAAGAGAGCCTCCAGGTCTAAATGAATGCCAGCCAGGCATAGTGGAAATGAAAATCTGACTGCACGTGGTCAGAACCTGTTCACCAAAGGCTGAACCACTGAAAACAGATTAGTCAGTATGAACTCTGCAATAGTTGCTGAAACAAGCCACAACCCATTCTGTCCCACTTGTGGAAATGGGTATCAAGCACTAGCAAGAACTACGTACTGAATTCATAGAAAATAAGGAAATTGGTATCAAGTGCAGATTAGTCGGATACCACGTGGCCAAAATGTACATACAGCAGATGCTCCCAGAGTTAAGATTACCGAAGCACTGCAGAAAAGCTTGTTAAAGAGGAGTTTGGAAGCAAAGTGCAGCGGAAATTGAAGTTGGAGAATGATCGGAAGAATCAAGTAATACTGTGTGAAGCTCATAAATTAGATCTCAGCCACTGTTTTAACATAATTCCTTTTCACTATTCTGATAGCTGTTATTCTGAACTAAACTGACCGAACTGTCTTCCAGGAGACAAAACACCTGACAATCCCTAGCCAGGCTCACAACTTGTAAAGATTTGTACCAAGCTTGAAGGTCAAGAGGATTCAGAACCACACTAGCAAGGAACACACATCCATTAACAGTTTCTTCTGGCTTAAAACACTAGTATTGCTACTTGGCTTTCTGCATCCTACTCAAGAAAATGCTCTATTTTGTGTATCATCCTCAAACTAAATCTCCTGTTCATTTCCTTACAGATACTGAAAGAAGCCCCTTTCTTCCACACACATACTTGCCACATTTGCCACCTTGCAACTGCGAGTAAATATTATTCTGCTCCAACCCTGACCTTCCTAGTCTTTGCGATGTATCTTTGCTCATGATGATCTTTATTTACTTTTGCAGTCATCCTTTACAAAAGAAGCCAGGGAGAGGAGGGTACATGTAATAAGACAACTACCGCTGAGTATCAGTTAGACCTTTTGAATAATTTTCAAATATGCAAATAAGTAGTTTCCAGTAAGTCTGGCCTCTATTGGCTGGCAATTTTCCTACATCTATCAAGGTATGAGTCAGCTGAGGAAGAATGTGAAGAGGTGCTCATGCAAGAAACGGAAAAGCACAATGTCATGCTTGCGCATATAAGAGACAGTGACAGATAGGGAAGAAACATAAATGTGAAGGCCCCTTAGAGTGAGTACAAGAAGCTGGAACCTTATGCGGTGGATGATAGCCAACGAACAGGCTTGTCAAGGAGGAGATGGCAACATGTTGAGAAAACACGCCAGCTTCAGTAATTGGGTTTTTAACAAGACAAGAAGGTAACACAATTGTCAGAGGCCAGCAAGAACAGCTAGCAGTAACCAGGATGGCAAATGAAGGAGAAAGCGTAAGGGTTACCCCAAAGAGACCAAGAAAGAAGAAGCAGGAGATTCAGGCCATGAAACTGGAAGATGAGCCCCTATCCTGTATGTGCAGAGCAAGAAGAGTGCGAAAAAACCCATGTTATAGGCCCAACTGTGGAGGCTCGCAACAGAGGAAAGCAGGAAACAAAGGGAAATCTCAAAGGACCTTTCTGGAGTTCCATCTTGGCCTCAGCAGTCTTAAACTTGCAGCAAATCATTCAAAAAAGATGTTAAGGTGGTATGCCAAGTTGCATAATTTAATATCACTGGCATGAAGGAGGTAAAGAAAAGCAAAGAGAGGATACCAGAGGTGGGTCTTTGTGTCTAACTCGTGAAAAAAAATAAATGGAAGAAGGTAAATAGCTTAGTGCAGAAGCTACTGAATGAATGACTAGAACAGTAGGAGGGAAACCAGGAAAATACTGACACAAAAGTCAAGGGAGGACAAGATTTCAAGACTGGGCACGATCAAGTGTCAAAAACAGCAGGGAAGCCAAGAAGGATGAAGATGGAATAGAGACCCTGAGACCTGGCCAAGAAAAGGTCATTAGAGATCTTAGGAGAAGCTTCAAGGGAGTCAGAATATCTATACTTAAGTCAACTTAAAAAACAGTTCTAGGCCGCAGACATCGTACAAGAGCTTTCTGTTTTGGAGTCACATTTTGCTTCCATGAAGCAAAAATTAATTGGGGCATCACGCTTTCACTGTTTCTTAATGCCAGAAAAAGCGGCATATAGAGGTTTTGAGTTCAATATCACATTGTAGTTAAAGTAATCAACAGCAAGAAGAACAACCAGCCTTTATAAAGTGTTTTTCATCCTTATACTTTGGAACCCTTATAAAGGGTGAATAACCTATTCCAGGATAAATGGGAAGCCATACATGGAGAAGCGCGCAGCCCAAGATCAGCCAGCAAAGGAGTAGCAGAACCATGCAGAGAACGCAAGTCTCCCAAATCCCAGACCAGTTCTCTACATTCAAAGCTTGTCTGCTTTGTTCAGGTAGAGAAAAAGGGAATTTCAGAGGTATTTTAGCAGCTTGTTTATTTTTCTCTGCAAGTTCCTGATGGGGAGGGAGAATTGTTTTGGTTTTACTTAACAATAGTTTTTTGGGGGAAACTGAGAATTCAGAAACTTTGCTCCTTTAATTTGTGACCACAAATGTTCAGATTCCTTCCCAATTATTCAGATTTGAACTTTAAACAGTAATTACATATTTCTGCTATAATCAGCCACAGTCTTTATACAGCAGAGAGCATAAACAAAATTTGAATTGCTAATTGTAAAAAAACAAAAAAGCAAATATTTTTTTCCTCGAGGTATAAAAGCTCTCACTCGTCATCTCCCCCTCTCCCTCATTACTCAGTCTCTCTTATACATAAAAAAGGGCCAAAAAAGAACACACATTCCCTTATTTCTTGACTTCACATCAAGTAAACCGCCCAGCTTAGAAAGATGAGGAACAAGGTACTGGGCCTTGCACAAATTGTTCACCTGAATTCTCAAAACCAAGATCCTGAAGTGCTGGAAGGAACCCGAGAACGTAACGCAAGGGCTCTTCATTCTAACCAACTAAAATCCAGCTATTCCTGAGGAAGGGAAGGGGGCAGGGGAGAAGGGAGGGTGGGAGAACGAATGAGTCGGATTATGGAGACAAAGTGCCATTCCCCAGCCTAGCAGGACTGGATATTTTCAGAGGAACAAAATTCTATTTATTATATAGTGGTAAAAAAGAACAGGGTTCTTGACATAACCTCAGACAAAAAACGCTATGTGTCCACAAGCATATAATCTAATGAAAGCCAAACCAAGAACAGGTCAAAATGCAGGTATGGAAGTAAGAGCAGGGCCTGTGAGATGTAGTAAGAAAGGATTCCTGCCAGTGAAGAATCCTATAGAGGAGATGAGGGATGCTTGCTCGATGAAGAGAGAAGCAGCATTTTAGGCTTATAGGACCACAGGCCAGAATGCCAAAGGGACAGCATGGAAAATGAGATGCAAAGAGCTGTACAGAGAGAACTGGGAGGAGCAATGGGGTGTAGAAGGAAATGAGAGTAAAGAAGTAGGCGGGGTGGAAACATGCTGGGCCTTAAAGGTGCAGGAGAGGAACCTGACTGTGACAGGATACTAGGAAGCCCAGGACAGGATTCAGAAAAGGGTTCACAAAGGTCAGGAACCAGCAAAATCTGTGCGCCGTCTACGTTTAAGACACCAACTCCAAGGTTCATAATAGGATGGGGTAGAGGATGGGGCAGGTCAAAGACAGAAGGATAAAATGACAGTCTCGTTCAAATCTTGGCAAAGCACCACAGGACACAACATTAAATCAGTCCTAAACTCTGTTGCGAGGTCTCCAAATTTTGAAACATTCCCAGTATTCTGAATTTTCATTTCAAACTTAAAATGAAAATTTGCAATTAATTAATTGTGAAAACATACTGCAGCATGCTTGCTCTCTCTCAGTAACACACACACACAGACTGCCTTTAAAAGTGAAAACATGAGTACAGGGCAGAAATATGTTAGAGATTTTTAAGTTCATCATATATCCCTTAGAAGGAAGAAGGAAACAACAACAGCAGAATAGATAGCAAGTAGCAATACTGACTCCTACCAAGATGATAAGCATTTGGAGGCTGAACGCATCAACCGGATATTCTTGCTAAAATAACACGACGTGCAACAGCCAGCAATACAGAGATTTAAATGCTTTTCTTTAGGCTTCAGAGTTAACACAACTGGAGAGTTCAAACATTTTGGAGATACCATTTTAGGCTGTCCGTTAATCTGGGCACTACTCCTATTTTCAAAGTTGTTTTCCAGACCGAAAATGCTAGAAACAGTATTTTTTAAAGTTTCAATTCTGAAGCATCATTCATCAACAGATTCTGCAAATGGAGTACTACAAAACACGGAGGGTTCTGCGTGAAAGTCACTGGTTACAATTCTACCCAAGGTTGGGAGAAGCAAATGGAAAAATGAGTCCAAAAGCATTGCATCTTTTGGTTGCTAATGACCGAGATGTAACTCCTGTCTGACGGCTGTGTAAAATGAGATGATCAGCTCAGTCCTGCTCTTGAGGGACAGCTGTCCATATCACTGTTGCCATTACCCATACCTCCTTTCTGACACTTGAAGTAAAGGGCCAAAGATCCAAACTGTGATGCAGACTGAATCTCCTACTATATGAAGGTCAGCTGAAGTTTAGGGGAGGAGGTAGTAAGCAAAGATACCTGTACCTCTGGGGTAAGAAAAAACTTCTCCAGAGATGTGAGCATTCAGCTGTATTTTTATAGGAAAGAAAAAAAAAAAAAAAAAAAAGATTACTACAGTAGTCACAACCCCGTCTTGGACTGGGAAATTATATACAAACTCCTCAAACTGTTTATTGTATTTCATTCCAACTTTTCTGACTCCTTATTCTGTCCTAGAAACTTGCCTACAGAACCAGATTTCAAGATAAAACCCAAGAACTTACAGAACACATACTTAAACATAACCTCATGATCTTTCAGTAACGCAAACCTTTTCACGTAACTCTCTAGATCTTCTCATTTCATTTTTACTTAAGGGCTTACCTGAGAAATGCCACACACTCAGTTCTCAGATGAGCGAGTGCACATAGGCCAAGATCAGACTGCTTCAACTTTAAAAGTCAACTTCTGGAAGCATGAATGTCCAAATTTCAATTTACAAACCCATACACACATAAGTAAGTGTCTCTTACTCAAACGTTGAAGACTTCATTGCTTCTGTTGAAGTCAACTCTACGTTCCTGGGCACTTATAAGACTTAGGCTATTTACTTAGGTACCTAAATATGGTTTTTAAAGTCTAATTTTAGGTGTTCAGGTTTAACATTCTTAATGTAAACACTTAAAGACACGGCACTTTCATTTAAATATGTCTATAAAGTACCTTGCACTTTTATGAAGATAAATAATACTCTCCCTTTTTTTCTTTTATGGATACTTTTGCATAAAATAAATGGTGCAGAACAGCTGCAGTATTTCACCTCAGAGAAAGCTGCATTTTCACCTGTGATAAACATTTGATGTAAATACCATGATCACACTGAAGAGCTACGCTCTCTAAAAATTATTCCCTTCCTTAAACTTATCAGTATGTCCTAGCTTTTGTATAGCTGTATTTTAGACTACGATATCTTCAGAGCAGAGATTGTCTTAATTTTGTGTGTCCAAGTCAGCACTAAATGCCCTGTCAGCAATTAACAAATAAATAACAATTACTCTACAGCATACGACTTTCAGCCTTGTATGTCTGTCATGAATATTTAAAGCTCAGGCAGCAAATACAAAATCTTAATCTTTATCATTAATAACGAAGAAAAAACCGTTTCATATACAGAAAGATAATTGTTGTGGGAGAGCAGAATTTTGTAAGGCTGGCATATATATTCTGCAAAGTGCCCTGGCATCCATCAGAGCCAAAAGCACTTGAAAAATGTCAAGTCATTACTGTGAGGAAGGGGGCAGCGCGACGTAAATTAACCTCAGGAGCATGAAAAGTCAGTTACCCCCTTGAATGTACAAAGGCCAAAATGCCTCAGTTATCTCTTCCCTTGTGCTAGATAACACAGCTGTACTCAAAACAGGCTGATTGCGTAACTATAGGGCAACAGGTAGGAGGGCATCTAACAGTACCCCCAGCATATATGCACGCTTCATGCTTCAGCCTTCCCTTAGAAAGAGGCACCTTCTGAAGCTACGGATAACTGTCAAAATTCTCTGCCAAAATGGGGAATCACTTTGGAGGGACCTGGCATCTTTTGTCTGATCTTGCTAGCAAATTACACCAAGGAGTTCCTTCTTCAGGGACTCCCAGTTAACCATTGTGCTCCCAAATGGATTCCAGAAGGGTTCCTGTCCTCGCCAAGGACCCTCTGATCTTGGATTTCCTCATTGCTGTCTCACTGGAGGACAGAAACAGGAATATCTCAGGTGAGATATCCTTAGGCACAATTCTTCTGCTACGGGAATCCGCTTTGGCTTTATTTGAGATGAAGTCTCCCTCGGACTCGATTTCTCAGGAAATCACTACGTTAGTGTCAGAATACTCATTTGTGACTGGAAATTAACTGCCTCATTTACTAAAAGCAGCCAGCTTGGCTCACCACGGCACTAGCATTAAGATTCACATTCCTAGCCCCTGAACACAGCATAACACACAGATGAAGACTGGTGGCAACGGAATGGCTTCTTTTGGCTTTCAGAGCAGGTTCCACCAGCACTGTCACGATTTTCATTCCCAGGCCCCTGAGCACCACAGAACCCACTCTCAAGGGCACTCTTTCCAGAATTCATCCCACAGCCCCTAGGTACATTAGGACACACATCTTGGAGTACTAGCACTGGGATCTGTACACCCAGCTCCCAAGAACAGAGAGGTTTGTATCGCACAATGATTTTATTCCCACAGTTACGAGCATAGTAGGACCCACATGGAGAACAACTGACACTCCAACCCCATGGGTGCATCCTTGGACGCTAGCACTACAAATCACTGCTCCTGTCTCCTCAACACTTTTTTGGCCAGTATTATCCTTCTCAATGACCCCCAAATGACAGAAATTAATTTCACACCGGTGATGATAAAGGCTGAGCCTAGGATGAATACACCAGTGAAAGAGAGTAGAAGAGAAAGGGCAGAGAGGTTTCTTACAATTAAATAGGGCTAAGGTCTCCCATAAGCTAAAAAGTGAGGGAAAGAATCAGGTCAATCCCATGTAGCATATAAGGGAGCTAAATGAGAGAGATGGAGAAAGACATGCAGAAAAAGAAGGCTGGGGAGAGGTTTAGAAACAGAGAGAAAAGATTAAAAGGAAAGCAGATACAGTGAGAGAAGAGACATGGAAAACAAGGACAGAAGGCGAAAGAGAAGGACAGCTAGGAATAGAGAGGTGATACAATGTGGTCACTCACTCTGTCTGGAAGATTTTCTGGAGGGAGGTGGATTATCTTCAGTGCTGGTTTCTGGGGTGCTGCCCTTCACACGCCTTCTCCGAGACCCATCCTCAGAGCGTTGCTGTCAGCTATTCCAAGAGCTTCTTCAAGAAATATTTTGAGGGCGAAGGGATTGTGGATGAAATCAGGATCTTGAGTATTAAAACAATCTGCTTGGGATTGTCAGTCCCCTAAAACTGCTGGTTTTATCCCAGGATGGAGATCCTCTCTCCCTTTTGCCAGCTAACTACTAAAGGGGTGTTCCCCTGGGAGACAGCCTTTTCACCGATTGTCAGATTATTTCAGAGATCAATTTCCCCAATCTCCCTACCTGTAAATCTCTCTTCTCTTTCCTCTAGGTGCACCTTGTCCTTAAGGGTGGGCAAATCTCCTTCTCTGAAAAAATTCTTGCTATCTCTGTGGATATTATCAGCAAAATCTGCCTTTTCCTTTCCCTGTAACTGGGAGGTGTGTCTTCTCTCCTTGCACAGGATATCTGAAGAAAACGCTCTTGGGATTAGGGAATGGGGGATCTTCCTTGGGATGAAGGAGGATGAGGTCAGTATTGGAAATTACCTTTATCTCCCGTGGTTAACAGCAACTGGAAAAGGGAAGAATAATATCTAAATCTGCCTCTGCTTTCTCTCCCTTGTTTTGCTTTCTCTGCTGCCTGGTGAGCAGATGTAAATAATTAAAATTACTAGGTAAGTATCTGGAGCTCCTGCTTATTTCTATCTTGGGAACTGCCTCTCTTGGGCATACGGGGTTTCTTCTGTGAAGACTCCCCTCTTACTATCTGGTCTGGGGAAGAGCTGGGGAAGGAATTTCCTCAGTAGCAGGGGGTGGTAAGGGTTATTCTCACAACCCTCCGAAACTGGGGTCTGAGGATGCCTCTCCCCTAAACAGGTATTGAGGGAGCTCCAGGAGGCTCTATTCCACAGCGAGGAAGAGCAGACCTGCTTCTAGATAGTTACCAGGGCTTGGTGCCGGGAGTCTCTGCCCACCCTTGGCTCGTTAGTGAGGAAGGGGGCAAGTGTTAAGCTCCCTTACCAGTTGCGGGGAAGGGGGCTGGCAGGCGGGTGCGCCCCGGCCTGCCAGCGAGGCGGGGGCGGCGAGGGGCCGCCGGGGCGTCCCCCCCGCCGGGAGCGGGGCTGCCTAACGGGGTGTCCCCTCACGGCTGCGGATGGGGCGGCGGGCAGGGTCGCTCCCCCACCCCGGCAGGCTACGGGGGTGTCCCCCCACCCCGGCTGCCCGGAGGCTGTCCCTGGCTTCCCCCCAGGCCCCAGCTCCTCTTGCCCGGGCCCGGCTACCACGGGAGGCCGCGGCGGCTCACAGGCCTGCGCGGGACTGAGCGGCCGCCTCCGCCGCCTTCCGCCGGGCCTCGGCTTCGTCCCCGGGGGGCTCCCCAGGCTCCGGTGCGGGGGGCCCCGGCCGGGCGCCGCTGAGTCTCTCCAGGCCCCGCCGCTCCGGCGGCTGCTGCTCCGGCTGCTCCGGGCTGCGGCTCCACTGCAGGCCCCGGCTCCTCCCCGGCCTCCGCTCCGCCTCCCCCGGCTCCCCCCGGTCGCGGCCGCCCCCGCCTCCGCGGGTTAAGGAGGCGCCGGTCTGGGGGAGCTGCGGCTGCTCAGCGGGGGCCGCGCCCGCCCTACCCGGTGGAGGGAGAGCCCGGCTCTGCCCGGGGAGCCTGGCTGCCCGTCGGGACCAGCCAGGGCCGCGGCCTTCCCCGGCACCCCTGCGCCCGCCCCGGCGACTCGATTCACCCCGGAGATGGCCGCCGGCCGGAGGGGAGCCCTCGCCCCTCAGGCCGCTGCCAGTAGCAGCCTCTTGCCGCCCCTCAGCTGGCGGCGGCAGCTGTTGGGCCACCCCTGCAACAGCCGCTCACCCACACGGCGGTCATCTCCCCCAGCCCGGGGGCGCTCCCCATCCCACCCGTGGACGCCGTTCCCAAATGGCCGCCTTGGGCCTGGCAGCCCCCGCCGTGGGTTGGGCTCAACGCCCTGGGTGACCTGTTCTGCTTCTGCCAGCCGCGCGATGGTTGTGCTCCGCTCCAGCCCAGGATGCTCAGAGTCTTCTCCCACTCCCAAAAAACCTAAATCTCCATCCCTGGTAATCCCTCACGCATTGTATTTGTCAATAACCTACTGCAGTAACATTCCCAAATCTTAAGAGGCATTTCTGCCGCAACCCCGTTAAAAAGTCTCATCGCTCGCTCTCTGAGGTGTTACAACCAGCCAAAACCATATAGAAAACCCCTTGAATTACATACACTGTTGTCCTGCTTTCACCCAGTTGGCTGAAAACTGGGAGTCTCGCCTCAGCGTGTCGCAAGGCTGGTCTTAGGGACGCAGACCAAGGCAACCATCCATTATTTTACAACATTAAAGGATGCTGTGCCGTCAAGTAAACTAAATAGATCAAATACTCCAAAATGTGTGTGTGAGAAAGAACAGGCACTGCCTGGGACCCCCCTGCATCTGAGGCCAATGTCGTAGGCAGGCCACTTCTTCATGGAAATCTGAAATGCACGACCATGAAACAGCCTCCCTTGGGGTCCCTACCCGTTATCTGAAAGACCCCCTGTATTAGATAATCTCTTCTTTCTGTGGTAGTTTCACATTTGCATCCCTCCAAATGGTAACACTGCTGTAAGGCTTGGAGTAGAGGACAGGACACGTGCTGGGAGAAAATGGCATTTTCTGAGTAAATGTCTTTTTTTTGTCCTTCTGGAAACTGCAATACAGAAATTGTTCTGATAGTAGAGGGGGTGTTGTAAGACTTGCTGCTTTTGCAGGGCTTAGTTTACCGTTGCACCTGCAATGACTCCTTGCATTCCTTCAACAGGTCAAAAGCTATGCCAAAGTCCCGTGCCGTCGTTTCAGGAAGCCACAAGAATGAACGCTCAACCCCCACCCCCTCAGGATGCTCCGTGTCCTCTTCTCCCACACCAAACCTTTCTTCTGTCCCTATGCCAGCAGCTCTGGCCATAGCTCTTCTCCCTGTGCTACTACCTGTTCTTCTCTCTGTCAAGGAGGGTTTCCTGCCCCTTTTCCCATATTATTAATGTTATCTCATTACAGATCCCATTAGTGTTCCTAATCATTACCAAGGGCCACCATCCATCCCTTTCCCTCCCACCTGCACAGGCCACGGCAGAGCTCTGTCCCGTTCTGTCCTTTTCCCCAGCCTCGCTCCAGTCCTGGGTACACATCTTAGCTCCAGTTCCCCTGGCCTTCTGCCTCTCCTTGGACTTCTCTTTGGGCTAGGTGGCCTTTAGGTCTCCCTGCTATTCCCACACCAAGTTCTCCAGTTCCCCTCTAGCTAGGATTTTGTGTCCATACTGTGCGCAGGCTCCTCTTAACTCTACTGAGAGGCGAGGCAGAAGCATCATTGTGCTGGGAGGCACTGATGGGTGCTATCTGCGAACTGTTTGATCTATAGCCAACTGCAGAGGTGTTAGAAAACTGCGGTTGGACTTGACACGTGCCAGGCATCCAGTGTGTGTTACCCATTTATTTTTCCTTTTGGTTTTCAGGATCCTCTCCCCCAAATGAATGTCTGAAATAGTTGCTGCTTTTTGTAGACAAAAAAAGATGTGATGTAACTAACTTACTCTGCTACTTGAAAGAACATAAATACAAAAATGCCATCCAACACAAAAAAAAAGCCCTTGGGAGGCAGGCCAAAGAATCAGTGTTGCAGAAGTGCACAGAAGTGAATGGATCGTGATCCTGTGATCACATTTAGCATTCAGAGAACAAAAAGGCCTATTCCAAAGCCTCTGCAAGCTCAGTAGAAGATAGGGGCTAGCAGATGGAGCCATGGAAAAAAAAGTACACTAGTCACCACGTAACTTATTTTTACATTACAGTCAATGTATTTTATCCTTCTCCCAATTTCTCAAGATGCCACTGGCTTTGTGCATGACTGAATTGTTAATATTTGTCTAGGCAAAGCTATAAATTTTGACAGATGGGTAGCGGGCAGTTGGGGCTTCTGGTATCCAGGAAGGTGTAGGAGGTGGCTTTGTTTTTTGGCAGTTAGGACATTGAAACTTGCGGTATTTGGGAAGGAATTCTCTTCCATATCCTGGCTGAAAGACTGTTCCTTCCATTTGCAACTAGTAATAAACAGGCACCTCTGTGGTCCAATGTAACAAGTATCCTAACGCGTTTTTCTCCCCGAGTAGGGTTTGGTGGTTGGTTTGCAAGTTTTTTTCAAAACCTCTCCTTACCCAGGAAAATCTTTCTTTTATATATTTGCGTGTAAATATAGATATAAAAACTTAGTTGCTCATCTTTCGTCCCCTGAATAATTTCTCAGAGTACTATACGGAAATGTCCTATCTGCTCCCTTTTCAGGGTAGCCCCATGTAATGATGCGTCTCCCACGATCAAGAGGCCAAAACCAGTGGTTTAAAACTGGGCGCTTTAAATACGCGTCTAGGATCTCGACTACAAGAAAGGCTACGTGCCCTACGTCTCCACCAGCGCCAACCGGACCTGCCAGCAGCCTGGGAGGTTCAGAGGCTGGACAAGCGTCGAGGGATGCGTCTGCCGGCCCGGCCTCGGACGCCTGCGAAGGCCGACGCTTCGTCTCCCGCTGCCGCTCCCTCGGTGTGACAGAGCCCACCTCCACGGCAGGAAGCCTCATGCGACAGGCCCTCATCTGCCGGTATGTAAAGCCAGGAGCGGCCTCCTCCCCCACCCGGCCCCCTCACCCTGACGGCAAGGCGGGTCACTCTCCCCCAGCCGCCCCCGCCCCCTGCCCAGGAAGCCCCGCTGGGGCAGCGAAGCCGCCGGACACCCCCGCGCGCCGCCCTCACACCAGGCGGCTCCCGCCTGACGCGACGTCGGCCGCCGTTACCGCGCGTTTCCCCGCGGCGGGGCTTCGCCCGCCCCCTCCGGGGACAGCCCCCCCCGCCCCCGGGCAGAGGCCGCACGCCCCGCTCCCGCCGGCGGTGCGGGGCGCGGCAGGGCAGGGCGGCGGGCCCGCAGCACCCGCCGCGCCGGGCCACCTTAAGAGCGCGAGGAGCCCCCGCACGCAGCGGCCGGGCGGCTCCTCCCCGCCCCGTGTCGCATCCAGCCTGGGAACGTGTGGCGGGGAGCGGAGCCGCTGCGAGGACGCGCCGCCGGGGTTGCTCCGGCCCGGGGGCGGCGGGAGGCCCCCACGGCGGAGGTGGAGCGGCTCCACCGGGCAGAGGCGCTCGGGCGGCGGCCCCGCAGCGGGCGGCAGCGGGTCTGCTGGGGCGGGGGCGCCTGGCGCGGCCCTTCCCCCCCCCCCGTCCCACTAGCGCCTTCATTCCACAGCGCCCATTGGCGGGAGGCGGGGGCAGGGCTAGCCCGGAGTCCACTGTCTGGTTGGCTCCTGCATCCATCCGTCAAAGGGCGACTGCGACGGAGGCGAATTGGCCCTTCCGATTGGCCGTGGCCCGAGAGAAGGTGGGCCAGACGGGAAGGGAGAAGTAGCTCCCATTGGTCGCCCCCCGCGTGTCAGTCAAATGAGTCACAAAGGGCCGCGCGGCCGGCTAGAGCGGGGCGCGGACAGCGGGCCCCGGCGGCGGGGCTGTTTGTCACAGTGCGCAGGGGTCACTTCCTGTCCGGGGCCGACCGCTTCCGGTTAACTCCGCGGCCTGAGGCGGGTGCCTTCGGCCCACGGCCGGCGCATGCGCGGCGGGGGTGGCGGCGCCTGGCCGTGGTCCTGCCGCCGCGCACGTCACGCCACGGCGCGGACGGCGGCCGGCCGGGCGGCGCGGGGCCGCCTCCCGCACGGGCCTGCCGGCGCGGCGCGTCTGGCGGCCGTGGGCGGGCTCGGGAAGGCAGCGCTCCGCCCCGGCCACGGCGCTCCCGCGGGAAGCTGCGGCCCTCTCGCCGCGCAGTGACACCCGGGCTGCGGCGGGGCCTTCCCCTCCGCAGCCTCTCCGCAGCTGGGGCCGTGCGGGGGAGTCCCTTCCCCCCTCTCCTGCCACCCCCCCACCCCCCCGCGTGGGGAGCGGCGCCTGCAAAATGGCAGAACGGGGCTCCATGTTGTCTCTCGCAGCAGCGCCCGCGCTGGGTCTGTTAGGTTTGCGAGCGGAGCGGGGCTGTCCCCAGCTGCCAGGTCTTCAGACGCGCGCTGGGCTCCTCATGCTTCGTGATCAAGTCAAACGTAGCGTGCGGCGCTTGGGTGGGTAATGGCGACGATACACGGGGGAGCGCAGTGTGCCTCTTGCTCTCATAGTTGGGTTTGTGCCAGTGTAGATGGGAGGCAAAGAAGCCATTAAATTTAAGGTAGTCGCTTGCTCAGCAGATGTGGCTGAATTCACAGCGTATCCTTTTCCCAGGTAAACTCCACTCGTGCTCTCAGCAACGGAGTGTGCTTTGCCTGTTACAGCTGTGCTAAAGGAGTGTGCCAGTGCAACCCTGCCGGGTTACATTAAAAAATCAGATCAGCCCTGCTCCACAGGTTTAGTCGCTGTGAAAGGTAAGGGAATGTTTCGGGTGGGCAAGAAGCCTTTCTGTCTCTCACCACCCACAAAAGTACAGTTTCTACGTGGACTATCCTGTCTCTGCCATGGGCCCACCCCTGCCTTCAAATAGGACCCGCAACTATATGAACCCTTCCCTGAAACCTTCAGAAGTCTGAGACAGGGACGTTGTCTGTGCTTTGAATACAGAAAGTCTTTTTCAAAAGAAGGAAAGTCCCAGCCTTCATTTCTTGGTGGTTGATGGTTTGCTCTTTGTTTCCTCCAAGCCTGACTCTGTGCAGGCTCCGTGCCGTTGCACGTGGTTGTGATAGTCATTTTTCAGGCTACAGCTGCGCTTTAATGTGCTTTGAAGCAGGTGGTTCTGTGAATTGCAGAACTAACAAAGCCTGGTCCCTTATCAGTTTTGGTCTCGTAATTGGATTCTTTGACGACTGATAAGGCACAAGTTCTATCTGAAGCTTTTCCCCTAATTGGTGCATTTCTAATGTCTCTTTTCATTCTGGTTCTCTTTATGCCTTTTAAATCTTTAGTTTATACCATGACCTTTCCCTCTGCAAGGACAAAAATAAAGTCTGTCTCCTGTATTTGGTCTCTTATTTTCATGAACCCTACACGAATTCTTGGTTTTTTAGATCTCTGCAAGGGACTTTCATTCTTCTCATAGCTTTATAGCAAAGGTTTAAACCTGGGTCACCTGCTTTTCCCTCGATCTTTCAGATGGGCATAGTGGCTGTAGGTAGGTACCAGAGCAGAGCAGGGCTCATTCCCAAGGATCATGAGCAGATGGAGACTGCTCCTTCGGTGTCTGCCCAAGGTCAAATGCCCTAATTGAAAGAGAGCCATGCCAGCATATCTTAGGTAAATGCCCTTGTTACCCAGCATTGCATAATTGAAGGCAGTTGCTTTTTTAAGACTTCTTTTCTTGAAGCTCTTCCTCTTTGTGTGAATGATTAAATATTCACAGAGACGAAAATAGATGGATTATAAACCCCAGTCTTCAGGACATTCAGTATATGGGAGATACCATATCCCACTCCCAGGGAGACACAAAATGACAAATACTTACTGCAAAATACTTAATTGCGTGTTCAGACTGTGATATCTCTGATGGAAAGCAATGCGGGGAGGCAGGAATTGGGATCCATATCTCCCACAGCTGGGGAAAATGTTTTAACCATGACATGCTGGGCCTGCCCCAGCCCTTTCTATGGGTTCCCTGTGGCCGAGATGTGCTCCAGGAGTGACGTCTTTTAGACAGATTGGTGGGGGGAAATCGTACGTAGGGGTCTTGTTTTGGAGCTTCCATTCCAGCTGAAAAGCTTGGAGGGTGAAGTCGGAGCTGACAGAGTCAGCAAGTGCTTACATGAGAATAAGTAATACTTAAATGCAGACTCAGGCGCGATTTTGGTGCTCGTAAGGCTAGAGAGCAGGGGACCCCTGGGGATGAGATTCCTGACCATCACGGTCTGGCAGACCAGGGTGTCGAGGTCTTCTGAAGCGTTTTCAGTGGCCATGGGTCTGCTATGCTCTATTCTAGCAGACTTGGATGAGACAAAGGAGCTTTCTTGGGAAGAGAAGGGGGTGTCAGTGGATGAAGTGAATTTGTTCTATGTACATTTTCAATTCATGCTGTTTTTCCTTCAGTGTAAAACATCTAAAAAGTTTTCCATGAGAAGATTATTTCTGTGATAATTGTACTTTCCTGACTCGGAAGGTTTACGTAGTGTTACTACATTAAGGATTATGAAGTACTCACAAGTGAGACATTTCAGTAGTTAGACAGACAAACTGGTAATGAATATCAGATTCTAGGGCCCAAAAGCTCACAGAGGTACTGTTACACATGTGTTACTATAGGCTCAATGAATACAAAGCAAAGTGCAGCAAAGTTACAAAGTGATTCTCCATTAAAAAGCTCTTCATTAAAAGGTACCTTCTTACTCAGCAGTTAAGATGCCTAGGTGCGTTCTGACTAATCTTCTGACTTGACAGGCTGAAATAATTTTTACTGTTTTTCTTGCTTGTTAGCCCTGCAGAATTAAAATAGCTCTGAGAGAGGAAGGTGGATACTGCTCCTTCCTGTACTGAATTGACAAAATTGTATTCTAAGTTTCAGATAGTTATAGTGAACAAACCAAAAGATCAATTAGTCGCTGTCCTTAAAGGAAAACCCTGTTTTGTGCATCAAAGTTTGGGTCTTCATATTAGGCAACGGTGCCAGGGAAGGAAAGCTGTGGTCACATCCCAGGACTGGCAGCTAGGAAAGCTCTGCCTGCCTCTAAGTGCGGACAGAAGTTGCTGTGAAACAGTAAATGTAGAACCACCTCAAGTCAGTTTTCAAAGCGCCACTACCTACACTTCACAGACACTGAAGCACAGCAAGTCTGATTAACAGTCTGTCTCCCACTTCAAAAGCAGATGGTGTGAAAATGCAGACAGGATATAAAGTTTGATGGCAATAGCTCAAACTAATGAGCAGTTCATGCCGTTGCGTTCTGACTGAGAAGCAGACATCAGAGTTAATAGTAAAAGATTAAAATCCTTAGAAGTGCTGCGGATACCCATGATATCAGCAATAATAATAGTCTCGGATGACAAGCATTCCTCTGGATCAAAAGGAAAATAGGATACCTGTGTGACTTAAGTTATAATTTCTGAGAAACTGGGAGTCATGCAAGAGGTTCTTCAAATTTTACAGTAGGGAGAAGCTTGAATTTGCAGCGTGTAATAATCAGGAGGGAAGCTAGAACAGGGAGTCGCAGAGCAAACAATGAAATGAGTGAAAAGTATAAACGAGAGTCTTCCAGGGTGTGAGAACCAGGAAGCCTGTGAAAGAATTAGTGGATGTGTTGGATCAAGGGAGGTTACAGAGAACAATCAAGAAAAACTTTGCTTTTTCATATCCACCTTCAGTTTTGAGGATGTAGGAGGCTTTTATAGTCTTGTCCTGCGTCCATTCTGTTTTTTACAGTGAAGCAGCTTTTGGAGATTGAGATCTCATATGGAGAAATGTTGGACCAAACTAATCATTTTAAGACATAATATGGCATACCTCCAAGAATTCCAGAGAACTTCAAATGAGAAGTAGTTGGGCGCCTTAGCTTCTTGGGTTAGGAAAATATGTGGTCTCTCATAGAAAGCTGCCGTGGTACCAGAGCATCAGGGGAGACAATACGGACTGTACCCACAATTTAAAAAAAGGTGCTAGGGATGAAGCAGGGAAGTAGAATAGCAAAACTTTTATCTGTTTCTTGAAAGCTGGTTGGAACGGTAATTAAAAATATGTCAAAACACCTGGAAGACTATGATAACTGAGATGAATTCTTTAAGCAAAGAGTATCTCATAAATCCCCTTCTCAGTTTTCTGGATGTGTCAATAAAGAAGTTAATAAAAGAGAAACATTTAATCTGATATAGTTAGATTTTTAAAAGGCCTTTGAGACTGCTCCACAAAGACAGAATCTTGATAGGGAAAAGGGATTACTAATGTAGGTCACTTTGGGGCCTTATCTTGTTTCATATTTGAATTCATGGCCTTGGCATAAATAAAAAGAGCATTTGGATGAAATTTGCTGATGGCACAAGGACAGAATGATCAGGATGTTATAAACAAATACTGAAAGACCTCTGAGATTTGGATGAAATGAAATCTTGGATGAGATTCAGGTATGCAAAATTTAGTGCCATGAATACAGGGACTAATAACTTTTTTTTCCCCCTGGGAACTCACCAATTGGAAATGAGAGAGAAAGAGGAAAAGGATCTTTGAGTATTAGCTGGTCACACACCAGGAACTGCTAAAAGGTAAATGGGATCCAGGAAAGTATCAAGAGAATTTTGTATTAAAAAAATCTCGTATAGAATATTGTGAATAATTCTGATCATTCATTCTCAATAAAGATTCATTCAAACTGAAACAGGTGTAAGAATGGCTTCTAGGATTTTATGGAGAATGAAGATCCTATCACCAGAACTTTGGCTTAAAAACCCTGCCTAGTAAAATGGAGACTGGGAAGGGATCTGATGGCTGGCCAGAAACACACCTGACAGTAAGCAACAGGTAGGGAAAGGAGCTTTTAATTGGAAGGATGCTACTAGTTTAAGAACAAATAAGTACAGAGTGGCCAAAGTTAGGCTGAACAGTAGGAAAAAAATTCCAGAATTAAGTAGAGACCTTCCAAAACGGCCTTCTCTAAATTGTGCAAACAAAAAATGTCAAAAAAATTTAAGCATTACAGTGTAAGATGAGAAGAACTGTCTTTGAACAAGAACTGTCCTATAAGGACCAAGCAAGGGGTAGAACTGAACAATTAATTTTCATCATGGCAAAAAGTTAAAAGCAAAATGTCTTAAGGATTTATCCTGTGTCCTGTGTTGTGTTTCTTTATTGTTCATCTGGAAAGAGGAGGGAAAAGCGAACAGTGAAGCAACAACCTCTGCAGAAGACAAAGTAATTCAGAGTAGCCATATTAGAGAGGTCTCTGGAAGACTTCAGTCAGACCTAAACAGGGAAGGTGACTAGGCAGCATAACAGTAATTGAAATTCAATGTCAACAGTGCAATGGCAAGGGCTGATGTTACCCCTTCTGAGGTTTAACTCTATAATAATCATAGGCATGAGATTTCAGCGCCAGTGTGGACAATCTTGTCTGAATGCTCTGGAGAGGACCACAGAAGTCTGCCCTTGAAGAGGAGACTTCAGGAAATGGTGACATGGGCGATTGAGGCATGTAGAAACTATGAGAGAGAGATCAGAAAAACTGAGGTTGCTATTTTGGAAAGGAGAGATATAAAAGTGGACAGATAGTTTATAAAGTAATTGGTAGAGTAGGAAAAGTAGACTTGAGAGCTTCTGTTCTTTTTGTATCATAATATGAGAACAAAGGGACCACTGAATGAAACCGGGGAGTGAAAATGGGGAAACACTTTTCCATATCGTGAGATTACACTGGTGAATTCATTGCCGAAGGAAGTGGTTTCAGTACTACTTCAGTAGTTTTCAGGAAGAACTGGACATTTATGTAGCTCTCATGAGTGTCTAGCGCTGTCATCAATGACAATACACTTGGGACAGAGGTATTCGTTAGGGTTACGTCCCCACGACCTGTTGAGAGGTTGTGAGGGGGAACATCCTGGCTGAGGATGCTGAATTATCTGGTAGGTGACTGATGCCCAGGAGAGACTGTAGCGAAGGATGTCCCAAAGGTGTGTGAGTCACACTGAAACATAACTGAATTTAAAATGAAGATACAGAGCTCGAGAAGGGGGCTGACTAACATTTCCTTTCACGGACAGGCATCTTCTGTCCTACTCTTCTACTTAGCTGGAGGTAGTAGAGTGGAAACAGGAAAAGGAAACAGCCATTTAATTTGGCCTTAATTCTGTTTCTTCTCTGAACTATTAAAGCTTTCTGATCAGTCCACATTTGAAAGCACAACATACTCCTTCAAGGGTGTTACCATGGGCCAGACACAGTCCTAATTACTTGCAGGATTTTTTGACAATATTGCTAATTATGTTCTGAAGTTGTTGGTTTATAGGAATAGTCAGCATCAGATGCCCTTCTGTCCAAGGAACAAGGAACTGGGATAACTGTGTTCCCGTGCATAATCAGAAGATTTTTGTCTTAAACATTTGAGGAGACACAGGATGAATAGAAGGGGGGGGGGGGAAAGTATTTACAAAGGCTTGTGTAAGGTTTTCAAAGGATTTTTGAACGGCTGCTGTCCTGAAAACACTGCCCTCTGCTTAAGGAGTCAGTGTCAGGGAGTGAGATTACTTGATAACCCAGTAACAAATTGGTGGTAAACATTTGCAGAGTCCCTAAACACCAGTAGGCTTGCTTCAGTCTGTGAGCTCTGAAATCTTAACGTGAATCATCCTTAGCCCTTCTTAAGAATTGGTATGAGCCAGCATTTCTGCTCTGGGTTGCTTAAAATGGCATAGCCACAGTTATGACATGCACTTGGTGATGATGCAAAATATTCAGAGCTAAGTTAGCCTGCAGCCTCTGGAAGAATTACTGTCAGCACGATGAGTAACCATACACTCAAAATGACCAGTTCTGGCCTGGAAGACGTATTTACCATTTGTTTCCTATTGGATTTAGAACTTCTATGCTTCCCCAGCTCTAGCTTTGTAGTGATTTTTGCCACATGCAAGCCAGAAGGTCAGGGATGCAATGAAAGAGGTACTTGTATTTCCCAGTACTCCTCTTCAGTTCTTGATAGGCGACACAAGATTTAAGGAAGCTCTCCTTTCCAGCTCAGAAAGAATGTGGAGATCTGTAGACGAAGATCTGGGAACACATGAACCCTATGTTAAGTATTCAGAGTAACGTCGCTTTGTTTCAAAGCAGCATTGGCTCTGGCTCTGATAGGGAGTCTTCGTGTCTGGGATCAAATCAATGGGAGTCGTGTGGTAAAGCACGACTCGGTGGTAGAGCAATGCACTTGACCTATTAACCAGTGTTTCCAGTAAGCTGGATCCTGAAAACCAGCAACGAGCTCTAATTTTCTAAAGGCAATGCAATTTAAAAAAAAATCAATAAACTTGGCTCTGTCATCATAGTAAATCAAGCATTACATGCAGAGACATGCTAGTGACAGATGACTTTGGACCTAAACTGCATTAGTCCCTTGCCCCAAATGATTTTGGTACCATGCAGAGAGCCTAAAGTAATTGGGAAGTATGAAAAGTGAACAAAGTGTCTATAAATTGGCTCAGTGCCTGCTCAGAGAGAAAGGCTGACTGTGGTAGTAAATTAAACAAGACTCTTCTCTGGCTCTGAGGCTAAGGGGCATGGAGTGGCCATACTGCTAAACTCTCTTACCCTCCCTAACAGGCTGGCTGTATGCAGACTTCCTTCTGGACCATTCCTTGCTATGTGCTGACTCCTAAACCATGAACACAACTGTTTGGAAGATTGCTAGTTGGCTGCTAACAAAATTTGAAACATCAAATTTCAGTGCTGGGGAACACTCCCAGCCACCGTTTCATTTACTAGTGTGGTTGTGTAACCAAATGATCTCTGTCACAAAATAGTTCGGAATGAATGCAGATCCGCTCCTGGCCTGAGTTGTAAAAAACCATTAATATTCTTAACAAAATCCTGTGTCTATGAAGTTTCTAGAGACTCCTGTGTCTTTCAGGCCCATGTGACCCATTGCCATCATACTGTGGTGGGATGAGGTTACCTCATTTTGGAGCAGAGCAGTGAGCTGACAGATCGGTGGGCTGTCTTGGACTGCCTAGGTTTGTGATGTCTGTGGAATCAGGTGTTTAACTCAAAATGGCTGAGGACCGCTGTCTGTCCCCCCACCGCCTTCCAGCAGCATGGTGGCAAACAACTCTCTAGTGCCCGTCTCTGCTCTGAGGCCTGAGGTAACAGTTGTGAATGAAATGGACTGAACATGAAGCTGAAACATGAAGCTGTAGAGAGCTGGGTGAGAGAATCACTGCCAGTTACGAGCCCCTCAAACACTCAGCCTTCCTGTCTTGCCAGTGGATGTCAATACTGATGTAGAGAATAAAAAATAAATTACCTAAAGCAAAGGATGTTTACAGCTGCACCAGGACTTTTCCAGTCGGCCCCTGTTGGAAGTGGGGATGCTGCATTGTAGGGTTCCTTCCTGGGACCACGCTGAGGGTCACAGTACTGCCAAACATCCCCACACAGTCCCTCTGCCTTTGCTTTAATGTTGTGAGCGCAGCTTCTGCTGACTGCCCTCTCCTGGGGTCTACATAAACCATTAAAAGAAATGCCTCACCTTCTGCAGTGGAGGGCTTGTTTGGGCCCTCATGACACCACCAACAGCACACACAGGAGACTGGGTCAAAAACAACCTGTGGCATAGGTGAACGGTACCAAAACAGCATTGGTGGTCTTTAGTTTTGTGTGGCAAGGGAAGGTTCAGCTCTGAGATGAGGCTAGTGAAGGAGCTGCTGCACTTCCACAGATAGTTTCACATGGGGCAGAAGCTGGTGCTGGAGCACCAACATCTGCACGGAGCTGGAGTGTGGCTGGCTGCTCCTGGGATTTCATCAGCTGAGTTACTGGGAGTGACAAGATGTCATGAGACATCCTTGCCTCTAGAAACACTGGAGTGGGAAATTCACGGGGGGCTCTGTGCCTGATTGGTAAAGGCAGTTTGTTGGAGTTTAGGCAAGATGGTCACGAACAAGGTTGGGTGGTTCCGGCAGGCAGATGTGGCTGGGCTGGAGCAGGGAACAGGGGCGAGAGCAAGGCTGGCATGGGGGGAGACACAAAGGCAGGGCTCCAACAAGGAGCTCAGTATAGGTGGGAGCAAAAACCAAAGGAGGACTACAATCAAATGCCATCAGGATGCCCTGCTTCTGAATTGTCCATGCAGTCTTTGGGTTTGGTGTGTTCCTTGAATGGGAAGGGAAATATTTTCTACCAGGGAATAATGAGATGACAAGAGGGTGACTTTGTGGCTACCTGCAGAAATGCTTGTGCTGCAGTTTAAGCCAGGCTCCAGCAGAAGCTGCAATAGTGCCCACGAAAGGAACATGTCAGGGCAAACTACCTGATGCGAGATCTCTACCTTCCATGAGGCCTCTGCCCCTAAGCCAGCGATGGGGCCGTGGGCTAGACGGAGAGGGAGTCTGAGGCTGGCGGGTGGTTCGCATGTTCCTTGGTAAGCAGGGGTGCAGTCCTATAAGGAGATTTCTGCAACAGGCAGATGGGGTTGGTAATTTTACGTTCATTAACTGACCCACTGTGGATGACTCATTTGGCAACTCTCGGGGATAGAGTGAAGATTTCTAATTTAGGGTGAGCTAAACCGCAAGCTTCAGAGGTTAGGAGTGAGTCTTGACTACAGCACGTGGAGTAGTCGAGAAAATTGCCAGTATTGAATTGAAAACTGTGGAGAAGGCTTGCAATGACAGGTATAACCTGGAATCTAGATTAGATTAAATAATAAATAAATAAATAATGTAATATCATTAACATTCTCCCCCAGCTCCCTTCTAAAGTGAGGAAATTGTGGCCAGAGTAAAGGCCTGTGGAATAAACGGAGGAGGACAAGCCCCGCTCAGAGAATGGCGGGGGAGGGGGGTGGATCTTGGTATTTATTCTGCATTTCCAGGTGCTCTTCAGTTGCCACCAGATGGCAACAGAAATCCGTTTCAGCGTCGCAGGATTCTGCAGAGACTGCTCAATTCCAGCTGCTTTCCTGGCTGAAGGGCTTACAGAAGGTCTGCAAAGGCTGCCTGCCAACCCCCCCCCAAAAAAAAAGATAGAAACAAGCCGACGTGGTTTTATCGTTACTAGGCACGTTTATGTTGGCTTTTTATGAAGTCGGGTACGTGAGGACAGTGAAGGAGTGGTGACCGGCGAGCCGAGCCGTCCCTGAAAGTCGGTGATGGGTTGGTGCAGCCGCCTTCGCGTCCCGCCGTGGGCAGCCCTTGCTGGTGATTGAGAGGAGCGTGGATGTGCCGGCCCGGGCTGCAGTCAACCTCTGCTGGCTATGCAGATGTGTCCTCAGTGACTCAGAAACAGAAATAGCTTGGGGTGAATTCAGGACAGGCATTGAGATAGATGATCAGGCTTTGGGAGAGCCCCGAGGAGCACTGTAGCATGGAGCAACGCAGTCCGGTTTGCGGGGGGCGAGTGGGGTGCAGGGGGGCTCAGGCACCCAGACCTGGCAGACTGAGACATGCAGTCACTGCTGTGGGATTTATCCTCACATCAAAATTCGTTTTCTCTGGCATTTTGACCTCAGATGACTTGAGCATGGTTGCCACCGGAACTGGTTTGCTCTCCCCTCCGTCCCATCCACTTACTGTCTCTGGCAAGCAGCTAGCTGTCAGTCAAACACTGCAATAAATCAGCCATCCCCTCTATGGCCTCTGCCTGTCCCTGCCCTCCTGTTTTGCAACAGGTCGCTCCTAAGCAAAGCCCTGCCAGATCTTAGCCCTGCTCCCCGCTACCCCCCAAGCACAAGCGCATTGCTTAGCAACCCCTGCCTGAGAGGAGCGGGCGAGCCGGTTTCCAAGGGCAACGGGCACATTTTTACATCATAAATAACTGTTTGGGTACATCGCCGCACACCTCAGCCTGCCCTGGCTGGGCACCAGGGCTCGGTTCAGAAGCAAACAGCGTCAGACAGCTAAATCACCGTGGGAAACTGAATCCCTAAAAATGGCCCTCTCTTGTCCAGGATTGGCAGAGGTGAGCTTGCGAAAGAGGGTTTCCCTGTACCGCACACAGCTAATGTAGCTAACTTAGCTAACGTAGCTAATTCGGAGACGGGGCGGCTCATCTGCCAAGTCCTGACAGTGTTACAGTCATTCAGAGAAAGCAAAGAGGAAGAGAAAGGGAGGAAGGAAGGAGAGGGAAGGAGGGGAGACTGGTGAGGGAAATGGGGAAAGAAAAAGAGGGAGTGGGTGGGAGAGCTGGAGCAAGGAGAGGCAGCAGGGTGGAATGACTGGGTGGGCAGCTGGGAAGCCGCGTGATGGGCACCAGAGGGGAAAGTGGGATACAGCCACAGGTGGGAGGTTTGGGGAGTGAGCGTGTGTTGGAATGAATGCTTACCAAGATTCAAGTGCCCCAGAAAACCCATCTGAAACCTGTAGCTAAAAGCAAGATAAAGGAATTTTTAAGTTGCAAAAAGATCCCTTAGGAAAAATGGGACGTGGCTGTAAGTCTGCAGTCCTACAGCACAGGAAGGAAATCCGGAAACTCTCTTCAATACACATGCAACAGACATGACGTACATTGCAGATCCCCTGCAACAAAACAGCAAGAGCTCTGCTGTAGCCAAATAATAGTGCCTTCTATATTGCACTGTCAACAGAAAAGCTGTAGGAAATTTTACAGATCTGTGCACATCTGGGGAGCAGGCCAAGAAGCTCTTTATGCCAGTTAAACCAAGATCATGCATCAGTATTTCTTTTAGTACAAAAGGATACAGCAAAACAAAAAGCTCTTTTTCATGCTATTTAGTATTATGCACAATACATTATGGATACATGTGCCTACGTGTTGTTTTGTAAATGATCTGGCCTTTTAGGCTTCCTGTTTATCATTTTCTTGTAGCTTCTGCCCTCTTTTAACAGCAGCGAGGAAAGAAAATCCAGGCCACTGGAGTAAACCGTTAGGTGCCATAAGGAGACAAGAGTGTTGCAGTATATTAGTGTGCATTTAAAGACATAAAAGACCTACTAATTGACCTCAAAGTTAAATGAGTAACACAATTAAATAGCTGGAATTTCGCTAAAGTTCCCCCAGCCTCAAACAAGGAAGCTGTGGTTCAGCTAACAGAGACAGTTTTGGCGCTCATTGGGGACCCGTTGTCTCGCGGGGCAAAGGGGAGCAATCCGGAGCACCCTGTCCCCACCACACCTCGCCCTATCCGGTGTCCCCGGGCACTGGCCAGCAGAGGCGAGTGCTGGAGTGGGTTGGCTCCCGTTATGCAGTCTGGTTTTTGCTACCACCTGCCCTCTCCGGGGTACCAGAGGCACCACTGGGAAGGTAGAATCAGGCCTCCTCGTTGTTCTTGATGTTAGCTGTTACTCAACCCTATCTGTAACCTTTTGCCTTCATGCTTTCACTCCAGCCTTATTTTCTAGTCTCTCATTTGTTCCCTCTCTGCCTCCCTGTATGATTAGTGACAGTCCTCCCGGACCCTGGCCTCACCTTATCTGTATCTAAGACGGAAAAAAAGTTCTTTGTTCTGGTAAAAAAAAGTCTTTGACTTTGAGGCAGGAGCGATAAACTTGGAATGAGAAGCAAGCACATATTAACATAAACACATGCAAAGGGGAAGTATCTAAATGAGAAAAGCCATGTGATTTGCCTGAGAGTAGGTAAAAAACCACCTTGTGGGTAGCTGAGACTTCAGGGGAAAAACAAGACTTGCATCCTGTTTAGGGTGATGAAGAAATTGTGTGAAGCAGCCTCTTTGGGGCAGAAAGGGAGGAAAAGGAGACGGGTTCCAAAAGACGATGACCAGAACAAAAACGAGGAGACACTCTTGGAAAAGATGTCAGAAACTGATAAAAAATGAGAGAGATACAAAGAAACACTGATTTCTTGCCTCAATTAGGATTTAAAGTACACCTCTTAGATTCTAACTTGATTCATTTAACGTGACTTAAAGCCAGTCTGCTGTGTCCATATTAGGCTGGTTAAATGACCGCATTATCCTTTGTGGCTAACATCACATCTTAAACTCAGGCTAGATTAAGCCTGAGAAAGAGAGGAGGAGGTAGATGTTGGAAAAAATGAGACTGGAGAGGACAAAGATGATGGCGAAGAAATGATGCAGAAGATAACTGTTGCAAAGGCAAGGGGGACGTGTAATGTGCAAGAGAGGGAGTGTGGGAGATGGGCAGTGATGGGTACAGAGCACAGCACAGAAGCTTGGGGGTGAAAGGGGACCTGTCCTGGAGAGCGAGTACAGGGCAGACACATGAGCGTGTGGTGAGAAGGGGAGGCTGGAGGATCCAGTTGCACATGCCCATCACGTTACTCTTCTTGGAGCTCTGGCTCCAGAGATGCTAAGGTGGAAGAGAACAGAAGAAGGGCCAGGAATTCCAGTTGCTGTGGAGGTGGGGAGCAGGGGAAAATGGGATTACAAAATTAGAAGGCTTGAAGTCTATTTCCAGGTCTGGCATGACTGACCCTTGTCATATGGCAAGGGCATTAAATAACTCTGACCTTTGTAAACTATCGGGAATATTAGTTGCTGCTGTTGTGGTAGTTTCTCTGTGCAGTCCTTAACATGGTGTTCTGAGTAAAAGACTTAATGACAAATCAAGGCTGACTTTGTCCGGAGAGATATTAATATGCCCAAGAAGATCCCCTTGTTCTAAGGCCTTACTGGCTACAACGGCTCATGTTGTCATTGAATCTAGCCATACTTATTTATGAGGGGAAATAAACTGGTGTTCATCTCGGTGGGATAATTATTCTGCTATGGCTACTCCTACATCCGTTTTTATAGAAAAAAAAATTACCTCAATCCGTAATAAGTATCCTGTTTCCAAAGCCATTTTTAGTCTGGAAAAAAGCATAGAACTTTGAAACAACATGCACATCAGAGAGAGATGATATAACTATCAAAATAACCATTCATCGTGAAACAGGCTGATAAGAGGTTTTTATAACAGATCTAAGACAAGATGACTCACAGGAAAAACTACAAGACAAATTTGTTTACACTTCTCAAAAGCTGCCCATTTATGACCTACACTTCAACAAATGCACATAAAAAGCCTAAAATGATCCAATATACAACAGAAGAATCACAAACATTTTCTGTGCTTATTTGACCCGTGATGGGGCTGAAGAAAGCATTGCTGGGAGAACTCAGAATGTTGTATCATGGTCACAGATACCAACACTCCTTGTCTGAAAGAAGTAAAACTGTCAGCCTTTTACAAAATTCATGAGCCAGAGTAACTCTGAAGTAGTCATAATTGTTGTATACCTAAAGGCAGAGTCCTTGTCCCAGGTGGAGCAAGTGAGGACACCTGATTGCTTCAGCTGTGAACAGAAGACAACCAGCAAGCTTTAAAGGGGAGGAAGTGCCCTATGGTGCTTCCAGGTTTTTGTAGAAACAGATGAGCTGGTGAGGTGAGGTGGATTGCACCGTGCCCTGTGGCAAACCCGGAGGCACCAGGGAACTGCTGCAGCCTGCTCAGGAGTCAAGAGCCAGCCTGGCTTCGCAGGGTCTATGTCTTTGTCCCTGCAGCCCCTCTGTGGGAGCAGGGAAAGGACAGCAAAGCCAAGGGACCTTGCAGACCCCGTATCTGTCTGGGATCGCTGGTCTCGGGTCAGTGCTGGCATGCTGGGTCTGTCGCTGTGACAGTGAGATCCCCTCGGTGACACCTCTGCCCCAGCCTTTTGGAGGTGAGAGGGGGAGAAGGAGAGCGGAGGTGAGGGGAAAGGAAGTAAGGAACAAGTGAAAGGGCAAAGGAGAGGAGGTCCTGAAAGTCCGATCTTGGATTGGATCTGAGACCCAGCAGTGCTGGAGTCTGCTTTACTGCCTCCAGTGCAGCCATATCCCGGTTCCCTTGGCCTTCTACTTACCAGGACAAGCAGTCCTGTTTGGTCAGTGCTTGTGGCTGGGCAGCAAACAGTGGCTTTCTTAGGGGACAAGTATCAAGAGATCAGCCCCTCTGTTCTTCAGAATGGGAGAGATCTCCTGGAAGCAGAGGGTTGCAAAGTCCTGCAGATGGCACAGCTAACATGCTGACCCAGATGTAGCTCCTCCTTTTGCTGTGCTGCCTTTCACCTTCCTGTTTTCCTCAGCGAAGGCAGGTGAGGCTGGAGATCAAGCCAGGTCAGCTGAGGCTGGAAGCCTGGGGCAACACCAGTATCACAGCCTCCAGAGCGGGAGGTGTTGCCCTGAGGAAAGTGCTTAGAAAGCGGGAGGGTGATGGCATGTCAGGGAATTAGGAAGGCAGCTGAAGAAAATGTCATAGGGCAGGCAGTAAGGGCAAGGATTTCAAATGGTAACAGAGCTCCTCCACGAGGATTACCTGGGTGTGTAACGGAGGGATGCTGCAGGCAGAGGGGGTCCCAAGGGAAAGAGGCTTGTGGGAGAGCTGTTGTAAGGTAGGAATGATAGAGGTGGTATCTGGGGTGAGCAGACACAGGCCTGTCTGTGTTGGATCGCTGTGTTTAGTCTCCATCCAGTTTTTCAGGTTGTAATAACTTGTGTTCACACAATTTGTGCAGTGGGTGGGATAGGTGACATACATTCTCCTGTTCTGTTTGAAAGGGAGTTAAATTTATTGTCACTTAAACTGCTGTGGGTCCATCTTAATTTCACATTGGTGGAGGCTGACAGATTCCCAGTGGTGGGTCACAAAGTGGGGCAGATCTGGTGGGGCTCCAAAGCTGCAGGGAAGGTGGGGATACAGGGAATACAATACTTGAATGCCATTGATTTCTGCCAGATGTTGCAGCACCTTTCCAGCTGGAGAAGAGCCAGAGTGAAGTCAGAGCAATTGTAAGATCCTCCTGCCATGGATAAAATCCGTATTTGCTCTGTGTGTCCTATTCCCACTGTTTAACATGCCTCCAACTCTTGTGTACCTATGCACTTGCTCCTATTCTGATTGTGCCTCCCTGCTTAAAGGATGTCAGAAAGGGGTACAGAGGCAACAGAAGAGGAGGGTGAGCTATTTCATGATGGAAACTTGCAGTGGAGCATAGGGAATAGCTTATCCACCTTACAAGTCAGCCTCAAATGGGAGTTTGGAAGAGAAAATGTCCCCATTTCAGGGACTCTGCCTGTAGAGTTACCCCACTGAGGTATCTTGGACACTTTCATTGGTTTGGTGGGAGTTGAAATATGACTGCCCACCAGCTGAGCATGTGATGGGAGGGAAAGCAGAGTGGAACTGGAAAGGCTGGTGTCTGCCAGGGAACATGGGCATGGTTTATTGCCTGAGAGCCAAATGTGCTTGTCAACCGCATCTCTCTCTGGATCTCTGTAGCCTTTTTTGTACTAGAAAACAGGTCCCAAACTGACCTCCCTGCTGTCTTCTGGGCACCTTGAAAACTGACCAACAGAAGGTGCTGGGCAGGTTCAAAATCCACACCTGCCGCCTGGCAGGAGGAGACAGCTGATCTCCGCAGAGCATACTGAACTCACATAAACCTGCTTCAGCACAGCAGTTTACATCAGGTTCAGAAATTAGGCGAATAGGGAGCCAAAATTAGAGATAGAAAAAGATGTACGGTATTCGAGCATGTCCTGTCAATTCTCTGTGACTGGGATCACGGCAGGTCTTTACTGCACAAGCCACCAAGGTTTTGTTTAGCCTTTTGAAGGTCCCTGTGGGGACAACAGGCCATAGGGTTGCATTTTTAGTATGTATTCTTCAGTGTTAGTTTGGTTCTCTCCTTGACCAGGTTGTCTCCTACCAACAACAGTTGAGGAACAATGTCACAGTACTGAGCAGCTCTTATTCCTCTCAGCAAAAAGTAAGAATATGCTTGGGTTCACATAGGCGGTCACGACAATACTTTCATGTTCTGCACAGCAATATCCCAAGGGCTGTACCCCAGCTTCTTTTGGTGCATAACACTATGCAGTGAGTGGCTTTGGTTTTCTTCCCAGTTTAGGGTGAGTGTCCTACTGGAACATCAGTTTCCCAGTCATCTAAGCACAAAAATTTGGAGTGCAACTCTAAAGGTCATTTTCTTTTTTCTGGTCTGGGCTAGATGGACAGAATCTGACATGTGTAGGTTCTCCTGATAGCATCAGCTGTGTGCATTCCCAGCAGGCAAGTGAGGCTTTATGATCCATAACTACACTTTCTTGCTTCCCAGCAAATTATTCTTTGGTGCCAGAGGCTTTAAGTAAGTAAAGGAGCATGAAATCTAGGATGAACACGAACCACACTAAAAATACAGCATTTGTAGTGGCTCTGTTTAGCAGACCTAGCAGCCACCTGTGTCACGGTGTCTGCTTTTAGTCCAGAGGGAAGATCGTGGATTGCCTAGCTGGTGAGGCACTGGTCTGGGTCTCTGGATATCGGGTTTGATTTATGGCTCCATCAGAGATTTTCTCTTGGGTCAAACCATGTAATCACTACATGCCTGGTTCCCATATCAGCAAAACAGAGTTAATACTAATTCTTTTCCCATATGTATGTAGGTGTTGAGATAGATCTTCAGGACATGGCTATCTCTTACTGTTTATATGCAGTGCTTTCTACAGTGTCATCCTGATTTAAGCTGGACCCTTTAGGACGACTAATTAGTCCTACTAATAATCCATCGCTAGCTGGCTCCAGACTCTGAAGATCATGGCATCAGTAGTTTCATTTGTTGGTTTCTGCAATATTCTGAGCTCTGTGGGGTAAACTGTGGAAGAATCAGGGGAGTGGCTGCCATGGGGAATAATTCCAGATCTTACACTGAGCCTGGCACAGAATGGGATGGGATTCAGGGAGGCTTAGGTCTGCTGTATGAACATCTGTTTGTCTCAGATAGTGGCAACAGTGGTCAGACATGTATGTTACTACTACATTTCACCCCACGGTTTAACGTGTTCCTAGAAATCTTGCATCAACACTTGATTAGAAATCAGTTCCAGATAAATGTTATTTATGGAGTTTTGAGCTTCGCTGCCTTATTAGGTCAGTTCAGGATTTAGGGTCTCGTGACTAGCACATTGTCCTCTCTGTCTCTGATCCAGTGATTCTTCTGAAAGGCTGAAGAATGTGTTATCTGATAAGTCTTTGGACCTGCTAAAGGTGGTTTGGCTCAGGGTCCCAAATTCCCAGGGAAACCTGAACTCTTGGCATAGGTTAGGCTGAATGGTTGTGGTGCTCTGCGCCTTTGTGACACAAAGAGTTGCACAGAGCCTGCGTCTAACATCAGGGATAATGCAGGAGATATTTCCTCACCAAGAGAAACTTTGAAGACCTCAAAATTACTGAGTCACTGAAGTAGTGGGCTTTCAACCAAAAAGAAAATCCTTCTGTGGGCAGTGGAGGAATCCTGCACGTGTTCTGTCCCCATTGCTCAGTGCTGCACTAATTGCTTCACTTCACACAAAAATGCTGCAAGAACATCCTTCCCTTACACTGTCATGCAACGTGTACCCAGTTACTTTCTGAAAGTGGGAAGAATATTGCCTACTAGAAAGAGATATATTTCTATATCAGCTGTCTCTGTTTCTGTTTCTCCTTTTCTTCATTTTTATTATGTTCTTGTCCTTTCTTTCACAAATATATTTCTTCTGCACAGCTATTCTTTTCTTACATTGTCTTAACCGGTATCTTGTTTTTCTCTCATTTTTATTTTCCTGTCCTTCCTTCATTTTCTGTAAGACAGATATTCCTTCCCGTATTTTTTGCTTCAATTCTTCTTCACCCCCTTTTCCATTTCGCTGTCTCAGTCACTGTGCTACCATCAGAAGATCTAGAAAAACAGATGAGAGTTGAAGTTGGAGAAAAGGAGTGCTACAGTGGCTGTAGTGCCAGGATACTGGCTGGAGTTAAGAAGTAGGTGTGAACAGGCTGTACCCCACCGCCACCTATGCACACAACATCCTCCCTTGAGAGAGGTTTCCAGGCCCACATCAATGTCTGTCATAGTTCACCCACCCTTTGTTCATCTGCTTGTTCTACAAACAGATAGTGTAGTGCTTGTTATTTAAGACAGACTTCAATACGGGGGCTTATGAATCTGAAGGGGGATATAGGCCGCATTTAGGCAACTTCACCTAAAAAACATGTTCCCCAAAAAACACACTTGGTGGCTGTCATATACTGGAGGCAAATTTCTGTCATTGCTTTATTTCTGAACATACTGTTTGCATCCCTACTAGGTCAGACACAACATGAAATGCAGTGGCGATTAATATGTTTTTGTAAAAGAGCCTCCCTGGGAAGCCCTTCTCACTACTGGAGGCAACTGGAGTGGTGGAGGCCCTAAGAAGTTAGCGATTGCAAATTCTGGGTCAGACAGTGGGATACATCCCCATACAGAGAATAATTAAGGATGCATTGGATATGAGGCACGAGGCAGCCTGATTCCTACCTTACCTGGCATACGTACAGAGAGCAGGTGATCTTGGCTTCTAGTCTTTGGTCCATTTTTTCACCATGAGCATGTTTGAATTTATTAGGCAGAGCATATGTATATTTTAAGGACTACACAGGTAGTTACAAGACCTAATCAGGCATTCAGAGCAGCATGGTGAGTGCGTTTGTCCTCCAATAGCAACTTGTGGATCCATGAACACCATGTTTAGGAACATAGAAAAGGGTCCCTTAATGCAGAAGCTGAATACAGGTCTCATGTTCTGGGGTATCGCACTAACCATAGAGCAACTGTGTCAATGGAGAGAAAGAGCAGGTTCTTTAGTAGCTGCTTTTTTAGAAGTAAAGAGAGGGGTGAGTGCAGGTTCAGAAAGGCACAGGTTGCAGGTCCCCTCTGAAGGGAGACACCTCCCAGCAGTGCTGAGTACAGCAACATAGCCTGGAGAGTGCTGGGCTTTACTGTTTTCCTCTGTGTCATTTTGCATTACAGTTCCCCTGGGTGCTGGCTTTTTGGATCCATAGTAGCAGTATTCATCTCTCCTTCCGGACTTTTGGTTTCCATTTAAGGGACTGAGAAAGTGCTTATGCTGCAGTGATCAGCATTGTGGCATCTCAGTCTGGGATCTACTTTTAGTCCCTCTTTGTCTCAGTTCGGCATCTGAAAAAGGCTCTTTCCTTCTTTCGGTGGGGTGCTGTGAAAAATAAAGGCTGTGAGGTGTCCAGATCCTACAGTGCTGCAGAAGTTATATATATGCATACATGCCTCATGGATGGGGGCGGGTGTGGGGGTGTGTGGGTGTGTGTACAATCAGTGACATATTTTGAAGCACTTGACATACTGTTCTGCGATCCCCTGAAGACTGAGGATCTGGCAAGATACTGCTCTATTCTGTGCCTGGTTCCAACTGGCTGTACCAGAAGCAGGAATAACCCAGCAGTCCTTCAGCTGGGGACATTATTTGGCTCAAAGGCACAGTCCCTGACATCACACCTAAATTCCCGTGCTCAGTCTCACTCAGCCAGGTCCTCTTTGGTTTTGGCATTTCTTTTATTTCTATCCCCTAAATCCTCCCACTGTATTTCTGAGTGGAGGGTGTGTGGATGTCTCGATGGGAGATGTCTGCTCCTTGCTCTTAACTTCTGAAAAATCTCATTCTGTTAAGTCTGTTCCTTCACTCTTTCCATTGCCAAGGAGATTCAGTTTCCCAGGAAGGTTGTCTGTCAGACTGACTGCTGTGAGGTATTCATTTCTTTAGAAATTCAACTGCCTGGGCATTGCAGGGCTGAGATATGCACATATGTACGTGTGAGCGTGCACACACCTAGGTGGGTCAGAAGGGAGGATTACTGAGAGGGACTCTGGTATACTGTGGGAAGGCAACGACAAGCAGCTTCATTGCAGCCTAGAGGAACACATGAGCAGTGTGCAGGACCGAGGGGCCTCTGCAGAGCGGCTGAGCACAAGGACAATGACACTGAATATGCTCCAGCTGTCTAAAAAAAGCAGCAGTCGCTCACCATATCAATCCCCTTCAATCCTCGTGTTTCTGAGGCTTCCACATGTGGTACTGGCTGTGTCTGCCAAAAAGCCTACTTTACCTGGCCTCCCTCCCTCCCTCCTGCCTGGCACTGGCGCAGCTGATAGCAGGACTGCTGCACTCAGCCTGCGTGCTGAGGACCTACGTGAGAGACCGCAGGAGGATGCAGCCCAGCTCCCTCCAGCCGCCTCCTGTCTCCCAAAAGGCTGATGGCACTAATCAAGGACAGAGAAGGGCAGCTCCCCACCCCCACTCATGCTTTTAACCCTGTGGTGACCATAGCATCCTTTCCCAAAGGACTTTGGGACAGAAGTGAGGGAAGTACAGCTGCAGAGGCTGGGAGAGGAATGGGGAGGCACAGGCAGTGAAAAATGATGAGGGAAGGAGTGATGAGAGGAAGCGTGGCTGGGGAAGGGAGGAGCCACTGATGAGTAGCAGGGCGAAGAGGCAATACATGTCAAGGGGGGAGTGTACAGAAGGACGTACATTGCTCAGAAACAGACACAGCGACAGGGAAAAGGACAGACGGAGAAACCACAAAGGGATGGAAGGAGACTTGAAGAAAGAGAAAAAAGGGAAAAAGAAGAGACATGGCCTGACAGGGAGAAGGCATGAATACAGGGGGTGCCAAGAGCTGGCTAGAGGAGGGTTATGTGACTTGCCGAAACCAAGGCACCCAGCCAGTGGGCACAAACATGGCGTCTGGCCCTGCCTAGGGCAGAGTTTTGTAGAAGGGGTACTACTACTGGTGTTTAAAAATGCTGCTTAGTGGGGAGAAGACCACTGGCTGAAGAGACCAGGTTTAAAGACTGGATGGATCCCTCGGTCTTTCCCTTTGCATGGTTTCCCTTCTGTATGTCCCCTCGTTAGCACTCTTGTAACTCTGTCAGTAGCCAGGGTTAATGGACTGGCTGGCATGTAGTCCCTGCACTATGGCTCCTTGTGATCCTAGACCTGCCATCTCATTTCTTTAGTTTAATTTCTGAGCTGGGGAATGGCTAGCTCTACTTATCTGTGTCATCAACAGAGGAATCTACGCTCTTCCTCATGCATCCAGTCTTTGCTTTCCCAGGTCCATTTCCCCATACTCACATTGTTTGCAGAGCGATAACAGACTTGGCAGGAGAGCTAATTCAGGAGTATAATCTCTTTCAAACAAAGTGCACCCTGTTCCCACCTGGTCAATTAAACTGGAACAAATCTGTGCAGAAGCACTGACCTGAGGCCAAGCACTTTCCCTCCTGGAAAGATGTGTGATGGCTTCTCCTGTGAACACCACCCCAGCCCTACCTGGAGCTGTGGGATGGACAGCTCATCCCCACTGTCCACTGCCTGTCTGCTCAGGCAGACCACAGCAGGGTCGGAGCCAACTGTGATGGTGTTTTCTGTGCGATACATACCTGTACAATCCGCCCCAATCCCTTGAAGGAATGACTCCAAGAGCGAAGCCCCTGTTGGAACAACTGGTGTAGATGCTTTATGAAGCTGTTGCTATCATAGACCAAAAGCCCCAGAGCAGTGCTGAGCCTGTTTCCTCCCGGCGGTCCCACAATGTGTGTTATCTCTGGGGAACTCAGATCTGAAGCTTCTTAGTATGAAGATATTTAAACCATCTCTGCCTCTAAGCCTATTCTTGAAGGAGTCCCTGATCTCTCAGCAGCTGGCCTGTTCCTTACTGAGAACCAGGGCCACAGTGAGAGCTGTTTCGGAGCAAACCAAATACTTTGGGGGGAGGACTCTCACTGGAGTAATGTGGATTAGAAGGAGGGAGCTGTGCAGCTAGGACTGTGACCCCTCCAGTTTCCAAAGCTTTCTCTGGCAGAGGTCTGGGACAGAGTGGCCGTGGCTCCTGTGCAATTCCCACAGCAACCTCCGCTGGGAGTTGCCACTGGGGAGTAACCAAGGACCTCTCCTTACACTTAAGTGTAAAGCAAAGGGGAGCTGTGCCTAACAGCAGTTGTGGCCTACCCTGTTGCAAATGGTGATGTAAAATATTAAAAGTATTGTCCTTCACATCTTGTTGGAAAAGTACAGATTTCTTTTGAGGATTTGGTCAGTAGTGTTAAGTTTCTTAATGCTTTCAACAAAACTCTTATCTCTACTGTTCAAGCTCTCTCTTTTTCCGGGTTTTGAGACCTTATCACTGCAAAGAGTGATATTTTTTGCACAACAAAATACTAAGAAAAAACCTACAGAAGTTTCCTTGTAGGATTTTATTTTGCTTTTATTTTTGTTAATGTGAATGCTAATGTGAATGTGAAAGTTAATGTTTGGTTTTGGACGAGCTGTGCCCAGTAGAAATAAGCAATAAAAATACAGGCTTTCAAATAGGGAACAGGTGAATACTGGTACACAGAAATGCATTCATATAAACAAATACAGTAGATACACAAATGCAAACAAGCACAGATATGCAAACACAAAAAAAATACAGCTATATATTGTGTATACATTCATATGAACACGTGCATATGTACATACCTTTGTATGTATGAAGTAGCATGTGTGCAAATATCTATATTTTATAAAGTAAATTACATAAAGTAATACTTGTACACATTTTAATGTTATGAATTCATGCACTGGTAATCTCAGACATGCTAATATTTGTACAGGCATGCAATAGCACACATTACATATCTGTTCATGTATCAGAACAAAAAGTTACTCAGATATGAACATTTTATATAGAAATGCAAGTGTAATACAGGCCCTGGAGAATCCTCCACCTGCCCACAGAAGCACACCTGGGCAGCTGTGTACACAGCATCCTCGCACAGCTAGGCTAGCTGAATGTAACCACTCTAGTTTTCAAAAAGATGAGGAGGGCCATGGGCAAGCAGATACATGTGTGTGTAGGAGTGGAAGTGAGCCATGAAAGGGTGCAGGAATGATCCTGGGGGAGGACGAAGGGGGTGTGGAGCAATGCAAGAGCCAGAGGGGTTTGCCTGAGCAGGGCGGCATCACTGGAGGGTGAGGAAGGAGGCTGGGGAAGAGACAGAGAGCATGAATCAGGAAATGCGTGGTCTTCCCCTGGAAACAGTCTGTATAAAATGAGGAGGCGGCTTAGGGGAGATGCCCACCCTGGCTTGCTGGCACCCCATTTCCAAGCGGGAGCGGGGCAGAACTGCTGGGATGGGATGATGAGGCTGCATGCTGGGATCCCTCCTGCCCCCTTTCTGGCAGCTGACCCTGCTGGCAATGCAGAGCGGGACTGGCTGCATAAGGCAGCTCTTCCTAAAGATGGGTTTAATCTCATCTTTCCTTGTCTGCTCCGCCTGGATCTCAGCACAGGAGCGGTGTGCGGTGTTTTGAAGCACTCTTCACATTGCCCTCTTTCTCGTCCTGCGTGGGCTGGTCCTTGTGCTCTTTGCTACTGAGCAGCAAGTGAGGGGTGCTGTACGTGGAGGGGGAGAGGGAAGCACTGCCACAGGGCAGCTCAGAGCATCTCCTGCTGGGAGAGGAGTGATAAACCCCTGTGCGCTAGACTGGCTTAGCCACTGTTGGCCCGCGAGGTGAAACAAGCCAGCACAGGGAGAGGGAGAGGGTCAGATCCTGCTGCCTGAGTGTTTCCAGCTCAACAGCAGCTAATTTTAGATTACAACAGCAGCGAGGGGAGCGGAGATGGGTCAGCCAGGGGCTTTGTTTCTTTCCTGAGAATCCTGCTGCTGTAATCACACGTGATCTCATTGAGCCACTTTCACAGTCTCCGCTCCCTCCCCCACCCCAGGCTACAACCCTTCACGCCACTGCTGGAAAATGTAGTGTGATTGGGGCCGGGAACCTGAGAGCAGAACATGGCTCGATGAGAAATGCCTCCAGAAGTGGTGTTTGTGAATCCGCAGCTCTGCTTCTGCCCAGTTATGTGTCAGTGTGTTTCTGTGTCTGAGATGCTGTGTCAATATATGTACATCTAATGTGTGTATTTGCTGGGGTATGTGTATGTATAGTGGGTGGGTTCGACTCTGCATATTGTATCTGTATGTGCTGGCTGTGCATGTAGTTTTCTCTTACTAATGTTGGGGTGTGAGAAGTATGCTTAAATGGGGATGTGAGATAAGGTAGCTTACACTGGTGAAACGCCTCTACCCCATGCCATGGTGTGCAGGCCCAGACTGGCTCCGTGTGCCAGCAGGCAGCATGCCCCAGCACCTATTGCACGGGTGCTGGATTGACCAGGCTAGGTATAAAATGCTGCTGTGAGGAAGCCTATGCTTTCTGATCGGTATCTGTGTGACTGAAACACTGCAGCTGGTTAAGAGAACATTGTCTAGCTGCATTCATCAAACTTCCCATCATCCTTTCGTCGGGCTGGCGCGGTGCCCTGCACATACCACAGAGGGATTCTTTTTATGTCTGCCAGAGAAAAATTGCTTCCCCTCCATAAGAAATAACGTCTTTCATCTGTATGTAGTATTTTCTTGAGAAATACAAAGTAAAGATTAGTTTTGTGAAAACTCATCAAAAACAACCCACTCCTTATGCGTGTGCTGTTCAGCCCTCAGGAAAAAGAAGGAAGGGTCATCTGAGGTCTCTCTCAGCTGAACAGCAACCCTAATTCCCTCTATCCCATACCTTCTGTTCCTCTCCAGGCCTCTTCATGAACCGACCCCCAGACCAACCGCTCTCCTGAACCGGGTGTATTTTCCTATTGCTGTGCTGCTGCTCAGGACTTTGCTAGGAAATTATCTTTGTAATTTTACTCCTCGGTACAATTTTTTTTTCTCTACTTATGCTGATGGTTTTTAATTGAACTTCATTAGCCAGGTTGTTTTCTTACATTGCCTTTCAAATTCAGTTTCTTGCTTAGGGTGGAGAAAACCACAGTGAGATGCAGCGGCTGATACATTAAAAAAACCTCACCACAGATATTTTGGCCAAAGCCTGTCACTCCTTCCCCGCATCCTCCTGCTAGCTTACCCCTGAGCTCCCAACACAGCTCTGCTGGTGCCTCCACCTCCTCAGCTGCTGCAACATCCCAGTCCGGGACTGGGACCTTGGCTTTGAGGCAGTTTCAGATGTAGTTCACCTGTTGCCTGTACGTTCCAAGGAAAAGGAGGCAGAAACAGAGAGATCATAAGAAGGGCAGTTGCTTATGGAAACGATATATTTACAGCATTCTCTGTGAGTCACATGCACGTACTTCATTATTGCTATTCTTAGATGTGGACCAACGTTAGAATAAAACAAGATAAATAGATAGCACAAGAAAAAGGCAAATGCACAGATATATAGCTCTTCTATTTGCTAGAAAGCCCGGTTGCCCTGGCAACATCAATCAGAAAAAAAGTAGGTTTGTGGCCTAGATGCTGGGCAGGAATCTTTTTCCAATTAGAGCAAAAGAAGAGGACAAGGCCTGAAGTATTATGGGAAGCAGGACTAGGAAACCTTAGATGACTTTCTGGGGGTTGTCATGTCTCTCACGTAGCACCAAGATGTGTACAGGAAACAGAATTTTCAATATGATGCTACTGCTCTTGGTTTACTCTCCAGCGTGTTGGTTTCTGCAGAACTGTTCATTTTTTTTATGAAGGCTACTTCCCCTTTGCAAGTGATTGTTAAAGTGCAATAAAAATTTGACTTCAGCGATTTGATTAATCGACTAGGATTTAGGATTAGGAAGTTTTCGGAGACATTAGCTCCAACCTACATTTCATTGTGGTAGAGGGCAGAGTTAAAGGCGACTTTGGTATAATGCCATGATCTCTCCAGTGCTGTGTCTGTGCTCTCCTAATTGGGTAATTCTGCAATTTCTTCCTGTACCTCTCCCTGTCTGTGTTCATCTTTTCTATCTGTTCACCCTTTTCCTCTGGTACTTTGCTGTTGCCTTTTCCTTCCTTTTCTCTTTTATTTCTCTGCCTTGCCCTTCTAATCTGTTTTAGTACCTTCTTTCTTCACCTCATTATGCCTTTTCCTTTCTTCTTGTTTTTGCCTTCTGTCTCTCCATTGGTTCTCTTCTCACTCTCTTAACCTCCTGTTGTCTACAGGCCACCTACTCCCCACCCATCATCTTGTTTCTCTCTTTTATCTTTCCTCCTTTTTCCCACTCCTTCTCAGCTCCTCTCAACAATGGAAGTTACTCATGGCTTGTGGGGGAAGCATCTGGCCCACGCTGGCTCTCATTCTCTCTCCTTTGTTCTGAATGCTCTTTTGTTATAAACACAACAAACAGAAAAGCACAAAATCATCTCTCAAGGCAAACACTGCATAATAATCTTCCTTGTCCCTGCTCCTCTTATCTCTGAAGAATTTGTTCTCCAGGCAAAATAATAAGAAACATAGAAAGGATTCACTAAACTTGGAGGGAAAAGAGAGAGACTGGAAAGAGCTTCATCATGTGGGGCAGCACCGCCGAACTGAAAGTTGCGCAGATATGACAAAGCAGCTAGTGTTGGATGAAATATAGCTTGCCAGGAGTTTGGACAGCAGAGTGATGATCCTGCGGTTGATCGGTCCCTGTTGATCAGTCTCTGTTCCCATGAGGCTGTCGAGGCATGGACAGGATCAAAAATTTAATTTTTTTTTTTTAGCACCCAATTTCTTGTGCCTTCTCCTCATTTGTTCCCTGAGCCAAGGCCTTGTGTATATGAAATGTGTTTGCAAGAGAACTGTACCTGTTGGAGCTCCATTGACATTCTCAAAAAGCCACAGTAAGGTGTTTCTGTGGTGTCACTTGCCAGTTCCAGCCTCTGGGATAAATCAAAATAAGAACAGGCTTGCCCGTTGTTGCGGCTCTTGCTTAATGCTAAATAGGCATTCTCTGATTAAAACAGCTTTCCTTAGAAGATGTAAGTTCCCTGGAAACGAAACGTTAGTTGGCATGCACTAGTTTAGACAGGCAAGTGTTCTCAAAGCTAAAAAGAAAAAAGCTTGTTAAGCAAAAAAAATGAGCCTTTCCCAATCCTCATAGCTCCGTGGTTAGGATACTGGTGTTTAATGTGGGGCAGCCAGCATCAAGTTCTACCTGGGGCCGGTTCTGCCTGGCCCTTCCCTTAGAAATCTTATGTCTGGCTGGCCACTGGCAACCTGCAGTGGGCCTCCATCCTAGTGCAGTTAGTGCACTTTGCTACATAAGTATTATATTCACAAAAAGACTAGGTGGATAGTTTTAGTTGGTGCAGTATCAGATAGCTCTGCTAAGGAGGTTTTAAGGTACTTCCCTCAACAGCTGATCTTCAGAAGAACTATTTGTGATGTGGGAGGTAGATGTGTGTCCTAGGACAGAAAAAACCCTGATATTTAGGAGGAACAGGCTGTGATGCAAACTTCAAATTTAAATATTTGAGCACCAGCAGATGAATTCAGACTGGGACAAAACTAACTGAAATGGGAGGGTGGGGTATTTTCCCCACATTCCTTAGGGAAATTTGGTTTTCGGTGATGCATTTTGAGCTCGTGTCTCTTTCTTACTGCTGTTTACTCCATCAGCTCTGTAAAGATAAGGCAGTGCCATCCACTGTGTTCTGCATCCTGCATTAGAGATTTAATTTTCAGCTAAACTCTTACTGCTTCTAAGTTGGACTGGTAGCTATGTATGTATTTAATCTAATCTTGAAGTTTGGATTGCTCAGCACTTACAACAGAGTCATGTGGGTGAAGAATAAACTAGGAATGAGGCCATTTCAGAAGAATGCTTTGTGCAGTCCGAAGATTGCCTCTGAAATTTGGATTAGAGCCTCCCCAAATATGGCAACTTCTCACACTAACCAGTAAACGACCAGTATTTCCAGAGCTAATGCCAGGGTTTGAGACAGCTGGGTGATCAGAGTCAAGGTGGAGTTTGCTATGCTTGCAAACAAATGGAAAATAAGCCAGGGAAAAGAAAAATAAATGTGAGCCACGATTAGTCAAACAAAGAGTGATAGGGAATTAGGGCCGGATCCAGCAGCCTGATAGAGGCAAGGCTGCTACAGCTCCTTGCTCCCAGGTGCAACCAGTAGCAAGGCTGAGCATGTATTCCCTGTAGGCACATGCATAAAAACACACATATACACCACATACATGCACATATATACATGGCCACCACACAGATCTACACAGACACACAGAGCATTTACACAAACACAAAGCACCAATGGCCTTATCCTGTTGCCCTCCCAGACTGAGCAGGATGGAGGTCCAATAGTGGGAAATATACATATATATATACACACACATATATACATGTGTATAAGGTGGATCTTTCCAGGAGCTGGGCTCAGACACTCGGTCTGCCCCCAGATCCCAGTCTCCCCAGTTGCTGGCACCTGGCCATGTGAGACCCCAAGGCTGCAGCACCACTCCTGTTGCTGGTACAGACCCCATCACTCACACACACACACACACACACGTGCGCGTGCACAGCTGGCCAGGACTCCCCTGGTCCCTCAAGTAGCCAACCTGCCATGGCCTCATCCTTAGAGACACAGACACCAGTGGGTCTCACCCCTATAGACCCCCAGACCCCACGGTCTCTCCGGCAGCTGGCTGGGACTGTCCCGGTCCCTCCGATAGGCAGCTCCTCCCTTACAGACAGCCCCTGGCTCCCAGGCCACTTCACTTGCTTGCCGGCTGGTCCGGCTGGATCTTCACTAGTGCTCACACCCTCAGCTGCACACTCGCACTCGCTGCACCACGGGCACACGGGCCTGTGACCTGGCACTCAGACCCCCATACACACCACCCCATCCCACCCCCAGACAAAGACTACCTCACCCAGGAAAAGAATTAGAGATAGAAGTTAACAACAAGATAGGGAAGACCGTGCTGATCAAGTGCAGGGCAAGGCTGGACAAGTGTGCTGGGCAGCCAACAGTTTACATGCAACCGGCCCTTTTTGCTCCTTATCCCCCCCTTTCCCCCCTTTGATTCCTCCTCTAAACATCCCATAGTAAGTCCTGTGCAATCCCAAAATGCTCTTCTCCTGCATCCTGTAGTGTGTCGGGTGCCCCCGTACACAGCACCCCCTCCCTCCCCCAGTCTGAAAGGTGCTCCAGCCGTTGACTCTTCGTGATGGGTTTTCACACCTGGACAATGGGGCTGATGGCTCTCCTGGGACAGCCCCGGGAGGGGCGGGCCCCGGCAGGGTGTCCCTTCCTCCCAGTCCTTAATTTGGGTTGCCACCTGCCATTGTGCCTCTGTGCTCCTCCGGGCGTGTGAAAATGCGGCCTTTGATGTGCTGATGGCTCCTGTGATGGGCCTGGGAGTAGCTGGGGCAGGGTGTTATTTGGGGTCCTCCTCCTGCCATTGTCTCTTTGTGCTCCTCTGTGGGTGTGCGGATGGGCTTTTATCACATAGCCTAAGAAAGAGGACTGTGCAGGCTTCCCTTGCCCGCCTACGCAACTGTTTTTCTGTTGGGAATAATATTTTAACAACAACCATAAATACCCGTGAAGGGAGTGAGGGAAAGTGTCACCCCATTGGACCTGTTAAGTTCCAGTTATGTGTGGTCGGGTGACCATGCCAAATAAACAGCAGAAGTGAAATAGAAATGTGATCGTTCCAGTTCCCCAGAATCTGGTGATGAAAGTGATGGCTGGTCCCAAGATAATTTTCCCAACAACGAAAAAACGGCGTAAGTCAGCTCCCCCCCCCCCCCCGCCCTTGCCCCCAGCTCCAGCTCTGAGCTGTTGCCGTTTACTGGAGTCAAAATGCTTGGCAGATTCTGGATTCAGCGGAGACGTTTGTTGTTTGGCAGCGGTTTTGCCCGGGACCCAAAGCACAGCTCTTCATTACTCTCCTGCAAGAGTCCGGCGATTGTTTGACCCGCAGGATGGACAGCAAATGAACATGGAGCGGAGTTTGGTTGAAAGGGTACAAGTTTGGGACTAAGTGCAGCCGCAGGGTCACAACTTCAGCTTTGCCCCCATAGATTCTAGCTTTGTAGGAAAAGTATATTTAAAAAAAACCAAAACAAACCAAAAGAAAACAACCAACCGAACAAAAAATCCCCCAAACCCAACTATCCAGAACTGTGCCTCATCCACAGCTCGGGGGGGTGGGAAGAGCATCCACGGCGCACGGCGTTTGACTTCAGGCTTCCGCCCGTGCTATTCGTGCGGCCGCCTCTGGGCCCCTCGCTGTTTCAACTACAGCTTGAAGACAGCTTTATGTCACGCGGCTCCTTCCGTGCGCATCGCCGGCATCCTGTCATTAGCTAACATTGGCGTGGCACGGAAAGCGTGGTAAATACTTCTCCTCCCGGCTTGTGACTTTCCCCGCACCCTCCCTGCGGGGGGCTCGGCGGCCGGAGCCGCGGGCTGCCCGCCGGCCCGGCTCGCCGCGCACCATGGCCGCCCGGCCGCTCGGCACGCACGCCGCCGGAAGGGCCGCTGATGTCAGTTTTAAGTCAGAAAGCGGTGTGAGCTCAGAGGGCTGTTGGTTTTTTTTTTTTCTCCCTTGGTAATTACGGGATGCCGGGGAGCTCCTCCCCGGCCCCTCCCACCAGCCCCCTCCCGTAACGGAGGCCATAAATCCACGGGCTTCAGCGGGGCGAAGACGTGGGCTCGCGCAGGGCTCGGGGCGGTCGCGGTGCGTGGGCGGGGAGCGGAGCCGCCGCCTCCTCGCGGGTTCCGTTAGGTGGGGGAGCGGCAGCCGTTGGCCGGCAGCCGTTCGTCGCCAGTCGTTCGCCGTTCGTCGCTGACGATGGATACCAAAAAGGTAGGGAGGGAGCGCGGGTTTCTTCTTCCCCCCGCCGGCGGCGGCAGCGCTGCGGCCGGCCGCCGCTCGGGTCCCCCGGCGGAGGACCGGGGAGGGGGGGGGACGTGGTCGCGACGGGAGGGTGGTCGGGATTCATCGCCGCCTCGTTGCCGGCTGCTGCCGGGTGCCTGTTGGTGGCGGTGACGAAGGATGCGGTGGTGGTGCCGGCAGGCCGCGGCCCTTTAGCGGGTGACTCGGGAGAAGCCCCGTCTGCGGGGGTGGGGAGGGGGGCACACCCTGTTTGGGAGGGGTTGTTGCGGGTTGTAAGATTGATTTGTTTTCGTGCGTGTGGCCCGATGATCCGCGTGATGCTATCCGTATTTTATCGTATTGATCACGAGGTTTATTTTGCTGGCAGGGCAGCACTCGTTTGTCGCAGGATTCGTGATGCTAAAAGGGGGATTACTCTTAAAGCAATTTTTGTGGTGGCGGTGTGGCTTATAAAAAAGTTATTTTTAAATCTCAAGAAGAAAGCGAAGCATATCCTTTCCCCCTTTCCGCATTGGAGAGCGGGGGACAGAGCCCTTGTCGGCATCATGGTTCATCTGCAGCTACGAGTGAGGCATGCGCCAGCGGAGTGAGCTAATGACTGCGTGTGTTTGAATGCATCGAGGGAGAAATGCAGGCAGGCATGAGGGGAGAGAGAGAGACACCAAATATCCAGCTGAACCCGGTGCGGGATGCCAGGGGATTACAGTTAACACAGGAAGAGCAGAATCGGGGAAGCACGGGGCCCTCACCGCCATATTGATGGGAGATGCGGGTAGTGTGAGAAGATGAGGCAGAGGAAAGGAGGGCATCTGGTCAAGGTCGCTCAGAGGAGGGCTGAGAGGCCGCTTTAGCTGGGTTCGACAAGTTGTACTCCTCTGAGGTTCCAGTCGATGAAGGAGAGAGGGAGGCTGGTGGGAAGCATCTCCTGGATAATGAACGCTGCTGATGCTTGTGGTCGGAGGGAGGAGTGGTGGTTTGAATTCCTTGCCGGTATACAGACCTCAGCCTTCAGCCTTTGGATAGGGGGAGTGTAGCTGTACTATTTCTGAGCTCCCTGTTTTCCTTTGGGAAGTGAGACGCTTCCAGCAGTAACAAATGATCCATAGATTAGATCACGATCTGGCTCACTGGAGGGGAAGGGTCAGGCCATGTGATGTCTAGGTGGTATGAGACTGGGTAGGAGATGAATAGCAGGCAACAGCCAGGAGAAGAGAGTATGAAAGACGGTAGAAGAACTAACCTCCTTATAGCTTATGTATGTACCATGTAGGTAAGGGGTACCCACGAAGCAGGTACCCTGTGGTCCCTGCTGCACCCAGAAGAAAAAGGCCAGCTGTGACCACTGCAAGCCATGACAAAGCAGAGCCCTGGGGGGAAAGATGCTCTTGTCATTATGAAAATGTGGAGAGCTGGGTTTTGTCCTCAGCTTTGCTATACCTTCTGACTAGGGATGACCTGGCCTGGAGTCCTAAAAGTGCTTAGATGTCTTAATGCCCTTTTACAGGCACCCAGGTGCTTTGAAAGAGCTGTGTCCTTGCGGTTCTGTGCCAAATTTCCTTGCGACAAAAATGAGGGGAGCTGTCACAGGGGGTGGCAGGGAGAAGGCGGCCTAGACCACCTAGGGTGTGTTCAGGTGTGAACGCTACCTTGGGAATCATCTGCCCCCTGCAAGAAAAGGACCTTGTCCCCTTTGTCTCCATCACTAACCTCAGCAGGAAGAGAGCTCAGCCTGAGACATTTACATTATGTAGGTGGGGGAAACCATGCCTGAGAATAACTTCCCCAGTTTCTGTTTACTGGGGCCTAACTTGTAGCTGTGTGAGGGTTGTGCAGGCCAGAAGCACCTACATGCTTGGCTTGAAAGATTGGTAGAGGTGGTGTGAGCATTGGCAGAAGGTTATTGGCAAAAATTTTGGGCAGCCTTGGGAGCCTTTGCTCCTGGAGCTGAGCCGGAAAACGAGAGACTGGAAGAGCTGTGACAGCAGGGCTCATGGACTACTTTTCTCTCCCCTGCCAACCTTAGGACAATAGTTGGAAAGCCTTGGAAAAGGGACTGTTAATAGTTTTGGAAAAGCTTCCAGTCCCTCCTGAGACGGAAACATGATCTTTCCAAATTGTGCCAACTCAAGCACTGGCCATCTAAGTGCCAACTCCCGAGTCACCTGCTCCCCTGCGCCTCCCTAACTCAGCTGGCTTAAATGGCACAAGCTTTAAAAATGTAGAAAACATCAGATGCTTTTCACTGACACCTAAATTTCTGTCTGTGGGATTTCTAAGATTGGACCTTCAAGCTTCTTCTATGGCTCTGAGGGCTTAGCAGTTTATTTTATTTCAATAAATAGATTCACATATACCCAAATTCCAGGGACTGTGCTTCATTTAAATACCAAGTATTGCCACAGCATCGGGGAAAAATAAATGGGAAGGTTGGCAGCACTGCTGCCGCCTCTGTGAGGCAGGCTGCCGGCCAGGTGCCCTGGGGCAGGGTTGGGAAGCTCTAGCCTGGGAAAAGCAGGCCTGTTGCTGAAGAGTGCATGTTTTAACTGTTAGGAGTGACTGTCAGTATAGCTCATGGGCAGATCTGAGACTCAGTTTATGGGAACTTGTCAGTTGGCATGGGGAAGGGTTAGACCCTTGTTTCATGACATGCCAGAGATCAGCGAAAGCTTTTCTGTAAAGCAGATCAACCCAAAATAACAGCCACTGATGCAGCCAGTGTATTCGTTACTAATGAGCTGAGAATAGTTGATGAAGGTCAGGAGATAATAAAGGGGAGGTCCTGACAGGCCCTCCTACTTCTAGTTACAGAAATTTTTCCTGCCGTACAGTTGCATCTCCCTTTTCAGGGTCTCTGTTACTGGTACCCGCCCTTGCTGGATAAAAGCCCATCCCCTGCCCTTGGCGCACTTGCATGTGGCACCTATGAGCTGCAGCTGCTGTTTACGCTGAAGAGAAACTCAAGTTGTATAGAAAGCACGAATAACCAAATTAACTAAATAGTTGTTTTCTCTCTTTCCACAGAAAATCACAGCACCCCTTATCTATGCTGTTTCCATTGCTGCCATTGGATCTCTCCAGTTTGGGTACAACACTGGAGTCATCAATGCTCCGGAGAAGGTGAGAGGGGAAAATAAGCTGGGGAAGATGGTATGAGTGAGGGGCTGATGAGAAAACAAAGGTGTAGAAAGGAGAGGAGCTATCTCCCAAGCAGCTAACAATTTGGTTCTGGTTTATGAAGTCAAGGAAAGAAGACATTCAAAACCCCCTCTCCATTACAGCAATGGACAGGAAGGGCAAAGTTTTGGGGAGGAGAGGGAGCAAGCAGAGAGGTTAATTCTCTTAATCAGGAGTGCAGAGGGTTGACTAGGGCAGGAGGGTTCCATCTGCCATTTCCTGGTAGGTCTATATTTGGTGCATGGAAGAATGTGAGCCACTTCAGTTTTGAGTCAGAATAAACCAGCCATGGTAGAAGGAATGTAAAGAGCAGCATGCAGAAAACAGTTGAGGGTTGGTAGGGATTACAGTTGCTCTAGCTTAGTTTATCTCGGGGACCATCTCAGGCTTCTTTTATTTGTTTATTCATTCCTTGTGTTAAGTGTAGATTCAGTGCTTGTAACAGGGTTTGAGACTGAGGCACTCTGACCAAATCATCTCATGACTGTAGCCTAAGAAAGAAGAAAAGAGACGAAGGAAACGAGAAATGTGGTTTTCTTGTAACTATAAGATGGTTCCTCTCTCTCAGGAACTGAGTCACCAATACCACATCCACTCTGTCTCCGGGAATAGATGTCGCATCACACGTTGCCGGTGTGGGAGGTGGGGGGGTCCTCCCTAGCTAATGTCCTGCTGCCATCTGCTGGGGGTGGACACTCTGAGGCCATGTCCCCCTCAGCCCTTGCAGAATTTCCCTCATTATCAAAGAGGATGCCCTGGAAATCCTCACATCCCCATGGGACAGCAAAGGATTGTTTTACATAATGCTGCAGTTTTTCAGGCTTACTTCAGTGAAACTTTCTGTGTCTCTTAAACTATTTCCATCCCAGAACGCCTGTCCCTGCTGCCAGAGTTCTGGTATTGCCAGAAATGTTCCCTTCCATTCTCTGGCCACGTTTTCTTGCTCCCTCTCAATCCCAACTGTCTTGCACCTGCTCCCCAAGCACCACCAGTACTCACATCATCCAGAAACATTCAGAAGATAAGCCTGTTTTCCTTAATCATTACTGGCCCCCCCCCCGCGCCCCCCCCCCTCCCCCCCCCCGTTCCTCTTTCTGCACCCTCATCTTCCCCTTGTATGACTTGTTGCTGCCTACTGAATTTTTAGGGTCTATCCTTGCTTCTTGCCTCCATGAAAACAGAAGGAAGACCTCAGAAGTAATCTCCCCTCTCGCCAATGCAAAATGTCTCCCACTGGGTTGTAACTCTGTCCCCACCTGGTTTCTCTTGCAGATCATCCAGAGGTTCTTCAACAGAACCTTGTCAGAACGGAGCGGGGAGGTTGTCTCCTCAGAGCTCCTCACCTCTCTGTGGTCCCTTTCTGTGGCCATCTTCTCGGTAGGAGGTATGATTGGCTCCTTCTCAGTCAGCCTGTTCGTCAACAGATTTGGCAGGTAAGTTGGGAAGAGGGATCCAAGCCATTAGGGAATTTTTCCCTTCTACAATGGAGTGTTGGGGAGGAAGAGGGCAGAGGTGAGAGGAAGGGAGGAGGAGGAGGTCGCTGGGGAGGAAGCAAGAATGTGTGGGCTGCAAAAAGAAAGGGTTGCAGGCCAAGGCAGGAGCTGAACAGGAATTACTCTGTTTTCCTCCCACCCCTGAGATGGGGGGTCATGGGTAGGTTTACCCTTCTCCCAATGATTTTCCAAATGTATTGCCAGGTTAAGCTCAATCTTGACATCTTTACCCTTGCAGGAGGAACTCCATGCTACTGGTGAACATCTTGGCCTTTGCTGGGGGCACTCTCATGGCCTTCTCTAAGATGGCAAAGGCAGTGGAGATGCTGATCATTGGCCGCTTCATTATTGGCGTCTTCTGTGGTCTCTGCACTGGCTTTGTGCCCATGTACATCAGTGAGGTCTCACCCACCAGCCTCCGTGGAGCCTTTGGGACCCTCAACCAGCTGGGCATTGTTGTAGGCATCCTGGTGGCCCAGGTAGGCTTGACACAACCTGATCCTGCCCTCAGGGGAAAGGGGGACTGGGGGAGGGCAAGGTGGGCTGCACTTGCCATCAGGTGCGGTATGTGGTCCTGTCATACTCACTGGTGTGGTGGTGAGGAATTGGAGTATTTAATTTAAATCACTCTCTTCCTCTCCATTTCTTGCTGTAGATCTTTGGCCTGGAGGGAATCATGGGGACTGAAACACTTTGGCCACTGCTTTTGGGGTTCACGATCCTCCCAGCAATCCTGCAGTGCGTGGCTCTTCTTTTCTGCCCTGAGAGCCCCCGTTTCCTATTGATCAACAAGATGGAGGAAGAGAAAGCACAAGCAGGTAAGAACTCATCTCTGAAGGGGCAGGGCTGTATTCTGGCTCCCAGCCTCCACTGAACTTGAGTGGGAGGCCAGGACTGACTCTGGAGCCTGTGGTGGATCAGGGTGTGACTCCCAGAGGGCACCAGGCCTACCCTCCCATCCTTTAGGTTGCACCAGTGCCAGGAAGTGTGAGAAACCTGGCATCCCAACAGAGACTCCAGGTGGGATTAAGTCATGAGGAATGGCACCTGGCCTGGTGGGATGTAGCAGGGCCAGCTGCTGCAGCTCTGTCAGCTCCTTCTGAAAGGCAGAAAATAGGCTGACGTTTAACAAGGAGCTTGGAGGGTGTTTCCCTCCTACTGCAGAGGGCTGGAGTCAGATCTGGCAAGTGTGTGAACAGAATTAGGGATCAAATGTAAGTTTGGAGATCAAGCAACACGAGCAGGACCTGGGCCTGGTTTCCATGCTGATCACAGCACTCCGACCTCTGGGTTGAAAAGATGAGCAAGGCTGCAGGTAGAGGCTCGGTCTTTCCCATGCAGCAGGCCCAAACACTGGCAGGTGGTCCAGTCTTCCCAGTGTGCTCTCCCTGAAATAGCAGGGTGGGGTGGGGGGAACCTACTGGCCGTGGGTGTATTATACCTGGCATTTTTGGATTCCTCCTTCCAGTTCTCCAGAAGCTCCGTGGTACACAAGATGTGTCTCAAGACATCCTGGAGATGAAAGAAGAGAGTGCTAAAATGTCCCAGGAAAAGAAAGCAACTGTGCCAGAGCTCTTCCGTTCTCCAAACTACCGTCAAGCCATTATCATTGCCATCATGCTGCAGCTCTCCCAACAGCTCTCAGGCATCAATGCTGTGAGTTATCTTCCTGTCCCATCTGCTGGGCCTCACTTATTTCTGGCTACACTTGCACTTGCCACTAATGTTGAGAGAACTGTGCTTCCAAAAACCCATTTTTGCACCTTGACTGGAGGTCACTGTTTTGTGATAACTGCAGAGATTGCTAAGACGGAAGGTGGAGATTATATTGGCTTTCACTTTTCCCATACACACCCCGGCAAGACATTGCAGCCTTGCATCAAGTGAATGAACCTTAACTGGAAGCAGGCTGTTTTATACTGTTGAGTGCTTTTTAGAAACTCCCTGGTGGGCCTGCAAGTCGTTAGGCAGGGAACAAGAGGCGTGCTCTCAAACACAAATCGTGATGGTGTCCAACTTTTGCTTCTCTTCCCAGGTATTCTATTATTCTACAGGGATTTTTGAAAGAGCTGGTATCACGCAGCCTGTGTATGCCACCATTGGAGCTGGCGTGGTAAACACCGTCTTCACTGTTGTGTCGGTAAGTGGAACAGGGCCTTATGGTGAGAGGTAACTTGTCTGCCTGGGCTCTTCTGGGAAATGTGACTGAAGACAAGTAGCTAGGCTGTGGCAAAGCACTGGACTAGGCTGTGGCCTATAAGAGCAAATAAAAGGAATTGCATTAAAAGCATTGTGGGAGGAGAGGAGGTGAGAAAGAGGTATTGTTATCATTTTAGAAGAAAGGGAGGGTGAAAAGGAGTGCATGGGGGAAAAGAATGATGAGAGAAGGCAGTAGCAAGAACCAGAGAGGAAAAACTTGTGCCAAGGATGGAGCAGCCTGGTGACCTGCGCTGAGATCACCACTGGCACTGAGGGCTACAGGCAGATAAAAGAAAGAGGTGCAGGGCACACTGAGCAAGGGAGCCTCTTCTGCCCTTGCTGCTGAAGTCATGGATTTGTTTTCTCCTGCTATGTTTCCAGCTGTTCCTGGTGGAGCGTGCAGGGCGCAGGACCCTCCATTTAGTTGGCTTGGGTGGCATGGCTGTGTGTGCTGTTCTTATGACTGTCGCTCTAGCTCTGAAGGTGAGTAATTAGTGTTCTTGTCCAGGCTGACCCCAGCAGGGGACCTGTAAGACTATATACCTGCCTTGCCCTGCAATTCTGCCCTGTAGGCAGGTACAGCTGGGGCTAGAGCTGAGTGTGCAGTGGAAAGTGCAACTTTCTATTGTGGAAACTGTGCCACAGTGTTCACAGTGCAGCTGAGAAAGTTGTGACACTGGACATGGCATTGTGCTGTGCCATGTTTGCCTCAAATTGCAGCTGATCATGTTTTGTTCCCTTGCAGGACGTTGTGGAGTGGATCAGATACATCAGCATTGTTGCCACTTTTGGCTTTGTGGCTCTTTTTGAGATTGGCCCTGGCCCTATCCCCTGGTTCATCGTGGCAGAACTCTTTAGCCAGGGCCCACGGCCTGCAGCCATGGCAGTGGCTGGTTGTTCCAACTGGACCTCTAATTTCTTGGTGGGAATGCTCTTCCCCTATGCAGAGGTAAGGACCCAGTTTGCAAAGCACTGTGAGAGTGCTGCAGCATTGGAATACGTGTCCAGAGTGGTGTTGTAGAATCTCCATCCTTGGAGACTTCAAAACATGGACTGTATGACCCTTAATGTGATCTCTCCTTGAAGTTGTCCCTGCTTTGAGCAGAGGGCCGGCCAGTCTTCCGGAGGTCTCTGATTCTGTGTTCTGATTGTTACTGAAGGTGAAGAGTGGTGTGGCTCACCTTATATTCTGCTGTCTTAACTGCTTGTAGCTTACAAATAGTTGGAAGGGCCATCTTAGTTAGCACATCAAGGCTTTCCCTTTAAAAGCCTCAATTTTGGTCACCCCAAGGAACGTTAAAGCATTTCAGAAGCCCACAGGAACCCGATTTCATTTTAAAAAATGCTGTGTTGAGAAAAATCAGTAAGGGCATTGTTGGACAAAAGTGTTAGAATTTTGACCTGTCAACAGCAAATGACTTTGCATTTAGGTTTACGAGCTTTTCAATTTAAAACCTCCTGCTTTTGTCCTCCTTGCAGAAACTATGTGGCTCCTATGTCTTCCTCATCTTCCTTGTTTTCCTGGTCATCTTCTTTGTCTTCACATTCTTCAAAGTGCCGGAGACCAAGGGCAGGACTTTTGAAGACATCTCCAGGGGCTTTGAAGGACGAGCAGAAGCCAGTCCCACATCACCTGTAGAGAAGAACCCCATGGTGGAGCTGAACAGCATACAACCTGACAAAGAAGTTGCCTAAGATTCATGACACACCCCTTCTTCGACTCTTACATGCTTAAAGAGTCATTAAAGGAATAAGCAAAGAAAACCATAAGAAGTGGGACATTTTTTCCCCCCCCCTCAATTGCTGCTATTTTCTTCTTTGCACCCACATACTCGCCCATTCTGCCAGGCTTACCAGCACTAAGCAAATCTGATATGGGTGATGCCATTTTCAAGTACCGGAAGGCACCTGGCACTTGCGAAAATAATCTCATCTTCCCTGTCACAAACACCAGGAGAACAGAGAAGAGCTGGCAATATTTTTGCTTTTCTCTCACCTATAATTGCTATTTGGGGTTAACTACTCATGCACGCAGTGACCGTTAAGTATTTGAATCTAATTACTATTTTTGTAGTGAGTTGAAGTGACCCACTAAACAAGTCCCCGGCCCTTTGAGTCTACTCTGTGTGCGTGTGTGCAGTGTTACACTGGAATTTAACAAGCCTACCAAAAAGCCATCTCCTTGCTTTTTCCTATCCAGTGTGCACTTTTTTCAGCCTCAGGAAAAAGGGGACCAAGTTACATGCATATTTTTTCCTGCTCTTTTATTTTTTTTGTATAGACAGACTGAAAGCATACTTTTACTTAAGTTTATTTATTTGTATGTCACTTTGTAAATATTTATTTTTTTAATGGTGTACAAAAATGTACAGATAATGAAATTGAAGATGTTTAAGAGACATAGCTATTCTAACAAAAGATGCTGTAGACTTGAGGTGCAATAAGACTGTAAAGGAGAAATGTGATACTAAAGAGGAGACTGGGCATTTTGGATGGTATGTACAACAGAGCCAATTATGCACATCACCTTTTAGTTATTTGTGCCCTCTGGGAAGAAATTTGAGGAATTGCGTACTAGTGAGAAGAGGTATGTCTGTTTGTCCATCAAAATCTCTGTTGTTTGGGATTTTTTGGGTGGCAATTTTAAATACTGTTCCCAAGTGTTGATTGGAAAGTGTGGTATTGCAGCAAATGGGTGTCGTTAGTTTATATTTTCAGTCATGGTTGAATGTTGTATGGGGTGATTGAGGGTAGTGATTGCAAACCAGAAAGTAACTTTTCTTGCCTTCTCTTTTTTCTCTTTTTTGGCTTCTCTGCTGTATTCTAGTAGGTCAGAAAGTCTGAAATTTGCAGATTGTTACTTAAAGGTGTGTGAGGATAAAAATTATTTTCCAAAGCTGTATTTTCTTAGCAATTGTTCTTATAAACATTAGACAGAGGCATGTAGCATGACCCTTCTGGACACAGACACGCTCAGTTATGGCACATGTAAGTTCATAAAGGTAGAGATGCAGGGCTGGAGGCCAGAGCTACTGGAACTTGCTAGCTTAGCAGTGTGAAAGGTCTGTAGCGCTCGGTCCCACTGGTTGGTTGCAGGCCAAGTGTTTTTGCCCCGTGTGTCCTCTCTGGAAGATGTGTGTGATGTTGTGGTGCTCACCAGTGTGCAGCATGCTGTGTGGGTGCGTACAGCTCTGTAATAGCGCCTCTGTTAAAAGGGATATGGCAGACGATGATAACTGTACATCAGTAAATACCAGTCTCCCCGCTCGTCATACTGCTAGGCAATCGAGGGTATGTATACACCTACCCTTGCTGCCAAGCTAGCACAGTTCACTTCAGGAAGGCAAAAAGAAGCAGCACGTGCGGTATGCTTGCAGTCGAGGGGTGGGAGCTTTGCTTCACTGACAGCAGCGCTCTGTTGAGAGAGACTCCAGGCCCATGTCTGTCCAGATCCGCACGAGCTATCTAAAGGTAGCACAGAGGTAGGTCCAATTTAAACTCCCGCTCTAAGATCTGCGTTTTTGGACTTGATCAAACTCATGCTGGAGGTCATCGCTGGATATCCTAGAAGAGAGGCAGGCCCACAGACTCCAAGGTGGGCAAAAGGAAGAAAGGCTCAGAAAGGCAGGATCGACAGCAAAATTGTCATAGCATGGGTAGCCCAAGCTTTCTTGACAACATACTGCTTCAGAGCAGGTCAGAGAAGTTCCCATTGATGTATATTCTGGGGGTGTGTATCTGGCACTTTCAGTAACTGGAGTGATGACACTTCTACCTTCCCTAATGAGAAACAGTTGCAAAGATCAGTAAAATTTGCTGCTGTGAAATACTTCCTGTGACTTCATTTGAAATACTCCAGCTTTGCACAATGCAATCCTATTACACCCAGTTTTTCCCTAGCTTTCTATCAGGCTTCCATGCCAGATATGTATTCTCAAAGTATTATATATGTCTTGTTTCCCAACTTTCATATTTTTGGCTCAGTTATACATATTTTTGTGCCCTTCCTTTGACCCTCCAGCATTTCCAGACATAGTATTTATATATGGGCATCTATATGTTTGGAAATTCCCCCTACAGCTGTGCATAAGAGCATTCCATACTTTGCGTCAGAGATGTGTGTTGGCTTGGACCGAAATGTGTGTAGGTCTTTCTCACATGATATCTCTTTGTTATTTTCTTTTTCTGTAACAGCATTGTGAATATTTTGGATGGGTTTTATATGCTTATTAATGTGGTTGTTTCCCGTTTTTAAAATAAAAATGATAGAACTAAGTATCTGCAGGTCTTGTGTTTCTTATTCCTTTATCGCAGCCTGGGACTGCGTCCTGGAACGTCCCCAACTTCTGCCCTGCAACCTTTCTGGCTAGCCCAGCACCCTGGATTTGCTGTTTTATTCTAGTGGAAATGACCATTTATCTCAGCCTCCATGCATACCACCTTAATAAATTCCCTTACTACTATTCCTTTGGAGTTTTTAAACTGAAAAGACATGCTTCTCTGGCTTTTGTTTGCCCAAATCCCTTTTGTTTGTATCCAGATCCTTTCCCAGTATTTCTCAGTAACAGGAGGGGAGAGGGAAGTGGCTGGAGGTTAGGAATCCGGCCGAGATCTAAAACACCTGAGACTTCTGCCCCTGCCCTCTTCCGAGAGTGGTCCTCAACTTCTCTGCCAGGAAGGTGAGGAGGGAGCCCTTCCCCCTGTAAATGATGCTTTGCTCCTGCTGTCTGGCAGGTGGCCTTAATGTCCTCCTTGGAAATCGTGCCTGTGCACGCTCAGTACTGGGTGCCTGAAAGGAGCAGGGTGGTGAAGAGGAAACCCCACTGCCTGGAGACAGACAGGCTCCCCAGGAGCTGCTCCCTTACCCCAGGGGACGTGGCATTCCTGGCCCACTGGCAGGTCTGTGGGCTGCTCTCGCCCATGGCTCTCTTGCCTAGGGAGTACCGAGCACCCATCTATTGCCATGAGGCAACAAGCTCTTGTTCTAGTGCATTCCTTTTCCTGTCCTACAGCCATCTTACAAGCCCAAGGAGTCTGTGCCTGTGTTTCACGGGCAGAAACTATGAGAAGAGTTCATAAAAAAAAAAAAAAAAAAAAAGTAAGGATGTTAAATATCCTATGGAGGAAGAGGATGGAGAGAAGTGAAAGGAAGGAAAAGATGACAGAACCCAAAGTACCCCAGAGGAAGAATCGGGCTAATACAACTCCACAGTCAGCAGACTGCACAAAGTAGCCAGGAAACAGTAGGGCATGATGTAAAGTCTGAAAAAGCTCAGCGTAACACAGAGCCAGTGCAGGCTTTCTGAAACCTGACATTCCTGACTGCTGCATGTTCCTAGCTCGTGCCTGTGTTTTGCAAAGTTTGCTATGCAACCAATCTCAGAGCTGGGGAATGCTCTGGGCTAAGCTGTGTATGATTGTTTTTCAACTCTGTGGCTGAGCTGACAAAAATAAAACCCAGCCATCCAAACTCATAAGCATATCTAGGTCAATCTTCCATTTTCTTGTCAAAATGGGAACCGGAGAGCAAAATCATTCAGGGCCAAAGCACATGATTCACTGAGCCCTAAATTAATGTTTTATGTAGTTTTTGTGATAAACTTTTGGTTGGGGAATAAGTCTTTGTTTTAGTTGTGGTTATTTTATTTCTGAAAATTGTAAGGAAGCTTCAAAAGGAAAAGCTGTTTGCAATTAAATGGTTTGAATGCTTAAAGATGGGTTGTTTTCAGTTGAAACTGCTCATCGCATTCAAGCGAGCATGTAGGCGGTTCTTACGGCCACCACAATCCCACACAAAAATGTCATTCAACTCTGAGAGGGGTGGCAGAGCTAGCTAGGACAGGTATGTCTTTGAGACTACGCACAGAACTTTGTTCTGGCTTGCTGTGTGCAAGTGGCACTGCAGAGACCTTCAAAGCATTGCACAGGCCTCTGAAAATCAAGCTAGCCCCCAGAGCAGCGTGTGAGATTAAGGTTTAGCTGCAGCGGGCTTTTTTCCCGCTAATATCCCCACATTATCTCTTGGGTATACTTGGAGCTGGTGAATTATCACCTCTGGTGGGAAGCAGAACACCCCAAGTCTCTGCATCCCATCCCTAACTGGACCTGAAATGGAAGGGAGGAAAGCAGCAAGGGAAGACAAAAGGAGAATGTGATAATGAAGGAAGTGAAAATTTAATCAGAGAATAAGTCTTGGAGGAACTCCCCTCCCTTTGCCACTTCCCTTTGCCACTTCTCTCTTTGCCCAACAGCCTACATTACAAAACCTGTGAGCTACTCAGCACCTTCTCAGATGTCACACTATTGGCAGAGATGGAGTTCATGCCAGGTCAGGACCACTCTGGATTCCATCTCTGTTCCAGCGCGTTCCCATCTAAGCAGTGGTTGGCAGAGGTGTTACCACCAGAAAAATCGCAAATGACATGGAAAGCCTTGATGTGTCTGTGGAACCAGAAGGCCCTGGGATGTGTATGAGTAACTAGATCACTGGAGAACCCTTCTAGAAGAGAAACCACTTCTGAGTGTGGACAAGAGAAGATCCCCAAGAGTCACAAGTGACATCAACCACATCAAAGGTTTCAGTGCCATTTTACAGGCTGGGGCACGATAAAGAGTGTCACAACGTCACTGCCAACACTTGTTGCTCTTTGCATGTGTTATTTCTGCTTAACATATTTGTGTACCAGACAAGAAAAGCAGTTAATTTCTGTGAGAAGAAATGTGAAAAAACATTTTATTGGAGGTAAATTTCACTGCTGAGTGCCCTGTGCACAAATCTTTATATCTGATTTTGTGCTCTTTTTAAGTTCCAGACATCTCAGTATCTGGGGAGATCACGGGGATGCTCCTCCTTTGGAGGAGGTGAGAGTCTAAGCAGTGCTGCAGTCTTGCCTCCAAGCAAAGCTGCTAAGTAGCCCTCAAAGAATAGCCCTCAAAGAAGGGACATTTGCTAGTTTGGTTGGGGACTGTGCCATCATTGGTTTCATTTGAGAGGAAGGAAGGTGTGGACACTCTGCTGATGCCATTGTCGTGGGGCCACGATGGAGCAGCAGCGGGAGGTGGCTCACTACAACCTTTTCTCCTGCTGTACACATAATGAGAAAGGTCCTGCCAGCAGGTAGATCAAACACACGTTGAGTTGCACAGAAAATTTACACACCTCTGGGTTTTTTTCAGGCTTTCTGCAGACCAGACCAAGGACACAGTGCCAAGGTTTTCTTCACTTTGAGAAGGACTCTTTGAAGACATGTGAGATGCTTACTGGAAAACCTGGGGGACGTGGCTCTGGTCTGTCATGCTTATGCTTTAGCCTGGCCCTGTCTTTACAATGTAAGATACCAGACAAGAGACAGCTGTCTTCATAGTATGCTGCTAGGAGTAGACAGCACTCAGGGAAATTAGGCTTGCTTAGACTAGGAAAGAAAATGATTTTGTTTCTTAAAATATATTGCTAACACAGTTTAATTGGTGCTGCTTAAAAGTATGCCATATCTAGTGGAGGCAGGCTGTGTAACTTCTAAAACAATTCACTTGCTGTGGTAAACCTTGTTTCTGTGCTATACCCCACTGAAATACACAGTGTTTACAACAATTGCCTTTTCCTTCTCCATGAGACACAGCTTCAGCATGTCTGATTGATAGACACATGACTGACCTGCTAAGTCTGTTTTCTGCTTGTGTTGCACAACCATTTTTTGTTTAGCACATGGTCACATGGATTTGTGTAAGGCAGTCACATTGGTGCACCAGTCACTGTGGCATGCAGTGTGGGACCACTGAGTTTGACCTGATCAAACATCACCCGGTCTTTCATCTCTGCTCTGGTCTCTGTTTCATCCTGTTTTCTTCTCTTCTCCGTCATGAACAAATTTGCCATCAAGTACTCAGATGTTTATTGGTTCCTTTATATTCCTGTCACCAACAGCTATTGTCACCCAGCCTGCATATTATCTTGTTTTTAACTTGTATTCATACATTTAATACTTTGGGGTCTGGACTATCTTTGTTCCCCTCTGTTTTGCTTATTTCTTTCAAAGTGCTCTCTCTGATATGGATCAAAGCCCTCAGTGACATGTCTTAACGTCATAGCTCTGCTTTGAGTCTAGTCTATGATGCAAGTCTATGACCTAAAGAGTCCACAAGGTTTAGGACAGAGTCACCAGAGTAACTTTCCACTGAGGAAGGCATAGGCATGCAGAGCCGGGAGAGGATGAAAGCTGGGAGCAGTGGTGAAGGTGTGGAGGGATATGTATGCAGCAGTGTGGCTGGAGAACTTTACAATGCATGGAAGAGCCCGTAGGAGGCTGAATACAGAAGGGAAGCAGTGAAGATTATGAGGATGTACTGAAGCAATCAGTAAAAAGAGAACGGTGGGTTGCTGACCTCCAAGGAAAGGAGGAATGAGATGCAAGCTAAAAAAACCCCAAGATCTGGAAGGAAGGTGAGGCGTTCAGAAGTGTGAGAAGGTAGAACAGGGCCTGAGAGAGAGGAATATGAATTTTGACAGAAGCAGGTGAGAGAATGAGGAAGAGAAAGACCGAAGAGAATGTGCGGAAGAAAGGCAACATCCACAGCACCAAAGTATGGACCCTTGAGCTGTATGCACAATAACATGAAGCCTTATAGGACTCTGGTAGCTTACGACTCACAGGCAAGAGGTCATCAGTTCTTGAGGGAAAGGGAAATACAGGCGTCCTCTCCACCATGAATGCCCATGAGAACTTTTGCAGCTGAAACAAACAGCTCTTTCAGAGCCACAGCCTTCCGAGCAGAGGGACCTCACCTCTTGGTCCACAAATTTGGGGTTCTGCTTGCTTGAAGGAGGGCATTAAAAATGCCTATTAAGTGCCACAGCCAGGGAAAAAATGATGGGCAGCAAAATACAGCTAGCTCAGCTAGACTAAAGTTAGCAGAGTAGCGTATAAGAAGCAGCCTTTCCATAAAGGCATATTCCCAACTGCGTTAGGTAATGCAAGACAAGGTCCTGACAAACAGAACCAGCCAAGACAAATGTCAGCAAAGCCCAGTTTGGACAGATACCACCACTGCACGGAGATCTGCAGGGGCTCATCCATCTCAGAAAAACTGCCAGTGCAGAAGCGTTGAAAGAAATGCTTTCCAGCTTCCTTATTTCATGCCACAGAGAAAACTTTCTGGGAGCGATGGAGCAGCATCACACCGCCTTTACTCTTTGACTTTTTTCTCATTCTGGCGCAAGAATAATATTCACACTGATCATACATAGCTCATAGGTAATCGTGCACGTTGTAATGCTTTGGTCGCAACAACAACAACAACAACAAAGTTAAAAGCATTGTATTAGTGGAAGGCTTCAGTGTTTCCAAACTCATCGTCTAGAGCAATTTTGCTGTGTGAACAAGTCTGATTTCTTTGTCCAAGTGCAACTGAAGCAAAAAAAATAAGAGAAGAAGAAACAAAAAAGAAGTCGAAGTAAACAGAGGAGAGAGACGTTTTTCCTTGGGTATGGAAAGTCCACCTCCTGACTGGCTGTGTGTGTGAAGACAAGAGCAGCCAAAGCACAGATGCTAGGGCTGGCTAGAAATTAAGCTTTAGCAAAGATTCAGTGCACAGTGGTGGCTCATGAAAAGGTAGTTTCATTTTTTTTTTCCTTGACTGGGACAACCTTTTGTTAATTAAACTCAGCTGAGAGAGCACATCTTCTCCTGCTGAAGGAAGGGCCAGGCCAAATTAGTAACACTTTAAAAGTAGAGACCGAGCAAATCTAAAGCTCGTGGGAAGCCTTAAAGGAGTGAACTCTGCTGAGAGGGTTGGGAGGGAAACGTGGGACTCGTGCCTGGAAATGCCGACAGCTCTTAGGAGCCAGAACCAGCCACTTCAACCCGAACCGGTGCAGGACACACCTCAGTTCCCTGGAAGCCCTCGCTGGACTGGAGGCCCAAAGGGGCACAGGAATGGTCGCACCCAAATGCACTCCCTTGGCACCGGATGCACAAACACTGGGTGTATTTGCTTGTGCAGTGCCCCGACACGAAGGAGACCGTGGAGGCATAGCACGGCTTGTGGTTCATCATCCCCTTACGCTGCCTGGCATGGAAGGGCAAGGTGGTGCAAGAGGGGCACAAGGGAAGGGGGTTGTACTGTCCCTGGTGCCAGTGCGAAGGGCTGCAGGAGGTGCCGGGTGACCGGGGAGCTCTGGGAGCCAAAGCTGACGTGTCCCCTGCTCCCAGGCCCTCAGAACTGGGTGCGCCCGGGAATGTTTTGGAGAATAGTCATGGTAACTGTGTTTGAAGTGGCTTCCCACCAACACTGCAAAACCCAGTTTAGACTTATATTAGAGGTCAAGTCTTTCTTCTGATATAAAAAAAAATATCTGATGTGTGGTTTGTGGGTGTGAACACTTTGGTTGTACACATACAGTGTTCTCGATTACTTGCTCAAGGTAAGTCATTAAAAGTGCAGGCCAAGGTAGTTGGGATGGAAGACGTTTCGGTGTTTAAACCAGACTTTCTATCTCTCCCAGTATTTGAAATAACATCATCTGAAATTATGTCACCCTGTCTGCCCCCTTGATCCATGTTGAAACCTTGACAGATAGGTATGAAAATCTCAGAACTGTTTTTATCTCTTTTCTTACAGAACTCTGGAGACTGAGAGGTGCCAATGTCCTCTTGGAGGAGGTAAAGGAGATAACAGAGGAATCAATCACACTGAAAGACACAAAGACCAGCTGCATGTGGCTCATTACCATCCCTCCCAGCCTCAGTGCCAACACCACACTGTTAGGGTTCAATGCTGTAGGTGGCTGTGGTGTGACCAGGCAGAGAGGGAGCAGTGTCTCAGGGGGTGAGGAGGGACTGGACATGAGTTCTTAGCAGCTAGATCTGTGCTGATCATGAAGAAAAATGGTGTTTCTGGAAGGGAAGCTTAAGAGGGACAGGTGGGTTTTTATGAGTGAATTGTGGGGACGTCTCAACACTGGAGAAGCCTTTGTCATCACCCTGCTCTGTCTCCTTCTCCCTGTTTGCCTTTTAAAATCAAATGTTCCTCCAAAATAGTCCTGCTACCTGGGGTTTTCCATTCTACCTTGATCACCCTAGAACTGGGAGCCATAAGCTCCCTCCTCTCCATATTTCCTGTCTGTGCCTTTAATGCCAGCTTCTCATTCTCAGTGGACTGGGACAGAAATCTGAGCACAGGGTTTCTTTGCTGTAAGGAAAACTGTCCCGTGGGTCAGAAAATGGACCAGTAGCTACTATGGGGTCCCATCTCCAGCCATTCCAGATCCATGCTAACCTGCAGATATTGGCATGCTGCACTTTGCCCTTCTACCTCACAGTGTCTGACCCACCTCGTCTAGTATTGCTCTAGCCAGTACACAAAAAAATGCTAGTCAACCTGCATGGCCTACTATCTCAGTTCCTGCCTTCTGCACTGAAACATCCTGCTGGCTGTCCCACCATGGCCATCACTGTACCAGAACAGGCTAGTGGGCCCAGCAGCTTGTGCCTAGATAGATGCACTGTTGGATTTTTCTTAAGGAATAGCCCATGACCATTATGCATGAGCTGAAGCTAGTGTGAAGCCTCTCTTCCCCACTCTGTCTCCCCGGCTATGAATTCTCCATTGTCATATCCTCTGGCCTCATGGAGCTGCCAAATTTTTCATGGAAGAATGCATCCCTACAAATTACATGCTCAAGAAAAACAACATTTAGTGGATGTACATCAGCAGAACATCAAAAGTATGTGGTGGCAATAGATGTGGGATGCTTCTTCCGTTTCCAGATATTGCTCATGAACAGGTTGAGGGAAATCTGCTAATATTTGGTCAGTTGGTTATGGCTTTATATAGTCTATCTAGCTTTTCCTCTGCCTCCAGTTCAACCTTCAGTGCTACAGAATATTTTAATGGACAATCAGCTGGTCTAGGTGCTACGCTTAGTCTTTCTGCTGTATTCTACCCTGTGTCAGGGTGTTGAAGAGTGTGACAGGCTGCCCAGGGCACTTGTTGGGCAATGTCATCTTGCCAGGACACCCACATGGAATTAGGAAGAACTAATCTACTGGTGGTGTCATTCTCCTTCACTGGGATATTTTACATCTTCCCATTTCCCAGTATGCTGAGCAGTGGTTTGCTGCCATACCTCCCCCTCCTTCTAAAGGAGTATGCTGTGGGTGACAGTACTTACAGCATAACTCAAGTCAAAGTATATTACATCAACCACTCTCCCCTAATCCATATAGCCAGTCCTTTCATTTTAAGGGGCAGTCAGTTTTCCCTTGGTAAACCAGTATCAGCCCTTCCTGACTACATCCTTGTCCTTCGCACATTTGGCACTGGGTGCCAGGAGGACATACTACTGAGGTAAGGATGGCTTGTCTGGAGTTCCCTGAGTCATCCTGCTTGCTTTCCGTACAGCTGGGCACAATGTTGCCCCTTTTCCAGCTGTCAGGGATGACAGATGAAAGACTGCAGCCTCATAATCACATCAGGCAATTCTTTCAGCAGCTTCAGCATATCCCAGCACCTTTGAAGTGTATTCTATCCAATCCCATGCATTGTGATATATCCAGGCTCTCTAAGTAGTACCAAGCCTGTTGCTGCCCCACTCCTGGCTGTCCCTCAACTTTCCAAACCATTATGATATGTTTGGAGATCTGGGAGCAGGCTTTGCTTCTACAGGCTGTTGCAAGGAAGGCTTTGAGTACCTCAGCCTCTTCTAAGGCTGAGGCATCCATCACTAGTTTGTCCCCCATTCCTCAGCAGACCTGTATTTTCCCTGGACTGGCTACTAAGATAATTACAGAATCCCTCTTGTCACCCATCCTATCCCATGCAAGTTTTTGCTCCAGCTGGGCTCTGAGAGGCTTTTACTGATTTTTGTCCTTCAGTACCCAAGCAGTGCTTCTGTCCTCCTCCTCCATAGCCTATCCTTTTTTCCACCTCTTGCATACACGCTTTTTGCATTTGAATTAATTGTGAAATGCCTTCCTTAGCCAGGATAGCTTTCATCCAAAATTCCCAGACTCCCTGAACAAAATGGTTCGAAGATGATGTCTTTCATTACTCATCTCCCTGTACCCACCAAGATGTTAGGCCAGGGCAAATGGCTGCTGCTACTGTGTCACTGTCTTTTTACAACTCTCTGATGCTGCAAATCAGTGGAAGAGTGACTGATGGCACAATTGGAACTATGGATTTCCGGAACACAAACAGTTGCCTACGTTCCTTCCCTGCTGTTACGTGAAGGTGGACAAAAGGAAGGCTGTCCATGCCGAAGGACGATGCATTCCCAAAGCCCATCGAGCAATTTCCACTGTCTCAGAGCAGTCAAAAGAATACATCAGGCTCAGAGAGGCAGCACAGAGCTGGTGGAGCAGGGGCAAGGTTGAACTGAAATTGGAGGTAGTGTTTAGGGAACAGAACAAGAGGAAGCCAAGGAAGAATGGAATGGAGTGAAGCACTGAGAGGTGATGCAGCAGAAGGCCTGGCAGAGGCAGCGAGTGACTCCAGAAGGGAGTCCTAGAGCAGGCAGGAGGTGGCCACTGTAGTGAACTAGCCAGGAGGATTATCGTATACCCAGGGCATGCCACTTGCTGGCAGTGCGTCTAGCAGTTAAAGCAGGAGACAGGAGGAAGCTGTGTGTGATAAGGAGAGGGAAGAAGTATGCAGTGAAGAGTGGTCAGGTCTCTGAAGGCAAAAGTGATTGAAAAGACCTCATATGGGAGAATCCTTGAAAGCGGCGTGGCTGTGAGGGGAGCTGAATGAAGTGAGGTGGAGTAGCTACCAGGTAGTGTTAGCTAGCTATTAGGTGTCTTGGTAGAAGACTCCACTTTTTAGTCATGGGATCATGACTACATCATGGTTTGGGAGCAGGCAGCTACGAGGCAAAGGACGTAAATAAACTCTAGTCTATATCCTCCAAGAATGTGCAGCTCAGCAATTGCTGTCGCCCATCAGCCTTTGTCTTTTTGTCACCATGCTCCATCCAAAACAGTTCTTTCATGCCCATCCAACAGTGTTCCATGGGTACAAAGAGATGGCTGCCAAGCATACTGAGGTGGTGGGAATGAACAAAAAAAATGCAGACAGCGTTGCAGTAAGGGATATACTGAAGGCTAATCTTGTTTCAGCAGCTAGAAACAGGACTCGATGTGCTCTGGCCCTTTTTATTCTGTGGATAAAGCAGAGTTTGACAGCAGTTGATGAGAAGGGTGGGGAGACACCAGCATGCTTGCAAATACATTTGATATGCAAGTGCAGTGCTGAGCCTGCTGGTTAAAAGCAGACAGCAATACTACATGACACAGCACTTGTTTGGAGCATCCACGTACTTCTTCTGACAGGTCTGAAATGAGAGGCAGGGGAAAACAGGGAAGGGGCTGATGTAGATAGGGTGAGGAGTGGTGGCTGGGTGGTTTGGGTGCAGCAAAATGTTGTGCCAGTGTGTGTTTTCTTCTCTGGGCTTTTGATCTGAGCAACTTCATTGGAAGAAAGGACGATCAGGGTGAAAATTTAGCAAACAGACCAGGGTAGACAGCCCAGGTCTTATCATGGGGTGGTGCTTGGCATGCAGGGGTCGAACTGGAACCGCTGGCTGTGCTGTGTGGTTGCGCAAAAAGCTCGCCAGCTTCAGGCAGAAAAGCTGGTAGTGCCATCTCCTGGTCAGAGCAGGGGCCTTGAGCCGAGAAGCTCGCATTTCGTTCCGCTGCTGACCGGCTGAGGGATCTTGAGCAAACCACTTCCCCTCCTTGCACCTGGGTATTTTCATGAACAAAGCGATAACCCTAGGGAAGTCGGTGAGCAAAGTTCATGCCCATCTAAATTAAATCTTGACATCGTCAAATAAAAGTGCAGAGCTACACTCAGGTTGACGGTCACTGCTGGAGGGAGAAGGACAAATATCGTCTGGGTCTTTCCACGTCTTTCTCACTGAGTTTCTGCACACAGGCATGACATATGTCTGGCTGTGGTTCTTTTTAACTAGGGGCTTCCTAAAGGACCTGTCCTGGTCTTATCTCCAGCTACATCACAGCGGAGTTCGTCAGCTATGTCGTTGCATCATGTTCCCACAGAAATTGTACTTGATTTGATAAATTCAGCACTGTCAAGTTTTAACAAGCATCACTGATAAGGGAGCTGGGCGTGGTGGGAGATGATGGGTGGCCTTTGGAAATTTACACTAACCACACCATAGCTATATTTTCACTGGGTTATGAAAGCAACACCTTCAAGACTGTATCTTACCGTCCATGCAGGCTAGATTACAACTGCCCCACAGGATATGAGCAATCAACCTCTGCAGAAAGTTACTCACATCCTGCAGACTAGAAATTAGGATGCCTGATTGTCTGCAGAATGAAATTTTTCACATGAACCCAAACAGAAAGATGACCAAAACACACACTTTTCACACAGCATCAACTGCTGGAATTTATTGTCAGCTGCCATTCAGAGCTACCTAGGGCTCAGGGCAAACTGATAAATGCTCAGGATGTATTAAGTGCCACAGCCAGGGAAAAAATGATGGGCAGCAAAATACAGCTAGCTCAGCTAGACTAAAGTTAGCAGAGTAGCGTATAAGAAGCAGCCTTTCCATAAAGGCATATTCCCAACTGCGTTAGGTAATGCAAGACAAGGTCCTGACAAACAGAACCAGCCAAGACAAATGTCAGCAAAGCCCAGTTTGGACAGATACCACCACTGCACGGAGATCTGCAGGGGCTCATCCATCTCAGAAAAACTGCCAGTGCAGAAGCGTTGAAAGAAATGCTTTCCAGCTTCCTTATTTCATGCCACAGAGAAAACTTTCTGGGAGCGATGGAGCAGCATCACACTGCCTTTACTCTTTGACTTTTTTCTCATTCTGGCGCAAGAATAATATTCACACTGATCATACATAGCTCATAGGTAATCGTGCACGTTGTAATGCTTTGGTCGCAACAACAACAACAACAACAAAGTTAAAAGCATTGTATTAGTGGAAGGCTTCAGTGTTTCCAAACTCATCGTCTAGAGCAATTTTGCTGTGTGAACAAGTCTGATTTCTTTTTCCAAGTGCAACTGAAGCAAAAAAAATAAGAGAAGAAGAAACAAAAAAGAAGTCGAAGTAAACAGAGGAGAGAGACGTTTTTCCTTGGGTATGGAAAGTCCACCTCCTGACTGGCTGTGTGTGTGAAGACAAGAGCAGCCAAAGCACAGATGCTAGGGCTGGCTAGAAATTAAGCTTTAGCAAAGATTCAGTGCACAGTGGTGGCTCATGAAAAGGTAGTTTCATTTTTTTTTTCCTTGACTGGGACAACCTTTTGTTAATTAAACTCAGCTGAGAGAGCACGTCTTCTCCTGCTGAAGGAAGGGCCAGGCCAAATTAGTAACACTTTAAAAGTAGAGACCGAGCAAATCTAAAGCTCGTGGGAAGCCTTAAAGGAGTGAACTCTGCTGAGAGGGTTGGGAGGGAAACGTGGGACTCGTGCCTGGAAATGCCGACAGCTCTTAGGAGCCAGAACCAGCCACTTCAACCCGAACCGGTGCAGGACACACCTCAGTTCCCTGGAAGCCCTCGCTGGACTGGAGGCCCAAAGGGGCACAGGAATGGTCGCACCCAAATGCACTCCCTTGGCACCGGATGCACAAACACTGGGTGTATTTGCTTGTGCAGTGCCCTGACACGAAGGAGACCGTGGAGGCATAGCACGGCTTGTGGTTCATCATCCCCTTACGCTGCCTGGCATGGAAGGGCAAGGTGGTGCAAGAGGGGCACAAGGGAAGGGGGTTGTACTGTCCCTGGTGCCAGTGCGAAGGGCTGCAGGAGGTGCCGGGTGACCGGGGAGCTCTGGGAGCCAAAGCTGACGTGTCCCCTGCTCCCAGGCCCTCAGAACTGGGTGCGCCCGGGAATGTTTTGGAGCACAGCCATGATGACCACATATCTGATGTGTGATCTGTGGGTGTGAGCACTTTGGTTGCACACATACAGTATGCTTGATTCTCCCCAGTAGTGTAACGAAAAGGTGCCCAGTGTCCATTCACCCAGCCAGCTCTAGTTAGGCCTTCTGAGAGCCTTGAGCACAGCTTGCAGATCTGCATCCTCCTTTCTCCTATAGTGGAAAGTAAAGCAAAAGCTGAATCACTGTAATCGTACAGCCATGCACACATGCACAGCTTTGCAGCAGAGAGAATCAAGGTTTTTGCCCATCTCCAGTGATGACCTAGCCCCCACACCATACCCTGGGGCATCTCTGTGGCAAGGGGGCCACAAAATTGCTGCCGAGCCTGCGGTTCGCCTCTGATATATGCAGTGACTTGCAGGAAGAGTGCAATGAAGTGCCAAAATCTCTTCCAGCAGCAGCTGGAGACCTGAGATAGTGTCTTTCCATGTGGAAGTCTCTATTACCAGAGTTGAAAAGACCACATTGCTAATGTGGCTAATACTGTCTTAGGTTATTTGGCTCCATCAGGGGCCCAGCTACCACAAAAAAAAGGGGCAAAACAGCACAGTGAGGGTGGTGGAGGCTCTCCTTCCGTTCAGTGGAGCAGGGTCTTTTCTCCAACCCCACAAACACCACTGGAGTCACTATAAGCTGAACATGATGCATGCTCCTTGGCACCAACAGGGCCCTCCCTCTCCTTTCCATAATCTCCCAGGGCCTTGGAAGTAAGAATTTTGCTAACTTACTCTCCTCCTTCCAGCTCATAGTGGCTCTTCTTGCTCCTTACAGGGTCTCTGATATATCTGTCTCTGAACCTACTTGTGCATACCCAGAACTAGGAACCAATACACCTTTGGGGTGATCACTGCCCACTTTCACCAGGCTGACATCTCTCAGCCTTAGGAAGGGCAGAGATAGGTAGACTGAAAGTGTGGATGGAGATGGGCTTGCATTATCTGGCCAGCTCTGGGCTCTCCTTCATACCTCAAGGCCTTTCTTGTGCCCCTGAACCTTGGTCCTTCGCTTGGTCCTTCCTTCTACCACATGGCATTTTCCCACTGCTTTCTGATGGCCCCATTTCTCCTGTAGCTTCTTCTGCCTCGTGCCGTGTATTGCAGGGTCTGCCTGTATACAGAGCTGACGGTGACCTGGTGTTACACTCCTTCACACTTTTGGGATTCTCTGTATTTTCCCTGATGTTTCAGCCCATTCCTCCTCCTCTTCCCTACTTTTCTGCCTCCCCTTTGCTCTTCCCCATCTCCCCTTAAAAAGCCATTCTTTAAGCCTCGCTTCATGCTGCTCTCCTTCCCCTGCCTCAGGTTTTCTTCAAGATGTATAGCCCTGTGGACAAAGCTTTGGGGGAGGGGGTGGAGGTCTGAGGCATGTTATCCTGGGCAGTGACTAAACTTGCATTAATCCCATCCCAAACTCCACATGACACAGGGGACCTGCTGAGCTTAAAACCAAGCCAAAGCCTTGTCTCACAGGGACAATGGCCCAGTGGATGCTCCTGCTGCCATCCTTGCACACTTCAAGTCCTGCCCTAGTGCAAGGTCACCTTATGATGGCTTCTGCTGTGCTGGAGAGGGAAATGCCCAGCGGGGATGCCAGCAGGGCTGCCGCTGGAGGTGGAGATGCGTGCTGTGCTGGCCCTGCAGCTCACTGTATGGCTATGCCACCCAGGTGGCTCTGCAGCCCGCAGCTCCTTGGGCACCGCTCCAGTAAAGCCCTGAGCCTGGGGCTGGGAGAGATTCAAGGGCACTGCTTTCTGTGGTGATCCCAGGTGACTTTTGCCACATGCCTCTTCTGCTGTGAGGAAAAGCTATTTCTTTACCTGGGTTCCAAAAGAATATCACCTTTTAAAAACTCTCTCCTGCTTTTCTTCATGCTGAGATTTCCACAGCCCACCAGCCTCCCACTCTCTCTGTTGTCTTCCCAATGAGTTAACATTATTTCTCCAAAATTGATCACCTTTGGGCCATGAATTGCTTCCTTGCTCCTGAGGTCTCTCATTCCTGCTAGAGCACAGCACCCAGAGGGAAACACAAGCTGCCAAGTGCAGCCTCACTGGAGGGTGCTGACTCTGTGTTACCCTGTCTGTAGCACGGATACTTGCCTGGTTATGTGGCAACACACTAGCAGCATGTATGTTTCCCAGGTGCCTCACCCTTAGCAAATAGTCCACACAGATGGCTGTCATCCACCCCCCAATTCTCCTTGCAAAGCTTAGGTTCATCTGCAATGTAATTATCAGTAACAATTTTTTAGAGCAGCTGATAGCTCAAAAAGGTGTATCTTGACATGCCAAAGCACAGGGCTACTCTGAAACATGAATGCCATGCCACCACCCCACAAAACACGCAACCCCTTCCCTCCCGCCTCCCCCCCCAACCCCCAAACTCCAAACCACAACCTAAACCAGACTACGGCTCAGCAGCACTTCTGTGGCTCCTGGTGTGCACCTGAGCCAGAGCTACAGGCTTCAGAGATCAACTGATTTTTCTACAGAGTTGACAGTCTTGCTCCTGTTTGCCCTGCAGAGCTAACACAGCTCACAGGGGGGAAGAAGATCCATTAACAACATTGCTTATTAAGATCCAGCAATGATGTGACTGATGCCCCAGTAAAGCCTGCTGGAGGATCATCCAACATAACTAAAGGTGATGAGGCAGAGGACCAGACCTGGCTCGGCCCTCCGGCTCATCTCTGTTACAGAGTGGGCTGGCACACAGGTGAGATGATTGCGAAGAACTGGTGGAGCTGAAGTGACACACAACCTTATTTACTTTCATCACAGCCCCGTCTCTGGCATCGTGTCTGCCCTTTCCACCTGTCCTCACCTGCTTTGTGGGAAGGGCAACCTGAGTGGAGCTGGCAGTGGGAATGCCTTCAGACAAAACAGATCTCCCCTTACGTATACACAGAGATTAGAGCCACAGATTGCTGAGAAGCAGAGAGGATGAGATGTTGCAATTCTCGTTTGATATGCGCTTGGCAGAGAGAAGCTGTGTTTTATAACACTCCTGTGCCTGCTGCTCTTCCCCGGGGCCTCCCTCTCCTCCTCATTCCCCTCATTTTGCAGGGCACACAAACCAGAATGTAACCTTCTTTGCGTAACCTCACCATAACTGTGCATAATATGACCCTTGAGCTCTAAGACAAAAGTTTTCTGCACTGACAACCTGGTGTTTCTGCCCAGCCAAGGTGTGGACAGTGCTGCACAACAACAGGCCCTTTACTGAGCCCATGTGGTGCCTCAGTTTCCCCATCCATGAAAAGAAGATCATATGGATATTTGTCAAGTACTTGCATGCCTGCAAAATAGTATTGCTGTTGCTTGAATTTGGTATACCTCAGCTGGCAAACATGCATCTCTTTTGCCTGGCCTTTTTTTTTTTTTTATGCTGTGCTTTCTAGACATCTCCCTTTGATTACTTACCTTTGGGATTCTTTCTCCCCAGGTGCATGACTAGCCCCCATCTTTCCTTCTTCCTCCCTGCCCAAGCAAGATAGGTTCCTTTTGCATTACTTCTTTGTTCTCTGTGGTATTTGCAACACCCTCCCAGCCTTGTATCACCTGTGAATTCCATTCCTCCTGGTTGTGTTTTCCCTGTCTTTGCAGCACCTAGAATGACGAAGCCTTTTGTGCTGCTGTTGCTGCAATTGAACCTGATACTTGAAAGGAGGAGAAAAGGTTGGAATAAACTGCTCTGATGATTCATCCCCGGGGCTGAGAGATTTGCTCCTTTGATATCAGTCCCTTGATCAGAGCTCTGCTATGTTATCTCTGTTTGTCTGGGGAGACTTAATTCCTGGCACATTTGGGCTGGTGGAATCCCAGATACCAGAGCCGGTGACTGGAAAAGGAGCACACTGCATTCTTCTCCCACTCTTAGATATGTCAAAGAGTCTGTAAGGTTTGATGCTCCAGGGCCTATAAGCCCCTTAAGACAGCCTTTGTCTGCATTTAATACAACTGAGAAACCTGTAACTTTCTTGCACCTGCCAAAATCCATCACCTGCTCTCTCTGTATCTTGTACCCCTGCAGAGGTGTCCCAACACAGTTTCCTCTTCCTCCTGCCTTGTTCTGTGGGCAGATTTCCCTACCAGCTCATCCTCTATATGCCACGTGCTCACAAGATATTGAGGACCCTTTCACCATTCCTTTATATGACTCTGCACTGGTCTACTGGTTATGAAGCAGGATAAGTGAAACCCATGAAAGGAGCATGGAAAGCCTAGCCTGAGCCTAGCCTACCTCAGATATCTTGGTCACAAGCCTAATATCAAAGGGCTGGATGAGTGGGATGGATTCCCAGGTGTTGACAGCTGAGCTGGAAGAGGGGCCATGGAGACCCACAGTTTTGCAAATTGGGTTTAAGTGGGAATTCTTTGGAAGATTTGCCTAGGAACAAGTTGGGAGGGTCACACAGGGACCATATCTCTGTAGGACCAAGTGGGGTTTCCAGTGGTGGGAGAGTGTTTTCTCTATGTATACATTTTGATTAAAATGCTCTGCATTACACTAAATGGTTATACAAGATTTGAGATTTCAAGACCTCAGACAGCTTGGTGCCATGGCAATAACCGCCATTAAAAATCTTCATAGCTTTTGTTAAAGAGAAGGGAAAACAGTTCAAGTACTAAACAGTGTTAGAAAAATCCCTCATCACCTTTCTTTTGAGGGAGAAAATATACCACAGATAACATTAATGACAGTTAAGATCCATTATTCTAGGGGAGTTAGTCATGACGGACGTGGAGCATAACCTTGCTGTTACTTAATATATAAACTTCTTTCTTCAAAGACAAAACATACATTGAGTAGGGAAAGGAAGACCAATGAAGGAGGAAAGTGCACCTTCCATTGCTGATGCTGGACTCTCGCACCACTTTCTGCTGGTGGCACACACATAGTATGGACAGGCACTTTGGGAAGTGGGAAACACACAGCAGCATCAGGCTGGCCGAGAATTTGCTGTGCTTGCATACTGTCCGTGAGCTTGTAGCTGTATAGCCAGAGAAATTGCTTTGGCTGGTTACTGCAGATGCCTTTTAAACATGAAGTCAAGAGACAGAAGGTAGACAGAAAAGGCTTTGTGAACGATTGGTGAGAGCAGAGGAATCATCCACTGCATTTCAAGAGATGTTGGAATGAGGCTAAAAGTGGTAGATGTGGTGACACTGTCCAGGGCCTTCTTTTCAGCCTGGTCTCATCGCAATTTTTTTAACAGATCAGGAAAGTAAAATCCCAAAGTTGAGACCCAGGAGACTGTGGGAGTGCTGGCAATGCTGGCAGAGTTCTTCTCTTCCAATTTCACCTTCCTCTTGGCATCAGGTTCAAGTTACACTTCTCTTGGAGGGCCTCGCTGTGTGAAGGACTTCAGGAAGGATATACAAGCAGAAAAATCGATCTCATGATAATGATCAACAGCTTGTCCTAAACTGCTTTGTTGGAAACTAAGCCCATTCATTTCTTGGCCCTTGCATTTTTTTTCCACTGGGCAGATTTTGAGAGAGAGAGGGGGAGAGAGAGAGGGAGGGAGGGAGAGAAAGAAGGAGGGAGGGAGGAGAGAGAGGGAGGGAGGATTTAAATATATATATATGTGTGTGTGGCACAGGTTTTCACTTTTACCTTTTGTTGATTTTACTGAAAACTTTTGCACAGCAAAGTAAGTTGGGCTTTTGTTACTCTGAATAACTTAAGAGAAGGGGCCTCTGCAGACTGTTCCCTTCCTTCATGAACCAAAACCACTTAACATGGGAAGTTGACTCCTAAATTACATTTACAGAAGGAAAAATGGAAGGCAGCTAGGAAATACTGATGAACGTTATTTAAGGTTTGCAGACTTCCTAGCCCCTCCCCCAGTCTTTTTTAGGTAGGTGTTACCATAGCTCCCCTTACATCTTCCAGCCCTGAGAGGTCTTAACTTACTTTTTTGTGGCTATGGATGGCTGCTATGTACAGCGAAGTACCAGCTCTGACCCTCTTTAGCTCTAGGCCCAGAATAGCTGAAGAAGAGAAATGGAATCCTTTTCCTTTTTCTTTTTTATTACCCAACTGAAACTTAGTTATATTCTCTCACTAGGAATGTATTTTACCCCTTTCAGAAATTTTTCAGTCCAGCATGACACACATTAAAAAAAAAAAAAAAAGGCAGCAGCATGTTTATAATTTTTCCTTTCCATTGCCTATCCTCAGTACAGCAAAACAGTATGTGTTGGGGGAAAAAACAGTATGTGTTTCTGGTACAGACTCATTAACAGTATTTGCAAGGAGGACAAGGCCATTGTGAGAACAGGCAAACACATGGATCTGACTAGATTACAGCAGTGTCTCACACAAAGCAAAGAAAAAATGTAGAAAATGATCAAACACCCCCCCAAAAAAAAGTCTTTGGAGAAAAATATGGTGCTTTAAGAGAAGTAAATTCAATTCAAGTTACAATTAAAGAATAAACACTCGGAACTAAGTGGTTAAAAAGGGGACAGAGTGGGAATGCTGTAATATGAGAATGTTTTAGCTACTTTGATTCCTATGATTCAAACTGTATTACTTTTCCACTTCTTTGCTTTTAAAAATGTCTTTAGATTAAGCCATTACTATCAACGTCAATCACAAAACCCCTGCAAATCTTCAAACAAAGCAGGGCATTTGTTTAAGGCTTCAAAGAAAGGAGAAATACTATAAAACAAGACTGTCAAAGCCTTTTTCTTAAAACAACTGCATTAACTACCTTTGAATGCTTAACCAAAACCACACTCAACAAGTTCAAGAACTGAAAAGCATACTTTTTTAAAAAGCCAACTTGGACAGAAAAAAATGGTTGTTTGCCCATATTACTAGTTGCAGAAAGTGACTGTATGGCCCAGAAAGCCTCCGGAGGGTTGCCAGGTGCTCGCCTGCTGCTAGCAGCAAGTGAGCCTGCAGCTTAGGTCCCTCTGGGGAGAGGTACTCCCCATGCGCCCCCCGAGTGGGGTCTGGTGAGACCAAGCCTCCAAGAAACTTGGTGTTTTCCTGGTATAGTGGTAGCAATAAGGACTTTAAACTGTTGCAGCCCAAACTGCCACAGCTCTGCCAGCTAAACAGGAATGCAGATGTAGCAATACTCCTGTTGGTGGCATCAGCTGTATCTTCGCTGAAGGGGCTGTCAGGCAGTGCTACACCAACAAGAGGTGAGCCACAAGGGCTCAAGCTGTGACTGAACATCTGAGCCTAGTCAGGATGCTGTCAGCTTTAACTTTCAGTTCTTGCTCTGTTACGTCCACGCTGTACATGTCAAGCCTTGTTTGCACATTAGCAGTCATGGGACACTTTGCCAGAACACAGACATCTGAGAGTCAGGTCTGTCCAGTGTCTTTATCCAGATCTGAGCTTTGCCATTTGACCCTGTCTGATTCCTCTTTTAGGAGAAAAGAGCAGCAACTGACAAATGAAGAGGTCTGAAAGGTAATTTATTACCTAAAATCCCAGTGAAAAGCAGAAGCAAAAAAAAACCCCAAAACATCCAAACAAATCAAAAGCTGTTACCTGGAAGGATGATTTTGCTGAGGTCACCTGCGAAAGGTGTAGAAGATATTAGGGCAGTGACAAAACATGGCTAGGCAGGGATTGTTATAAGAAGATCAGGTTGTCACAACAATATGGACTATGCCAATGAAAGGAGCTAGTTACAGAAACCATTTCTGTAAGCACGTTCACCATCTTCTGCTCTGCTTGTGCCTCTTCTGAATGGTGTCCATAATCCCAGCCCAGTTTTCAAGGTTGTTTTTGCAACCTCTCCTGCCTTCCATGTCACTGGAGTTACCCTGTCAGTAGCACCTGCGTTCACTAGTTTGTGGCTATCTATCTTGGGCAAGTCAGCATGAGCTACAACCACATCGTGGAGGGCATGGGGACAGAAAATTAAGACTTTTGCTCTTTCCTCCTGGTCTCTCTAACTACTAGTCTTCCTACCTCACTGCCTTTATGGGGGAAACCTGGTCATTTACAAGCTACTGTTTAATTTGTTGTGACCGTTGCACAGTTCAGTGCCATCTCAGAGAAAGCAAAGGACTTAGCTGTTGATGAAAGCATGTTACTAACATGCCTGTGAAGAATTTACCCTCTTTTTGTTGGAGTGTGCTTTCAGCTTCGTGGTACAGAAGAGCAGATAAAGGTTAAGATACTAGAAAGCCCTCTGAGCCAAGAGCATGAGCCTGGGAAGGGTCTCATGGAGAACATTGTGGGATAATAGTGAGTAGCCGGGCCCAGCCTGGAATTACGCAGTACCAAACCAACCAGGGTCTGGCTCAGTTTGATGCCAAGCCACATCTGTCAGCTGCCTGCAGTGCTGGTTTTAGGGAGCTGCTCCCTGCGCCACAGGCTGTGTCATGTGCTGCGCGGGGGAGATAAGCTGCCCCGTGAGAGGTGGTGCTGCTCTGAAACCACGGGGGGGGGGGTGAGGCCCTGAGGTTCCTTCAGCTCCTCTGCCTCTCAGCCCCCCTCCCGCCCCCGGGGAGGTGACTCCCTCTGTGCTGCCCCACTCACTGGTCCAGTCGGGCGGGTGGCTCTGCTACCAGGGGCAGCACCGCCCTCCTCCCCGGCTTCTGCCCAGCGGGACTTTGTAGTGCAGGTGACTATGCTAGTTTATTATGGCCTCTGGGCACTTTGCAAGAAAGATCCCAGACACCTTCAGAAGTAGCTGAAATCAAGGAGATCAAGTGCGAAGTGCTCAGCCAGTGAGACTCCCAACAAGTACGGTGAAGCCACAGATACCCACTGCCACTAATGCCAGCACCCCAGATCTTTGCCATATTTTCTGTCAGGTCTTCAGATTAAACAGTCTTAGAAGATATGTTGATCTCCTCCAGGTCTACTACCTTGTATTCATCTTCTAACTGCACCTAAGGCCATGAAAACTTGAACACCAACATACGGTAACAGGCCAGACATGAATAGGAAGGAGCACATGTCATTCTCCTTGACTGGTGGCACTGGAGCTGCCCAGTGGGGTCCCAAGCTCTGTACAGTTCATGTCATTGGTGTCTTTCCCTTTGCTTAATTAGCTAGGGACTGAGGTCAGTTATGAGGGACTGTGATCTGAGCTTTTGTGGCACTGCAGCTCTGAAATGTGGAATGATTCAGAAGTGAGGCACAAGCCAAAACCACCAGGTAGAGGCTGTTGCAGAGTAATTGCTATATTGAAGATGTTCTTGGGATTCTGTCGGGGCAGATGTGCTCAAAAGCCCTTTTTTGCTTTACAATTTTCAAGTGAATTTCATGTTTAAAACTGCATTTCTTGTGCAGAGGGATGTCGGTCCCTGCAGTTTGTAGGCATAGAAAAGTGTTTCATGCAAACAGAAAACATAATACTGATTGTCAAATTAAAGAGACCCTAGCCAGGCCCTTAGTTCCCTCCGGTCTGCACCTCACAGGAAAGTAGATGGTCCCAAGGCAGCAGAATCATGCTGTGATGTGGCAAGTGAGTTGAATAGTCTGCTCATGACAGCTCAAGAGCAGCTGCATTGATTTTCACGATCACTCACAAGCCAGTCCTGAAGTTCCTTTTGGCATCCCATGCAGGGTTCTCAGAACGCTCCCAAGTTGCCTCTGCTCTACAGACAGGGAAGCCGGGACTAGTAACCTGCCATGGGACAGAGCAGCAGCAGAAGTGCTGGTAGAAGTGGTGCTCTACATCCTTTTAAACTGATCTAAATCCTATTTCCTATGGTCTTGCTGAACCCCACCCACCTGTTTCTTCTCCCTGCTGATACTTGAACACTTTCACAGCAAGCAGGTTCACCTCTCTGGCCTGTTGGGCAAGGTACTGGGTGCTAGCACAGGCTTGGGAAGAAGGCAGTGATAAGCACTGTGGAGCAATGAGGTGCAGAGGGGTGCAGGGACAGTCCAGACTAAATCATTTTACACTTCCATGAATCTGCACCCTCAGCTCTGAGCTTCTGACATGAGACATGCGCATGTCCTGGTGCCAAGGCAGGCCTGGTTCTAGCAAGAAATATTTGAATTAACTCTGGGGCTTCTGTCTGTGCATTGAGAAATACAGACATTAGCTAGAGACTCGCAGTGTCTCTCGAGATGAAACTACTAAAATCTTCCTAAACACAAGCAGAGCAAAACTCCTGAGGGGAAGGAACTGGAGCAAGCCCACAGAGCAGACCAACCTGCAGGCCCATAGCTGAATTCTGTAGCTCACTCACTTACCACTAGTTATTTAATGAACAGCTCTGCGGGTGCCTGTCCCCCTTGGGTGGGCCGTATGTCAGCAAACATCAGCTAGCTCTACCTTAAAGGAAACACTTAATCTTCTTTATTCCAAGCAGCCTGGAACAGCCTGGCAAAGGCCACAGCCAAGACTATGCAAATGAAATGTGTCTTTGAAAGGCCATGGCGGAGCAAATCTGTTAGCTGTGGACCTCATCTGCACTAAATCTTTTCCTACCTCCACAGCGAAAAAGCCTCTGCTGATTGTACCTCTGTAGACCAGTCAGCTGAGATTTCCGAGTCTGCTCTGCAAAATGAGATCTGGTGTTGCATGTGACTTGTCCAGTGTTTCTGAGCTTGCTCTGGCACAGACATGTGGAAGATGGGCCAGACGCATTTTCAGCTGGCTCCCTCAAATGTCTGTGTGAAGGAAATTCCTCCTCAGTTTCCAAAATATGTAGTTTCTAGCCCCCAGGTCCCCCTTGCTCCATCTCTGACATCTGCACTGAGAGTGTGGGAAGTGCTGCCAGGTCGGGAGGGTGTGTGCATGTGTGTGTAGGTCTTGTAGGGGTGTCAATGTGACACAAGCCATGAAGCAAAGGTCTCAGAACCCTCCCCATAAACTGGAGCCAGGGCTTGAATTTGCTCGGCATGGTACTGTGCAGCTCAGCACCACTGGACTTCTGTCCACTCTCATGTGGTGGAGATTGGTTGGGGTTTGTTCTACCAACAGTGAACAGCTCTCTTCCACAGGACATCTGCGCTTATGGAGTTATTTTGTGATGGGATGATTTGAGCTGAGCCCAAAGAAGCAAGCAGGAGGAGCTTTCCTGGGGCTCTGGATCAGACCCCTACTCAGGTGTGACTGAGGAACCTGCAGAATGGGAAGAATTCAGAGGGCACATATTTTAGCCCTGATGCCACGTGTGGCTTTCTCTCCCCCCCCTCCACCCTGCTCTGTCCCCACCCCACCAATCAGCCTCTTTAACATGACAAAGAGCCTCAAGGAGCTGACGATGGTGGATATTGCAGTCCCAGGCAGGGTATAGCCAGCTATAAAGGTAACTACCTGTCTACATTCGGGGCTACCTCAGCTTGCTGGTGAGACCTGCCCCCCCAAGTGGAGGTGGCATCTATTGGAAGGTGGGGGAACCACCCCTTCATCTGCCCCCCATGTGTGCACACTTGGCTCTGCCCCCCTACCAGGCTTACCCCAGCGGGACTGGCATGGGGTACCTGGAGTTATACTGGAACTCGGCAGGGGAGGCAGGACATGCCCCCGCTTCGGCTGGGCCAGCGGGAGCCACCAGTGCCAGTCAGTCTCCGGAGGCAGGAGGGAAGAGGCAGACGGCAGGTAAGGCGTTTCAGCTGTCCTAGAGCTGATCCCAGGATACCTGTGGTTCCAGGTCAGCCACTTGCTTAATGACCTTGAGCAAATTTTTCTCTCTCCCTGCCTTGGTTTCCTAATGTGTGAGCTGGGCAAAGCGTGATGTGGTAGGCAAGGAGAATGGGTGACCTTGGGCAGTCACACCACCTTTCCATGCTACTTTTCTTTGCTGACTGTGAACTCGTTTCCTAAACTTCAACAGAGCCTGCAAGAGTCCAGGCGCTGGCAGGTCTCTGCTCCAGGCTGAAGGGCAGTGTGACAACATGGTCTCATGGAAGTTCATGGTTCTCGGGGCAGGAATGTCTGTGCCTCCTTTTAGTCAATGCTGTCATGTGTGCTATGGAGAGAAACAAATCCTGAAGGTAATTCTGCTCGTGGCATCCCTTGTCCCCTTACAAACTCCTCGCACCCTTCGTGTGCTCATTAAACTTGAGCTAAAGCATGCTCTGAATCACTGTGCCAAGAAATCTGCTCCCTTTAAATGCAGCATCGTTACTCTCTGCTTCTTTTAGTTTGCCATTTTCCTCTCTCTCTATTTCCCTCTCCTTTCCATCCTCTTGTTGCCTTGCCTTTCCCTCTTTGCAAAAAAGTCCCAGGCCCCACCGCGGTGGCATTTTCTGTTCCTGACATTCCTCTCCCACTCCAATGAGTGGTAATAGAATAGCTGATGAAAGCAGGTTTTCGCTCAGCCCCATTGTATGGTCAGCAGGGTAATGCTCTTGTAAGGTTAATGGGTGGGAAGAGAGCAAGCTTTTGGAGTGCCGGTTTCAAGCTGTCAGATGCTATAGAGAGCTAAAGGCTTGGGCAGAGTGACTAGTGGCTACTTGGCACGAGGCTACTTGCCATGTAATTTGGAGAAAGGCTTAGGTTCTCTGCATGCTGCCTGCTCCGCAAAGGCAGCAGGCAGATTGACTCATTCGTGCCCCCAGTGGGCCTGGTATATAGACTTAAAACCTGTCTTCAAACATTCTCCTCTGGTGCCTCTCTCTACAGAGAGAGCCCAGTCATGGAAGCAAAGGCCTACAGATGTCAAGGGCTTGTGGGAGCGGGTCTGTCTTAGGTTTTCATGTTTATGTCTGTTGCACTGTTTGTGTTTCTTGCTTCCTCTTTCCTTCACGCTTTTCTCATGGGAGAGGGAGCACCTTTGTCTTGAGCTCGAGCTGCAGGTGATAAATTACATGGGGGTTTGGGATGACAGGCCGAGCAGGAACATGTAGGAGATTTAGCTCTACGGTGTCTTGCTATGGTTCCTGGTCTAACAGAAGACTTTCCTGTTTTCCAAGCCCACATTCTGAGCATGCTCATTTCCTACCTATAGGGTTTTTACTGCACAGCCTGCAGGAGCCAAGCATCCTGTGGTCCCACACGAAATTTTAGCTTCCCGTGCATCCAGGTCACAGATGTTCAGCTTCCTCTCAGGCTCTACAGTCTACCCCCATACACATAACACCTCAGGCCCTTGCACCATTTCTGTTGACAGCCCCTTTCTCCTTGTAGGCAGAATCCCTTTGTAAACCTCATGGCCCTGCTCCCCAGCACCAGAAACCTGCCCCACTACACACCTGCCTCTTCACGCAGCCGGTGCTCTGGGTGGTTATCATCTCCTAGGGATAGGAAATAGCCAAGAGCAGGCCTATAAGAGCAGGCAACCCTGGAGGGGCAGGCACCACAAAGACAGGTGTGCCTCTGTCAGGAGGGTAACAAGGGAAAAGATACTGCAGACATGGCCACCTTTCTGAAGCCCAGCAACACCTCAAGGCTTTTGAGTGATTGCTTAGTAGCCTCTCAGCTTAAGACAGAAGAAGGAAGGCTTTAGTAGGGTGGACGGGGAGCCCTTTCCTCAGGAGGGCGTCAGTACTTTGCACTAGACATACATTTGGGAGGTTGAGGAGGGTGTCTCAGTGGGCTTCGGAGTCACAGCTCTCAGGGTGACGAGGAAGGAGATTGGGAGCTATTGGTTGGGCTCAGTAGTTAGAAGGTATGTACTGAAAATGGCACTGCTCCATTCACTGCACACCCTCTCTCCTGAAATGTCAGTAGGAGGAGAGGGGATGGACCATGCAGAAGGGTTTGCAGAGGAGTAGCTGGAAGAAGGAGGGATGGACAGATTTATCATTGCAATTATGGAGAAGGGGGGAGACTGGCATCACAGCCCTTCAGTCAGGGCTGAGAAGGTCTCAGCCTCTCACAGGCCCCAGCAACCAGGCACCTGACAGAAAGGTGCTGGGATAGTCTCTCTTGTTAGCATTTTCCTATTCAGGCAGCCTGAATGACTTTGCAACTTGGCAGCTTTTGTCTAGACTAGTAGCCCAGATTGTTTAGGAAGTTTTTCCTTTAGATCTTTATCTCAACTTTGTCCTCAACAGAGACCCTTTAAGACATGTACCAGGACAAATGAGAAGGGGCTTGGATACCTTCCTCTGCACTCTTGAATTTTGTCCCCCATGTCCCTGGTACAGGATTACTGGCTCTTCTCACCTGTCCCACACATCCACCTCCCCTCTCTCCCTCCCCACTTCCATGTGAAATTTCTCTCCTTCATTCTTCTCTCGCCAGAAGCCCCCCTCAGCCAAATAGGTCCCTCCATCTATACATGTATTTCCAGCAGTGGTCTGTGGTGGGAGCCACAGGCAAACAGGAGTGAGCCAATATCCAAGGCCTGACTGATGCTCTCCACCTGCCACCCCATCATTGTAAGCACTGACTGCTCTGCCCCGCCATACACCCTGGTTGGAGGTTGCTTTGCCACTGTCTATCAAGTGCCTTGAGATTGCTGACCAGACAGTTTTGGGGAGCCCAGTCACTGACCCAAAGCTATGCTTGCAGTCACGACCAGGCCTCTTTACACCACACTGAGACTGAAATATTACCGGGGCCTTTTGGAGGAGGATAGTAATGCTGTGAGCCAATGTGCACCATTCTCCCCTCCCTGCCCTGACTTTTCCACCTGATGAAAGGGAGCCACGGGCATCCCAGAGGGCTGAGCTGGGAAGCTGCTCGCTGTCAGTGGGCTTGTCTGTGCTCACAGATCCATGAAGGAAGGAGGGTGACACAAGCCTTTGCTTCAAGAAGGCCCCTGTTTGGTAGGCAAGGAACTCTACGGCAGGCAGGGAGCATGCTCATACCCATACAGCTGTGCATTATGAATTGTATATATTTTCCCATTGTCTTTTTATTTCTAGAAGTATCCCCAGCTTCGTCCAGTTCTGGGAATTTCAGCCAATTCACACCCGATTCAGCCACCAGTCCAAATTCGGCATCCTCATCCCCCCAGCCTACGGCTAAGTCTCAGAAGGGCAGAGAAGATGGCATGGAGGGGGTGAGGAAGGCCAAGAGCCGCACGGCTTTCTCCAAAGAGCAGCTGCAAACCCTGCACCAGCGGTTCCAGAGCCAGAAGTACCTCAGCCCCCAGCAGATCCGGGAGCTGGCTGCTGCCCTGGGGCTCACCTACAAGCAGGTGAACACGGAGACTTTGACCCATGGTATATCTGTCACACAGCAGCAGCTGAATGGTCACATAAGGCAGTGACAGGATGGAAAGATGAGTCCCCAGCAGAGAGTAGAGGCAAAGGTGCCAGCTAACAGTTGCTCCCCTGCCTATTCATGCCCAGAGATCAGAAGCACTTCTAGGGGACAGGAGAGACAGTGGCACCTCATTGGGTCCTCCCCAGTGAGGGATCAGTTAAGGGTACTGTTGCCAACGCTTGTAGTAGAATTGCAAACACAGTGATGAATATGTTGTTTGCTACAAACAGCGTCTACCCTGGGCGTGACAGCACTTCACAGACTTTTTCCATGCGCTGGTGAACTTCACAGAAACCCTGGCATGCATCAGTTCTCTGAATCCCAGGGCTGCAACATGCTGAAAGCTCTTGCTAACGTTTCCAAGGGCTGATCTTGTCCAATACCTAATAGTGCCCCACACTCGGCACTGCCTGGCTGCTTGACACCCGCTCCCCCCTCCATGTGGGTACTGCTAGGTTCATGCATTGCAGCCCTTCAGGGTCTCTGCTGATCTCCAGATAGGTTGTGTGTAGTGAACTGGTGCTGGCTCAAATGATGCCTTCCTAAAGCAGAGGGGGCTGGGCAATGGGGCACAAGTGCTTGCAGTTATAAGTCCAAAAGCTGCCTGGAATTTGGATGTCAGAGCTGGGCACGATGGCCTGGATGCCTAGGGATGCCCTGGGACTAAAAAAGTTATATACGCATTGTTCACGCACACACTGAACTGTTTCTGTCAGGAACAAGATCGGTGGGACAATCTGCTCTTTCCTTCAATCCACATCCCTGCAAAGGCTGCTCTCACTGCGCAGACACAGCCCTGGGGGGAAACGGCTCTGGAATTCACCTCAGCAAGGAGCTCTGAATTTGGGAACTGCTGGGTACAAGGAGCAAGCCTCTTCCTTCTCTGCTCACAAGCGTGCAGAAACAGCGTCTTAGAATTTTGCCTGTAGCACAGGGGGCTTGTAGAGACCTGGGTGGGTCTAATTTGTACCAGTCATTCACCTCCATGACTGAAACGAGTGAATTTGTTGCAGCGATAACTGTCCCGTGGACGTAATGCCGCTCCCTCCCCCCACCATGCAGATGCACTAGCCACCTGCTGAGGCTGCTAGACAGACATCTCCCCTTGGCAACAACCACAGGGAGCCCTTAAAGGGCTTTATCTGCTGCTGCCCATATATCTATGCCATCTGGTCACTCTTCTTCGCTGTTTGTGAATCTGATAACATTTGCTATTCCCTCCCCTTTGCTGATGTTTTCTCTGCTCTCCCTTCCCCACCCAGGTGAAGACTTGGTTCCAGAACCGGAGGATGAAGCTGAAAAGGTGCCAGAAGCATAGCCTGTGGACTGAACGGGCTCAGTGCCTCACGCAAGTAAGAACGTAGCACATGGCTCCACATGGCCCTTCTATCCGGGCAGATAAGTCCTGTGATGTATTTCCTCCATGGGGGCAACTTAAGCATACAAGTATCAGCGTACTCTGCCTTCTGGTTTGTTCAGCGCAGAGGCACAGACTTGGCACGACTCTCCATGTTCTGTAGGTAGCCTAGCAATGGGCTGACTAGGCCACTGAAATGCTTCCAGAGAAAAGCTGTTTTCCTCATATATATATATATATGTATGACTGTGTATCCACCCCTGAGCTATGGGGGTGGATACAGTTCTTCTTGTCCTCCCATGCCATTGCTGCTGATCAAGAGACAACATGAAATGTGAAGGGACAGAGCCCCAGCACGTGTCAGGCCTGTGTTCTGATTCCCTGTCTTTCCCTTTCAGAGTGGCTTCCAGCCAAATACTTACCTGGACGTGCACCCCAAATTCCACCAGGGCTACCCTATCACTGCAGCCAGCAACATCCAAACCGTGCCTCCCCCCCGTCAGCACTACGGAGCAGGGCAGAACGCTTACACAATCATGACCAGCGAGGATGGAGGAGTCTTTGGAAAAGGCGGGGGCACCTGCAGCGTCCAGCAGACAGTGGGCTTCATTGCCCAGCACAAAGTAGACTTTTACCACAGCTGTCCTGGCAGTGTGGAATATCAGGGCACAAAGATGAGTGACGGCTGTAACTTTCACCACTCAGCCACCATGGGGGCTCCTTTCCCAACCACTGCTGGCCACCATCTCTATCATTCCTAAGCACTGTGGATGTAGGGTACTTGGGCATGCAGGAATCAAATCTTATTCTCATCTCTCCCTTTGTTATTCATGTGCTCTCCAACTCAGGGGCATCGTGTAGCTAGAACCTGTTTTGGCATCCAACTATGTACCTGCAAGCATGCACAGACACACAGACATGCAGATACCTGTTTGCCCATTTATGTACATACAGCCCTTCATTCGTATGCCCTTACACACGCACACACCCACCCCCCCCTTCTTTATTGGCACAGACGACCAAGTTCCTTTATAGCAAGACCCAAGATCTGGCTACCTAGATAATCCCCTGGAGCTTCTAAATTATTGTAACTTGTCTCAGAGGAGGCACAGATTCCTTTGAGGATCTCATTTATACATATCACTGTACGGTTGTGTATACATAACACATGAAGCGGTGGGCTGTATGGAGAGGTGCTGGTCACATATCTTTCACTGAAGTTGGAGAAGTTACTGTCACACGCCAGGCATCCATCTGATGGTTAGACCACCGGTTCTGTAAGTCAGCCACAAGGTACAGAATTGATGAAGTGTCTAGTGAAGGGACATGTGACAAATAGCTTGCAGAAAGGCTGGTAAGGTGATCTTATAAGCATCAAAATGATAAATAAGCCCCTTGTTCTAGTCTGTATCTTTCTGTGCCTCCCCTCAAGAAAACCAAACAGTGCATTCAATTTGGCAAATAATAAAATATTTTTTAAGTTGGATTATGTATTTTTCTGTATCCTTTTTCCACTGTAATAGAGCATTGCAACATGAAATCCAGATGAAGCATAAATAGCCACAGCAACCATATGTCATTGTTATTACTGATTTGACTCTGAAACTATAAACAGAGATTTTTCTGTGTTATTAGTGGATCAGCTTCATGACTCTCGGCAATGCCAGATATCTAGAGTCAAAGGATGACATGAGTAACTACCACCCACCTTAAGAATTTCCCCTACCCAGCAATATTTAATACTGAGACTGGCTAAAACATAGACGTACCATCATTTCTAAACTTAATACTATATAACTGTCTAAGTACCTAAAACCAGATGTGTGTATCAAAGTATATTTAATAACAGAGCCCCAGTTCCCTGAGTCACAGGTTTTCTATCACTCTTTGATGATGACAATGACTTTATCTTAACGCAATGAAGTAGCTGTCATGGTTAAAAAAAATGAGCATAAAATGAAGGCAATTGATGTCTGCAACTGGCATAATAAGAGGCATGGTCTTCTGTTGGCAAAGCTGGTTTATGTCCCTGTGCCTCACAGCTGCTTGTTCCCACCCCCACTCCCTCATGCAGCCACTCTTTGTCCCTTTGGTTGTTCAGCTACACTGTTTATAGAGCTGTACTGTAAACTGTATGACCAGCATGATCTGGGGAAAAATAAGGTGTTTTGGAGGGCAAATTTCTAAGTCATATATATCATTTTGGAGATCCATTTTAAAGCACAGCGCAAACACACGTCCCACACCCAGCAAGTGCCTAAGCTTGGGAAAGACATGTTCTTGCAACCACTGCACGATTAGAGGGGAGTTAGCTTGACTGAAAGGTGCTGGTTGACATCTGAAAGTGGACTACAATAGCAGCAATTATCAGGGCTCTCACATGAGTGGGAGGAGTTCTTTCAGCTCCTTTGGAGCCAACAGTGCTGCTACTAACCTGAATATCATCTGGAACCTTTCCATGCCACCCCATCGAAGGCTGCTGTAGGTGAAAAAGTTGAGCTTGTGGCTGCTCCTTACTAATACTTCTCTGGAAAAGGAGTCACCTGTCATGCCCTGTTCCTTCAGGGATGCTTTAGGACAGGCAGGATCTTGGTGTGAAGTCTCTGGGACTGGGTTGCAGAAGGATGCTGGCTATAAGAGCAACAGTTGCGTTCTCCCTACTATTGACCTTCAGCAAAGCTGTGCTAACAAACACTACCAAATCTTGCAGTGTCCTCAAGAGACCTATAAAATTTTTCAGAGGCCATCATTCAAGGACAGAGCTTATTGCCACAGGTGGTTCTGGAGACCAAAAGCCTGCAGCAATTCAAACAGGCAAGTAAGCAGCTTCCAGGAAGGGAGTTCATTGATGTCTGCTGTATCAGGAGCTGCATTCCCAATGCGCTGTGTAATAACAGCAGGAATGCAGCTCCTGTTACAGGCAGTCCCTCAGCCACCGCCAGCCAGAGAGGGACACTGGGGACTTGTTTCTTTTCTGGTCTTTCTCTAGTATCTAGCAATGATTTGGATGGATCTTGGGGCTCACCCAAGGCAGCAGTCCCAATGTTGTAATTTGTAAAAGATTTAGTGATTCAGACACACCCTGTCTGTGAGCAGATGTGCTTCCATTAAATGTGAGAAATTAATTCTAGCCTGATTATGAAAGAGATTCACAGATATGACCTGAGGGTGCTCTTCAAAACTTTGGACAGCATGAAGATAACATGGCCCTCACAGGAAAAGAAAAACAACTTCTTTTTTTTTAATCTAAGACCAGTGCCATGATTTTGGATTCTTCATGCCTCTTGACTGCTCAGTATCAGCCAAGGTGCTGCTGGCCACGGATGATGGGCCAAGCAAGAGATGTGTGGCAATGCTTTACTGAAAATTTCCGAAACCCTGTTAGCTCAGCATTTGAGTCATGCAGTGTAGTTAGATAACTAAATATAATGTTTACAGATGCCTGTAGGGAAGAGCCTATTAAAGCAAAGATCATACCTTTTATCTGCACTGGAGAGGCAACTGGGGCTGTGAGCCCTTGCTCATGGGCCACTCGGAAGAAACATGCAGCTTGTAAGACATTGCTGCAGGCCACATTGACACAGAGAGCAAGGAATGAGGTTGCCTGCACCACTCTACTTGCTTGGTATTTTGCCTACGGGACAGCAAAGGCTGGAACCCAGTAAACTAGAGAATAAACCTTGGTCTACATAGTCTGTACTAGATCTAATTTCTTCTGTTTGGGTGGGATTCTCTGCACCACTGGAGCTACATCTGCAGCGTTGACAAACTGGAGTGTTGACACTGCAGAGATACTGTGAAAGTGCAGTGTATTCCCACAAGCTATAATACATATAAAGAGCTCCACATGAGCTTACAGCTTGATGCTAAAAAGATTTGCTGGCAAAGTGAATCATGTTTGCAATGTGCAGAAGTCACTGTTAGACAGCAGTCATAAGAAGCAGCAGTCCTAACAGAGTTGTAATGTATCCCAGCAGAAAGGGCTTTTGCTGACATGTACTTACTTCCTCTGAGGAACTGGTATAAACCCTTTCGGAAGTATGAGTCTAGAGGGATTAATTGCAGCTCCACCATTTTGGTAGTAGTGCTGCAATTAGCTGTGCAGCTGTTTCACATGGTGAGGTGACTCAGGCATGTCAAGGTAACAGAGAAGATCTCCAGCACTGTGGAAAGACAGAGTCCTACTTCATTCTACAGCTTCTAGAAACCCTTCCTGATCTACTAGCAGTCCTTTCCAGCCCACTCACCAAAATTCCAAACAGCCACTCTGCATGTTCCCTCCAGCTCTGCAGCTACATGTGCCTGCCAAACCTGTGTGCAACCCAGGCTGAGCAACCAGGAGAATAACACACCCATGAAGGAACGCTCCATTTCTGTAGAACGGTCCCATGGTAAATGCAGGAACACAAACCACAGCACGCAGAGCAAGTCATCGCAGTCCCAGAGCTATTTTAGCAACAATATCTGCTTCTGCAGGAGGACATCTGCCAGCAGAGCTTTGGCTACCTCCTTACCCTTGTGGCAGAAACATGGAAGAGAAACATGCCCAGGCAACACAGGTAATCTGTAGCAAGTGTCCTTTGCAATCATTCTGCAAAGACCTGCACAGCTTATGTATTTCTTTAGAGCTTAAGTTTGCATCTTAAAAAAACAAACAAACAAACAAACTGGAAGCTGCTAATTTTAAAGCTGAAAGGCAAGACTTCAGTATCTATGACTTTTATAGGTATATGATTCAGCTTTGTTTTTTCAAGGGAATTGTTGAAATTAACAGTACTACCACTAAAGCATCACCCAGAATTCATCCAAACTGATGTTGGGGCATGAGACTCAAGTCAGGATGAGAAAGGATCTCTGTTTTGTAATACAGAAAACCCTGTGAACCTGGCATTTCCCCCTCTTCCAGGCCAGATTTATGTATTTCTACTGTTGAAGGTTGGCAACCCATGCATGGACAACTCAGCCTTTCTTCATCCTCTACAGCCTCAGACCTCCACTCCCTCTCCTTCCTGCACATATTCCACCTCACCCTGGGAAGCAGAGCGTTACAGTATTGCAAAAGGAAAGCAGACATGCTTTGACACCCACACAAGCAGGTTCTGATCAGCAAAGGACCTGTGGTAGTTTGAGCCTGAGCAGTCAGCTGCCAGTTTAGCTAATTGTCCTCAGTGGGAGTACCTATTGAACTACCCCTTTCAGGCAAATTAAAAGCTTTGGTGGTGTACTGTAGTTTAAGGAACCTGGGATTAAACCCAAACAGATCATTTTTGCTAGTTTAAAACTATGGCTATTAACAGGAGCTTTGCTCTGCTGACACAGCAGTAGCATCAGCCGTTGAACACAGAGAGCTGCTTTGTTCCATTAGTGCTGCTGTCCATGGACATTTGCAGCCCTTGGCTTCATGCAAGTTGCACAGGTGTTCAAACTAAGAGGTATCTAAGGAAAGCAAGGCTCTGATGAATCAAAGCTCACTGAGCAGAAAGAGGTTCACCAAGTCTCAAATTGGTGGCTGCTGATGCACTGCTTCGGTCCCAACGTGTCTGTCTCGCATGTTCCGGTACCTTCTAAATGTTGCTCCCAGCTACTAAGAGGAGATAAACACAGTCTTGGGGCAAAGCAGGGAAAGAAATAAATCTTTGTTTCAGTGCTGGAGGCAGGATTCAGTTACTTATGCACAAACTTCTGCTGCCATTTGAGGTTAGCACAAGAACCCCAAGAGAGCTGCAGCCTCAATGAGGCAGGACTTCCAGACCTCTAACTGCGACCTTCTGGAGCAGCAGCAGGTGGTCACACAATCTCAAAAGACACTTTCTTTTGCTCCTACCTTCATACTTAAATATTTATTTTGAAGCACTGCAGTTTAAGGACTAATACAAGCATGTTACGGGGCTGCACATTACTGTAAGCCAGTAGCTGGCAGTCCAGTTGCCTACCCCTGGAGATCCCCCCTTGCACTAGGCAACGCACCTGCATGTTAAAAGCAAGGCTGATGGACTTCTGTGACCTACTCCTTTTAAACAATACCTTGATCATACTTCTGGGAGAAACACAGTAGGGTTACTTTTTCCTACCTTTCCTCAGTACTGCTGGTCTAACCTGTGCAGAATAACCATTCTCATAGCAGGCTGTTCCAATGCAAGCTGGAGACACTGTTTCCACATTAAAATAAAGTAATTTATTTCAATTCAAACAAGTTTGTAAGAACATTAAGCAGAAACAAAGTAATAAAAGACAACATGCACATAATATAAAACATGCTGAGATCACTGCAAGAAAATACACTTTAAGAAAAATTATTCTTGAACAACAACAAATATTTGCTTCGTTTGCAGTGAAAGTTTAACTACGACATACAACCCTTGTGCAGACATTTGAAGACAGGGTTGCAGTAAAAATTGTGCACTAACCACAAAAAAACCTCTACCACAGAAATATTTACGCTTTTACCATATCATTTACTCTTGCCAGCTCATGCCATTTTGTATTCTTGGGCAGTGGCAGACTGGACTCTGCAATTCCACATCTTGTAAAAAGTCAGTTTCACATAGGTTGGAGCCGACTTCCAGTTTCTCCATACTGGAAAGGATGATTCAATTATTTAAAAAAAAAACACAGAAGTTTTAATTGGCATTTTCCTCATTTTGCCTAACTAGGTTTCTCTAAACTTCTCTCCTCCCCCAGAGCTTGGGTACTTATGTCAGATGAGGCAGCCAGTGCCCTTTTCAGCAGAACACAGAGGAGATCCAACTAAGCCCTGAGGAAGGGACAAAAATCCTACAAGTTTACACTCTTAAAACTGGGATTAGACAAGAGAGCGGGGAACCATCCTGCTCTAGCCCCTTGGATGACACCTCCACAGGGACGCAACAGGAATCCCAGCCCCCAACATCCAGGTTCCAGGATAAGTGACATTAAACATCACCTTTAAAATAACTGAGTCCTTTACCTAGCTGCCTGCCCCTACCCCAGAGAAAGCTGCACTGTAGCAGTGCTGTGTTTGTGAAGTGCTAGGGGACCAACACGTACAGATAAACAGACTGTTCTCACCACTCCAAAGATGACTACACACAGCCGCTCCTCACACTTCCAACAATGGCACTTTGGGCTACCCTCTGCTGCGATTTGCAGGTTGGGACAAGCCAACAGTCTCTCAGCATGGAGGTGTAGAAAGGCAAGATCTAAACTGGGTGGGGACAGCCCCAGAGACACCATCCTGAACAAGCTGACAGGCACAAGTAAGTTAGCAGCTTTGGAAACCAGTGTTTCCACATGAGATATGGGCAATACCCCACTTTCTCTCCTCTGCTCCTCCCCTCCTCTCAACTGCCCTATGTACACAGGAGGGCAGCAGGCAAGAGATAGAGGCAGGTGCTGACCCCTCCAGGAGGAGCTGCTGATCAAGCAGCTGAATCAAGTCATCTGAAGTCAGATGATCTCATGTAGCTTTTTGGTGAGGGAGGAGAGGATGCAGATGAAGAACCTATTGCAGTTAACTGAAGTAGCAACAGAAATAGGCAAGACAGCAAGAAAGATTCTGGGCTACAACAGGTTATTTCTAGCAGAAATATGCTGAAGTACCGGGTTTTCTTCTCCAGCAAAGCTCTGCTGCAAGACACACATGGCAAGGATCAGAGATCACCTGCGAAAGAGGCAGCAGAGGAAGGTGAGACTTGGACAGCAAACACAGACCTTTACCACCTCTGCTGCTCCTGGCTGTGGCATTGCACGTTCCCCTCCATGAATGAAGTTTCACCTGTCCGCACACAAAACACCCTTGCCAAGGGTTAGCTATGAACAGACAGGTGCCTTTAAACAGAAAACTAGCCCAAGGCAGCAGGGTGCTGAGCCCTGCTTTAACCAATTAAAAAACCTAACTTTAAGGCTTTAACTTTTTTAACCAATGGTTAAAACAGGAGTAGGGGAAGAGGGGCAAGAGAAAGGAATAGAAACTGGATCCCTGAGTCAAGACCCTAGAAACCCCATGAGAGAACACAGGAGAAGGGAGAAAAAAAATACTTAGACCTGAGACTCATAACCACTCTGGGTCCCCAGGGGATGCCAAGGGGCCTGGTACTGATGCCGTACAGGAGAGGTTGAGAATGGTGTGACGCTGTCAGAGGTGCTCTGGAAGCCGTAGGTGTGTTCCGACTCCAGGCTGACATAATCCATATCAGCAGGGTAGCTGTGATAGAAGTTCATCTGCTGGCTTAATAAACCCATGGCTTGCTGGGTATTGCAGCTTGTCCCATCTTTTCCAAAGAGCCCCTCATCCTCCACAGCCATGAACGAGTACAGGCTCTGCCCATTCCCATAAGTCTGGCCACTGCTGTAAGCCTGGTGCACGTTGGTCACAGCCTGGAGGTTTCTACTGGCACCAACAGGGAAGGCCTGGTGAAATGTGGGGGTTATATCCAGGTACGCAGCCTGATGAAACCCGTTCTAGGAGAGACAGAGAATGCTGTTCAGTAATGCAGAGTACCACACCAACTATGCCCATTCTTTTGGATGGGTCTTCCTTTCTCCCCTGCCCCTCCCCCCAGCCAAACAATAGTGTCTTTTTCATACTCATTGTCCTCTCTATAGACTAGTAATAGCAGAGATGACAAGATCTTAAGTTAGTAATCTCCAACTCAACAGGTCTGGGAGCACCATGCTGGTGAGAAAACCAGCATGAGTGGCCTTGCTGGCTCTCTTTGGCTATTTTGTTTTCTATCTAGTCTCAACTGGGAGATTAGTAGCCTGGAAACAAAGCTCTTTCAGTGCCAGGGCAGGCTTAAAATAGATGCCACTGTAAGCCCTATTACAAGAAATAAAACTGGCTGGATAATATCGAGTCCTGTGCATTGTTCGAGTTAACAGGTTGGACACGATGCACTTCTCCCCACAGACTGGAGGAACCGTGACTGGTGGTGATGGGGGAAGGAGGAATTCTCTCACCTGTGGTAGATACACCCCTTTTTCCACCCACTGGCTCTCCTTCTGGCAACGTTTAAATTTCATCCGTTGATTCTGAAACCATGTTTTCACCTAGAAGTGATGGGGAAAGGACATAGGGCATTAGAAATTCATTCTCAGAGCTTACTACACAGCCTAAAGATGTTTTGCCTTTACTACAATCCAGTTTCTGCTTGGCTTCTAATACTGTACGTAATTTCAGCAGCTAACAACATGCAGCAGACCCAGGTAGCCATAGAATCACAGAGCTGAGACTTGAAAACTAACATTCTTGCTTCTCAGATCACCATGGGATCTTTCATGACATCAAAAACCATACCTGAAAGACGGGCCAAGACAACTGCAGAAACGCACCTTATACAGCAGCATCATCTCACTGCTGCTGCCAAGATCAGTGCTGACTCAGGAGTGAGTCATCCCTTCAGTCACACACGAGTAGCTGGTGGGGCAAGGACCCTCTCTCTAGGGAGAGACCCAGGTGCCACTCTGACTAAGAAAGGCAACTTGCGCAGCAGTGTAAGTATCTGACTTTTCACATTCAGAGACAACACATGTCCACACAGAACAGTAACCTGACTCTGCATAGCCCTGCTCTGTATGTGCTTTCAAACACCTGCGCAGAGTGGGTGGATAGTGCTGGAACCAAACATAAGAGGAAGACTGAGTCATAAGTTTTCACACCCTCTGCTCTCTCACATAAGCAATGGCATAAACAAGACCATGAAAGAAACTCATCTCTGGGGTCAAGAAAAAAGGAAAACCACCAAAAAAACCACCCCTGCTCGCAAGGATCACTTCCCACCAGGGATGCAACTCAGCTACTCAGAGCAAGATGTTCACCTGCTTGTAGGTGAGCCCCAGGGCAGCAGCCAGCTCCCGGATCTGCTGGGGGCTGAGGTACTTCTGGCTCTGGAACCGCTGGTGCAGGATTTGCAGCTGCTCCTGGGAAAAGGCTGTGCGGCTCTTGGCCTTCTTCACCACACCCTCACCTTCCTCTTTGACCTTCTGGAAAGAGGGGTGGGGAGAGGGGCGCTCTGCGGTGGGGCTAGTGGCGGAGTCGGGGGTGTACTGGATGAGTGTCCCAGAGCTGGAAGAAGCCGGAGATACATCTGAGGAAAAGAGAGAACTGCGGTGAGCAGGGTCAGGTGGAGAAGACTCAAGGACTTCGAAGTCCAGCTTCTCGGGAGAATTTAAGATTGCGGGTGCCCTGGGGACTTGCAGGGGCTCCGCAGCCGCGGGCGACGCAGCGCGGAGAAGTGGGCACAGACACCCTCGGGGCAGCGGAACCGAGACCCGTCTCTGCTCGCACCTCTGCCCCGTCCCGTCCGGGCACAGGGGCCGCTGGCAGCCGGGCCCGGCTCCCGCCGCCAGTTCCAGCGGTGCAGCCGGCGGAGCAGCGCCCGTCGCACCCTCGCCGGGGCGGGGGGCCGCCGGCTGCACCGGCATCGCCCCCCACCCCCGGGGCAGGAGGGACACAAGGGACACAGCCACCCCCCAGCCGAGAGCAGCCCGATCGCTCTCCCGGGGTCAGCCGGGCCGGGGCGCGTACCTGGGTGGCTGGGCGTCTTCTCCGCCGCGGAGAAGGGGAGGGCGTCCGCCGCCGGAGCCTCCTCGGCGGGCACGCTGTCCATGCTCCCTGGAGAGAGCCAGTAATAGTCCCCATACCTGACCGCGCCGGGGTAGGGCAGGTAGGGCGGCATGGCCAGGTGGGCACTCATGGCCGGGCCGGGACCCCCAGCCCCGATCAGGCGGCGAGCTGGCGGTAGAGGCTGCAGGCAGCCCGCAGGCAGGTACCCCATTAGGGGGAGGTGGGGGGCTGCTTTATGTCCTCCCCAGCCTGGCCTTGGCTAGAAGGGATTGTCATGGCCATTGTCATGTTAAAAGTCAGTTGATTGGAGGGGAGGGGCTTTGGGGGCATTCGGGGAGTGGGGGAGGGCAGGGACACCAGGCCCCGCTTCCCAGCTTGGCTCCTAGGTGCCGCGGTGGGGGTCAGGCCGTTTGCTGCCAGCACACCCCTCCCTGCTGGGGGGTGGGAGGAAGAGCCTTGTTTCCCCCTCGGGGCCAGAGGGCCCGAGCAGAGCCGCCCGGTGAGTGGGACAGGGCTTGGCAGACACCCCCCACCCCCACATTTAACACTCTTTCTCCCCACCTCCGCCTCCTCACCGGTCCCCACCCAAATGCAAAGAATGGAGGGGAACCCAGAGCCTGCCCCGGGGCATGCGGAGGCGCTGCGTGTCTGCATTGCAGATCGCAACCGTCGTGGCAAACAGATGAGCCCTCCACCTCCCCGCAAGTGAATACAGGCTGGGGGCAGGGGGGACGGCGCTGCAGAGCCATGTCTGTGTTACAGGGAAGGGGGCTCAGAGAAAGAGGAGCTGCTTCTCCAGCGGCTAGCCCAAGGCTGAGACAGGCAGGCCTGTTTTGCAGGGGCACAGAAAAATGGCACTTCACCTTTTTCAAGCTTCTCTCCTTAGCCATCTGACACTTTTTTTTTTGCCTTTGAAAGAAGTAGTAGCTCAAAAAAAATATTCATGTTTGCTATGCACCAGGGAGACATGGGAATCAACCAGTCAGGAAACAAGAGCAGTGCAGCTATAAAAGAGCCTTATAGACCTTAAGGATTTAAAGCCAGGGTCTACAGTCTGCTTGAGAAAGATAAACTCCCCCCCCCCCAACTACTATTGCTTCCTTTAAGGAAATTAAAAGCTTACTGGGATGATCTCAGAGCCCGGGAGTTACAAAACCTGGAAAACCACCTGGAAGAAGTACAAATGAGGGCATATGACACATCAAACTAATTCCCTACCTCCCCCAGTGCAAGGAAACAGGACACAGGCACCTACCTGTGTACAAAGGCAGGGGAGTAGCTACTAACCTGTTGCACTGCTAAAAATCTCTTGGAGAGGACAGAGAGGGGCCTCCCTTGGCTTCCATATATCTCCTCCTCCCCTCTTGAGTCATCATGAGAAACGAGCCCCAGCTGGTGCCCTGAGCCCACTGCCGCAAGGTAACGCTGCGGCGCTGCTCGCCTGGAGGGGTCCTTGTCGGGCCCACCTTTGATCACCTCCTAATTAACGGTGATTTCGTTTCTCAGTTAGAATCCGGACAGGATCCAGGCGGAGAGACGATTAGGAACGCGGAGGAAAGTGCTTATAATCGGGCGAGAGGGATGAAATACAGAGCTAGAGCCAGAGCCCGCTTCTCGCCCCGAAGCAAGCAGTGCCAGCCGGGGGGCTGCCCGCCGCCCCGGGGCGCTCCCCCTTGCCCTCGCAGCCCCGAGCTGTGGGTTTCGGGCAGGTCTCTCGCTCGTTGCCGTCAGCCCCGCTGATGCACGCACAGAAAGGGATTCCCCCTCGGACGCGAAGCCATCGTGCTGCCCGTTGTGGGGGCGAGGGCCGCCGGTCCCCACGGTCCCCGGCGGACAGGGCTGCCCCGGGACACGCGGGCTCCCCGCGGGGACTCTCCGAGTTCACCAAAACCAGCCCGTTGCAAAGACGGAGAAAAACGCAGGGTTGCGGGGTCGGGGCGGGGGGGGGGGGGGGGGGGCTGTGTCTACAGACCAAAGCCCTTGCGTTTGGTTGTCTCTCGGCAATGACAGCTGAAGGGGCGCCCCGTGTCTGCCTCTACGGCGCGCACCAGGCGAAATAATTTTCTGTACTGATACCGTGCTATCGGCAAGGGGACCCGGCTGGAGACCCTGCCGCCCGGTGCTGGAGGGCTCCAGGAGGCGCTGCCGGCCGTCCCACAGGCTGCAGGAACCCCCGAGTCTTCGGAGGGGACACGGCTGGAGAGGGACACCCGCGGCAGAGGGATTAGCATTTTACAGCCGGAGAAACACCGCCTCCGCCAGCAAATCCTCCCTCGGGGAAGTGTGTGTGTGTGTGTTTGGAAACGCAGCAGAACGGCTCATAGTTTGTAACTTTCATATATAGATCAGTTTTCACGTAGAGATCAGATTCCCTCCCAGAGACAGACCTGCTTTGTAGTGTGCATGGAACTGATTTAATTTCCCCTCTCCTTTTTCTTTTTTCTCTTCCTGTTTTTGTTCATATTTTGATTTTCTCATCCCACTTGTCTTCCATTCCCTTTATTTTTATGCTTTAACCACCAAATCTCTTTTCTTTTCCATATATTCCCTTCCAGTGAGGATAATTTGCCCCCTCTCCCCAACCATACCTCTAATCAGGTGACCAAATGTATCTTTTTAAATGTCTTTGTGAGAGAAACAAGACCTGTGTGAGTGTATAAAACCATACCATCTGAAGTCCAAATTTAAGAAAAGAAATCCAGTTATTTCCCCCAAAATAAATGATATACAGAAAAATATCTTGGGAAGGTAAATCCAGAAGTCATACAGGCATGGAGGATGCTATGGGAAGCAAGATGTGGACATTTGAGAGGCTCCCCAGGGTGCTAGGTCTGGGACATCTGCCCTGTGGCACCATCAGCCTGCGAACTGGATATACTGCCCGTGAATGGCTAGAGCTGATGTGCTTTTAAAAAATACCTGTTGGGAATGACTCATAGAGCAGACGCAAGTATCCACTCGTGTTTCTTTTGGAGCTGTTTTCAACTGGAACAGCAACACAATTCGGATCCAGTCTAGTCCTCTTCTTCCCAACAGGGCCAGACAGCAGCAACAATTTGTTTTTTGGCCCAAAGTTGTGTCCTTCTCTCCCTTCATGTTGTGGCCACCCCCCTCTTTTGCAGTTCTCAATTCATTACGTGCCTAATACTGTGGAGCATTAGACAGGTGAATATGGAAAAGTTGGCTCATTAAGTATATGGAAATGAATGTAGCCACTCACTGGGCTGAAGCATGCCCTAATAAGCCTTTTCTGTAGTCCTTCAGCAGCGAAGATAGAAGCTCAGGTCTAAAAGCAGTCTTGGCCTCTTGGCCTAAGCACAGGCGAGACAGGACTGTGGCTGGAAGATGTTTTCATCCAGCAAGTTCCCCCTACAAGGGATCCCCCATTAGTGTCAGTAGGTTCACTACCTTCAGAGGGCGGGAGCTCAACCTTGTGCTGAAGTGATGCAAACACACCAGTTTACATAAACTGGAGCTGGGGAAGCAGCAGCTGGCTGATACTGTAAATCCAGCTCTGGAGCTCATACCACTGAGTCAGAAATGCTATGGGTTCCTGCCACAGAGCATTGCTAAACTCATTTTCATCAGCAGGTTAATGTTATAGCAGTAGAGGTTGTCTCAAATTTTATGTAGATTAGGTGCCCTTCTGTCCTCCTGTAGCTAGCTCAACCGTGGGTCATCTGTGTTCTCGTGAATACTGTGAAGTGTCACTGAGTGTCGCTGTGTCATTCTGCTCATGTTCATGGGGCTCAGCGAGGCGGCAGGGTGCAGGCTCGGTATTAGTGAACAGGGAACCACGGCCTGAGCCCTGTTGCCCCTCAGAGGTTTCCCTGGGAGCCATCATCGTCTGTCAGGGATGTGCGTGGTAGGTAGAAATCCCTCCCCTGTATTCTACTGAGCTTGTCTGGCTTTTCTCCTAAGCAGGCACCTTTGATTTTTTTTTTTTTTAAATTGAACACTCCTCAAGTTAGGTGTAATAGGAAAACACTCCTGCCCTGCAGCCCTCGGTACTCGCCCAGCACTTGGCTCCGGACAGCCTGCCCCCTGTAGCGTGGTCACAGCTCACAGTCTGGACCCAAGATGTCATGTTTGTGGAAGGAAGGCGGTCAAGAAAGAATAACAAAAATTAGACCCTCATTCATATTAAAATACAGTTTTCCTTTCTTTTGACTCTTTAGGGGAGCAGGTCGAGAAAAGGACAAAGCTTCTCCCTCCCATTAACAACCCAGTCTCTCAATCACCTGAGAATTACTGGATGATGTGGCCCTTTGTTAGCAGCAGAGGCAGACTGGGACAGAGGAGCCGTGGCACAAAACCAAGCGACTCCCTGAAAAGGCAGGAAAGCTGAGTGTCAAAAAACAGGTGGGAAGCAGGCTAGCGAGCCAGCCCAAATTTCTAGGGTTTGATGGGTCTGTTCGTTCTTTACCAACGCTTCATCCGTGCCTGCCACGCACATGATGCTGGAGTGCTATAGTTGTAAGCACTCATCTCAAGAAGCATTTCCCACCAGTGCCCATCAGCTGGAATATGGAATATTCCAAGGGAAGACTTGCGAGCAGCGCAGCTTGGAGCCAGGGTTGTGCAAAGTCCTGGGGAACACGGAGAGATTGTGCATATTGGGCAAAAACCTTCCAAGCGTCCTCTCTGCTCAAATTCTCCCCTTTAGCCATAGTGTGGTTGTTCCTACAGGCTCAGTTAGATGTCCTCTTATTAAAAGCAAACAGCATAGACGTAGCTGTGTTCAAATGCTTTCTGCCGCTTCCACCACCAGAGGGGAATAGCAAGTCTTGTGTTTCTCCGTGTACGAAGGCCCTATGTAGCCTCAAAACATGAGTCACCTCCCACACTGTCCTCTGAAAGGGTGCTCTGTGTCAGGCAGTTTGCCTTTTGTTCCCCAAACACACACCGCTTATGAACTTTGGAATGAAACAGCAGCTCTTTTTTCCTGAGGCTTCTTTGCTCGTGTCCCCCATTCTGATGGGGACAGTTTCCTACAGCTCACCCAGTGGGAAAAGCCTCTGCAAAATCCATAGCTGCCAGAGCCTTCGGTTCGAGTGGGGCACTGAAGTGGTAGTTAGATTCCACGCGTGTTGAAGGCTCTCTCGAGTTCACTGTGTGTTGTGGTACCTGCTTTCTACCCCATCTCTCATCTGAGGCTGATCCCATGTATTTCACCATTGTTAATGCATATCAGAACAGAACTAATGAGGATTATGTGCCAAGTGGATGACTGTAATTACACTCGCGCAGTTCTTAAGTGGGCACACAGTCTGCAAGTGCTGCTAATACATCCTGCTAACCAAGCTCTTCCAAGTTAGCACATACTTTTCAGGCAGGTCACTGTGCCTATTCTGTGCCATCTGGATTTTTTAAGACCCAGAAAGTCCCCGTAAGAGCAGATCACCCGTGAGGTAAGTGTCTAATTACAGGGAAGGTTGGGATTAGGGAAAAGTGTGCTCATCTTTCAAATCTGCCAGGGGTTGAGACAGGGATCCCCACATTGCCTGGCCCTTACCCCCACCTGTCCACCCTCTCCTTTTCTCCAAGACTGGCTCTTGCACATGCATTCATGAGTGATTAGCAAGTGTTAGAGCGTGAGGCTCCCTGGCTGGCACCTGCTCTACATATGAATGGCAGAGCTGGTGAAGCCCAGGGCTGTGGAATGGGATCTGCAAGTGGATGTTGTCTGGGACTGACGGAAGAAAAAGATTTACCTGCTTTTGTCTAACAATATTTAGGTGGCCGACTTGGCTGAGATGGAAAGAAAAAGAAACAAAGAAGAGACGAACAGTGAGAGGCTGTAGCTTTTTTAACTGGATGTCATTTGTCTAGCAAGTGAATCCAGTGAAGAGTGGAGGCTGGGGAGGGGAATACAGCATTGACATCAGCTAGTGGCGTAAAGGTAAAAATTATCTGTACTTCATCTCCTTCAGACTGTCCATGGAGAACCAGCTCATATTAGGCTGTGAAAGCACATCTTTGGGGGCAGCAAAGAAAGAATCAAAGAGACTGTATTATCAACTGCGTCTCTTCCCGGGCTGCAAGGTCAGAAAAAGCCACAGAATCATACAGTGAAAGAACTCCAGACCCCCAGACTCTGCTGTGACAAAATAAAAATTCTTCCCCAGCACAGCTTAGTCATGAAGGAGGAGGAGCAGCCATGACTGTCTGTGTTGGGAGCAACACCTTGCTAAAAAGTCCTGTTCTAACCCCAGTTGTGTCCTCCATGCAAACTCTGGGGCTAAGGCAGGCCTGAGAACACCTTCTCTTAACCCCACTCACAACTAAGTTGCTTTACTATGGTTGTAAACAGCCTAATAATAGTGTCAAAGTGCCTGCAGATGCAAAGTAACCTTGCAGAGTGTTGCATGGCTTTGGTGCAAAGATGCAGGTGTTGACTTGTGATCCAGCAGGGCCCTCTGACATGGTAACACCTCAGCTGTCTCTCTTCACTTACTGCACCCACCGGACTTCCCCACCTCTGCAGCAGAAATGGTCAAGCCGGATGTAGTTCATCTCTCCTCAGCCACTGCACTTCACAGACAGCATGTTGACACAAACCGCTGAAGATTTCAGTTTCTATCAGTACCCATCTGCTCTGCAAAGCCATGTGCTGGCCCCAGCTGGAGGTCTGATCTCTGATCTGTCCACCAGCTGCACCCACTATGGGGACAAGGCAGCAGCGTTGCCCTGCAGCCAGAGCAGGCTATTGAGCAGCACGTTCCCCAGCACAGCTCAGTGATGAAGGCCAGTCCCTGTTGCACTCCTCTTCTCTGATTTGATCCCCAGAGAATAAGTGTACACCGGTCATGGGATTCAACGCCTGTCCTCTGCACGTGTCATTCATGTACTGACATTCCAGTGGCTTGGAGCACCTGAACCTGTCCCTTGCAGCGCTGAAGGATGCATTCATGGAAATGCCAAGGGCTGCTGGCAGCCTGCTTAACAGCAGTCTGCTATAGCAGCAGGAAACAAGAGGAAAAGAAAATGCTCAGAATCAGCCTGTTCTATGTAACATCCTCTTCCTAGCTTTAAAACCTCCCCTAGGGTGAAACACATGAACATCTGGTTTCAACCTCCTGAAGTTAAGGCCAAAAGAGAGGGAATTAGCCCTGTGGGCCAGGTGCTGATTTCTGTTCCCACTGTGTAACTGGGCGAATTCCTCAGCAGCGATGGATTCCGGTCCCATGACAGTCAAAGACAGTTTCACATCGGCTTGGGCGACACTGAGGTTTGAAATTTTTCTGTGCTTGTAACAGCGTACCTGAGTGCATAATCTGCACAATTAAATGTGGCAATACGTGCATTCCTGGACAAAGAAATAAAGTTAAACACAGTGAGAAAAAGGTGGGCCACATTAAGTAGAGGGGAGGAAAGAGAAAAAGAGAACAGAAAAACAGTCTATTCCGTCTAGGTTCCTAGATTGCCTTCATCGTTATGGTGTCTGAGCATTTTCCGGTGGAGTATTCAGTGCCCTGACTCAGATCTGCCACATGTGGTTCTTTGTCTCTTTCTCATCCTCTCCGCAGGGAGATAACTGCACATGTTGCGAAGGATTTAACTTTGGGTTAGCTAGCTTGGTTTAGGGCTTGTTCATAACGTGCTCACAGCTGTTTGTATTTGAGGTGTGTGTTAGAGATGTGCACCTTCTACTTGGAAAGCAAAGCAGTAAGATCAGGGTATGTTGTAGCACAGCCTTACTATGACGCCGGAGACAACTCTGCCTCCTGCTTAGACTAAATTTTCATAGGGTTAGAGAGCTCCCCTGTACCAGTAAAGTGGAACTGCTGACACCACTAGATGCCAGCTGTTGGCTTCAGAGCCTTAAAGGAATCTCTGTATGCTGGTCTGAGGCCACTGGGTACATCGAGGAGACCGTGAACTGGGCAGTTTGGTAAGTAAGGGGGCAGCCTCAGTTGGAAAACATGGGTCAGATACAAAGAAAAGCGGGTCAACAGGGGTGGGGGAAACACTCCCCCAGCCCTGTCCTTGTGCTGTAGTCAATTGACTTTGGAGGCTGCCAACACTGTTTGCTAACTGATGTTGGGAGGGGAGGAGAGTTTCTCTTCCTATGAGTTGTCAGAAGCAGCATAACTGGCCAGCTGGTCTGATCCAGTATTTCAGGAGGTGGTGTACTTAGAATACAGTAAATGTCCAGGCGAACTGAGGGATCTCTACCATCCCACTGTGCTGGGTCCATCACAAACTCATGTTCGTCAGCAGACTCAGCTCCAAGCAGCTTTTCGTATCAGGGAAAGGCCTTACCTTACCACAGGGACCGCTGTGCTAGGGTACATCTCTAAGCCAGCACTTAACTCTGTGGCTTGGTTATGGATAATGATGGAGTTTGGACAGTTTGAAGCTAAGAAGCTGCAAAACCCAGCTGAGATGCTGGTTAGATACTCTGGCAGAGACCTGAAGGAATGGTGTCCAAACTGTAAGCAAATGCAATGCAATTACATTGGGTACTTCTGTGGCAAAATGATCTACCCGTGGCCTGGCTTGGCGTGACCTAAATTACCAGGTTAGGGGAAGGATTGAAAATAACACAATATCATCTCCTCAGTACAGCTGACAAAAGGAAAATACAGTCCTAATCAATCACTTCCCACAAAGAGGTCACTGCCCCCATCCTCACCCCACCCTCAGCAGTGCACATAGCAGTGGGTAATTGCTATTTTTTTTGGTTTCCCCACATGCCAGAAAACTGAGGCACAAGGCTTTGTGGTGGCCCAGTGGTCCTGCCAGGCCTGGAGCAAGCATCAGGTGATTCCGTGTCTTTGACACCTTGCATTCTTAGGCTGAGAAGCGGTGAAGATCTGGCCTGAGGATCACATGCTGGCAATGCCTCCTGCCCAGACTGCTGTTTGTATTTAGCGAAAGAGTATACAGGCTGTGACACTGCTGCTTTCTGTGCCCCAGCCATAGGCACCGCACAGAGCAGGGCAGGAGGCTGTTTGGGTTCGTCACATACAAGACAGCTTCTTTCACAGGCCTTTGCTGGGTTGCTGGGACAGTTGCCCTGCGCCAGGAGGGCAGTGTGGAAGCTGGCTACTCCCTATCCCAAAAGACAGCCGCAGGGAGCTGTGGCACTTCCCTCCTGTGCTCCTGCCTTGTGCTGCTGCCCAGGGAGAGGGGCATCCTGGCCTTACCTGGGCTGGGGCACTGCGGCACTCGGATCCCTCCAAACCTCCGAGGGAACACCATTTCAGGCAGAGAGTGAGTGACTTCACATTAGTCCAAATAACTGCATTGATCCGAGTAAGCAGCTCCTCAGGGGTTTCTGCTTTATGCAATCAGCTCCATCTCACACCTGAAAAGAAGAAGGTGTAACCCTGTCTGCAGACCGGCCCCGCGGCTTGGAGCCCACCCAGACTCGGTGGCTGTGGCCCTGATGTGAGGGAGAGCCGGTCCTGGGACACAGGGATGGGGAAGGGGTGGAGGAGGTCCCCGAGGCCAGCGTTTTGCAGACAGGTCGCTTCTGGGAAGCCAGAGTATCCCCCGGCCCGGGACGGCAGGTTTCCGGGACAGATCGTGTGGAGGCTGAACTCGGGGGGCCGGGGCAGGGGGGTCCCCCCGGCTCTCCCCTGCTTCACCCTCAGGCGGCCACCGAGGGGCAGCAGACAGCCGCGGCGGCGGCGGGAGCGGCGAGGGAGGCTCCCGTCCCCGTCCCGCTCTTCCTGCCCCCTCCCGCCGCCGCCGGCTCGCCGAGCCGCGGGGTGGTGGGGGGTGTCCGCCCGCCGGGCTGCCCCAGCGCCCCCAGAGCCTCAGAGGTGGCGTAGGGCGTTTTTAGCGCCGCCGCCACCTTCGTCGTCGCGGAGTATGTGGCAAGTGAGGTGGGCAGGGGCTGGAAGCAAAGCCGGTGAGGGGACTGGGAGCTGGCGGTCTCCCGTAGGGGGAGAAAGACTGGACAAGGCAGGGGCAGTGAGCTGAGACGAGGTGGGTTACCCCCCGAACTACTGCCCCTCCCGAGCAGGGCAAGGTGGTACCGAGCGAGAGTGGATGCAGAGAGCGCGGTGTGACGGTGGGCTCGCCCTGGATGCCCCAGTGCCTTTTGAGACACAGGGCTGAGATATGCTGGGAGCGTTTGTCCTGCCTCCCTTCTTCCCATCTCCCAGTGACAGTCTCTGGGAGATCTCAAGCTGGCAGCTTCATGAAGGAAAACTACTCCCTGCCTCAGCGACTGAGAAATTCCTCTTGGTCGCCGGCTTGCTATGAACATCACAGCAAGGCACCACGGACACAGATCTCCGTAACGGCTGCTCCACACACAGGGTGAGACAGGCTTGAACTGCAGAGGCCTTTTACAAACTTGGGCCTCTCTTCCCACACAGAAACAACTCTTTCCAGGCCTCAAAACAAGAGCTGAGCTGCAGTTGAGGGACAGGACAAATGGGGAAACATCATCCAGATGAAGAAGTCCCTCTCCTCGGAAGGGGGAATGCTGTGTATTTTCTCTCATAGCATTGTCCACTGCTATCACATGAGTGAAATCCTGGGGAATTTAATGGCATGAGCTTTCTTCCTTTATTCTCCCCTTGTTTTGCCTATTCATTCATAACAGGATTGACTCCTGAAGTCTATTCCTGAGAGGACAATTTCAGGTACCTTCACAAGACATCCAGAGAGTGTTGTGAACCTGAATAAGATATGCGGTGATACCAGCCGTGACAGCACATAAATCCAGGAAATTCTATCTACTCATTTTGCATCCACAATAAAAGCTTGAAAACATAGCTTCCCCCCCCCGTACAACGTTTTTTGTGCCTTTCTGCTCTTCCTCAGCTTGATTTCTCTTCTTCAGGCTCACAGCACTCACCTGCACCTGTGTTTTGGACATGATTTCTGTTGGTGGCAGCAAGTCCCAGACACAACCTCTATAAACTGGTATTTGCATTGGCATCACCTTAACTGGCTGCAAGCTGGGCCTAGCTTAATTGGTGCAAAATGCACATCTTTGCTTGTTTGCACAGGGAGGGACTAGCATCCTTTCTAGGGTGACATGCCAGACTGTAACTGTCTTTTTGCAAAGGAAAGACTGAACGTGCCACTAGAAATCTTGCAGAGGTGTTGACTCAGCTGTTCTGTTCTCAGTGGTAGTTGAGACTTACTACTCTTTACTTGTGTTTCTTTCAGCATGACACAGTTACCAGCTCCTGGCTTTGCTGCAGGCCATTCAAATTCTCTGTGGGTGCTGTTTTTGCTAGCTGTGCTACAGGTAAGTGACTCATGCACTAGAGTTTCCACTAGACAGATACCTGTACGATAAAGGCCACAACTGGGGGAAATTTCCTGCGCAAATAAGCCCTTCAGCTAAAATGGGTTCTGAAGGTCTTAATCTGTAGGGTGTAAACTATGAGGGTACATGGCCTGAGCTCCTGGAGGGCTCATTAGCCTGGGAATCAAGCAGACTATATGAAATGAGGCTGAACTTCCCCTGCTTTAGGATGATGTTGCTGTTAACAGAGTTCCCAGCAGGGCTAGGGCATGTGCCAGAAGCCAGGCTGACAAAGATTAAAGGCTTCAGCTGAGCTAGGAGAAGGATTTCCTTCCCCTCCACCACCTGTCATGCACTTCTGGTCTGTCTTCTCTGCGCATGGGATGAGTGAGCCTCGTAGCATGGGGTATCCAGCATTTTCTTCCCCTCGCACAGACAGGATGGAAGCGTGGCGTTCCAGGGGAGCCTCCTGTGCCTGGCCTATCTCTGATCTCTCCTTAGTTTTTTCTCTTATTCTTGTTCTCTCTCTTATTTGCTTTTATTTCCCTCATGCATTTTTCCCTGTTTTGTTCTCCAGATGGCCTGCCATTTTAAATTCTCGTCTCCCTGTATGTTTTTCCTTCATGACTCTGTATTTCCTTGCTCTGTTTCCTTGCTTCTGCGTGACGTGCAGCAGTCTGTGGCCAGTAACCAAAGCAAACTTCATTTGAAGACTAACATAGCTGCTGATTGATAGAGTTGATTTTGATGCACCCGTTGCTTGCACCAATATGACTGCAACAGTAGCTGCCATCAGCTACAAGGATGCAGGCACCATACCAGTGTAGACCAGACCTCTGCTTTGCCCCTTTCAGCTCTGTTTTCTTTTTATTAATGCTTTTTTTTTTTTTTAAACGGAGAAGGAGAATTCTCTTGTTCTGTTTTATGATCCTCCCTCATTATTGCCCATTTATATTGTGGGGATAGTTAGGTGCTCTCAGTGTGCGTGGTATTGGCACCACTGAGGGCACTGTCAAGGACATCAGTGCTGAGAACTTTCCACCAACTGTTGTTGTGCTGCTGTGACAGCCTCTCTGGCATGGTGGCAATCTCTCCAAGCAAACCAGGGGATGGGATCAACCTGGCAGCTTCATCTGCTTTCCAATTCTGTCTCCTAAATCACAGTCAGATTGCATCAGGCTTCTTTGCATGCTCACAGGAGCCAAAGTAACAATAGTTTTTTAATCTCCAACTTCCAGCTGTTTCAACGTTTGCATGTGTGCAAATGCTCTTTATCTGCGTCAAAATATGTTGTGTCTTAGAAGAAAGCCCTATCCAACCTAGTGTGCTGCTGTACAACCTCACAGGTACTCCTTTTCTGCCTGATGGTAAGGATGACAAGATCCCAGACTGGAGGAGATAAGAGTATCCATTAGCACCAACAAAGCAAAGGTTCTGTGTCTGTAGCACAGTGAGGTTTGGGAGTTCATAGCCATTCACTGTTGAGGGCAGGAGGACTTTCCCACACAATCACGTTGAATATCCATACTATTTTCAGTGTGCTATGGACACTAACCAGCTCAGCAGTCCCTTTGGCTTTGACAGTGTTATTTAAAACTCAGAGACTCACCTCAGGGAACTGTGCCCTCCTGCCTCAGCAGCAGCAACAGACAGTCGGGGTGGGAGACAGCAGGAGAAGAAAAGGTAGGACCTGTACTTGCTACAGCAGCAGAGTCCGATACTATGTTTAAGAAAAGCCTCAGCCTTCTGAAGATGAAGCTGTCAAAATGTGAATCCCACCCATGTGTGCTTAGTCCTAGCTTTTGTTCTTCTCAATTAAGGACAATCTGTTTCTGCAGCCCTTTGAGGCGGTTTCTATCTTGGAGACACAGCAGCGCGTGCAGGAATGAGAGCTGGGATGGCCAGGATTGTTTGGCTTTCATAGGGAAAGGTTGCTTGGACAGAACCAAAAGGTTTCTGTGGAAAGTTTTGGTTTTCTTTTTTTTTTTTTCCTCCTTTGGGAAGGATTCTCCAGGCTGAAAAGAAGGAAATTAATTGGGTAGCCACTCTTGGGTGAGACTCAGGTTCATACCCCTTTTTAAACCTGGCTCTGTGGCATCCCAGCTGCATGCCACAGGCTATTAGCTGTTTCAGAGGACAACACAGTATGTGGGTGAGAAGTCAGTGAGACTGGGAGGGAAGGGAAGGAGGGACCCTGTTTGTGTTGTGAGTCAGAATAAAAACATCTCATCAGGGTGATGCTTTTCAGGAAACGGAACTGCTGATTTCTGGCCAGCTGTCTTCAAGCTTGGCTGAAGTCAGTCAGGAAAGGTATTTCTGGGAAAACGGAATTTTCCAAGTTTATGATACCTTGTTTCATATCACATTGCAGCTTCTGATTTTGGTTTGCTTGCATGCCTGGTTATTTTTGGCCAAAATCCATCTGTTCCTTTGCAGATCTGCTCTCCAAGCTCTTTTACTACCTCTTGCAGAACTGGCTGGATTAGAATTAAATCTTAAAAAAATCTACGGAGGAGACCGTTCATCCTGTCCTTCCCAATAACAGAACTGCAAGGGTGGTAACTGGCAGCAGAACAGCAATAACAAACAGCCAGGGATAGTCCTGCTGCAGCCCTATGAACAATTTGTGCTGTAGTAAGTGGTGCTATCCTGCTTCAAACCATCTGCAAAGATATGATGCAAGCCCAATAAAGCAACTTTGACTGTTGTTTTGGGATTTGGATTTGAGCCCATTTCACAGCTCACCCTGCTCCTTCTCCTTTAGGCATGACTACAAAATCCCAGTATAGACACAGTCTGTTGCTTGAAGTCAAGATAAAGCTGTCCTGGCTCACGTTGTGTCTTTCTAAGGCTAAAGACCCAGGACAAACTGGGGCCAGAGAGAAGAAAATTAAGTTTTCCTCATTCCCTGTCTCACAGTAGATTTCACCTGAGTTGGGATTTTTTCCCTTGCCATGGGCTTTTGCCAAAACCCTTGGCCCTACCACCCCCTGCACAGCCACCATGCCCTTAGAGAACCTCTTTATCCCCATCTCTCCTTTCACCCATATAATATCCACTGCTGCAGCTTGAATTTTCCTTCTGGAGATACACAGATTCAACAGAGGAGATGGACACACGGCTGACTTGGGGACAGAGATCAGAGACAAATTCCACTACCTAGCTACCTTGCCTCTGCAATGCTCGTGTATTTGTGTCTGAAAAGAAGCCTGCAGACGTTAGCCACAGGGCAGGCAGCGTTTCCCCAGAGCTATTGGTGCTGGTGCAGCGAAGGACTGTCTATGGGCTGGAATGAGACTGGGCATTTTCAGGCTGGGGATAGGAGCAGCGATGGCCCCAGCACGCGGAGGCAGATTCCACACCGGCTGTGCCTAATGCAGGCTATCCCACAGGCAATAGCAGGGGCCAATCCTCCCCGAGTCTCCTCAGCTGTGCTGGCCCATGCCTCATACTGCCGTGCCACAGATGTGTAGGCAGGTGCCTGCTGCCTCTGGGGTGGCATGGAGGAAGCTGGGTAGTGCTGAGGGGTGGACTGGCTTCTGTTACCACAGAAGTCTCCAAGAAATTCCTCTGGTAATGGAACAGCCTTGCAAATGGACAACTAGAGCTGCACAGGGATGTGTTGTATCCCAGCCTGGCTTTCTTTGCCTCTGTCTGACTCATGTTCCCTCTTTATGGGAAGTTTCCTTGACCAGCGAATTGAGGTGGAGTAACCAAGGGCAGCGTCACCATTCAGGGCAGTCTCTTGGCAGTGAGGAGAGAAGCGTTTGGATGGCACATAGATGATGCAGAAAAGAGAGATCTCCTTTAAAGAGAGAGGGAAATCCTTTATGCTATTGCACTGCTCAGGCCTGAAATCAGAAAATGACTTTTCCCGTTCCCTTTTTCTTTCTTCAAACACCGACTTTCAAAACAGAGGCTATTTCACTGTCTGCCCCCATTATCATCCAATTCAAACTCTTTGAAAATCATTAGGGCAGCATGTGCCTTATAAAACAAGGAAACAAGCTTAATAACTGGGATCAGTAATTTTCCTGGGGTATTTATTTGCCTTTTGTTTTTTGAGCTCTGAACTGTCCCTCCTGTTCTTTGTCCCAGAGGCTTGGACATATATGTAATATTAGATGAGTGGCTGTGACACAGGTCTGAGGCTAGAGGGGCTGAGCTGTAAGGAAAGACTTCAGAACCTGGCAGCAAAGGTCAACAACATCCAAGGGGCTACAGAGAGATGTGCTAGGGTGTGCTGTAGTTTTGTGATACACTGGTTTTGGTCACAATTGTTTCCTATGAAGCTCCTGGCTTGTACAGATTCTCCTATCCTATTCAACTCTGGGAGGTGATAAAGGCTCCTTAACAAGATCACAAACAGACTTGGGGGACAGAAAGGCCCAGCTGTTGGGGGACCAACATCCAATATGTGCATAGGAAATATTCCCTGATACTCTGCAAGCCTTTAAAAGAGGAAAATGAATCACAAAAATGCAGTTATGTTATGGTTTCTATTTCATTGAGTAATAAAGAGCGGCATACTGAATGAGATAAACTGAACTAAAACTTTATGACTCATATGTCCCATGAATGAGCTGTCAGAACAAGATATTTTGTATTCCTGGTTGAGTTACCTACCTGCTGATGATCTCACATCTTGTTTTACACCGTGGTATCCAGTCTTTCACTGAAATAACAAATATGGCCAGAGTGCTCAAAAGGCAGAATGACTGTGGACACATCAATCAAAGTCATCGGTTTTCTTCTTTTCTTCATTGGGTGTCTACCAATCTAGTTACCTGATCTGCTTCCTCTATAATCCCGTCAGAACCCTGTAATTAATAATAATTATTAATTACCCAGCAGACCCCTGACCATTAATGCCAGACCCAGGCAGTGCTGTTGGTCATTGGTAGGTGCTGCAGATTTGTTCTAGCTCAGGTGTGGGCCCACAGCCACATTCTGACAGGGCTCTCCTGACTCCCGCCAGCTGTGATTTTGTGCCAGCATATGCCCTGCATGTGTGAAGCTGGTGCTCCAGGTGGTACTGAGCATGGCTGGTGCTGTGCATTGCAAGGATGCACTCCTGTTGCACAGAGCAGATGTTTGGGCAGCTTCCCAGGAAGGGACCGGCTCTTTCTGAGGGCAACCACCATCCCATGACATGACCTTAAGTAAAGACATCCCACTCCATGGTGGGAGGGCTAACACGTTACCTCAGCAGTGCAGCATGTCATTTTCATCCAGTCCTAGGACACTACAGCAGCAGGAGGAGGCAGATAGAATCATAGAATCATTAAGGTTGGAAAAGACCTGTAAGATCATCGAGTCCAACCGTCAACCCAACACCACCATGCCCACTAAACCATGTCCCTAAGCGCCTCATCTACACGTCTTTTAAATACCTCCAGGGATGGGGACTCAACCACTTCCCTGGGCAGCCTGTTCCAGTGTTTCACCACTCTTTCAGTAAAGAAATTTTTCCTCACGTCCAATCTAAACCTCCCCTGGCGCAACTTGAGACCGTTTCCTCTTGTCCTGTCGCTTGTTACTTGGGAGAAGAGACCGACACCCACCTCGCTACAACCTCCTTTCAGGTAGTTGTAGAGTTCAAGCCCTGGGAAACTGGAAGCCCTCAACATCCAGCCTTTTGTTGCCAGCTCACTCAGAGAAGGTTAACCTGTGGCTTGGCAACATGATGTGAAGCTGTCACAGCACAGCAAAAGCATCTTTTCCCCCAAGCTGTGGGAAATCCAGATCAGCATGCCATGTTGCTGTTGCAGTTCACAGGAGATGATGAAGCCTGGAGCAGGAAAAGCAATCTCTGGAAGACTGAAAGAGAACCTGAGCTAGGATATCCTATGTTCTTGTATCTCAAGCTGTGTTAGTTTTATACCCCTGTGTCGTTCACTAATGTTGGTTGCATGATGGAGAGTATGTGAGTGAGAATCATGGGTAAATTTGCTAATCCTGAGAAATTATAGCTATTGCAATGAATGTGTGTCTGTCCACTAAGGGCTTTCAGGGGTCACAGATACAAGGTTTGTGGAGTTAGAGGTGAACTAATATGCAGAATGGGAAATGGCTTCTGGAGAAGAGATATAGGCATTGCTTAGTGTCAGCCTGTCACATACTGCTTACATCTTTGGAGGAAGTTGTTGACAGGCACATTCGAGTGAACAGAGCTGCTGCAGTTTAGGAAAGTACCATCCCATCTCTTGACTTCATCTCAGGTGATGTTTATTGCTGTCAGAGCAGAGTCGCTGGAAAAGATCACGTAAACAAGCGCATACTGCACATTATCCTGCCGGAAACTTTCCCATCAAATCTCCACTCAGTCCATTACAGGCTGAGTGTCACCATCGTATCTTAAAAGTGTTCTGCATCTCAATCTGAAACCTCCAAAGAGGCCTATTCCTTAGTAATGTAAGTTTTTCAGTCAAAGGCAGGTGTGTTTATGACAGAAGTAGCATATTTAATACCTCACATGTATGCATTCCTGGCAGACTTTTTCCAGTTGCATCTGTGATCCTTTTCAGCTTTCAGAAAGTTGCACTGTTGCCACAGATACTTACAATGCATGTACAACCAACCATGTCGAAATGAATACACTGGTCATGCACGTCTTTACACCCTCTTCCAAGACGCACACAAAGTTTGCCCATCAGGTTAGGGTGGCGTGCATTGGTTAGCCAACAGCCCACAGTTCTCACTTTGTCCCTCATGGAGAGAGGCGGTTTCTGAGGCAGCCAGCACTCAAGCCAAGAGAGTTTGACAAGCTGGTGTCAACATCTGGCACTAGCTCCAGCATGAGCCCTGAAATCACTGAAGCTCCTTGTCTCTCAGAAGAGACAGGGCTCAGCAATTTCCTTCAGGTACTCCGTAAAAGGAGAAATGGAAACCAAAATCCTCACACTGTCAGCTCATGCAGTTTTGGGATATCCCAGGTAATGGGAAAAAACCCAAGGCCAGTTCCTGGAGGGCCAAATAGCTCTGTCACTGTACTAGGCCAAAGCTGGCTCTGTGCATCCAAGCAGCGTTGAGCCTGAGGTAACCTAGCTGCCTGGACCACAGAGTGCTGCCGGCACGCAGAGTGTGGCATAGCTCATGTTGAGGCAGAGCTGGTCCCTTCATGGGTCTATGAGGAGTCACTCGGGTGTCATTGCCCCCTGCTCCCTTGGGCTCCTAGTCTCAGGAACATGCCTGCAGAGTCTCTGCAGCACTCTCTGTAGACACATCTGGTCCTTGTTACCTTAGGCTTAGTGTCCTGTGAAAGTATTTGTAATGTTTCCAGACCTGAGCAGGCAGTGCTGTGCCTCAGCTAAAGAAGCCAGCCAGACTTTGCATGGAGCCAGCTAAGCTCTCTGCATCCACAGCGCAGTTAATCTGCAAGCAGAATATGAGCTCCCGAGTGACTGGTAGTTGTAGCTGCTCCTCGGTGTCACCCTAGGATTATGAGTCTTGCTAGTTTTGCCTTGGCCGTGTTTTCAGAAGGGGCCTGGCAAAGTTGCTGAGCTGCACTGTGTTCTTCTAGCGTAGCGGTTAGGTGAACAGTAGTAACTCTGTGGGACTTGGGAGCTACTATCTTTCCTAAATGTCTCCATAGGAAATTAGTATAACAAAACTCAAAAAGACCTTAAGGAAGGGGAATGTGATTTTATTTTACAAATCTCAAAATAAATGGATTTTGCCCCCTTGCACTGTCTTACCCATATACTCACCAGCACCAAGATGTGTGCATCTCAGTGGCCTGGCCAGGATCACTTATGTGCAGGAGAGACAGTGCAGGGTACTTACTGTATCTCAATAAGAAAGGCCCGACAACAAATGGCTAAATAAAACAGCTGTTTTAATAAGACAGAATAAGAAGAGGAATATAGACAGCGAGTAAATCTAACATCCCTTCAGATGCTGGGCACCCCGTGTTCGCGCAGCGTTGGACAGAGCCCAGATGGATTTCCCCACGGCACACTGCGCAGATCCTGTCTGTGAAGGGAAGCTCCCTCTTTTTGGTCATCTGAGCTATTACATATTTTCCTACAGGAACACAGTTCTGTTCCTAAAGGTTGTTCGAACTTCCTGCTGCACGTGTAGATAACGGCAGGGCCAGGCCGATGGCGTAATCGCTGGTACCAAGCAGGAGCTGCCTACAGGCTCCTCTGCTACAATCCACCAGCTAAGTTTATCCTGCGGCCATGGGGTTTGTGCAGCATGGCACGGCCTGAAGGCCACGCTGCACATGCAGCACAGCGCAGCACAGACCTGTGTATATAAATTACAGATTACATTAGTAACATAAGGGCTTCTCAGTCCCTAAGCACGAGGCCCAAGAGAGCAGACATGGCCTGTTCGAGATTACCAGCTCCTTGAATGCCACGTCTTCTGCAAGGCTCCCAACACACAGTCCCCTCTCTTCCTCCATAGGGGGAACTCTCGACCCGCAGGGTTTGGCAGGGAAAGTAAGTAAGCTTTGCTGATACCTTGTGAGCGAAGTCTCTCATCAGAGGTATTTGTGAGCACTTTGTCCTTGACAAAGCTCTGACAGCATGGAAAGACCTCGTGATGCGTGAGGCTGAACCACCGCGCTTTCCACAGACCCAAGCTTTGGGTGCTTTGGAGGAAAGGCCTGCGTGCCACACCGAACAGCTGCACCACCGGGAGGAGTTTCCTGCACAGAAGAATAAACCTCATTTTTCTGCCAACGAAGCGTTATCATCCCTTTCAAACTTACCAGCAGGCTTCAAAGAGGTTGTCCAATTCTCACATTTTTAACCAGAAACACCTATCAGCCCTTGCTCCCCAGCTAAGGTGTGAGGAAAGAGCGCTGCTAAGGGCAGGCTTGTAAAGACATGTCATTATGTGGTAGCAACCGCCGTCAAACCATTTTTTTCCCTTTCCTCTTACATCACCCGGAGCCAGCGGAGCCTGGGAGTGTGCTTCTTCATCAGCCGCGGGCGGAGCCCCCGCCTGCAGGAACAGAAACAGAAAGGAAGACAGCACCAAAGGAAAAGAGCAGTGCCGGAGGGTTCACGGGGAGAGGAGAAGCCATGTACAAGAAAAAGCTGAGAGGGTAAAAAAACAATTGCTGACCAAAAAAACACCCCAGCTTCTGCTCTGTGTTGTCGTTGCTCCAACCCAAGGGGACCCTTTGCTTTGCTGCCCCAGGGGTGTGCTTTCTGTCTGTGCAAAGTCTCTGCCTTGCTTGGGGAAGGGCGAGGGCGATACTGGTATCGGTGTACCCGAGTGGGACCCCTGGTCCCCGGTGTAACTGTAGCGGGCGAGGGGCCGCACCGAAGTCTGAGCCTGTTGCGGAAGTTCCCGCTGACATAAAACTTTCACGGGAGCCGTAAAACGGTGGGGAACAAACGGCACCGATAGAAATGAGTGAAAGATGGGGGTGGTTTGGGGAAGGGCTAAGGCAGGAACTGGCTCACCCCAACGCTGGGCAGGAACGGAATCCGAAAGTGCCTCTTCCCTGCTCGACTGTTTCGAGGTCTTGAAACAGCTGTTGTGCCACAAAATAAACAGGAAGTGTCAGACCAGACATTTTCTGTCCAATAGAGGGGAAAAAAAAAGTTTTAATGCAAAGTTTAGTAAAGAAGTGCATCGGCTGTGCAAAGCGTTAGCAGTAGAGGAAAAACACAGATTAAAGAAGTTTTGACACATCTATGCTCATACATTTTTAGATATTATCATTATTACTATCTTGCAATGAGCAGAATTTTAAATAGTTTCTAATAAAAAGTGTTAGAGGAAGGAAGGAAAATTATCTGCACCATCTGTAATGGTGCAGTTTATTACACAAAGTTCTAATAAGAGAGATATTAGTTTTAGGAGCTGTTTTCGTAAAATTAGTACATTTTAAAATAAACTCATTGCATTCCTGTTCAAGTTATGGATGATAGGACGACAGAAAAGGTATAAATAACACATTTTAAAAGATATTTGTAATCAGTCAGTACGTTTTTAAGGTTTAATGCACATTTACATAGCAGCTGCATATTAATGGAAAAGAAAATAAAGGCTAGGAGACAGTTGTGTTGGCTGTCATCCCTCTGCATTTTCTCTCCTAACTCCTCTAAACAGTGTTTGGGTGCAATTCACCTTTCAAATAGTCAGTCTTTACAGTTGGTGTATTTCTCTCCAGCTCTTAAATACTGAAAGGGTTACAAGTTTACCTTCATGAGATTGATGAACCCTATTTAGAAAGAAAACTAAAAAAGTTTTAGGACTTTTTTTTTTATTTGCTAGCTCTTAATTTTGTCTCATATTTGTATCAAGGAACCAGCTATTAAGTGCTTGATTTTTTTGAGTTAGGCTCCATGTGTATATGTGTACCATACATAACAATGCTGAACAGCAAGGACTCTTTGTGTTAGCTATAAAAATAAAAAAATTAAAGTGATTGAATGGCTTTGGACAATTTACCTGTAAACTCACAACTTATTTTAAGTATTTTCTTATCTGGTTTGGGGAGAAAAGGGAACAGGTTCTGGGATTCTATATATATTCTATAGTGCAGGAAAGTTTTATGATGTGTTTTAAATTTCTTGTCTGTCCTTCTGTTAGAGCTGTTTAAATTTACATTAATCCATTAATGTAAATGGGCATGATTAATGTAAATGAGCTGGCAGTGTGCCCAGGTGGCCAAGAAGGCCAATGGCATCCTGGCCTGTATCAGAAATAGTGTGGCCAGCAGGAGTAGGGAAGTGATCGTGCCCCTGTACTCGGCACTGGTGAGGCCGCACCTCGAATACTGTGTTCAGTTTTGGGCCCCTCACTACAAGAAGGACGTTGAGGTGCTGGAGCGTGTCCAGAGAAGGGCAACGAGGCTGGTGAGGGGTCTGGAGAACAAGTCCAGTGAGGAGCGGCTGAGGGAACTGGGGTTGTTTAGCCTGGAGAAAAGGAGGCTGAGGGGAGACCTCATCGCTCTCTACAACTACCTGAAAGGAGGTTGTAGCGAGGTGGGTGTCGGTCTCTTCTCCCAAGTAACAAGCGATAGGACGAGAGGAAACGGCCTCAAGTTGTGCCAGGGGAGGTTTAGATTGGACGTGAGGAAAAATTTCTTTACTGAAAGAGTGGTTAAACATTGGAACAGGCTGCCCAGGGAAGTGGTGGAGTCCCCATCCCTGGAGGTATTTAAAAGACGTGTAGATGCGGCACTTAGGGACATGGTTTAGTGGGCATGGTGGTGTTGGGTTGACGGTTGGACTCAATGATCTTAGAGGTCTTTTCCAACCTTAATGATTCTATGATTCTATGATTCTATGATTATTTAAAAAATAACAAATTACAAAAAATCTGATACTGTAGCAGATATTTGTAAGAATGCAGACTTGTTTATATTGCATTAAGGTGATTACACAATAAATTTCACTTGGCTTAACACATCTTTAAGGTGGCTATATCTTGAAGACTAGTGCAACGAAAGATTGTTCTAAAGAAATGGCTTTATGTCCCTGAAAATATGCACAGGACACCCACTGCAATAGCTTATCCAAAGTGCAACATTTTATGGTCAAGACACAGGCAAGAGGGTGCTTAAGACCAGTTTAAGTAAGACCTGGAGATTTTAACTTGTTGGTATGTTGTAATCAGATGGCAACAACTACAGATACCTTTAAACAAATCAGATCTCTGTAATCTATTGTAACACTGCTTTCCAAAACCTTAAAGATACCTTCTGTAAGAATTAGATGAACTGATTGGGCTTGAGTATTGGGAGTTCAATGTATTTTCTTCGGTGAACTTCAACCACTGTCACTATATCCCATGTATACATACACACACACACACACTCTCTCTCTCTCTCTCTCTCTCTAATGTACATATTATATATTTATTATATATATATGTTCCCTAAGCATCAAGTTTTAAAGAAATTTATGCTAATAGGCATTAACTTCCAAACAACATAATAGAAATAGAAAAGAATACATCTCTTTTAGCACCTCAAATGAGAAAAAATAAAAATTAAGCCTGTGTTTCATTTTTGTCTCTCTTTGTTGTTTTTTTTTAAGAACATACTAAAAGAATTAAGTATAATAAAAAAAAAAGTTATTCCTGTACCAGAATTAAACATTTGGTGATGTTTACATTTGCTACATTTACATCAGTTCAATAGAAAGTCTGCTGAAGATATCTGTATGCATAATTTCTGTGGTTTATATACACAGAGTTTACATGGAGAAAATAAAGAGAGATACACTCTCTTTATGAACTGGTTTATGAACTGGTTTATGAACTGGTTTATGTACATATGTATTTTAATGTGTAGGAGGCTGGGATGAGGAAGGAGACAGGGTAAGAAGACAAAGCCTTCTGACTGACTCAGATAAATGAGATGCTTTTTTACATAGGTGATGAGTCCTGCAGCTAGAGAATATGTGACAGTTGCTTGATCTTCAAGGTTTCATTTGTCCTTAGTTCAGGTAGTGGTTTTTTTTTGTTATTGGTGGATGCTATAAAACAATCTACAGGCTTATTGCTTCTCTGTTAAGAGTTTGTCTAGTTGTCTACTAGATTTATTCTGAGTTACTCTAATGTGGAAAAATATATATCTGAAGTGCATTCTCATATAAATCTCTATATAAAGCAATTGTACAAAGGCTACAAAGTGCTAATGGTGACTTCATATATTATTTATGTATCATGGATAATTACTGATATAAAGGATACATTCACGACTAACACTGGCAGTCTTTGTATAGTTACTTAATTGACAATATTTAGAGGTCTGTTCTGAACTGAATAGATCTGGATCTAAGAGATGGACTATCTGTCAGAAAAATGTCATTCTTGGGAGCTGCATCTTTTTGTATAGAGCACTTCTTTTTCCTTCTCTCATGTAGGATTGTGCTGACTGTGCTAATCCTTATGAAAATATAAACAGCAAGAGAATCCAGTAAGGAGAAATACTCAGCTTCGTAATTTATCAGTGGTTTTCTTTTCTTTCTTTTATTTTTTTAGTTTTTACAAAATTCGCAATGGCTCCCTACATTGAAAAGGGCTACATAAGAGCCCTGGAAAAATGTCTGACACATAAAAAGGTGTAGAAAGCTTTTAGAAATACTCATGCTGATGAGGAAGAGGACAGCCATAGGGAGGGGTGAGGACGTGAAAGTTCTGCATGCAGTGGCAAGCAAAGGGAGGATTAGGGGGTTCAGGGTTTGGTTCCTCTACCCTGCCGTGGTGCCTACCTCTCCATTTTCCTTGCATTGCTGTCTCCTGTTTTGCCCTTCTCAGTTCTCCTCTTGTTTCGTCCATCCTCCCCCTTTTTTGTGTACTGGAGAACTACTGAAAACAAAGTTGTAACCAGTGATTCCTTGAAATTTCTTGTCTGTTTCAGCATGTATATATCTAAGAAGGTGTTAAAGCATCATTTTGACCCCCGTAAGGCTCCACGGGATGCATATCTACTATGCAAACTGCAGTGGGGTGAGACCGGCACACCTTGGATACACTGGGTCAAAAATGAGCGTTACCATGCTGAAGTCTACTTCCTGGAGAAGATCTTTAAGATGAGAAGATCCTATAATTATGTCAACTGTTCCATCACCTGGTACTTGTCCTGGAGCCCTTGTGCAGACTGCTGCCGTAAAATACTGAATTTCTTAAAGAAGAACTCAAATGTGAACATAGACATATATGTAGCACGGCTTTATTACACAGAAGATGAAAAAATCCGCCAAGGTCTGCAAAACCTTGTGAGCTTGGCAGAAGTAACCATTGCTGTCATGGAAACTGAAGGCAAGGTTTCCCGTGCTTTGTGGGACTGGGAAGGGGGGAACTGGTGAACTTTGTGCATGGGTGAATCTGGGATAGGCTGGCTTCTGTGCCCAGTGTCCTGCCCAGCTTCTTTGGGGGCATATCCATCACCATTCAGCAACTGAGTGTCGCATCCAAAAAAAGATGTTCAGATATTGCAGGAGAAGGGGGAGGGGACTCTTAGCAACCAGACCTGTATGAAAATTCTCCCTTGTTTAGAAACACCATCTTTCTGTCTCTCCTGAGGGAATGGGAGATAGCGTGCTTCTCCCTTGTCCTAGGGGACTAAATGCAGCTGCTGGGATAAGGCTGGCTGAAGGGGGCCTCCACTGATAAGAGAGGGAAAAAAAAAATGCCCAGAGAGAATGGCATTGGTTCCAAATACGGAGTGGACAGCCTCCATCATCTGGCCTGTCCATGGCCAAGCTGTCTCTGTGTCATGGGCACAAGGCAGAGGTTAAAAAGTCTTGTTCCCTGAGCTTGGCTGGTATCTGAATAAACTCAGGTTAGTCATCTTGCTTCCATTTCTCCAGACTATACTTTCTGTTTGAAAAACTTTATCCAAGGAGGTGCTGATGATGATTCCTGGACTGTGGGCTTTCAATCAGAGATAACTAAGAATCGTTTGAAGCTCCAGGACATCTTAGAGGTTAGTAGACTCTGAGGTATAGGGGGAACCACATTAAATGATTTGCAGTCTGGGGTCACTGAGCTGTAAAGAGCAGGAAAGAAGCTGTTCATATCTAGTTGGTGTTTAAAGAGTGCTGCAGCATGCTTTGGGAAAAAGTAATATAGCAAAATCATAGGAACTATCCTGTCCCATTGGAAGAGAAGCACTGTGGATTTTCTTCCATCATATTACGAAGCAAAGGCTAAGAGTGCAGCTTTTCTCCTTCAGGCTCCAGAGTGGGAAATCCCTTGATTATCAGCTGAAACTCCAGTTTCATCCCAGAAACCCTCCACCAGATTCCTTTCTAATCTGGATCTGAGCATGGGTTTCTGTTCACCAAATGATGCTACTCAGCCACTTTCTGTCAATACCTGCAGTGGTCTGACACACCCTCCCAGTCACCAAGCCCCTACATACTTCATTAAAGTCCCTTCCAGATTTGATTGAGCAACTTCCCTGACTGGTCCGAAGGGAACAGTTTCTGTGAGATGAGAAAAGTTGTTCAAAAAAGAATGTCTGTCCCCTGGGAAAATCCAACTTTTGTTTTTGTTTTGTGCCAGACCTCAAGGTGGGAGAGAGAAGAGTGTGTTCACCAATGGTGCTGAAAGTTTGTGCCCCTGGAGACAAGAGACCCTGCTTGAATGAATAGGTCCACATCCTTGGCCTGGAAGGACTGTGTACAAAAAAAATCTAGCAAAACTAATATAAGTTCTGCAGCATTTTGATTTAAATGTATTAGAGTTTTCTGCCAAGTGCTATTTTTAGTGAAACAGAGTGAAAGAAATCTATGGCTAAGTAGGTCATTGAACATCTGGGAAATCCATTTTATATGGCATGTGTGGAAAAGAAATATTCTGGGCTATTACAAATAATAGACTTCCCCTGCTATGTCCATTTCAAATCACAGCAAGTCCAAAGTGCAATTGTTAAAGGATCTAAATGTCATATTTTTATTTTCATTTCAGGATCTTCCATTCATAGAATCGTAGAATTATAGAGTATCTCGAGTTGGAAGGGACCCATAAGGATCATCGAGTCCAACTCCCTGCTCCTCGCAGGACTACCTAAAACTGAACCATATGACTAAGAGCGTCGTCCAGACACTCCTTGAACTCTGACAGGCTTGGTGCCTTGACCACTTCCCTGGTGAGCCTGTTGCGGTGAGCGACCACCCTCTCAGTGAAGAACCTTTTCCTAATGTCCAGTCTGAACTTCCCAACACAGCTTCATTCCATTTCCTCCTGTCCTGTCGCTGGTCACCAGAGAGAGGAGATCAGCACCAGGATTACCCTGTCCCAGGTGGAGAATCTGGCACTTGCTCTTGTTAAATTTCATGCAGTTGGTGATTGCCCATCTCTCTCATCTACCCAGATCTCTCTGTAAGGCCTCTCTACCCTCCAGGGAGTCCACAGCTCCTCCTAGTTTAGTAGTATTGGCAAACTTACTTAATGTACATTCGATTCCTGCGTGCAGGTCATTTATAAAAAAATTAAAGAGCACTGGCCCTAAAAATTGAGCGCTGGGGAACCCCACTGGTGACTGGCTGCCAGCCTGATGTAACCCCATTTACTATAACCCTTTGAGCCCGACCCGTCAGCCAATTGCTCACCCAACGTATTACGGACTTGTCTAGCTGTGTGCTGGACATTTTGTCCAGAAGGATACTGTGAGAGACAGTATCAAAAGCTTTGCTAAAATCCAAAACAACCACATCTACTGGCTTCCCTTGGTCAACTAGATGGGTGACCTTGTCATAAAAAGAAATTAACTTGGTTAAGCAGGACTTTCCCCTCGTGAACCCATGCTGGCTATGACCAATGACTGCACTGTATCTCAAGTGTTTTTCAGTAACTCCCGGAATAACCTTCTCCATAATTTTACCAGGCACTGAAGTGAGACCGACAGGTCTGTAATTACCAGGGTCTTCCTTCTTACCCTTCTTGAAAGTTGGGACAACACTTGCCAGCTTTCAGTCGACTGGGACCTCTCCAGACTCCGAAGACCATTGAAAAATAATGGAGGGAGGTCCCGCGATGACATCGGCCAGCTCTTTCAATACCCTGGGACGAATCCCATCGGGCCCAAAGGTTTATGTGCATCCAGCTGGAGCAGCAAGTCTTGAACAAGTTCAGGGTCGGCTGGGAATTTATCATCCCTCAGTCATGGTCTTCCAACACAGGGCTCTGGGGGTCCCAGGGCCCATCATCAGTGTTGAAGACAGAGGCGAAGAAGGCATTAAATGTCTCTGCTTTGTCTACATCCCTATTTGTGAGGTGACTGACCTCATCAAGTAACGGACCAATGTTATCTCTGATCCTCTACTAAGAGATTTCACCCACAGAAGATGGCCAGCTGCCTTACTGCTTGAATGTAGAAGATAACAATCATAAATTGTTGCTAACATTCCCCAGTTTCTAAAAGCCACCAATATCCCGGACAGACAGCTTGTCACTGGGAGTCTTGAGTATACTGAACAGTGCTAATTATCCCCAATGAGAAGCTTCTGGATGTGGAAATGGAGGCAGGTAGCAGCCAGAATGGGGAACAGTGTCCCAGGCCCAATACTCTGCTAACATTGTTCTTCCTCTGATGTGGCCCAGTGGTGCACAGGCTGATGGGAAAAGGGTACTTAAAGAGGACTGCTAAATTAGCACCTGAACAGTTGATTAATCCACCGTAACTTACTTCAACTGAGTCATTTTGATGAAAACAGGCTATTTCCTTGACTCTTGAAAAATGAATCTCTGGCGAGAGGAGGTCAGGGCGCCAAAAGGAACATCTCTGGAGACTTGCTGTCCTCTCGGCTAGCCTTTTCTCCTACCTCATGCCGCAAGAGGAACAAAAGTGAACCTAAAACCACAGAAAACACCCCATCAGGGCAGAGAGCATAGTCCAGACACTGTATCTAGTAGTGGCAGGAGGAGATGCTTTTTAGGGAGAGCAGACAAGCCTGGCCACTATCTGTGGTTTGTTATGATCCAGTCACACTACCTCAAGACCCACAATGACTGTGGTTGAGAACCCTGCATCTTCCCTTTAGTGTCTGTTTATGGACTTGTTACCATGAATTTCTCAGATCTCTTTTGACCCTGTCCCACCATCTATGTCCACAGTTTACTGGGGCAGCAGATTCCAGAAGTTCACAGCTTGCCATGTAAATAAGTACTTTCTGTTTTAAACTGATGAACTAATCACAATAAGTGCCAGTTCTTGCTATACTAATGTCTCATCATTAATCACTGAAGCACTTGTCTGTCTGCATTTGAAAGACTGTGCTAGCCTAGAGAATTTTCCACTGGCTTCGTGGGAGCTATAATATGTAACTGACAGCAGCACTTGATCTTAAAAGAGCAACTTAAAAAATCCACAGATGCTCCATTCAACAGAAGCAAATCATCCATCCACCAAGTGGTGTGACTGTGGAATGATAATTACAATATCCGTGGTCATTGCATTTCAGCAGCTCCACTCAGCTGGCTAAAAGAAGTAAGAAAGTATTTTTATTCGCAAGCCCGTCCTGGAACTGGACCACTAGATGTATCCAC